>NC_139738.1:7656552-8268943 GCF_964211835.1 Anser anser | reverse complement strand
AGCACGGGTTTTTTTTTTGGGCGGGGGGTTGTAAAAGCGAATTCTGGGGGGGGGGGGGTTGAGGCTTTTTTGAGGCCTTGCGGGGAGTTTTGAGGGCGTGGGGTTAAAGCTTGGTTCCCCCCCCCCGCCCCGTCCCCCTGCACGCACCCTTGGGTGCCCCCCCCCCCCCCCCCCCCCCCCAGCCCATGTGGGTTTGTAATGCGATTTTAGCAAACTTTAGAGCTGGGACACCCGCCCCCCCCCCAAAAAAAAAAAAAACAGACAAAAAACCAAAAACACCCCTTTTTGACCAAAAAAAAAGGGCGTTCCCCCTCTCTGCAAGCAAGGGGTGGGAGCGCCTGTGGGTGCTGCTTAACACTGGGGCGGGTAACATGGGTGCGGTAAATACCTACAAACCCGATTCTCCCCAAATTGAGGCGGGGGGGTTCTGGCCACCCCCTGAGGATGCGCTGTGGCAGCCCCCGGGGGGGCTCTGGGGGGCTGAAGCTCGGCGTGGATTCTCTGATGGCTGATACGGGGCTGAGGCAGCACGGCACGGGGAGCGATGCAGGGGGGGCGGATGCGTTTTGCCCTTTTTCCTGCTGTTTTCAGACCGGGCTGGGCTGGAGCTGCTCAGGGGGCCGCAGGGGCAGGCAGGCGGGATGGGGGATCTCCGAAAAGCCTCATTTCCTCAGGAAACGGAGTGAAAGCATTGGCTGAAGGCTCGGACTCCAGGAATTGGCCCGCGCCGGTGCTTTGGAGCCCCACGGGGGATTTGCAGACCCCCGTGACCGGACCCCCCCCCTGCATGAGCAGGGACTCAAGCCCGGAGCTGTGAATTCCAGCCATGTGCAAAGTGCAAAAACAAGGAGGGAAAGGGAGAGGGGAGGAATTAAAAAAAAAAAAAAGAAAGAAAGAAAACAGATTTTGCCAGCGATAAAATCCTGCAGTTGAAGCTTTTCCTCCCTGCACGGTTCTCAGGCAGAAGCGCGGGCTCGAGGCAAGCGCTCAGAGGAGATTTTGGGTCTGGAAACGGAGCTTTTTGCACAAGCCAGGAGGGAAAGGGCTTTTCCCTTCAGCCCTTTCCATCCCCAGGTGGGTGCTGCAGGGCGGCGGGGTGCTGCTGTCGGCCGCCCCGGTGCACGCGCTCACCCTCGTGCCTGCGGCTAATCAAACCCAGGCTGCGATTTGGGATCCGGGCAGAGCCCTGGGCTCAATTACTGGTTGTGCAACGGGTGGGCTGGGAAGCCTCACGGCGACGTTGTCGTCATCGGGCGTTATTGGGGCCGGGGCACGTTTCCACCCCCGGGGCTGTTTGGCCCCTGGATGGCTGAGGACTGACGCTTTCGTTGCACTCGCCTTGCCGCAAAGCACGCTCCCCGTCTGGGCAACCCCCAAAATGCTGATTTTTGGGTGGTTTTGTACCATTCCTGTCCGGAGTGGCCTTAGCACCTTGGCTCTCCCCAGTTCTGGCTGCTTTGGCCGCTCTCTGAGCAACGGGGAAACTGAGGCATGGCAGTGCGCTTGGGTGCTGCCAGATTCAAACCGACTCCGTGTCCCTTTGGACGCGGTGGCAACGGGATGGCAATGTGCCTACCTCCCCCCAAACGGGTGCAGACCCCTGCTCCCACCCCCCACACCACACAGGGTTTGATGTCGGGGAGTGATGGGACGCGAGCGGCGCCGCGGGGGCCAGGGAAGGTTTCGGGGCGCCTGCTGTTGTCCCCGTGGGGACAATGCGGCTCAGTGCTTGGTGGCAGGGCCGTGCCAGGGGGGAAGGAAGCGGCGGCGGCGCGATAAGGGCTGTCTGCCAGCCTGTGAGGTTTCCCCTTGTTTTTCTGCCGGGGGCTGAGATAAGAGCTGGGCCCCCCCTGCCTCGGCACGAGGTAACGCCCGGGGGACGCTGAGCCGAGAGGGAAGCGGTGCTTTGCCCGTCTGCCAAGCCTGTGCGCAGCCCAAACCCAAGGTGCCGTCACACCGTCTGCACAGCTTTGGGTGCTCAGAGGGACCCCACGGGGTGTTTTGGGGGATGCCGTGGGGCAGGGGGCATGTGGTTTGCGGTGCAGGCAGGAGGGTGCGAGTGAGCTGGTAGTCTCGGGGTGACAGGCTGGTTCCCCGCTGCCAGCACTGCCCGAGTCCCTGGTGAACCCGGCACGGGGACCCTCTCCCAGTCCCGGGGCCGGGAGCTGATGGAGGAGGAACCAGCGTTATTCCTGGCGAAGGGGAGGTTGCACAACCCGTCCCCGGGGGAAGCGAGGCGGGTTCGGGTTCGCTCAGCTTTTGGCTCCGGCCGCGCTGCTTTCCATAACGTTCCTCCGGCGGCTGCTGTTCGGCGCTTTGCTAGCCCGGAGCCATTCAGGCTCCAGCTCCCCGGAGGAGAAGGAGGAGGCTCTTAGGGTGCGTGTTCCCCTGCTGCCGTCCTTCCTCCTCCTCGGCGCGGCTGGGGTGCCGGCCCCCTGCCGCTCAGCCCCTCCATTTCCTCACCGCCCTCGCAGATGTCGACCTACAAGCGGGCAACGCTGGATGACGAAGACCCCCTGGACTCCATCGGTGAAGGCGATGGGTACCCCAACGGCTTCCAGGTAGGGGCTGTGTGTGTGTAGGGGGGGGGGGGGGGGGGGGGGGGGGAAGGCGAGAATGTAGGTCCTGGCAAGCAGCAGAGGGTTGCCTGGGATGGGTTGTTTTCACCGGGCTGGGCGCCTTCCCTTGGGGCAAAGTCCGGCGTGGGCAGAGCTGTGCTGGCTGCCGGCCACTGCCCTTTGCTCCTCTCGCCCCTGGCACCCATCGGGGCTGTGCCTTGGGGCACCGGGGCTGTCCCCGCAACCCAGAGCGAGCGGCGGTGATTGCGGGGGATCCCGCGGGGCCAGACCCCTCTGCTGCTCAGCGCTGGGGCGCTCAGCTTTTCTGCTGGCCGAACCCTGTCCTGGCTCGACTCGACTCGGGCTGGGCTGAGCAATTAGCACAGGACGGGAGCTTTGTCCCCGCACAAAGGGGATTAGGCTAATTCCTCACCGAGCAGCGGGAAAGCGGCTTAAAAAGGGCCGCGGGTGGCAGGAAAAGAGCCCGTGGCCGCCAGCGTCCGGCCTCGCTGGTTAAACCGCCCTCGCGGGGAAAGATTTGGGGCTGGAGCGATGCTCTTGGTGCTCACCCTGCTGGCAGCCCCATAATCTTTGCCCAGAACAGGGTTTTCCACCCCAGAATCAGGGCTCTGCTGCTGTTTTGCTGTCCCCAGCACAGCCGTGCCACCGCAGGGAGCTCCGCTTGCCATCGCGTCGGCTCGTGCTTCCTGGGGATGTTTTTCAGCCGAGCAGGAGTATCCTGTTACGGCACTTCCCGACGTCTTGTCCCCCACCCTGTCCCAGCTCGGGGGGGGACAGGGACGGGGACCACCCGAGGTGGCGGGGGGCTGGGGATTTGGGTGGCACGGGCTAGCAGGTGATCCCGCTGGCCGGCCGAAGCGCTCGCCCCGCTCCCTTTCCTGCCATTGTGCCGCCCTTCCTGGCGGGTTTCTGGAAGGCAGCTGCGGCTTTTCCCAGCCGAAAACGGCGCGTTTCAGCGGGCCCGATCCATGCCACGGGCTGTAGGAAGCAAATGGATTTGTTAAGGGGGAGGACGGGGGGTGTGCCGGTGGGTTTTTCCCCACGTGCCGTCGATGGGGAAATGGCGCTGCTTTTCCCGCAGGTGAATTTCTGCGGCCCGAGGAGCAGCCTGGGGTGCTGGGCTCAGCGCACGCGGCCCGAGAAACAGCTCATGGTCCTGGTGGCCGTGCTGGCGGCTGTGCTGGCGGCGTGCCTGCTGGGCCTCATCTTCCAGTACAGAGCCCGTAAGTCCCCGCGCCGCGCAGGGACCAAGCCCCTTGGACAGGGCAGGGTGCTCAGGTGGGGGTCGGGACGCTCGCCTGCATCCCTCGCCCTAAGGTGGGAGGCTTGGGTACCGGGCGGGGAGCCTATGGGATGCCCAGACATGGGATGGGATGCTCGGGCATGGGACAGGATGCTTACCTGCATCTCTTGCCCCCGGGCAGGGTTCTGGGGCATGGGAGGGGACGCTCGCCTGCAGCCCTCAGCCCAGGGCGTGATGCTCGAGCACCACGTGGGATGCTCGGGCACAAGACAGCGCTCGCCTGGCTCCCTTCCCCCAGGGTGAGGTGCTCGAGCTCTGGGTAGGATGCTCGTCTGCATCCCTCTCGCCGGGGTGGGATGTCTGGGCACTGGGCAGGATGCGGGGGCATAGGGGGAGATTCTTGGCCCCATCCTTTGCTCTGGGGGAGGATGACTGGGTACCGGGCAGGACGCTGGTGGGACAGGATGCTCTCCCACATCCATCACGCTGGGGTGGGATGCTTGGGCACAGGCTGGGATCCTTGCCCATGCCCCTTGCTCCAGGGCAGGATGTGTGCCCACACCCCTCGCCATGGCGTGGGATGCTCGGGCGAGGGGCAGGATGCTCCCTTGTCGTGCTGCAGCGGCGGAGCTGAGCCCGTCGTGCCCACCCCCAGGGCCGCCCGCCGTGTGCCTGTCGGAGGCCTGCATCTCCGTCACCAGCTCCATCCTCAGCTCGCTGGACCGGGCGGTGAACCCCTGCGAGGACTTTTTCGGCTACGCCTGCGGAGGCTGGATCAAGGCCAACCCTCTCCCCGACGGCCACTCGCGCTGGGGCACCTTCAACAACCTCTGGGAGCACAACCAGGCCATCATGAAGCATCTGCTGGGTGAGCACGCAGCAGCAGCAGCGCAGTGCCGAGGAGCCCCGCTAGGTCTGGGGGTGCCAAAAATACGCCTGCAGGGATGTAAGGTTGGATTTAAAGGCCAGCATCAAACCAGTCTGTGAGGCACGCACTGCAAGGACGTTGGAAAGCAGGTCCCGGTGATGTTTGCTCTCCTGGATGCCCTTGGGATTTTTGAACGTGGTGTTGCAGCTCTTTGGTGCAGGGAGCCAAGCAGGGGAAGGGTGTTGGCTCTGCAGAACCTGTGCTGGTGCCCTTGGGAGCGTTGAAATGCAGGGTTTGCAGCTCAGACTGCACACGGAGGCCATAGCACCCTGATATCACCCCAAGCGGAGGAGCTTTCCCTGCTGGTGGAGCTTTTTTTGGGTGGAGCTGGCTCTCGTTCTGGCCATTTTGGGGGCTGAAGCCCCCCAGCAGAGGGAGGGACCCCCGGGCTCAGCCTCCGCACGCAAACACCAAAGTGGGGCAGCTTATCCGAGCAGCCGGCAGGAACGGTTTGTTCAAGCTCTGAGCAAACAACTGGCTCCTTATCAGCACTTTCCACTGCGCTGGGCACTGGGGCTGATTATCTGAAAGAGAAGGCTTGGGAAGAGCGTTGTCTTTCGGGAGGGGGGCGGCGCAGGAACGGCTTCGTCCCCAGCTCTTCCCGCAGAAATCTGGCGCTCGCTGCGCCGGGAGAAGGGACCGGGCCTCCAGCCAGGCGGTCGCACTCGGCATTTCCTTGAATTCCTCGTAGCCGAGGGACCCGGTTAATAAAACCATGCAGCTGGGAAGCCAAAGGTGCAAGCTGTGTCATGAGGAAAGAAAAAAAACTCCAGGGAAGCAGGGCTGGGGGGGGGGGTGGGAAGAAAGGATGGTTTTGGAGGCGGAGGAGAAAAATGGGTTTATTGTTCTTTCTTGTAGAAATAAATAATACAGGCCTGGGGAGTGAGCCGGGAGTGCCAGCACAGGGGCAAGGGCAGCACAGGGGGCTGGGTGATGCTGGGAACGGCAGAGCTGCTGGAAAAGTGCTTTTTGTTTTTCTTTCTTCATCTCTCTCCTCCAAAGAGCTGGAGCAGCTGCTGCTGGAGGGAGGGGAGATGGGGGCAGGAGGCCAGACGGGGCCAGGGGGACCGGTGGGGCGATCCTTCGGTGCCTCTTTGGAGCCGTTACCCAAAACGGGGCTGAGTGTTTCTCTGGTGGAAGGCTGGGGACTCTGGCATCCCCTACGGGTTCCGTGAGCCCCCCGCGAGCCACCCTGTGCGCCTCCCGCAGAAAACACCACGGCCAACGTGTCAAGCGAGGCGGAGCGCAAAGCGCAGCGCTACTACCAGGCCTGCATGAACGAGAGCAAGATCGAGGAGCTGCGAGCTGCCCCCCTCATGGAGCTCATCCAAAAGGTTCGGCCCTTCCCCGGTCAGTTGAGTCCTCTGCAAAATGGGGGGAAAAGCTCATTTATGGGCAGTTCCAGACTCTGTTCTTTCCGGGGCAGAGCGTCCCCCAGGGCTGGCTCTCCCAAGGGAGGCAGTGATTTATCAGATTGATGGGCAGGTCTTGCCTCTCCTGGGCTTTTTAGCCTCATCGCAAGATTTTTCCTGCCTGGATGGGCAGCGGGGGGATATTTAAACAAGGGCAAGCAGTCATTCCTCACCCGAGCCCTCTCTTCCCCAGCTGGGCGGCTGGAACATCACGGGCCCCTGGGCCGGGGACAACTTCAACGCGACACTGCAGAAGGTGACGGCGCACTACCGCACCTCGCCCTTCTTCTCCGTCTATGTCAGTGCCGACTCCAAAAACTCCAACAGCAACGTCATCCAGGTGGATCAGTCGGGGCTAGGCCTGCCGTCGCGGGATTACTACCTGAACAAGACGGAGAATGAGAAGGTAAGGGTGGCGGAGGGTTGGGGTTGTCGGAGAGGTGCCGTGGGTGGGTGACGCTCCCGTCCCCCTGTAGGTGCTCGCCGGGTACCTGAACTACATGGTGCAGCTGGGCATGTTCCTGGGCGGCACCGACGAGGAGTCGACGCGGCAGCAGATGCAGCAGATCTTGGATTTTGAGACCGCGCTGGCCAACATCACCATCCCGCAGGAGAAGCACCGGGACGAGGAGGTCATCTACCACAAAATGACGGCTGGAGACCTGAAGGTAGGAGCGGGACGGGACTGCCGGGCACCTGGGGTTGGGAAGCAGGGCTAGTGGAGGGGGTGATGCAGCTCCTCCAGGGAAGTCCTAACGCTGGCCGAAACCATCTGGGAAGTGCTTGTGTAATAGCTTGGCCCGTTCTCAGCAGCCGGGTCCCCGGCGGGGACATCCCACCCCGACCTGCTCCTCCCAGCCTCCAGACCGGGGCTGGCAGCCGTCCTACCGAGGCGCTGACGCCCTCCTGGCTCTGCTGCCCTCTGTCCAGCTGCAGACGTCAGCCTGGCCACCTCCCCGTGTCCCCAAAGGGGCCATAATGTGCCTCCCCCCCGCCCCGTTGTCAGCGTTTTGACACCCGCCCGGCTTTCTTTTCCTTTGTGGGAGGAAATTGTTTAGTCCCCTCCGACCTTTGGAGGATGTTGCTGCTATGGGAAGTGGCCTCTTCAAAATCAGCCAAATCCATCAAACGGGGGCCGATGTGACAGCCACCGGCTTGGGAGGCGGCTGCCACCCTCAATGGCTCTTGGGTCCCTTTTTGAGCTTGTAACCGTGGCATGGCTTTTGCAGGAGCTAGCACCGGCTGTGGACTGGATGCCCTTCCTCTCCATGGTCTTCCACCCCGTGGAGCTAAACGAGTCGGAGCCCATCGTGGTCTATGCCAAGGAGTACCTGGAGCAGGTCTCCGACCTCATCCTGGCCACGGATAAATGGTGAGAGCCCCCAGCCCACCTGGAGGGTGCCCGGGGGGGGCCGATGCATCTCACTGCCCGCTCACTGCCTCTCGCCGCAGCCTCCTCAACAACTACATGATCTGGAACCTGGTGCGGAAAACCAGCCCCTTCCTCGACCAGCGCTTCCAGGATGCTGAGGAGAAATTCATGGAAGTGATGTACGGGACGAAGAAGGTGAGGGGGGAGCCCCGATGCTTCCAAATACCCAGACTCCTACATCAGTGCGGCATTGGCAGTTTTTAGCAATCACCTTGCATCCAAAACCAGATGTAGGGCAGGTTTGGGGCTTGCATCTCTGGTGCAGAGCACTGTGCAAGCCCGATCCCGAGGCAGGGTGATGGGGTGGGAAGCGGGGAGGATGCTGGCTGTGCCGTGCCACCGCTGACAGCCACCTCTCGCCCTGTGCAGACCTGCCTCCCCCGCTGGAAGTTCTGCATCAGCGACACAGACAACAACCTGGGCTTTGCCCTGGGGGCCATGTTCGTCAAGGCCACCTTCGCCGAGGACAGCAAGCAGGTGGTACGTCCCCACTGCCCCACCAGCAGCACGCGAGCCCTGGTGCCGGGAAAGCTGCTGCGGCGGTGGGCCTGTCGGGGCAAGCCGATGTTTGTGTGTCCACATTACTGTGTTTGCTGTGTGCTGCTGTTCGCCGGGTTTTTCACCGGTCCCTGCCCTGTGCCATCTTGGCATCCCAGCCTCTTCCTCCCCTCTGGTGCGAAGGGTTTTGCGTCGGTCCTTGAACTCGCTCGGGTGGGAAGCCGGCTCTCCAGGCCAAAAGGCACCGCCTTGTTTCCCCTAGGCGGAGGAAATGATCGCAGAGATTAAAACAGCCTTCGAGGAAAGCCTGGAGACCCTGCAGTGGATGGACGAAGAGACAAGGAAATCTGCCAAGGAGAAGGTGAGGCGCTGGGAGCAGCAGCGGGGAGGCGAGCCTGTCCTCCCACCCCTGGCACCAAAAGCACCTCAGTCCTTGTCACCCCCAGGCGGATGCCATCTACAACATGATCGGCTACCCAAAGTTCATCATGGACCCCAAGGAGCTGGATAAAGTCTTTAATGACGTGAGTCGGGCGGATGATGTCCCCTGGGTCTCCTTTTTCTCTTTCCCCCACCTCCACCAGGATGTGCGGGACTTGCGTGCCTATGACCATGGCCCCAGGGCGGCCTTGAGCCCCACGTCTCCTCCGGAAGGGTCTCGCTACTGTCCTTGGCCCCTCTCTGGGGACTTCCCAGAGAGCTGCAGCCAGTCATGGGGTGGCCAGGGCCCTTGGGATCCCTGCCCGGACATGGAGTTCCGTAACAGTGATTCATTGTCCTCCCGAGGCTCCGCAGATGTCGGAGACGAGGAGAAATGAGAGCGGCCGTAACTCGGCCTACTGCTGGCTCTGGAGGCTCAGACGTGAACGTGCCGGGAGGAATGGGGCCGGGCAACCACCGTGTGCCACTCACACCTTGCTCTTCCACAGTATGAGGCTGTGTCCGACCTCTACTTCGAGAACGTCATGCAGTTTTACAACTTCTCGGCCAGGGTCACCGCTGACCAGCTCCGGAAACCACCAAACCGGGACCAGTAAGTCCTCTTCCCCACTTGGCACAGCCAGACCCCGCTGCTCTGTTGCGCTCAGCGGGAATATCATGACATCCCCTGTCCACTGTGTGGAGCGCTGGGGTTCGGTTTTGCTGGAAACGTGCCCGTTAGACCATGCTGGCTTTGGGGAATTAATTTGGGCTGACAGCTTTGCGCTATTGTAAATGGATGGAGCTGGAGCAAACCTCAGCGCTGGGTTTGTGTTGGCCATGTCCTTGTCCCCACAGGTGGAGCATGACGCCTCCGACGGTCAACGCGTACTACTCTCCCACCAAGAACGAGATCGTCTTCCCCGCCGGGATCCTCCAGGCCCCTTTTTACACCCGCGCATCTCCCAAGTGAGAGCCTAGGGAAAACAAGGAGGGCAGGATTCCCAAATTTCCTCCTGTCCCCAAACTTGATGCTGAATTTCACGGCTGAGGGGAGCAGCGGCCGCTCTCTGAATCTCAGCATCGCCCTCCCACAGGTCGCTGAATTTCGGTGGTATTGGTGTGGTGGTGGGCCACGAGCTGACACATGCCTTCGATGACCAAGGTATGGGCAGGCCGGGTGGGCGAGCTGGTGGCAGGGGGACTGTTGGAAAGGCAAAGGACACGACGTGTTTTTGGCAGGCCGGGAGTACGACAAGGACGGCAACCTGCGTCCCTGGTGGAAGAACTCCTCGGTGGAGGCCTTCAAGCGGCAGACAGCGTGCATGGTGGAGCAGTACAGCAACTACACCATCAACGGCGAGGCTGTCAATGGCAAGCACACCCTCGGGGAGAATATTGCCGACAACGGGGGCCTCAAAGCTGCCTACCGGGTAGGGCTGGGGGGCCGGGGCCAGGCGGCAGGGGGCGTGGGGTGGCTGGGGCTGTGCCGTCCCCTGAACCCACTGTGCTCCTCGCCTTCCAGGCGTATCAGAACTGGCTGAAAAAGAATGGGGATGAGGAAACCCTCCCGACCCTCGGCCTCACCAACCACCAGCTCTTCTTCGTTGGCTTCGCGCAGGTAGGTCTCTCAGCCACAGGCAGTGAGGATGATGCAGGTTTTTCAGGTTCCTTCCATCTTAGGGGTTCCTTCCATCTGTGGAAGCGTGCTTCCAGACGCTGTTGGGAGAGCACGGCAGCAAAGCTGAGGTCTCCGGAGATGCTGTGTGGTGGGTGGAGAACCAAGTCAGGGTGGTGCTGGTTAAAAAGCAAGACAAAGCTGGAGCTGGAGCTGTGTTGGCCCCTGTCCCGCCAGCGGGGAGGTCTGCTTTGGCACCGAGCGGGGTCCTGCAGTTGCAGACATCAGCGCCTGTGCCTCTCGCCCCCCATCTGCAGGTGTGGTGCTCAGTTCGCACGCCGGAGAGCTCGCACGAAGGGCTCATCACCGACCCTCACAGCCCCTCGCGCTTCCGTGTCATTGGCACCGTCTCCAACTCCCGGGAGTTCGCGGAGCATTTCGGCTGCCCCCTGGGCTCCCCCATGAACCCCCCCAAGAAGTGCGAAGTGTGGTGATGGGCGAATGCCCGAGGGAACCAGCTGCTTCGTCCTCTGCCGGCGGCTGAATTTCCCTGGTCCTTTCAAGAGGCTGAAACCACTTCTCTGTGCAGCGAACTGCCCAGCTCCCCGCTGGAGCGGCGCCCCGCATCCCCGGTGTTGTCCGAGGTTCGATCCACTGTGAAAACTTCTCTTCCCCTCGCTCGTTGGTGAAATGACTCCGATTTGAGGGTTTTTCTTTCCCACCGTGACCAGGCCGTGTGCCGAGGCACGTGTCCGCGGGCACTGCCTGTATTTACACACGCAGTGCTCAATCCTGATCTGCTGCCCCAGGAAATCCCTCTTCCGAGGCGATAAAGGGAACGCCACGGTGCCAGCAGGTTTGGCTGTGTGTCTAAATACACCTGGCATAATACACCTGGCATACCTTCCTCTCTCCAAAGATGCGCACACAAGGATGGAAAGTAGTTTAAGATATATTTTGGGGGGAAATATATATATATTTTTCATGCATTTTGGAATACACTGGAAAATTTCAGGGAAAATGCATTTAAAAGCTTTTTTTTTTTCTTTTGTTTTTAGCAAAGGATTAGAATATTTATTAATGATCTTTTTTACTTAGTGCAGCTGCAGGGCACAGCACCCTGTGGGGATGGTTCCTCAGCCGGGGGAGCCAGATGTGGCTGCCCAGGCTGTGGATGGAACCGGCCGGCCCTGGAGCCCGGGTTCCTCCGGGAGGGACCGTCCCCAGAGGATGCTGATGGGGAAAGGGGGGACAGGGTCTGGGGACAGGATTGGTGGAGCCCCCTTAGGGACTCCTGTCAGGTCGCAGAAGGGCTCTGCTGGGATGCTGCAGCTCCTGGGATTAGCTTTAATTTCTGAGTGCAAAGGGAAAAGTTGACGTGCCAAAGATGTAACTGAGGTGGTGATGGCAGGGATGACGGCCTCTGGCCATGGGCATGGACTGGTTCTGGCCATCCCCAGGTTCACAGAGCCCAAGGCTGGGTGCGCGGCAGCACACAAGGACTGCACTGATCCTGCGTCCTGCCAGCGCCTTTCCCAAGGGCTGTGGCTGCATCTCGGCCAGAGGGGAAGGAAAGGGGAGCCCAGAAAGCAGGAGCGTGGCAAGAGCAGCTGCAGGAAAGTCCCTGCATCCCTCCCATCCTCGTAAAGGGAGGTTGGCCCCAGCCTCCTGGCCCAGAAGCTTCTCCAGCCAAGCACAGGCAGTTCTTGCTGCTGCTTTGCTCACTGCTGTGCCCAGCCCCTACGCCCAGGAACTGCAAGCCCCGAAATCACCGCGGGGCCCCAAACCTCCATTCCTGCAGCGCTGGTTTGGTGCCAGTGCAGAAGCTGGTGGGGATGGGGGCGAGGGACCTCCTCGGGGGCTTTTAATATTCTTCTTTGCGGTTTAGAAAAGAAACCACTGACAGTAGCTCAGGTGCTGCGTGTTGTCTCATGGGGCACCTTCTTGCTCTAGACAGAAAGCAAAGATGTAGAGGGATTTTTAATATTTATATGTAAAAGGAGGGATATGGGGGGATTTTTTTTGTAACTATTTTTTCACCCTACATGTGGAGCTTATCATAATTGAAATAAATACTTTTTACTGGGTCTGGAGTTGCTCATGACTTTTTTTTTTTTTTTTCTTATAGCAGGGAATGTCTTGTGTCCCCACTGTGCCTTTTTCTTTCCATCCCTGCTGTGGGATCTGCACAGATGGGCCCCCCCCGTGCTGACAAAAGACCAAGCTGAGCAGGCTTTTCCCAGCCTCTGCTTGTGTCTTCCACCTCTCTCGGAGGCTAAAGCCAGGGTTTTGTGCCCAAAAAACTCACTCTCGCTGTGGGTGGCTATGTGCGTTCTACCTCAATGGCACAGCCCCACACATCTCCCCAGCAGGGAAGCCTTTCCCGGATGCTTTTCCTTCCTCCTGGGTGAGATTCTGGCCAGCCGAGCTGTGCTGGGATCCAGCAGCGCTGCCCTGCACAGGTTGCTCTCCAAGCAGCCTTATTTATAGCTCCGCGATGCCAGCTGGATGCTGCCAGCTCCATAGTGCAGGCCAGCACTAGCTCCCAGGCAGCTTGAGCGCGTGCTCGGTGGCTTCGCCGGGCTCTCCCAAAAATGAAAATAAAGACCCTGGCCATGGAGAGGGGCCAGCAGAGCCATAAAGCAAGCAACTGGCTGAGCACTTGTTTGCCATTTAGCCCTGGCTTGTTATCTGGGGCTGGACTCGGGCTGTGGCCACCTGGTTGTGCCCCATCGGGATGTAGCGGAGGCCAAGAGCTCGTGGAAATGCTCGCAGGGTGTTTTTGCTGCAGGCACGTGTGGAGGCAGGATGGGCAGGACAGCCCGGTGGGGGACATGGGTGCTGCTCTGGTTCCTGGCACTGCTCACTGCGCGTCCTTGCAATCGTCACCCCTGTGGTAAGGCAGTGAAAGTTTGCTTTTGCTGTTTTTACTGTGTTGCCTGTCCCGGATTAAATAAGAACGTAATAAGAGAGCTTGCTTTCAGCTCGCGGGACTTGGTGCGAGGCCCTTGATTTCCTGCAGAGCTGCGAGACCAGCTGAGATCTCGCTGGAAATGGTGGCACAAACCCGCAGAGGGCGGTGGAGCCGAGAAAATCGCTGCCTGCGCGCTGCGGCCGGGCTGCAAGGAGTCAGCGATGCCAGGAGCGACACCGGGGTGCGGATGAAAATTTTTGGCCTGGCTCTGGCCCCAGCTGCTGTGTGTTTTAAAATGCGGTGAAATGTCGGAAAAGAGAGGAGCGGGAGTGGCGTGGGTGTAAGGCAAAGAGGGTTTAAGCGGGGAGAGCAGGGCTGGGCGAAGGGGCCATTGCCCAGCTGCAAGAAGCACAGAGGAGAGCCCGGCCGCGCACCGCTGCCTTTCCCACCCAGCATGTCGCAGGGAGGATGCTGTCAGAGGCGGTTTAGCTGTCTGAAAGGGAAATAATTGGCCTCCAAGGAATGTCCGTGCTCTCTGGGGCTCTTCCCATTTATCCAGGAGTTGTAGCAGCTAGTTGGTCCCTGCGCAATCTCCCTTGTGCACCCCTAAACTCATCACAGGAAATTATTTCCCAGTCCCCAGCCTGGTTATATCTGCTGTCTTGGCCTCCGCAGAGGGGACAGCCCCAGCGCCAGAAGGATTTGAAGGGCGAGCATCAGCTTGCACCCTCGCAGGGTGAGGGCCTGGCTGGGGGGATGCTGCGGTCAGGGCTCCTGGGCCCGGCGGCAGAGGCCTGCCCATCTGGGAGGCCGCCGGGGTAGGCGCAGCCGGCAGGAGGTGACTCATCCCGCTCACGTGCCGGTGCCCGGCGTGGGCTTGCCCGATCCTGGGTGGTATTTGCCTTATTTCACGCTCAGCCGTACCCTGGAGGGCTGAGACGTTGGCCGAGGGCTGAGCCCAGGCAGGAGAAGGAACTGGCACGTGGGCCTGGCCATTCCCGAGGAAGGAGGGGAGGCTCCAAGTGTTTTTGCACATTTTTTATTTATTTTTTTTTAACCTGGAGGATGTTGGAAAGGGATCATTGCGGGGAAAGCAGGAGAAGCCCGGAAGGAGAGGCGCTGTTGTGCCACGCCGGGTGAGAGCGGGTGCCCAGGGCGTGCGGGAGCCTCCGGAGCAAGCTGGGAAGGGCGGCCTGCAGCAGGGCAAGTGCCGGCTTCGGCACGGCCAAGGCCCAAGATGCTGAACCCGGCTGCCTGAACTGCTCGTCTCCTTCCCTGCCTGCCCTCTCCAAGCAGGATCCAAACCCCAGCACATCGTGACAGTGCTGGGGTCACCTGCTGGGACCATCAGGTTTTGGGGCAGCGAATGGGCCGGGAGCTTCTCCTCCCTGCGCTGCTGAAGGAAGGAGGAGAGCAAGCGGGAGGTGGTGAGCAGGTTTCCAGAGCAGGTTTCTAAGTCCTACCACGCAGCTTGGAGCAGACCTGGGACCTGATCACGCAGGTCACCATGGTGGTGGTTCTTACTCAGAGCCAAGCAATAAAGAAGCTGCTTAACTTTGCTTGCCCCGGGGGCCATCGCTTTGTTCATTATGCTCTTCCCTCCAGCAGGACCTCTGCAGAAAACCAGCCCTTTTTTCCAGTGATACCCCAAGCCCTACACTCTCTTTTCCCAAGCTCACTCTGCAGCTCTTACACACTTTGCCACATGGGTGTGAGCACATCTGCCTCTGGCTTATTGATTTCAGCAAAGAGGTATGTAAAAGATTGGTGGGACTGAAAAAAGCGTCGGTGATGCTCTGGGGCTAGTGCTGAGCGCTGTAAATTCAAGCTGCCCGTGATGCTACATCAGCTCCCAGGTGCTAATAAAGCAGCACGAAAAATAGGAGGAAAAATTCAGTGGAGAGGAACTAGAGGCAGGAGGAAGGGCATGGATCCAGCCAGCACTTGCTCAGGCTCGCCAAAACTGCAGGTTTAGTTGGCCAAATTGTCCTGTGCGGGGTAGTATGAAAGAGAGACAAAGTGTCTGCTTTTTGCTGTTAGGAAAACAAAACAAAGCAAAACAACAGACAAACAAACAAACAAATGGAAGTGGCAAAGAGATGTCCTGGGGAGGCATCAGTTCTGTAGGAGCTCTAAGGCAGAGCCAGGAACCTGGCTCCTTTGCATGGCTAGCACACTTTGGAAGACAATATGGTGAAAATTATGTTTTTTGTTTTTTTTTTCATTCTAAACGGGCAAAAAGGAGCGATATATCTCAAGATACTTGAGCTAGAAGGCTCGTTCACAGCTGTGTTTACAGGCAGCTATTTCTGTAGAACAGAGGGAGCCATAGATGTCAATTTGCTCCTGGTGTGAATTTCCTTCCACATGAAGGGCTGTACCAGGAGCTGTGCCATGCTGGGAGGCGGTCGATGGAGCAGTGCTGGGCACCAACCCCCACGGACCACATGGCTTTGCTTACACCCTGAAAATTATCACAGCAAACTCTTTGCGAACCTTCAAAAAGGTGCAGAGGGGGATCTGTCTTTCCAGCTCCCTGCAGACAGGAGGGAAGTGCTGTGAGGGGGACAGCTCCCCAAGATGTCTGGAGATCTATCAGTCCTTGGGCAACCATGATAAAAATCTCTGTGTGGATTCAAAAAACAAAACAAATAAACAAACAAACAAAAAACCACGTTAACCACGGAAATGGTGAAGTGACAGAACCTTTAGCTCTGTGTGAGATTTGGGTTTGGGACCTGGGCTGTGATCAGCAGCCATTCCAGCAGGCAGTAAGCTGCAGAGGCAAGCTTGGTCTGATAAAAATACCCAGAGCCCCCTCTTGTAAATAAATATTTGTTCCTTGCTGCATATGGAAACAGACAGGACTGCAAGTTTCCCTGTTCAGGACTTCTTTACAAGCTGTTTTGGTTTGTGTTTTTTGCTTAAAAAAAATTGATCAGTCTCCATTTCATCCCATTCCCTGCAAAGCAGTTTGAGGTAGATGTGAGCTC
Source organism: Anser anser (assembly GCF_964211835.1). Taxonomy (NCBI): domain Eukaryota; kingdom Metazoa; phylum Chordata; class Aves; order Anseriformes; family Anatidae; genus Anser; species Anser anser. Next base: position 8,252,906 of record NC_139738.1, on the reverse strand, counting down.
AGCTCATCGCGGGCATTTTTCTCTCACCGGCCCTTTTACCCCTGTGCGGAGATATCTGGTGCAATGGAAAGCACTGGGCTGGGGAGGGAAAATAAATAGCGTGCTCGTCATCCTCCCCCTGCCACCAGCTCCAGTAATAACTTCTGGTGCCACGCAGCACGCTTGTTTGGCGTGGCTGTGCTCCGTAGATAGCACCTTAGTAAGTAAGAAACTATTCCGATCGCAGAGCTACTCCTCCTGGAGGCCTGCGCGGCAGCTCCAGCAGCGCGGCAGCTAGCAGGGGCTTTTCTTCTGACCCCACCTTGGAGCACTGGCCCCGGTGGAGCCTCGCGGTACGCTGCAGTCCTCTCGTGGGGGCGCAGATGGGTTTCACGTCCCACAGTTGACATGCACAAACCACAGCGTTTTATAATTCAGAGTCTGGGTGGGATCTGACCCCTCCAAAAAAAAACCACGTAGGCAAGCCCCTTGGGTGCTAGGCAGGGTTTTAACCCTTACAGGCCATGGGTCAACATGATGCTGGTGCTTGTGCGAGTAACAGAGTCCAGCCTCTCTCCCTTAAGATTCAGATTAATAAATAACAATACAAAGACATTTCTGCTTATTCTGCTTACATATTGGGCAGTTGCAGACAAGTGGATAGATGTGTGTGACTTACTGGGTAGCTTTTCTGCAGTGACCAGGACCCCCCTGACCTTTCTTGTTGCACAGCTGGCTTTCAGCTGCAGCACCAGTTACTTGCTAAGAGCCTGAATATACCACCAAGAGAGCTGTTTACTTTAATAAAAGAAGCTTTTCACTTCTAAGAGTTTATTTGTGATTGCTTTTAAGTATTATCTTCCTCCTAAACTCACAGCTACACCAAAGACCCAGCAGATGGGATGCAAATAAACCACGGAAAACTTTTCCTGAAGATCTTTCGTGATTAGATTTTTAACCTGGCCTAAAAGGTTGGCCATGGCAGATACCCCGAGGAGCGAGAAGCCCCTCTCCTAAGCCTGGGTGCCTGTGGGGGTTCAGCGAAGCGGGGCATCGGGGGAGCTCCGCTGGCAGAAAGCAGCAACCAGCCACGAAAGGCAGCGGTGGGTGCCTTCGGGAGCGTTCCCCCGGGGCGTGCGGCGCGGCAGGAACATCGACGGGTGCCAACGCGCAGGAATGAGCCCTGGGGAGGCGGCGGCCGGGGGAGGACAAGTCAGGACAATCCTGCAGCTGCCGGGAGCTGCTCGGAGGTCCTTTTTAGCTTCCAGGCCGGGGAGGCGCTCAGCCCGGCGGCGGCCACAGGGCCGTGAAGCGGTGAAGGCAACCCTTGGCGGGGCGCGAAGGCGGCGGCGCGAGGAGGCCTGCCGCCCGCCTCTCGGTCCCCGTGCTGGTGTCGTCTGTGGGCTGGTGCCCGGTGCGTGCCCCGCCAACAAGCACACGGAGTCGGAAACCACAAACAGGGCTTTTAATTAAATATACCGGGACTGCACTGGACCCCACGGCCGCGGGTGGGCTGCCCTCACAGGCCGCCACGTCCGCCCCCACAGGTGCCACCTTCATCCCGAAGCCGCACGCTGAGGGCCCCGCGGCTGCCCCCCTGCCCCCAGGGGCCCGCGTGGCGACGGCAGCGGGGCCGGGCGGCGGCTCTGCGGCTCGGGGCAGCCCCGCGGCCCCTCACAGCCGCGGCCCCGCAGCCGGGCGCTGCCGAAGCCCTCCGGAGCCGCTCGGCCGCCGAGCCGAAAGCGCCCGAAGCTGCCGCCTCGGCCCGCCCCGAGAGGCTCCGAAGAGCCCCGAGCGGCTCCGAAGAGCTCCGAGCGCCTCCCTCCTGGGCGGGGATCCCTCCTCCGAGCCCGCCCGAAGCTTCCCGAACTCCCGCACGTCCTCGGCCTCCGGAGCGAGCCGAAGTTTCCCGAGCGCGGGGGTCACGGGAGGCGCCGGGCCGAGCGGGGCGGGGCGGGGGGCGGGCCGGGCCGGAGGACGCGTGCGCCCCGCGAAGGCCTCCGGAAGGAGCCGAGGTTTCCCGAGCGCGCCTCGCCAGCGGGCGCCTCCGGAAAGAGCCGAAGCTTGCCGAGCGCCGCCGGGCCGAGCGGCTCCGGAGCGGCCCGAAGGCGCCCGAGCGTCCGTCCTGCCGGACTGCTGGAGGCGGCCGCGGCGCCATGTTTGATGCTCCGCTGCTCCAGTGAGGAAAATCCGCCGGCATCGCCCGAGAGCCGCCGCCGCGAAGGGCGCCGCTGCCCCCGGGGAGGGGCGCCGAGACCCCCCGCCGCCGGCGGCTCATGAGCAGCGCGGCCTGAGCCGCCCCCCCCCCGCTCCGCCGTGCCCTCCCCGCCGCGAGCCCTCCGGGAGGCGCGTTGTCACGGAGACCGGTGCCGGTGCCGGCCCGCCGCGCTGCCCCGGCCGCCGCCCCGGCCCCCGGCCCGCTCCCCCCCGCGCCCGCGGCCCGGCTCCCGGCCCCGCTCCCCGCCGGGGGGTGGTGGCTCCGCTTGGCGATGAGTTTACCGCAGAAGGCGGCTTTGAAACCCGGCGCGGCGGCGGCGGCGGCGGCGGGGACCGGCCCCGGCAGCGGGGCGGCGGCGGCGGCGGCGGCGGGGCCGCCTCCCCCCCCGGCTCCCCCTCACCCGGCGGCGGCGGCGCCCGCGCCTCACCCCACCATCAGGGCCTTGCCGCCCCAGCCGCCCCAGCAGTATCCTTTCCCCGGGGGGCTCGGGCCCCCCCGGCCGGTGGGGGGACGGGAGGGGGCACCCCGGGGAGGGGGGGGGCGGGGAGGGGGGGGGGGAGGGGGAGGCGGTTGGGGCGCAGCCCTTTGGGGCCCCCTTTTGTGTGTGTGTGTGTGTGTGGGGAGGGGGCGGGCCCGCGGCCCCCCCCCGTGCGGAGGGGGCTGCACCTGCTGGGGCAGCGCGGGGAAGGGGCCCCCGTCCCCCCCCTGTTCCCCCCCGTTCCCCTCCCTTTCTCCCCCCCGTCCCTGTCGCCCCCCGTGGGGTGCTTCCTGCGTGGGGGCTTCAGCCCCAACCCCCCCCTCTCCCCCCCCCCCCCCCGGGTGAACTTTTAATGTGAAATCGCTTGTCACTTTGGCACTTTCGCCTCCGGTCCTGCCCAGGTAAGTGCCGGGTTTTTGTTGTTTTGAAGGCGAGTTTAAAGCCCGGCTCGGCAGCCGGGGCCGATTTTCCTGGGGTTTCGCTTTGCTCGTGGAAATCAAGCGGAGGTGGGATGTGGCGCTGAGCAGCTTGCCCCGCGAGGCCGTGTGTGACGGGCACGAGAAGCTTTCCGCTCGAAACCCCCCCGCCAGAACGGCCCCGCTACAAAGAGAGGCCGGCGCTCGGGGAATGTTTCTAAAGGTCTCCGGTTCTCTGAGACTAGGCCCCGAGTCAGGAGGTAAATACTGCAGGGATCAGCAGGAAAGTGGGGTGGCGAGCGTGCGTGCCTGCCTGGGTTTTGTTTCCAGCGTTGGACAGCATCCCCCGGCGAATTGGCTTTCCTCCCCCTGAAGTTTTTTTTTGGGGGGGGTGTGGGGGGGTGTGGAGCGAAAAGACATGCTTGGCGAAATACGGGGCTGTCCTGGAATGGTGTCGCCTGCTGTGCAGGGGACGGTCAGGAGTGCGCGTCGCTGTGTGTTGGTGGTAACGACTTATATTTTAACATGGAAGCGTAGGGTTTATTTATTTATTTATTTATTGGTTAAGAGCAGTTTCAGCTGTGTGATGTGTGTGTTCTTTAAGAAACACGTTCCCTGTGTATAAGCATTTTGCTGCTCTCGCTTTCAGTTTTGAGGTGGGAAAACCGAGCCCTTTTATGATCAGTTTAGGTCCATTGTTTTCTTGAGCTTCCGGCAAGAATCATTCTTTCCCTGACCGCAAATAATATTGCTTAAATCATGGGACTGTTGACGTTACAGATTTGTTTGGGTCAAGTGAAACCTCTGAAGAATGAAGAGTGCTGCGGAGGGACATACCCTCCGCTGGGTGTTTCTGGCTAGCTTGTGATACTCTGTAATTCCAGCATGTGCTTTATTTAGGAAAACAGCACGAAGGTGCTGTCATTACCGAGTCAGCAGGGTGGTGGTGAGTAAAACTGTTGCTCAGGGGGAATTTGCTCACTTCGGAGCGTTGTGCCAAGAGTTACAGGGGGAGCGCTGGCCAGCGTGCACACGGGGAGTCGGTGCTCAGGCAGTCCTTCCAGCAAGGTGCTGGTTTGTCTGGGAAGAGCCTCGTCCGTGCGGGACGCGACGCTGGTTGCCTTGACAGTTAAATGGCCGAACTTTGCCTGGGTCTGGGACCGGGAGCGCGCTAGGCTTTGTACAGCACTTCATTTTCAAGTCATCGTTAAAAGAACCATGGAGGGATCGGAATACTTCTCCGACATCACCGAGGGCGAGCTTGGTGGTGGTTTGCCACGGTCACAGCTAAGGCAGGAGAGCTGTTGCTTTTGGTGAGTCTTGTCACTACGCGCCTCGCGCGCACGAGGGAAGAAGCCTTGGCTGACCTCTGAGAGCAGCCCTGAAGGAAGAGGCGTGGGGGGAACGTGCGTTCCCTAAAGGAGCGGTGGCGGCGTGGCAGCGTGTCGCCTCGCCTGGAGCCACCTGGGCGCCCAGAGCAGGAGGGGGAGAGGAACCAAGCGCTGGGTAGCGAGGACAAGTCAGAGGTAGGGATGCGGGCAGGTCAGCGTGGTGGGGCTGTTTTTCCTTGTAGCCGTGCCTGTTTCGGAAGGCGTGTTTGGCTGTGTTTGACTGATACCGCTCCTGAACTTTTAAATAATCCGTCCGTGCAGTGTATACAAGTGCTGTGTTCTTGGTGCCTTTTCGGTGAGCTGTGTTCAGGTGTCCTGGCTGGTTTTTCCTCCGCCGAAAGCTGTGCGTGCTTCCAGGTAGCAAACAAAAGCTGTTACCTTTTGTCAGCAGTGCTGCAGAAGTGAGGCTTCGGGAGCGTAGTTCATCTGCGCTTTACTGAAGTGCAGAGGGTCATCTGAGTTCAGCCTTATTTTTAGCTCTGTTTGTTTTTTTTTCTGTTTTGGTAGGACTGTTGAGACAGCGTTACCCTACAGCAGCTAAACTGTAGCTGCAGGTTTCTCCTGGCAACTGGGAGTGCATGGCAAGGTCCCCGGGTCTCCTCCTCGCAGCAGTGCAAGTAATGTCTGTCCAAATGATCGTCGCATGTTAGTGGGTAGACTGGGGCTCAGACTTGGGCTTTTTAAACTACAGCTGCTTCCACGTGGTGAACTCTGTGTCTGTGGAGACACACGGGGTTTCAGGATGTGGTACATCACGAAATTAAATGTATGATTGAAAAAGAAGAATTGGGTAAGAGAGAACTGGGCAGGAACGAGGACTGCTTACGTGAAGTGCGTTTGTAGAAAGGGATTAATGAGGGAAAAGAAAAATTCAGGGGAAGAGACTTAAAATCAATTTTCTGAAGGAAAGCAAAGCTGGAGGGTGATGGACATGAGTAACAGGAATGTTTTGACGGAAGTTTCATTCTGTTACGTGCTGACTGGGAAGTTACTGGAGCTGCTGTAGGACAAGAGAGCTTGGAATAATTTCCGTATCGCGGCGGCTTCGAGAAATTAAACTTTCTATGTAAAAGTGAGTTGGGATACCTTTGTGGCTTCGGCGGTGGTGAGTAGTCAGTCAAACCTGATTTCGGGCAGAAGTTGTGCTCAACGTTGTTGGTGTGAACAGAACTCCCAGCTCCGTTCTGACCCTGCCTACGGGGGGGGACAGCGAGGGTGTCCGCGTGCCACGGCGCGGTGCCGTGCCCGGGCTGTGATGGAGGCTGAAGCCAGGCCTGCCCCCTTCCAGGCTGCCTCCGAGCAGTGAGTTCCGTACGCAGGCGACTGTTGTGTAGCAGGGCTTCTCCCATCAAAACGGAGAATGCTGGAGGTGCGCTGCAGGCCGCTGGCTTTCTGTGGGCCTTGGTGGTTTTAACTTGATGCTACTTCTGCGCGTTAAGTCACGCGGTGCTTCCCTGCTCTCCTTCCTGCTCCCACTTCCAAGTGTCCCGAGGTATTTTTTGTGCGTGTTATAATAAGCTGTTCTTTAAAAAGTCCCCATGCTGTGAATAAATTTTTGTGGATCAATATAATTAGGTCACCGGTGTCTTCCTAGCCTAGACATCAGCAAACACTGCGCTCTAAAGGACAAACAGATTGATTTAGGCTGAACTCGGGTAGCGTTGCGTGCCTGCTGGCCCTTCAGGGTTAATTTAGCAGCGTACCTTGGAGCCAAATTAGAGCCATCTTGGCCTCCGTGCTGGTGTCTGTAGGTTTTGGTTTTCTTTCCCAAACTTCCTTGCATTTGGAGGGAGTTCAGCTGCCTGGTTTTTGATGCTCTCCGTGCAGGCACCTGTAAGCTTGACCTTAATATAGCGCTGTAGCTGTTGAGGTGTGGGACTGGCTCTCTCTCAGCCCAGGTATTTTTCAGGTTATTGCAGCAGGGCGTCGCGGCAGCTTCGGGGTGGGTTTTTAAGCAACAGTTGTTTAAAAATTTCTTTCTCTTCCCTTACAGCCCTCCGTCCCTCCCCTTTGCTTCTGTTTCTGAGAAGTGGAGAGGAAGGGTCAGCATTTTTGTGTGTGTGTGTGAAGTTCAACGTTGCCGTGCACGGACACTTGGGTTTTGCTGATGTTTCCTCGGTGTTCGAACGTCTGCTTTTGGTTTTGCAAGGTGCTTTAGCTGACTGCGCTGTAGTCCCTCGCGGAAAGCGGCATGCAGGCAGTACGTGGCATCGCTCTGCATGGGAGCGGAGGATTGCGGCGGCTTCCCAAAAGCCTGGGAGAACAGCAAGAAATACAGGATCGCTTTCAGGAACGTCAGAGATCTGTGTGAAGTCGGGGTGAGGTTCTGGCAACGCTTACCTGGTGTTCGGACGCGTGCCAGGTTGTGCCGTTGCAATAGGCCTGCGCTGGTAATCTTCTAGTTAAATTAAGGCTGCTAACGAGGGCTTGGCTGCGTTGGCTTTTCTCTCTTCCGTGCTCGTAGCTTAGTGAGCAGGGAGTTGAGGAGGTGCCGTAGGGTGGGAGGAGAAGCGGCCTGGGAACTTCCCCGGGGAGAGCATCGTCGGTGTGCCCTGCGAGAGAGCGGGCGCTGGGCGCTGGCTGCCCCTGGGAGCTCGGCGCCGCCTTCGCTCGCCGCGTGCTTCTGTCCCGAGTGGCTTTTTTCCAGGTGTGTGATGCAATGTCTTCGGGCGCTCTCTGGGGTTTATCTGTTGAGGACTTTGAAGATCAAGGCGCGGGGATTAGGCAGGCGGTGGGAGCTGCTTGGGCACACCGGTTGTTGATGAAGGTCGTGACTGTGTGCGAAGCGCCGTGCCTCCCCGCGCCTCCGGCGGATCAGCTCCGGCTCCTGCGCTGCTTCTGTGCTGAACTGGAGCTGAAATGAGAGCAGGATCAGAAGTGCCCTTCCAAATGCCAGTCACAGATGGTTTTGAAGAACGGTGTTGGGAGCACTGCAGTCCTGAAAAGGAAGGAGTGGTGAGAGGCTGAAGGAACCAGGCTGGGATCAGAGATGTTCCCTGCTTTCTGCTTCAGGTACAAGCCCTGAGTTCAGGGGCGAGCTTTCTGAAATCTCAGCTGGGTGAAGGGACACAAGGGATTCCTGTTGCCTGAGAAATGTTGCTGTTTTAAAAATGTGCGACTCCGTGGAGACCTTGTATCTCGGGAGGGGATGCAGCAGGAGAGAAGCTTCAGAAGTGCTTCTTTCCCTGCCGTGATAGTGGCTGTCCTGCAGAGGAGGAACGGGCACGAGGTTGTGAGCGTATTGCCAAAAAGTAAGTGCTTTTAGACTTCTCTGCCATCTCCCTTGCTGATGATCCCCAGCCTTGGCACGTCTTAGCATTCTTTTGAGCAGAAATAGCTTTAATTTATTTAATGACAAAAGCTAATCATGTTATAGTGCAGATATGTCACTTTACTGGCTTTGTAAGATTTTACGGTGAAATGTCTTGGAGAAGACCATTCTTCCAACAGCGTGATTTGAAACAACTTCTTTTCCTCTCACGTTTGGAGCCATGATTGTATATGTTCTCTGGCAGAAGTCTGCAGGAGGTTACTTTAGTCATTTACAGATCTATATTTTAAGGTGCAGTACTGATCTTGGAACACCGTTTGTATTTTTATCCGTGGTAGTAACTTGATGAAGTTGAGTAAGTACTAGGAGCCTTAGAACAACTAACCTCCCTTTTCGGTGTCGGGAAGTAGAAGGATTCTCATCTGTGTGCATGGGTTTTGTCCGTCACCATGTTAGGGCTGAAAGGCTCTTTCACGTCGCTAGCTAACGTGGGCTGTGCCGAGCTAGTGCGTTTGCTCCATTGGTGTGTCACAGGAAGTTAGCAGTGAAGGTCTCCCTTTGGAAGTTGTGGGTAACCTGTATTTTCTTTTTCTCCCTAATGCAGCAATTTCAGGGCTAGTCAACTGTCAAGTTCAGCTGTGTGTGAATCGTCTAATATGACTAAAGTTGCTGGAATTTTCACTCCGGGGAATTAGAGATGGGTCCTACCATTGTTTTACAGGCATTTCTTCAGTGGGAACCTTCATCCGTGACTTCACGTCTGTTTGCAATTGCAAAGGCTTTCCTGGAATGAACGGGGAGGAGAAAAACGGGTGTTTGTTCTGGGGCACGAGGCGCAGGTGGAGGAGTGGTGCGGCCCCCGCTGTGGAGGGGCCGGTGTTTCTGTTTTTAGGGGAGCGCAGTTGGTGTGAGTTTCCGTAGTTCCGTGTTGTGCACTTTGCGGTAGTTCCAGGAACTTCTCGCACACACGGCTTTCCTTTCCAGGCTGCGGACTTTGTTTTGCCTCCCAAACAGGGAAGGGTGATGTGGAACAGCTGGAAGAAGAAAATAGAATGGATTCTTAAAAAAGAAAAGGATCAAAGGGAGGAGAGCAGAATAAGCTTTTAGGCTAGCAAAATTTTCTAGTACATGTTATTCTTATGTTTTATTATATACATTTGGAAGATGTCCCAGAGCATGCTCTCTCTTCATAGAAGGTGATGGCACGTTGTTGCTGATGGGACTTGAGTCAAATTGCTGCTGGGCACATAACTAGGTTAATGGGACAGTATTTTTTCCTTTTCCTGAAAGGAAAATTACACGTTCTCTATTCTTACGGTAACTTAAGAATTGTTTTTGCCTGTTTGCTGTGTAGTCACCCGAGACGGGCAGAAGCAGGCTAGTTTCCTACACAGAGGAAAGCTCTAAGGCTTCCCTGGACTGTATCGTGTTTAAATCAACTCTGCTACCAGAAATAACACCTTTCTGCTGTCGGTTGTAACGCCTTTGAGTATCCTTTACCTGGATGAGATCTGAAATATTTCTAGAGTTTTGAGCATGCCTGACAAAAGGCAGAGTGGCTTCTCAACTGCACGTCTTGAAAGAAAGCCACGTGTTTGATCCTCGACCGATACCAGTAGCGTTCTCCAAAACTGTCAGGGATGTGTTGAAATGGGTTAGGACTTGCCTAGGTGCAGCTGCTCCTCTCCCAGCAGTTGGACACGGCAGGAATGAGACTTGCTCTGGAGAAGGAGCGTCCTCGTGGGAAGAGCTGGGCGAGAGCCACTGTGGGACCGCCGCCGCGCTCAGCGGGTGAGTGGGCTTCACGTGGTACCCGCTCCGGGCCGTGGGGTAGGAAAAGGCGCCTTGCTGCTGCTCCTTGGGTGTCCCTGATGCTGTGAAAGCACTGAAGAAAGAAAGAGTTAATGCAGTTAAAGATCTTAATTCAATAATGGAGGTTTTCCTGAGTTTGGGAAGCCTTTGCCAGTTGGAAACTAATAAACATTGCACCGGCTCTCTGTCAGGTTGCCAAATAATGATTGTGCATTTGTTTGTGTTTCGGTTTGATTTACACGTGAGAGTGACTCTGTGCGAGTTACTGAATTCCTAAGGTTTAAATGCCCGTGTTGCTAGTGGCTTTTGAAAAATCCATTTGAACTAATGCTATGGCTGCACCAGTGGTGGTCTGAAAAAGAGATTTCCCTCTCCTATGCGTTATTAAGGAGTCGTAGAAGTTGCTGCGTCTTGAAACTGGTGTTTTTCTGAGCTTATTTTGTTCTTTCACTGAAAAGCAAACATGACAGAAGTCTTCAGTCTGTTCAGACTAAGCAGGGGAGACTGCCTATAAGAATGAGAGAGGGTTTTTTTTTTTTTTTAGTGATACTACTTACAGCTTTGTTTTCTTAGTCAGTCACTGGTTTTGAAAGGCTCCTAACTTCCTCGGGAAAGGAAATGTCTAAAAATGTGTATTCCACCTAGGCAGTGAGACCGCGCCCTTATGACCTTGGACTATGATAAGCTCTTCTACAGAATTGTCAAGCCTGAACTGAAATTCAGGTTGAAATCTCATCTGAAAACTTTCTGAGAGTCTTTATTCTTGTTTGTGATGCACATCATGCTCCAGGCTTGACACTGGGCACCTTGTCTTGCAGCGTTCAGCTGGTAAATTGGGCAAGCCCGATACGTATGTTATATTTGAAAGGGAACTTGGCAGGGTACTGTAGCTGAGGGTGGATAATCTATACAATTTATCTGGGCGGAAGTCAAGGACCAAAATCAAAAAGCACTTAAAGCATGTTTGTTGTGACTTTTAATGTGAAATTCATGGTGCTTCGTAAGCTCCGGAGTGTGCGGGGACAGCGATTTCAGGAGCTGGTGATTCATGCCCAATTTTAGCATGGTGAGGCTCGTGTAGAAGGTTCTTTTGGACGTACTATTTTGTGAGCTGCTGAGACATCTTAGGAGTTCAGCTTGCTCTAGAATATATGGTTAGCTTCAGTTTGTGGCATCCTGTCTTCCCAGTGCTTATGCAAATATAGATACTAGTTACTGGATGGTCTTTCTTCAAATACTCTGCTCTGCTGGGCTCTGCATTTTTTGTTCTGGATCTGTAAAATGCAAATAATTCAGCTGTCAACCTGTTTGTAACTTAGCGTTTATGTTTTCCTCCAGTAAAGGTGTTTTAAAGTCAATTTCAAAGTGCTTTTATGTCTGGCTCTTCAAAAGAAAAATGTAATTGTTGTTGATATGCAAATATTGCGAACTAAATTTTTGGGGTGTTCTGTGAGCTTAAGCTGCTCAGCTTAATTGTATTGATTACATTTCCATAAACCTTTTCTTAATTAAAAAGTCTGTCTGCACAAATAAACTCCTTAATGTTTAAATATTTGGTTCTGGGCTTGTGTACCAAGTTTAGCTTGATGTGATTCCCATTCAGCCCCCCAAAATGGAACTTTTGGTTGTGCTGTACCTGGCATTGCAGGCGTTCACCGGAACAATTGTTGCTGGTGCTTGGCACGGTCCCCATCTCTTCTTGCTGAAGCCAAAGCACACTTTATCCACTCAGGCTGACGTTAAGATCATTAAATAAATGAATGAATTGTGCTGTCACCAAATTCCGATCCTGGCAGACTAAGAACATGTGAATTTTATAGCCCGGACCTCTGTCCAGAATGTCTTATTGAATGGCCTGGATGTCAGTAGTGGGAATAGTCAGCAAGTGCTTTCTAGTAAAATGGGTATGCCGTAATGAGAATTATGGTGGTGAGTGGTGTAAAAGCCTGAATTTACTAGACATCTGATCATCCAAGACGAGTATTAATCAGCCTGTGAAGTGCGTGTAAAAAGAAACCGGAGCACCGCAGTAAAACAAGCGAGCGCAGGAGAACCGAGGCGGGCAGGGAGCTGTTTCTCTGCAGGCGGTGCGGATCTGTCTCCGATTTGTTAGGGAGAAGTGGTGGAAGCAGAGCTAACTGCCAGCCTCCGGGGAGCTGGAGGGCTCTCTGGTCTCACTGAAGTGCTCAAAGGTTGCTCAGGATCTGAAGGTCTCAGAGCAGGCTGCTGAGCTTCCCCCTGCAGGAGGAGAAAGCTGAAAATACTTCCTTAGGGGAGAAGAGCTCGCATGCCAGGCTTGGGTTGTTCTTCTTTATGGTCTAGCTCCATCTCTGGTTTCATGATTTTGGACTTAAGACAGTGTTTTTGCTTAGGAGTAGGGGACATAAAAGACCTGTAACTTCCCTGCCTGTTGCAGGTAGGTCAAAAATGTCCCTGGATTGCACAGGAAGAAGTGCAAGTGGGGTGGGCTGAACGTATCTGCATCCTGCTGGTACTGCAGTCCCAAAGTGTCTTCGGGGTTCGGGATCTCCTAAAATCCACAGCTGGCGGGCCAGAACGGCGTGGGGTGCTGCGTGAGATCCCTCTGGGAGCAGGGGTAGCCGCTCGCCGCAGCTCAGTGGCTTCGCCTGGACAAAAGGCTTGGTCCTGGTGGCCCCGTGGGAGCCGCGGCCGACGACATGCGGTGCTCCGAGCGGTGCTCCCTGTGGGCTCTGAGACGGCAGGGCTGCTCGTGGCACTTAGCGTGTCCTTTTGCTGTAGCAGGAGGAATGTTACAAGCTCCAATTCTTGCTGGGCTGGCGAGCCTCGTATTACGACGAGTTTAACACAAATTTGAGGGGCGATTCTGAAGACTAACGGCAGTGTTTGCCTGTAGGAAACCGCTCACGGAGCTGCTTGTGTGCCTGAGTTGGATCCCTTTTACCAGCGTGTCTGGCTATACACACGCATACAGTGTGTATTTTGATAGTTCTCTGTTGGACCTACGAGTTATTTCAGTGTTTCTCTGTCCATCCTTTGCTTGCGTGTACTTTGTGCGTGCGGCGGAGCCTGGGCAGTAGGTGCTGCAGAGCCTTTGGGGATCACTGCTGGGACGGAGGGGCGCTGTGCCGCAGCTCTTTGTGCTTTCTTGCGGTTGTCACAGGCGTGTGGCTGGTGTGGGCAGTTCCTTGTTCTGTTCGGCTGATGCTTTTCCTTCATCTGATCATAGAAGCACGGAACGGCTTGGGTTGGCGGGGACCTCAAAGCTCACCCAGTTCCACCCCCCTGCCGTGGGCAGGGATGCCACCCGCCAGATGAAGTTGGCCGAGGCCCCATCCAGCCAAACGCTTCCAGGCAGGGGGCATCCACAGCTGCTCTGGGCACGTCTCTAACTCGCGGCGCTCCGTGTTGCTCGAGCCCCTGCGTCTCAGGACATCAGAGATGCTCTGCACTAGGGACAACTTGAAGCGTTTGATTCGGTCCCTTCTTGTTCTGATCATAGTGAAACATCAACGTTTAACACCAAACGCAGTGCTATCAGACAGGAGGACGTCCTTTTCTTAGTCTTCTCTTCCTCCCCTCACCGTGCCTGGATGTTTGACTTGATTAGGGTTAGCCTGATAAAAGGCTGCTAAAGTCGCAGCAGTACCAGCGTGGTCCTGGGTGCATCCCTGTTGGTGTTCTGCCAGGTGATGCCGCGGTGACAAGGAGAGCCAAGTGGCTGGGGGCTGCTCCTAGGTGCTTGTTCAGAAGTTTGTTACCTTTGGAGACCCGCTGCAAATACAGTGCTGTAGTTCCTGTGCGGTCTGAAATCAGCAAAGCTGGACTTTTACACCAGTCAAAAAAGGAGCAACCCTGCCAGCGGAGAGGTCTGTGCAAAGGGTCCCGAGCGACCAGAAGGCAGGGACGGGTCCTGAAAGTGCTGTTTCCTTCCTGACGCCCAGGGGGTAGCACATCAGGGACGTACGTCTGCGCCGCCTTCCACTGCGCGTGGTTCACAGCGACACTTCGGGGGCTGCTTGGCGCGACCAGCAGAGGTGTGTGCTTGGAAGTCTTCCTTGGTAGCCACGTGTGGCGGAGGCAGCCTTCCCTCCGCATCTGTGGCCCGAAGTCAACAGCCAGAGCTACGGGCAGTAAAAGTAGCTTTTAAAATGAAAAATGCTCCGAAACGAATTCACTGCTCGTCTTCAGGTTCAGCTGGGATAAATATATTGTTGCTATTGCTCTTTTTCGTTAAGCACCCTATCGAGGTGTGCGTAAAGTATGCAGCTGAGAGTCCTTATGTGGAAAAATTGAACGAGTGAAGCATTGGACCAAAGAGACCCAGAGCTCCTGCCCACCCTGTATCACTCTTTGAACTATGGCTTTTGTGCAGCAGGGTAAGATGCATCACTCTGTCTTCCCTAGATGCCTGTGTTTGCAGGACTTCATTTTGTGTGACATGGGATTTTAACTTGGGAGAAGTCATAAGCTCTGCATGTGGCAAGAGGGCGCTTATGATTTCATTTCATTTTGATAAACCGCTGAAATAAAGATTATGGGGGGGAAATCGCAAGGCGTTACGAAATTGGGAGTTGAAATGAGCGTTACTGCTCTCAAGGAGCACGCTTTTTGACTCCGTTGCTCAGATCACGGAAGGACAATCAGTCTGGGTGACAACACCACTGTCACCGCGATGCTTCCTGACAGATTGACCAGCAGAGCATTAAATTTTCCCATGAAGTCACAGCGTGAAGTATTAGAGACACGGTAGGAAACGCAGCCTAGTGAATGAGACTACACCACGAGGCTGCTTGGTATTCCTGCTCGTCACGCAGATGGAACGCGGGGCTGGGGATGCAGGGTGGCTCTTGGAGTGTCCCCGAGCCCCCAGGGGTGCAAGCAGTGGCCGTCCCTGTAGAGAAAAGGGACGAGCATGGGTGGTAGCCTCGTCAGCTGGAGTGGCTTGTTTGCGTTTTTAGGGTACGAGGTTGGAGGTGAGTGGGCTGGGGGCAGTTCTGTGCTCATGCAGTGCATAGGGGGATACAGCTGAGTAAGCGGTGTTTCAGTACATTACAGAAAACGGTGTTGAAAGACTCGGTTGAAATTTAGATTCTCAAGTGAAAATTGCCATGAGTGAGCGCTGTGGTTCTTGTGTCTGGAACTTTTTTTCCCCCTTCTGCTCCTGTAACAACATGCCCCCAGATGCAGATAATTGCTGTGCTAAAGGGAAGCTGGAGACGTAAGGTTTTACTTCATGAATTCAGTGACTGCAATACCAATGCTGAAGTTTGTTGCAGGCTGCAAGCTGAATAAAGGCCGAGAAGCAGCTTGGTCAGAGGAAGGCTTTTCTCTGGACTCTCTAGAAAACCAGAGAGGCGTTTTTCCGGTTATTACTGGTTTTAATTTTCTTCTTTCTCCAAGGTTATCTAATAATCTCCCCTTGGAAAGGGAAAATTTGGTATCTCTCTCTACAGCTTGATACTGCCCTTACTAGCAGAACCGTTGTTCCGTTTCGGTTGGGACCAGGCAGGTTGCCTCCTGGTCTGTCCTCCTCGGCCGGTCGTACAGCCGTGGCACCTGGCCCTCTTCCCTTTCTCTGTTTGGACTCCGGCGTTCTTAACTAGATATGTGTTTGCAGTACAAACTCAGTTTAGAAATAACTGTGTGTTAAGTAACTGTTCTGAAGGAGCGGAAAAAAAAAAAAAAAGAAAAAGCACAACACAAAGCAAACAATCCCAATCTTCTCTTGCTGGCGAGGCTGCTGGGAACAGCGGCACCGCTCTGCCAGCCCGGTGGAAGCCGTCCTCCCCAATGCGCCGCCAGCGGGTCCAGGCTGCCCGGCCCAGCACACGGAGCCTTTTTACGAAGCTACCTCACAGCAGCTCACAAACAGCATCTATGCAGGTCAGAGCCTCTTTGCCAGCGTGTGTGCAGCTGGTATCGGGCCAGAAACTGCTGTTTCAGCTGCTGATCGGGGGACAGGAGTATGCTAAATTGGGGATTTTTTTTTTTTTGAAGTGTGCTTCGGTTTGCATGAGATACTGTGTGTTTTGCATATGGTGTGAATTGTTTTAACCCCAATGATTTAAGATTGAAATACAGAAGTACTTCACAATAACTAGCCCTAACGTTATATCAGCAGTTGTGGTACAGAACGTGAGAGGTAGGTGATGGGTATGGCTTCAGCTCTGCTGCCATGCATGGGGCGTTTCAGTGAAATACATTTGTTTTCCTGCCGAACTAGATGGATGCAGGCTTCTGCTGCAGCCAGAGGTCTAGAGGACAGCTGGAGAACTGCACCGGTTAGTTCGGGAATACACCAAAAGCTAAAGTAACTCTAGAAAGGAGAGGGCTGTACGTGTCCTAAGGCCAAACAGGAGATCCAAACCTTTTTCTTCCATGGCTGGCTCCTCGCAGTTGCTCCTGTGTGATCTTAGCCGAGCCAGCTCGCCGCAGCCTTGCTTTGTATGTTTTTACAGCATTTACCAAGACATTCACTTAGTCTAACGCTTGTATAGCTGCCTCTCGGCGTAAGGCTGCTACTATTATTTTCTTTTCCTCTCTCAAAATCGGCGCGTGATGAAGGAAAACACAGCATTCGTCACATGCTCTGGCTCCAGAGCATTGCTTTGGGTCAAACCGCCCCCTGCCTCCCCGCCTCGGCCACAGCTCAGGACTTGGCTGGGCGTGAGGTTTCTCTGGGGTGAGGTCTTCCTGGGGATGGCTGCAGCCGGGGCGATCTGCGGCCCCGCTTGGTGCAGCGACCCAGGAAACTTTCTCTGCCCTTATTTTCTCCACTGAACCCTTCCGTTCACTTCCATCTTTAAATGTTTCAGACAGGGGTCGCTTCTCTGAAGCTGCTTAGGGAAGAATCTGATGGTTTTTAAACTGGCAAAACAGGGGGTGTGTGGTTAGCTCTGACTGGGGTGGTTGTTATCAGCTGGGGCAGAAACGTCTTCAGCGAGCGGCAGCTGGAGCATTATTTTGGCAGCCTCTTCACGTCCCTCGTCTCTGGAGGGGAGTTTGCTGTGTGCAGTCGCCTCTATTGTGCATGCCTGGGGGTCCTGGGAGCTAGCATACCATTTCCCTGCTAAACTGTTTCTCATGTAAATATGTTTTTTAACACTTCCCAAATGCTTGGTAGCCAGAGGCTGGTCTAGAAGAGCCTTGTTGGGAAAAGCAATGTTAGGATATCTCTCTCTTTCAGGTAATGTTTTTTTTTTCTCCTTCTGTTGTAGTTAATTGCAAAAATAAATGCAGTTAACAGTATCCAAAAGACTTTTTCTTGCTGCACCATGCTGAGAAATGCCTTGTTCGTGATGCTTCCTTCCCCCCAAGCTTGGTTCGTTTTTAGATGCTGAAGGGCATTCTGAGACTCTGTTATAAGTTCATTTCACATCATGTTTATATGAAACAGACAAAAAAAAATCCAGTGCTTTGCCAAATATTTTCGGAAAGAACAAGCTTTGTGGATAATCGTTTTCATGTTCTACCTGCTCCTTGGTGTGTTAAAGCTACAGAAGAATCTTCTCTACCCTGAATAAAGGCTTTGAGAGATTAGCCTTCAAGTAGTCACTTGAGGCAGGTTGATTAAGAAATATACTCAATGTTAGATTAAATCAAGATTTGAATAATGGAGTTACAATTGACTGTCACTCCTGTAATCCAGTTATTTTTAGATTGGGATCGGTATGTGCCACTCCCCAAGTTGTCTGTAGCACTGCTCTGAAGGCGGACTGATCAAAATGCCGTGCGACAGCGTGGAGCTTCCCCGGTTGTGTACTTGCAGCTTCGTCCCCTTACCACATGCATCGTTAAATGCATTGCGCCAAAACGTGGCGATCTGGAGCAAAGGAATTCACAGCAGAGCACTGAGGGTTGTTGCCCAAAATGCAGCTCAGATATGTAAGTCGAAACAACGTGCCTGTATCGATGGCGGGGCTTGAGGTCTTTTTGTGTACAAAAAAACATTTGGAGTCACGTTGGGGAGGAGCTCGGTGAGTCACCGCACGTGCAATTTTAGCTCTTGGATATCTTCAAAGAAGAAAAGCGCGGGTCTGAAATACCGTCAGACCTCTCCTGAAGCACAGGAAACTCTGCAGACAAATTCTCCCAAGATCTCCCTCGGACAGCACGCTGCTCAGGCCTGCCTCCTCTCCAAACGCGATGGCAAGTGTTTGTTGCAGCGTGAGTCGCCGGGTCCTGAGCTCGTTACATGCGCTGGCTCCAGCTGAGTGCCTCGGGAGCGGCATTTGTGAAACGAGATCCCAGCTCTCCCTGCTGGAAAGCCATCCCTTGGTATCTCGCAAGGGGTGGGTGTTGTAGCTGGGGTTTAGCTGTATGTTTTCTCTTTCCGAAACGTGAGAACAGAACTATTTGCTGTAGCTTTACATTACCAGCTTAGGAAAACAGGAGGTTTTATCTGCATTAAGGCCTAAGTGATAGCTGTGAAGCAGGAGCGATGGAGGAATTAAAGATGCAGAAGAAATGCTTAATTTGAGAGCCCAGGTTCCAGGCAGCTTTTGAAGGAGTCTTCCGGTGAATTGCCGAGGAGTCTGTTCCGAGGTGCTCCAGGACCAGCGACCTGAGGGCTTTCACCAGCTCGCTGTTTGCTCCGAGGCCGCCCTGGGGAAGCAGTACAGAGGAATTGCTGAGGCTGTTTGCTGCTCACCATGGCTCGCGAAAAACCCGGTTGCAGAGGATCAGGTGGAGGGAATGGGGTTGTCTGCATGGGAGGTGAATGAGTCTGGAGTGCCTTAAAGGAGCTTCCTTACTTCATTGATGTGCTTGGATTCTGCAGAGAGAACCAGGACACCTGATTCGCTAAATTCCCCGTAAGAACAGGGAAACCACAACAAAATGGTCTTTCCACGGACTCAAAAGTGGTTGCCCTACAAATAAAAGTCAGCAGCACGTGTGCCTGGCAAGCGCTCAGCGGTAACAACACTGGTGGTGTCTGGTAGTAATAACAACTTCCCCTTAGAAACCTTTTGTGCCGATGTGGGCAGAAAAAGGGCGAAGTTTGCATGGGGTTCATAGCATGGTGCTTTAAAGCCAAGAGCTTTTTAACCCTAACCTGGAACTGTGACTTTCCGTGCGTTATTCACCACCTTCCCAGGCTGGGCTTCTCCTTGCCGTGTCCACTGGTTGGTTGGCTTTGCTTTTGTTTCCTGGGCTGTCGGGTGGCTGTGACCCCACTGAACGCAGCTCCCACGGGGCCCCCGGCACGGCAGGCTGAGGCGGCGCGAGCCCCTGGAGCCGAGGGCAGCCTCTTGTTTTCCCCGCCGTGGGGAGGAGTGTTTGCAAGGTTTCTGGGTGGGTATTCCTGCGTGGGGCCAGGGGACAGTGCATTATTCTAAAAGAACGTCCCAATCTCAGAGCAGACCCGGGCAGCTGCAAAAGACGAATGAATCTAAATGAATGAACTGATTAAAATCTCTATACCAGAAGTGTGCATTGTCTCCCTTACAGCTTACGGCTCAGTAAAAGCAAGGAACGTAAAAACAGGAAACCTCTACCGACAGTGCTTTGAAGAGACTCGTTTGGTTGACACCTCTTTCAGCCGTGGTGTTTGTCCCTTGATGCCTGTTTATGTGGGGTTTGGCTAGGCCGTATGCAGAACACGCCGTCTCGCAGCCGGAGCGCTCCTACTGAAAGCAGCAAAGAGCCTCGAGATCGGGGCCCAAACGTACCTGGTCTGTGGCAGCCGCACTTGTAGCTCTTTTACTGGCCTTAATAAACTTAATGAGGCTTTGTCTCCTTTTTCTTAGGTCTTCATCTTTTTTTCCACATAAATATTCAAGTATAAACGGCATCGCATAGCTCTTCTGTGCTGTGTAATGGAGTACATCTTCTGCTTTTTTTCTTAGTTGCTTTATTGAGTAACTTTTCTTATAGATTGTTTGATTTCTAGATGCTGGCATTTCATTATTGCGTCTCAAAAAGCACGTTATCTTTGATCAGGGCTTCTGGACTGTACAAAGCTGAATTAAGTGGAACAAATATTTACATCTTGATTTACCTGAAGACAGAGTGTACTTTCATGCAGACGTTATTGATGTTCTTGTGTCTATGGTGGTAACGTTAAAGCTTTGGAGTAAAGAGGCTTTATTTAAGTTGCTGCCTGATGCATGCTGTGTTTAGGAATATAAATAAATAAAACGTACCCCGCTGCATTTTGTTCTTAATCATCAGTGCAGCAGTCCTTCACTTGGGGTGGTAGAAGAGAAGGCCCGTCAATATGGCATCTCTGCCTATAATGCCAGACGTGCAAATTGAAACCCAAGTCACTGCTAATCAGAAATAGGGTGTTTTTTCTGTTGTTTTGTTTTAATGCACTGTGATTCTTTGTTTCTTCTCAATTTCTGTGTTTCTTTAAACTTTGGTTTCAAGCTTGCCTATTGTAGCAGTTACTGCCTTTTCTAGAGTTTCTAGCAAGCCCAGAATTACCTGGATTTAGGTTGGGTGACTTTCTTTTGTTGCTTTTTCTGCTTTTCTGTTCTCATTGCCTTCTTTGTGGGTGTTCAGTAATTGGACAGCTGGAGTTCAGAGCCTGTAGCACCCTGGCATTAAAAAAAGAAGGGGGGAAAAAAAAAGATAAAAGCACATGCTATAAAATCCCACTTCTGTAGCAGCCACAGGTACTCTCCAGCTTGCAGCGTTTTGCTTTTAGGTTCCTCTTCCCCGCTTCACAATGTTGTTCTTCTCCACCTGTGAAGAAAGAAAGGAGGCAGAAATCTCAGCTGTGGGTCCGGTTCATGCCGTGGACCCTCCCTCCGGAGGCATCCGCGCCCCGCTCGCACGCGGGATGCCCGAAGGGCCGTGACTTCTTGCCCAGGGGGCTATTTCTGCTGAGACCTTCCAGCATTTGCCAGTGAACCGGCAGATCAGCTCTTCCAAAAAGATCTTTATCTTAACGGTTAAAAACGGGAGTCCTTGCTGTATTGAAAACCCTGAAAGGAAATAGCACCCTGTGCGAACTGTGGCTTTGTGCATACTTAGGTAATGGGCTATCAATCAAATTTAATTAAAACTGTGGTAACTGCAGAGTTTTACTCCCTTTTAGTTCAGCTACGACACGGGGAAAAAAGTTTTATCTTTACAAGCTGCTCTTGCAGAAGCTAGTGCTGTGATTGCAATTAAGCCCTTGTCTTTAAGGCAAAGAAATTAGTTTGCTTTTTTTTATAAAGAAATTTCTTGCCCCTTGGCCAACTCCAGAAATAGCAGTGGAGTCCCCAGAAGCGAAGCGTGCGCGCCTAGAAGCAGCAGTATCGGTCAGCGCGCTTCGTGCTGCGGAAGGGCAGGATTCTGCCAACTTTGTCTTTCGTGTAGTTCCCTCACGTCAGCCTGCTGTAGGAAAATGGAGCCCGTGCTCAGGTTTCCTTTGAGCCTCTGCGTCCTGTGCTCACGCTTGAGGCCCGCGGGGCTGCAGGAGCTCCTCCTGGAGCGGGTTCGTGCAGCGGCCGCCCTGCTGTCCCCTTGCTTCCTGCGGCTAGGTGCAGAAATGGTGGAGGGGTGGAAACACAAACTTTGTTGTTTGCTTGCCTGTTTCCTTTGTATGGTTACGCATGAAGCCCACGGAAGAAACTTTGCCGCGGTTCTGCCAGCAGCAAAATCTTGGCTTTGCAATGTCCAGGGCTTTAGCAGCAGGGAGAGTTCAGACTGCGCTCTTTCCTCCGCCGGGACCAGCACGCGGCGAGCGCCCGGCGCGGGAGGGAAAAGGAGCGAGCCTACACGCGTGTGTTCACCGCTGGTGGTTTTTGCAGCAGAGTATTTCTGCTCCTCGGGGCACGCCGTTCACCAGCAGCACCGAAGGTACGTGGCGGCCACATCGTAAGCCAAGCGGAGGGGCCCAGCCTTGTGGTCAAATGGGAACGGGCTCCTGGCTCCTGTGGCCATGCAGCCAAGGCGAGGAGCCCGGGGGTGCCTGTGCCTCAACACTGGGGGGAAGAACCCCCAGCAAGCATCAGTCCCCTCACAATAACGCTCGCCTTCATCGCTCTGTGCTCCCAACTGGTGGCCGTGTGTTAAATGGCGTACTGGTACTGGCTTGGACCCTTCTTCGGTGTTTGCGAGGGATTTTGGCTAGCTGCAGAGCGTTTATGTCACGCTAAAAAAAACGAGGAGCGAGCTCTTGGGTTTGTTTGGTGAAATCAGTATTAAATTTAGTTTCTTTCTAACTGTGAAAGGCTTGCATGCTTTGTAGCGTGTTGGGTAATTATCTTGAAATGAGGAGCAGGTCTCTAAATGTAAAGGACGCGGAGAAGGAACGCAAACATTTCCTCAGTACCAGGAGTGGAACAATAGCTCATTGTTGGGAGGAAGGGATTGCAGAAAAGCAAGCAGACTTGTAGAAATCAGGGTTTATTTTCTATAGCTTACTATTTATATTGCGCTTCAAGGCTCTTCGGGAACTAGATGTCCAGTTCCTGGAATGTGAGTCCCTTAGTCGAGGAAGGTTCGGTGCGAGCAGAGCGTGTTCTTTCAGTTCACGTTTGTTAATAGACAATGCCCGGGTTACGGGCTGCCTGGAAAGCTCGCTGTGTTCATGCGAGTCCTCTCTCTCCCCCTTGCAGCTTGGCAGCTGAGGAGACGTCCCCTAAAGAGACAGTACTCTTCTTCCTCCCACCCTCACTTCTTTCTGCTATATATTGGGCTGTTGAATAGGCTTGCATTGACCAGAAAGACAAAGAAGTCTTTCAGGCTCTAGCTTTAGCCACAGCCAGTGTGCTGTGGGCTTTTGTTAATACTTTCAGTCCCCCCTTTCTCTTTCAGCAGCCCTCGCTCTCATTGTTAATACATTTCAGGAGCAGCAATGATATTTCTGCATTCGTTTTGTTTGCTCAGTTTGCAGGAAAAGTTGCAGAAAGCCGGGAGAGAACACGCTATCTCGTAGCTCTCTGTGGAGCATTTTCTTCCCTGCCTTTCGCAAAGAAAAGTGGATGGTGTAAACAGATCCTGGCAAATCCTTGCCTGAGCGGGACGTGGTTGTACAGCGTTAACGCCTGTGCAGGCTGCGTGCATGCAGAGACTGAATGGCTTGTTCCAGTGCTCGGCAATACTAAATGGCTTTCCCCCCTGGCTGGATCCGTCTCCATGTTGTCCTGTTTAATTTTGTTCTTGCGTTAGCCAGCTAAAGATGCAAGCTCTTATTAAAACAGCTGTTTTTGCTAAGTGGCAGTTATGCAGTTGGAGAGTATTGTTCAACAGTTGTAAATTCATTCAGCATCATCCGAAACTGACTTCATGTGCCGCTTATTTTCCCAGTGGAAGGGGGTGCGCTGCCTCCTACCAAGAGGTTGAGGCAAGCGAAAGGAAAGCTACTTTTCCATTTCTGTGTTAATAAATCTGAAAGCTACTGGTAGGTGCTCTCTAATCGTTATGAAACATCAGCAGGGGAATTAATTCCTGGAAATAAAATGTTAGGAAGCAGCTGATTGAAAGGGCTGATGTAAAGGAGGCACGCAAAAATAAATGTAAATGCTGCCAAGAGTAAGGATCAAGGTAGGAGGGTTGTTATCGTGAAGCACAGATGATTGTTTGGGGGGAGTGTGCCCCAAAACCAAGTGTTTTGTTGGATGAGACTAACTGGGAGAATGGGACAGTGATGGATTTGATTGTGCAAATGAGCTGCTGTCAGCAGTACTGTCGCAATCAAGAGATGACCACAAAGGCTGACCTAGGCTTTGGAGCATCTCAGCGCACCTCTTTTTCTAGAAATAGTTGGATTTTCGGTACTCTAAAGCAGTGTTTAATGGCATGACAAGCTGCATCGTCTTCAGCTAGCATCTCCTCCACTAGAGCATAAATTCTGGAGCTCAGAGAAATAAGCAAGACTATATTTCTGCACCTCTTAAAGGATAATGTAATGTAACACCCTGTAGTGAATGTGTGACAGGCAGGAAGAAAAATGGCTTTCGGAGCTGTGGAGGGGCTCGAGCAAGTGGCAGAAGAAATACTTGTCACGAGAGCAAGACTTATTTTGTTCCTAATGGAGGGTGACTCTAACTTCTTATAGATGGATGCTGAGCACACAGTTTCGAACTGGCTGGGAAGGGGAGCCCGGGACGCGGCCGTTCATCACCCCTGCAGCCAGCTCGAGCCTCCCTAGTTGGGAACGAGCAGCTGCCTAACTCTGCCCTATGGGAAAGTGCACATGGGTGTGCACTCCTTTATTTAAGGCTTCGAAGGCTTTAAAATCCATAGTCTCTTCATTAATCAAACCAACTTCAGATAGATGCACTGGTACAGGGATGTAAGGTACGAGAATGTGCCTAGGTCGGCATCTCTTTGCCACCTATCTTGGGGGGCACATCGCTGCCCCATCGCAGTGTGTTTGAGCATTGGGAGCACCTATTTTTCAGTGGTGCACTGCTACAACATTTTAGTAGTGTTTTCTACATCAGTGTGTACCCCTGCGTGTGGACACCTCGACACCACTCTATGAAATGGGGAAGAAATGGATTTTGAAATACTCTGCGACCATCCAGTAAAACGTAGGTCTGGTTAAAGTCATTGCTCGTGGGGTGGAAGTTCTCAGTCATCTCAAATTTAGTTTCTCATTTGGAAGGCTTCCTTAACCATGTGACCAAAAAAAAAATGAATAAATCCAATATTTCATTAATTGCTCGAAAGGGGTTCCTCTAGCCAGGGAAAGCTTCACAAGTGGTCTGCCACACAATGCAAGTGCTCCGTGTGCCCTGGTAAATGTTGTCTTTAATTCTGTTATTCTTGTCAGAGGGTCTGGTTCTAGTTTCTTTTTTTTTTTTTTTTTTAAGCTTTTGTAAGAAAATGCCTGGGGTAAAATCACTGTGTGGCAGTGAAGCCCAATAGGGGGAGTCTGAACGTTAAATAAAGCCTTGTCTGAATTCCTTCCAATTTCCGGTACAAAGAGATGAGCCTTGCCGCGTGTCTAGGAGGCTAATAAATTTAGGCTCTTGCGGATCAAAGGGGAAATGAATTTGAAGGCCTAGAGACCTTTGCTGTACTTAAAAGTATGGAATGTGATTGTGAGACAGCACTAAAATTGTCCTTTCTACTTGTTTTTGTTTTTTAATTCATGCCCAAACTTGCCCGACGAAGTAGAAATGAGTTTCACGGAGTGTAACTTGGTGGGAAAGGGTTCGCACCTTGGGATCGGCCCGGTTGGGTGGATTTTTGCCCACTTGCCCCCAATCCACGTGAGGCAAGTTGTTCTGAGCCTCTCTGCCCCAAAAGCTATCGAAACCGCAGTGCGCCTGGGGTGCCGGGGCGGTTGCTGAGAGTCGCTCGCTGTGAAAATCCACCGGGTCGCTTCGTCCGAGCCGCGGAAACAAAGCCCTGTTTGAGTCGGCTAGCTTAGTTTTCTTTTGTTTGTGGGGGGAAAATCTGCCATCTTCCTCCGCGAGCCTTTCTGGAAGGCTGTTGTAATAAAAATCTTGGGCTTAGAAGCCCTCGCGTACGTTTTGACCTTGGGTGCCCCTTTTACTGCTCCTTTTTCCTGTCTTTGATGTCTGAGCGCTGCATATTTGTGGTGGTTTCCACAGGCATGTGCTGTGTTCAGACAGACGCGACTGCGCTTCCGGCCTTAAAACGCCAGCGCTCGGACTCGGTTTTGATTAGTTGGAGGCCAGGGAGGATTTTAAAGCATCGCCATCGGCCCAGGACTGTCGAAGGGGCCCATTAATTACCAGGAGCCTGGAGGTGGGGAGCAGCTCTTCGATGGACCGAGGGGCATCGATGCTTTCGTCGTGTAGACAAGTTGGGAAGGAGCTTCACCGGAATCGCCCGGTGTCTTGACCCTCTAAATTATACCAGGGACAGCTCCTTCAGACAAGGAAGGGGACAATCCGTGGTTTTGTTCCTTTAAGCCTTCCCTACTCCAGACAACCAAAATCCAAGCGCGTGGATGTTAACGCTGGCTCTACTCAACTGGCAAAAGCAGCCGTGGAGCGCCTCTTGAGTAGAGGAATCCAGTGTATTAAATGTGTGTATTCGACTTATGCGGTGATTAAAAAAAAATAAAAATGCCTGCAGCTGCTAAAGCTTGGTCAATAGTTGTCTTCCTATTTGGGCTGATATCGGAGAAAGCTTTTCTGTTTCCCGACGTGGCTCGAGTACAAAATGCAGGAGATGAGTCAGAACATGACAAAACGAACCGCTCCTTTTGTTTTATCAGGGGTCTTGTACTGCGAGATGCCAGGTTTGCACACCACTGCTGGGGTAGCCCCATGGGTTTTCATAGATTCAAAATAATTTGATTGACTCTCCTTTTTTAGGTCCTCACATCCTCTTCCTTAATTTCCCCTCCTATCTCTGTGTTTTCAGCTCCAGCTCTTCTGCTGAGAAGTAAATCTGGACTTGCTTTCTCACATCCTCTTACTAATTCGCATAGTACTGCTTTTCATGCAAACTCTTCCGTTTTAGATGTCTGTCTTCTTGAGGTCTGTTTACATTGTTTTTTTTTAATCCCCTTTGAAAATGCGAACCTTCTTGGAAATAGATGCTTTGTGTAGGGTTGTAGGCCAGCTTGGCATGGCCCCACACCAAAATTCAGGCTTCGCGGATCAGATTCCGGAGGCTCTGTTATTCCCTTTGCTAAGTAGCCATTGGATCTAAAAAGTTTTTCCAAGGATCAGAACCCCAAATTGCTCTTTCTCTTGACAGATGTCATAGCTGCCCATTTCTCATGCTCCACCATCATCCACATCTCTCAAAATAAAGAGCAAGTCAGCTGTTCCTGCTCAAAGGAGTTACTGAAGCACGTGAGTCCTGGAAGCAGTCACGGGCTGTGTCGTGAGCCGGTTAATTCAGCGATTTGGGAGGCACCACACACTTGGGCAGGCAGGCCCGAGCACAGACAGCTTTTCTGAGCTGTCCCCGTCAGCTGGTGTGGCCGCAAGCTCAGCGTGTTGAGCGGCGACATCGTTCGCCCCGCTCGCTGCGGTGAATCCAGAGGTGCGCGAGCGCCAGGGTCTGCATTCCTGCTCCGCTCAGGTCCTTGTGTGTGCTTTGCCCTTAGAGGCGAGCGGTGTTAGAAGCCCCTGGGCTTCAAAAGCAGGCAGCATTTCTTCAGGTGGGATGCGCGGACTGGCCCGAGGACGCTCTCTTCCATTGGGAAGACCGGAGCAAGCTGAACGAAGCGGCGACTTGCCCGGTGCAGTCCATCAAACGTGCCCTGCTCGGTGCAGGGCAAAGGAGGAGAGAGAAAGCTGAAACCTAAACGGAACAAACTTCAGTGCTCGCTCAGCACGTCGCTCTAACCTCCTCTCATGGCTCTTGCTGTGACGGTTTTAGGAAGTTGAGAAACGCCTTCTTCCTCCCGCCTCATCTCCTGGAGGTTACGGAGATGTGCCCGCAGCTCAGCTGCTCTTGAAAAAGCGAGGCTGGGGGATTCTGGCAGCCACCACGCTCCAGGTCTGGCTGGAAGCAGAGAAGGTGATTTCCTCCGGCTGAAGCCCCAGGTGAGACCTCAGCTCTCGTGTGAATCATCTGGGCCAGCGCAGACAAACACGATAACCGAGTGCCGGGCCTGCTGCCCCGAGCACCTGCACCCGTTTCTGTGTTCTTAAGGCGTCATGAAACAGAAACTGTTCTAGAATAAAGCGCTATTCCGATGTTGTCCACAGCGGAGGGGACTCATGCCACAGAAGGAAAAAATGTGATCATTGCTTTGAACTTCAATGAATATAAAAGCCTCTCCTTCTGCAGGAAGATGATGATATAGCCGGTAGTGGTAAAAACTTGCCAAAGCTGGTCATTCAGTATGTATTTTGGTAACTTTTAAAATGTAGCAGATCAGGTAAATGCAAGGCAAAATAACGTGAAATTCAAGCAGTCTAAGTGGGAACCAGACTGCATCCATAATAAAACTAATGCCTTGCAGTAATTTTTAATAGAGGCTGTATGGTGAAACGTTAACTTCTTTTGCTTGAGCTTTGCTCTGTGGTCTTAATGTTTCTTTTTCCTCTTGGCTGATGGCCCTGCTCTGTGCCTGTCGTGAAGTAAATGGCCTTGCTGTGCATGTTTCCATATCTCAGCACATCTCAAATTCCCGTCGCTGCTTGGAGGGTCCTAAAGAGTGCTCATATTTTTCCGTTCAAGAGCGCCTGCCTCCCTGGATGGCCTGAAGAGCTTTGCTGACTTCTTTCTTTCACTCGTGGGCTCTTCAGTTCTGGAGGCGTAAGGCAGGGGGGCCCCGCGGGCTGTTTGAGCAGGAGGGGGCTTTCCTCAGGTGCAGAGCGACTTTCTTGTCTGTTGTTGTTTGTGTTTGCCCTTCCCAAGGAGAAACAAAGCTTGACTGCACCGGTCTCTTCAACAAAGAATAGAAGTCCTAAAGGATTTTTCTTCCCAGGGCTGCTTTCTGTGCAATAACTAGGACTTACTGGCTAGTGAAATGGGAAAGAAACAGCCTCCCATCACGGATCAGTGTGAAATGGCAGCCTCGAGGATTTGCGCTTGTAGGTGCCAGCCGGTGGTTATACCTGTTGTCTTTCCTAAGGTGCGGCAGCTGCCCCGGCCCGTGGCCCCGGGCGGTCCTGGAGGCGGTGAGGGGAGCCTTCGCCTGCCGCCGCAGGGCTCTGCGAGCACCAGATAACACGCAGCTCCACTGGCTCGCTAGAGGAGGCTGCTCCAGCAAATCTATAAATACTGCATGATACCCACCCAGTTGAGTAACCACTTTTCTTGGAAAACAGCCTTCTCTGTTCGTCTCTGCACAGATCCTTACTTGTCCTCACCAAAGGTTTTTGTTTTTTTTTGTCTCGATAGTTTTTAAAATGTGATTTAGTTCTAGTGGTACAGGCTTCTCTTTGGATGCTTTCTGTTGCAGTTGATTAAAAGGCCTCCTATCGGTTCATCTGGATGTATTAAGAAGTATCTCTGAGCACGTTTGGTATAAGGCAGCTAAATGTAAGTGTCCATTTAAACAACAACAAAAAGCCTTTTTATGTAGACAAGGCCAAGTACTTCAGGCTATAGCAAGTTTGATTAAATGAATCAGAATTCAAGGTCCGCAGATCCTGTTGGGGATTTCCAGCCGGGTTTCCCCTTAAAGAGAGCTGTTGGCTGTGATTGGTATGTGGGCAAAGATTAATAATACGTGGTAGGAAATGGAAGAAAGCCTACGTTAGAAAAAAGAAGAGGTAACTGATGAAATAGCTGACCATGCTAAATACTTTATCTTGGCGATACGCTCTTAAAATTTGGAGGAAAACGTCACAGGATGTATATACAATCACTTCTGATTCTATTTAAAATGTGAAGAGAGATCACACTTAGTATTTCACTTAATTGGAGAAGCAGCCTCTCCAACAAACTGGCCCAATGCTGGGTGCCTACGGATCCTTGTACCAAATCAACAGGTAGCGGGCTCGTTGTAGAAGCATTCAGAGGTAGAAATAATTAAATAAATCTTGAAATAGTATTTTTTTTTTTCCTACAAATTATTCCTACTCTAGGGTATCTGTATTTTCAATTAATCCATTTAGTGACTGTGTGTGAAAAGTTGTGAATAGCTTAGCTCAGCTTGGACATCTGTAAGTTTTAATTAGCTGAAATGGTCTCTGAAGAGGTTTGTTAGTTATGCTGTACCTGAATGCTTTTCCATCCTACAAAATATACTTCTTTTTTTCTTTTTCATAGGGAAAACTCAGTTTTCTCTGCAAAACCTTAAAATTTGCTACACTCTGGTCTGCTGATCCTTAGAAGTTATTTTTGGAAACATGGGATTAACCAGAGTGTTTTAGATTAAATGCAAGATTTACCTAGCTTCAAGGCAGCTTTTTTCCCCTCCTGATCGTGTGTTGCTAATGATGAGGCGATGAATTTGGACTGGGAAGCGTGGGGCTGTGGTTGTGGCTCTGCCCATCCTCTGCGGCCATTGCAGAGAAGCACAGCTGATGTTAAACAGGGGCAGGATTGCATGTTAAACCAAGGGTATGGTTAGCAAAACTGCTGGCAGATTTGGTACCAAAGTGCCGCAGGTGGTGGTGGTATTTTTGTGTGTGTGTGTGTGTTTTAGAAGAAAAATTATGATTTTTGGAGAAGTCATAAACTGATCCGTTTACTCTGGGTGTTGCAAATGTCTAGGAAGGACTTGGTTCAAAGGGGTGCAAAGCTTATGGACGCTCCCGAATGCTGTTTCTGTTACGGTATTTAAGGAATATATTTCAGAAGTATCTGGGGAAATTAAAAGTTAATTTGCTGGTAGCAGGCAGCATAAATGCACTTGAAATGTATCTTCTTTATGTTGCTTTCTGATTCAGCGTAGCTTTTCCTCACTTGAAAACTAAGGGCTCTATTTGTCCGTGCAGGTACGGGCTGACCTCGGAAATGCTTGGCTTATGCAGCGGAGTGGTTTGAACATAAGTGGTTGTTGCAGCTCTCAGTTCTTGTGCCATCGAATGACATTAGTTGCCGAGAAAAATCTTAGTGCATTGTAATCTCTCTACTTGCTGCAAGCGTGGGGAAGGACGGAGAGTGAAATGACCGGGGAGGAACAGGAAGGGTGGGATACCTTTCATCTTAAAGTATTATGGAAGATTATGGAATAAGAGCTCTTCATACGGATAGGGATGTGAGAACTGAAAGCCTCACACAGTGCTTTGGGCGTCCATGGAAAACTGTTTCAAGTTAAATCTGCTTAAAAATCTACGTTTCTCTGTATTTTTGCGTTGTGACTTGGGGATGCTTTAATTGTTCCTGAATTAAAGAGGCTTCAAGATTTCCCCAAAAATCAGACTGAACCCACACACTGGAGCCGTAACGCTGTGTCAAATAGCCACGTGTGCAGCCGCTGAGGTTCCTTGCTACGAGGACGACATGTGCCTGAAAACACTTCCCCTGCTGGCACGCGCCAAGCCGGCGCTGCTTGTCCCCACTGCCTGCGGTGTGACGGGGACGCCCCTGGCACGGTCTCCCTGGGGCCGCGCGGTGCTGGGCACGGGTGCGCTGCCCACTGGTGCCGCAGCTCCTGGCCCGAAAACTGGTTCCTGCCTCAAGGGACCTTTTCAGCTAATGAAGACTTGGGCCCAGTATCCGAGATAATACACCGTATCTTGCATAAATTTAGAACAGAGTGCAGCCAATTTCACGAGCTGCTGCTAAATTATTCTTTCTCAAGCTGTGCCAGATAACTTCACGCACCGAAGTAGCACACGCTGGAGCTTCCAGAGCAAGGAGTTTTAGAATAGCTGGTGGAGACCTACAGAGACATCCTCTGGTCCCAGCACCGCTTCCTTCTGCGAGGACCGCGGTGTGAAATCACCTGTACGGTGAGAGGGAGGCAGCTGGGTAGCAGCCAGCATTAGGGGTGGTGTTGGCAAGTCCTGTCCCGTGCTCCCCCCTTGTGATGGTGTGGGTTCCCCGTGGCTGTGGTGGAGACGAGCTTGTTGTTAGCAGGCGAGGGGCCGTGGGTGCTGTGCACAGCAGCTGCTGGGCAGGAGTCTCGTGTGGAGGATGGCTTACTGACAGTTACCTCCTGCTTTACCTCTGCAGGGATGAGAGAGCGCGAGGACTTCAGCCTTCTGTCGCCAAGTCCGCTACGTTAAAATCTCTGGGAATTTTTGTTGCCGAACTTGATTCAGCCGGGCGCAGGTGGCCGTCTCCTCCTCTCCCCTCCCTTCTGCTTTGAAGTCCTCCGATGACTGGAGGCAACAGCCTACATAGAGCCCTGTGCCCCGTGGCTCCTTGCGCCAGCTGGGAATGGCGGATGTGTTGTTTGAAAACCAGTCCCCTAGATTTCAGTAGTAGATACCTTGATTTTATTTTTTTTTCCCCTTTGACTGTTTAGTTGTCCTGTCCGTTAGAAGTGTGCCCTGTATATAAATCAGGGCTCAGTGCTGCGTCGGTATCACGTTCCTATAAATGCTTTACCCACCACTGCACTAAACAGAGTGGGGAGAGCTACGTTAATTCATCAGCACCAAGCTAAACCTTGTCTGTGGTCTGCCTTTGCTCCCTTGCCCAAAGCTAATACAGGTGATTGTGGTCTCCTTTCCCAGCGCACTTAATCCTCCCGCCAGAAAATGGACAATTTCACATTCCTAGGCACGGCCGCCTGCAGCTCGGCAGATAAGCTGTGAGTGCAACCTGCCCGTGGGTAACCTTGGCTCACGTTGGAGCTCCCGAGCTGGCCTCCAAACGCATCCTGTGCGGCCGCGTTGAAGCAGCTGCACGCCAGCGCCTGGGTTTTAGTGCACGTGGTGTCGATAGACACACCTTTGGTCAGGGGGCTGGGGAGGAGCAGCCTGACCCTGAGCACGCATCGGTGCTCGGCCCGCCTGTGGGCGGCGAGGCTCGGGAAGAGGCAAGGGGAGCCTTCGTCAGGAGGCACTCACGGGGTTTGGGTTGGGATCGCGGCCGCAGGGCATCCTGTGAGCCAAGGGCGCTGCTGGTGGCGGCGGGGCGCCCTCGCCAAAGCGTGTTTCCAGCAGGTGGGCAAGAGCTGGCGTGCTCGGGCTGGTATGTGAAACATCTCCTGAGGGATTCGCTGTGTTGTGGAGCTGGTGGCACCGAGATGAATCGCTAACTAAGGAGCTGTAAGACGTCAAATCAGAGAGTACCAAAGAAACAACTCTCGTGGTGGGTAAGAGAAGCCATGGGAGACCTGTTCTCAGGTCAAATGTCGCTCTTCCCACCTGTTTCCTTTTAGTTTTTCTGTGGCAAATACATGACAAAATTTGCAAGTCCATCCTGGAGCTTGCTTGCACACATTGCTGTGAAGCTCACGCGGTCTGTGTGGCTTCTGCCATTCATTCTTGCCTGTTTGGTCCGTAAATGAGCGCTCTGAAATAATTTGTAGTCCACTTTGTTGGCACGACAGACTCGCATCTCCCAGGGCTCCTGATCATTGTTTATGCAGGACCTCTTCTCCTTCAGGCCCAATAAACCTGTCTTCTGACTTGCCTGGGTTTTGTTGACTGCGGAATTTCTGTCACCTAGCAGACTCCGTCCCTCTCAGGACTAAGCCGTGTTGTCCTACTACGCTTCCTTCTGGAGATTTACCGCCCTGCTGGCTTGAGTGAACGGACAAAAATAAGCTTAGAGGGTCACAGAGCTTCTTGTTACTTCAGCTGGTGTGAACATGCCCGTTGCTTTCCTTTCTCTTTCTGTCTCACAGCTTGCAAAATTTATTTTGGCCCCTCAGGGCCATTTTGCCTGGACCTGACGCAGGCTGCAGCAGTTTGGCAGAGGTGCGGGTACAGAGGAGGAAGCATTGAGGAGCGTGGTACGTACACAGCCGAACTTCATGCCGTACCTGGTTCCTCTACTCGAACGCAGAAGAGGAAGAGCCACTGGGCAAGGCAGAGTGTTCTGCTTCAGCTGAGACAGGCGCAGGCGTCTCTTTCAAAACATCAATTTTTGGATGTCGTAGGTGAAGGCAAGTGCTTCGTTGGCTGTGGTGGTTTCTCTTATCTCTTAGTAATTGTTGGGGAGGTTTTGTGGTATTCTTAACGCTGCGCTTTGCTTCACGTTTTGTAGACGAAAACGCGGAACTTACAAACACTGAATTCAGCCTCCGTGCCTTGCTGCCCGGCTCTGCTCCCTTCATCCAGAGGCTGCAGTTCCACGGTGGGATGAGGCAGAAGCGCCCGTGAGCTGCGGCTGAGGGGGGCTCTGCTTTCTGCCTTCATGGGGCTGCCTTCCCGCTCGCTGCCCCGGGCTGGGTGTAATGGGCCTGCGAATATCTGGCGGTTTAAATCGGCTCACAATTTAAATTGACCAATTATTCCAGCCAGACAGACGACAAAAAAAAAAAAGCTTTCTGTAGAACTAGTGGGCAGAGCTGGGTCACCAGGCAGTGACGTGATCGTTGGCCCTTGTGGAAGGGAGGTGGCAGAGGTGCGGCTGGGCTGGGCAGGAGATCCTGCAGCACATGGCCCCGTCCTCGTGGTGGCAGGTGCCCTCGTTTCTCCTAGGGGCACTGCGTGTACTTCGTGACCTGGAGTTGTTTCCTTTTGCCCCTCCGATTAACAGTGCTGCCAGAAGGTTTCCAAGTGACGCTCCAGTGGAGGTGGAGAGGCAGGGGTAAATCGCCTTTTAAACTATAATCTCGAGGCTCTTTGAAGTCTTTTTTCTTTTTTTCTCCCCTGCCTGTGCACCCCACAAGAGCTGGTGGAGAAACTGCTGGCTGTAGGACCAGGACTTTGTGTCGGGCTGGCGGCAGGTCCCCACCCAGCGACGTGGTGGAGGTGCAGGATGTGCGCTGCAAGAGCCACGTGGAACAGCGAGAGCCACGAACTTCAGTCGCTTGTGCAGTAAATCTTCTTGCTACCCTGAGCTTCATTACCGTCAGCAGAAGCTGATGTTTTACTTGAGCTTGGCTTTGTTTTTGTTTTGTTTTCTGTTTTGTTGTAATAACGAGAAGGGCTGCATTAAGTGGTCTTGTTCTGGAGCGTTTCCAGAGGTGAGTGGCAGGCAGCCTGCAGGCTGACACCGACAGCAGTTTTGTTTGTGTCAGGGCCACCGAAATGAGTGTTTGGGTGACAGAAACCTCAGAGCTGTGCCTCATTTCTGAGAATAGCAGGGGTGTAATAGCTGCATAAAATCTTCTCATTAGAAGAAGCAGCTGAGTTATTTTGACTTGTGAACTGCCACTAAAATGCTAATTACTTCAGTGTGAGGACGTCTGGAAGAGCCTCTTGATCAGAAATCCTTGAGGCTTCTCCTGTTTGGACACTAACACGTCCCGAGAAGTAGATTCAGAGTAGCTAATCCATAAACTGCTGACCCTGCAGCAGTGGGGGTAGGAAACTGGCTGTCTTCGTGAGAATGTGCAGATGTTTGGACCATCTTGGAGCACAGGAGGTGGTGTAGTAGATGCTGCCAAACTGAAAGAAGAATTTTGGGAGAAAGATGACTGCCCCTGATCAACAAAATGCCTATTACTTACCTAATTTTGGTGATTTTTTTGTTGTTTTATATCTCTATTTATAGCTTCCAGGTTGTTAGTTAATGTGGTCAGTGCTGCCAGTTAGCACGGACTGCCTCCTAAGGTGATGAGTGCAGATGAAAGATGGCTTTTCTGTAGTGGAGCAGGAAAATCATAAAGCTCTTCGTTATTACCGTTAGGTTACTGCGATCTCTTCATTCCTAGTGCTCCAAACCGAGTGAGCTGACACTACAACGGCTTCAGCCCTGAGCATCCACTTGACAACCCACACGATTGTCTTGGCTGTCTTACCTGCAGTCACCTCGCAGCTCAGCGGGAGCCAGAGCTAACGCCTCCCAGCTCAGCGCCCCGTCTCCCGAGCTGCGCGGCGTGAGCTGCGTTCGCAATGCCTGGAGCATCTTCATTTTCTCTGGCTGATGTCTCAATGAAGCTCTCTCGTGACCTAAAGTCAGAGTGTTACACGTGGTGTAACTCAGCAATACTTCACCTTGTTTCTCTTTCTTTTCCAGCCCCCTGAACCTCCATTGTTTGAATAAATCTTCCAAGGCTTTTATGATTTGCAAAACTCTGTCGTGCTGTGAATTTGGTTACTGAAAGCTTAAACTATTACCATTTTTATAGGAAAATGATTTCTTTCAGGGGATCCGCTTGCATTCTCATTTGGGAGTGAAGGGGAAAAAAGCATCTGGAGAAAACATTTTATACAGAGGCTTAGAGTCGTAATAACATTTAGGGGCACTGTGGTGTGTTTCAGTTAGCTCCAGCAGCTACCTCCGGAGCGGACACGTCCCCGCGGCTTGCATCATATGCTAGGGATGCACCGAGGGAAGCTGCAGCAGAAGCGTTTTGTGGTGCAACCTCCCCGTCTCTGTCTTCCTGCGTGGTCCCATCTGGTAGCTCATCCGTTTATGCTGGCACTCAGCGTGGCCAGGCGGTGCATGAGGTTGGGAAGAAAAGGGTCACTTTATTGCGAACGTGCTCACGCTGGCACCGGGCAAGCGGCAGCGAGGCCAGGACGGAGGCCAGGAGCACCTCTTGGGGCAGCGCTGCTGCCGGCTGGCAGCTTAGTGCTACCTCTCTGGCCTGGTGTCCTTCTGCCTGCAGGCGCCTGCTATTTAGATTGCGTGCTCATTTCCTTTGATGCCACCTGACTTCTGGTAGATGCTATCTGCGACTTCCTTTCCCCCAAGGAGCCTCGAGCAGAGTCTTGTCTGTCCTCTCTTTCAGGTTAGCAGCTTGCTTGAAATAGCTCTGACTGCATCCAGCCACCTGAGTTGCTGTTTTTCGGAATTGATTCCTTCCCTGAAAGGAACCTAGGGCTGCATTTGGATTTCAAAAGACAAAAAGTCTGAGAGTGTTAGAAAGTGAGTATTGAGAGTTCAGATACGGAGTTGCTGTGTCATGCAGAGGACAACTAAAAGCTGGGATTTCCTTACCTTCGTTGTCTTCTGCTAACCTCAGAGGTTTTCTTTGAACATTTTCTCTCTGGTGTCTTGACCTGACTTTTTGCAGTTGGCTGGCCTCACAGCCAGCTGGGAATGGGTTCCCTGAGCATGTCACCCCATTTCTGGTAGTAGGGAGATGCACGTTTGCCCCGGGTCCTGTGATCCTCATCAGATTTGATGTGATTTTCCACCAGCCACGTGGTTGGTAGCTGGTGGTGTGCCATTCCTGCCAAACCCGCGCTGGGGAGATGTGGGCGCTCCTCCCAGTTTCATATCCATATGAACCATCTGTAAAGGTGCACGGTCACGCTGTAGGATGCTCATAAATGTACCCGCTGTTATGACTGCGTGGATCTATCGGTTCGTAAACGGTGTAAGAAATAAGGAAGTGATGTCTTAGCGTATGTCCTCTTTAGATGACGAGCAAAAATCCAGGTTTGCCTTCAGTATGCAGAAGTGAAGAGCCATGTCCGTAACTGAGCAAGAAGCACCAGAAAGCTTCATAATAATTGCGTGGAGTCGCACAGCCCCGCACGCTTGGCAAATAAGCTCTGTAGCAATTTCATGTAATATTAAGTGGCAGCGCCCAGTTTGCAAGGTGCGGGCTTCCTGGCATTGCCTGCTTGGGATGGTTGGGCCTGGGTTTTGATGCTCTGCTGTTCAGAGCTGCCTGGGCGTAATGCATCTCTGCTTCTGGTTTCTGTGGGTGTATTTTGGAGTACAGGCTCCACCAGGCCTCTCTCCTTGGGATAGCGGCCCTTGGTTGTCCTCTGTACCGTACGGAAGAGCCTCCGGAGCTCAACCAGCTTCATGCTTGTCACCGAGCTCCCTGTCGAGCATTTCTCCAGCCGTAATATTTTGGTTTCTGTGTGAGACTTGGCTTGGATTGCAGCTGGAGGACCGGGAGCAGTCGCTGTGAGCCACAGGGGCGCGGGCCAAGCGGGGTAGGACTGCTAAGACTAATGGGGCTGTGCCGTGTTCCTGAGCGTAGCCTGTTTTCTGCAGCATAATAGGAGTTATAATTAACGTGGACATGCACAATCATAAATAACACTCCTAAAATGAAATGGAATTTTAAGGCTGCATCGGCACATTCCCCACGATGCCGTTGCCTCCCTGGAGAGGCAATACCATGACTTTCCAGCTGAAAGGAGCTGATGAAATCTATTGACTTTTCCATCTCTTAGAAGGGTCCATATGTTGTAAGAATAAAATATGAATTAAGAAAAAAATGGCAGCGGCTGCTGTTTTATGGAGGAAAGTGTACCGTTACACAAATGCTTTAGAGCAAGTCAGCTAGTGAAGGTTTCCACGCGTGAGCACGAGCTGCTTTCTGGCCCTCTGCTCACCGTGTGTCGCCTGACCTGGCGCAGATGTGATGCGGGGTGGCTTTGTGGCACCGCTTTTAAACCAGTGTTTTGCGGTTTGGTCCAAACCTGGATGCAGCCTTATTTGGGGTGTGCTTTAAAAATTTTGCAGATGCTTCAGTGAGAACGGGCACAGGACAAAGTTCGTGGTTACACAAATACTCAGGCATGCTGCTCGCGTCAGCCACCGCTTCCAGCCCCGTCCCCAAAACCACCACACTTAAAGGAAGCCCCAGCAGGATTAACAGGGCTTAGAGGTGTTTTTTTCCACCCCAAACACGCTGTCCAGGTCAAAAATAAGCGATTTACTTCAGCACTTGGGTTGCAGTTGAAAAAGACGGAGATTAAGTAACAAAATCAAGTTGCCCTTAGAAACGCACTTGTATTGGACAAAGTAATTGATGGGGTTTTTGTGGCGTTTGCACTGATCTGGTACATTGGCTGACAGCTCCCCTGATAACTCCCTCCTGACGGCTTGCAGGCTGAATGAAATGCATCAGGGTGAGGTGAGGTCTGCGGATGATTTACGTGCTGGTGAGCTGTCTCCATTTCTTTTTAATTTAGAGATGCAAAACTGAGCCTGAAAGTAATGAGCTCCGGATAATTAGGTGCTTGTCTGCAGGTGTAACTATTGCAGCTGCCTACAGCTGGTGCTCTTAATATTGCCAATTTTTATTTGAAAGCATTGTGGAGTGAATGAGATCCTGGAAACACAGTTAATTTGCAACAAAGGTTTTTTTTTTTGTTGTTGTTATCTTACCCCCAGCCTCACTCGAGCGTTCCTGTTGAGCTTGGCTGTGAGGCGCATCCCGCGTGGACCGAAGGCTGAAAGGAAGGGTGGTGCTCAGCAGCCAAGTGCTGTGTTACACGGGCGGTGTTGCCTGGGCTGCATCGTAGATTGACGAAAGGCTTGATGTAATTCATCATCATTAATGATTAGCCAGATGGGAGGTAGGATCTCAGATTCCTGCCTTGGTATTAAAAGGGTTGCAAAGGCATTGCTAGCGCAAAAAAACGCAGCGCGACGTATCGCCTGCAAGTGGTAGGGAGGTGAGTGAGAGGCACGCTGCGGCATGGGTGTGCGTGGGAAGAAAGAATTCGGGAAGAGAGATTTTGTGGAATGGGTATTTAAAAGAGCGCATAAGTTGGAGGACGCGGAGATGTGCCCGGGTATAAATAGACCGCGCGCTCTAATGGGGCCGCTGCGGTGCAGCTGCAGCACGGGTCGGCAGCAGGAAGCGCTGCCTCCGGAGCCGGGCATCGCGTGCCACCCTCGCGTGCGGTCCTTCCGTGGCCGGGGCTGCCAGCACCTGCCAGTCGGGGCAGCGCTCGGCGTTAACCCGCCGAGAAAGCAGAGGAGGAATCCGAATAGCTTGAGGAGCAGTGGCAACGCCAGGAGAAGGAAAGGGAGGTCGCGTCTCTCAGGAGGCCTTTGAAGGTTGCGTTTTCTTTTCAAGCTGTAATTTTCCGAGGAGCCTCGGGAAGCTCGTCTTCCGACGGCCGGCGCGGTTCCTGGGGATCCGCGTGCCCCTTTCCTTTTGAACCCCCTCGCTGCTGCCCTGTTCTGTTCAGTTCGGTGTAAGCCCAGATCAGGTGACATGTGGCAGGCAGAAGGGAGAGGAAGAGTTTGGGATTATTTGAAGGCGAGTACCCAGATTAATGATATGTAATTAAGTAAATAACTTAAGATGAATTTCAAGAAAAGTTCTGCTGAAAGGGAGAGTATTCGCTGAGCATATGGCATAATGTGGGGTAAGGAACGACGGCCTCGTTGCTTGCAGAGCTTTGTTCTGGACACAGCTGGGGAGATGATGCTTTGAAGAGGGACGGAGGAGCCTTATCGCTTCCCATTATCGTCAGATAGAGCGGCCAGGGAACGAGGGGAGTCCTGCAGTCAGTCATTTCAGAGGAGGCAATTGCAGCTCATAAAGGAGCCAGTGAGACTGTGCGAAGCATAAACAATATTTATGTAAGTACGTTTCTGTTACAAAAGCAAAAGACACGCTTATTTAAGGCATTTATTGCAAGTATAAAATAGTTCATAAATGAAAACTTAAAGAGATGTTGGTATTACTGTTTAATACACAAAATAACATGATGGATTAAAAAGGTAGTTTACACAAACACTTCATTGATCCACTTAAAATTTATATGTTTGACAAATGGCAATTCAGTTGTGAACATCGACTCCACATGTTGCAGGAAGGATCTTTATATTAGGCCATAAAATGTTGAAACAAGCTTAATAATGGCTTTTGCCTTAAAATCCTTCTGGCTATAAGTAATTACAGAAGGCAGCGAATCCTGCAGTATGGTTTGCATCTATTTACAAGAATAGGGCCGTGATGATGTTCCATTACAGAGCTCAGTAATTTTAGGCAGTGTCCTCACCATAAACCCTGCTGCTGCCATTTTACAAATATCTTTTAACGTGTTCTTTTATTTTTTTTAAAGCATTTAACTAGTCAGTAATATGTTCTTAATGTTGGAATTAAGGATTGGTGTAAAGATGACAAGGCTTTTTAAGGAATTCTTCACCTGCGTCTCTTAACTTCTGACCGTATTTCTGGGTGCTCATGCCAGAAAAAAAGTTATTTATGTTTTTTCCCACTAAAATAACAGTAAACACAAAATACTGAAACAGCGACCCTGCGATCCTTTGTGACCTGTGATACACTCAGTGATCTGCATTGTACTTTATTTTGACATCTAATCGCATTGCGCGAGACAAGCTGAAGCCATCTAAGAAAACCAGAATACAACCACTGCTTTAACACGAAGACTGTTCTTCTGGCGTTTCACTGATAGGCATGGTCCCCCCAGCAGGAATGTGCTAACAAAAAACTCCCAGGCAGACGAACAAAGCCCACATCCACCCCAGAACAAGATCTGTGCAAGGCAGGGGCTGTTGCATGCCCGGCAGCGTGCGTTTCTCAGGGCTGGAAGTGGCACGGGATGCAAGCAGCGGAAGGGTTACGAGAGGCTGAGCACTCATCGGGTTCTTCCTAAGCCTTTAAACATTTCCCAGGGTAGCTGAACTGTGGCTGGCTTTGATTTTTGTGATATTAATTGTCTGACGTTTCTTATTAGTAAGGCTGCATGGCTATGATGTGTATAAGGTGCTAGATTTCTGTAGGACAGTCGGAGGAGTGAGGAAGGCAGGGACAGCAGGGGAAAACCAGCGTGAGCTCGGGGACTTAAGGGCTTGATCCTGCATATACACAGGGGATTGAGTTGTGGTTGCACGGGCAGCAGTGATCCTGGCTTTTCCAAAGTTTAGAATCATTTGTGTTGCAACTTGACTTTTCCTTGGATGAAGTTTGTTCGATAGTTATAAGTGTTTCGTCGCAGAGAGGGCGGGTGGCACTGTTTTGATCAGCATTTTTTGCTCTGTGCTTAACATGTGACACGTCACTTGGTAGGGCTTGTTTTCAAAGGCTGTAGTGGCTCTTACTGGGTTTCCTTTCCTTGGCTTCCGAAAGGCAGCCTGTCAGGAGAGGAATTTATTTTGAAGGGAAAATTGATTCATGAAGTACACGCGAAACAAACGTGTTTGTGGTGGTGCCTGTTGCTGCGTTTGGGTGTAGCAAGCGGTTACTTTGGAGCAGAAAGTGGAGAGAAATGATTTGCAGAATTTCTTAACTGCGGAGCTTGTGCTGTGCTTTAATTCTCCTTCCGACAGGGAGCATCGAAGGGTTCGCAGCTCTGCAATCCCAGAACATTGCAGGGCCGCGGGATTTCTGTACGCAGCGAGCGGTAGGTGAATTTCTCTCTTTAGCTTACGCTCGCTTCCTCAGGACGCCAGCCCGCTTTGATTTTGCGCTGTGGGAGCTCGCTGAGCAGAGCGTGAGGCTGGCTCCTGCTCGTCTCCGGAGCGTGCGGTGCCGGCGCAGAGGGACCCCTGCAGCGGGGCCGTGCCGGCGGGAGGCAGCGCGCCTGGCAGAGGCAGCCCCGAGCCCAGCTCGCAGCAGGTAAGGGGGAGCGCGCCCCCCAAAAGGCCTCTCACCCTGTGCCGGGGGGAGGCAGGGAGCCAAGGAGGGGGTGCCGAGGATGTGCCAGCCAGCTGCTGCTTTCCCTTTTCACCTTTTAAGTTAGGCACGCGGTTTCTGAACCCGCGGAACTGGGTGCCTCTGCCGCTGGCACGTTCCCCTCCAGCCTTTTAACTGAACCTTAAATAGAGAAGGGGCGACGGGAGAGAGCTGCGCCCCTTTACCAGCTCCGTGCTGTCCGAATATCTCCCTGGGTGAAGGATTTTTTTTTTTTTACAAATTCCTTGTACCAAAATGCTGAAAGAAGTGCTGAAGGCTTGAATTTGATGTGGTTTCTTGCCCTTCCGTAATCTCGCTCGAAAGCTTTATCTTGGCTTTTTCAATCGCTTAACGCACAGTTCTGGTGCAGGCGGGAACAGGCATCGGGGTTGTGTAACCCCGGGGGTAGCGGGTGGAAGACTTGCCCCGTTTCTGCGCGAGGATAAAAGTCATTAGTTCTGGAATGTTTTTGTGTACGTGTTTGCATACGTGCCCTTGGGTCCTTGCAGATATTTTTATTCGTGTGAGAAGATGTGTGCTTCTAACAGTAAGCTGGAAGCGAGGGAAGAGGCCGTCAGTGAATGCTAAGGATAAAATGGCTCTTAGCTGCTGAAAATGAGGTTAGGTGAGAAGCGCTGTTTGAGGGAAAATGAATCTATTTTGGAGAAGAATGGTGTTGTTTCCCCCCCCCCCCCCCCCCCTTTTGGTCTTGGGAAGACCAGCAGAGCAGAGAAACTCGTGAACGCCTGTTCTGTGCCTTGTTACCTGTTTTCAGGCTGTTCATTGCCTGAGTGTAGAAGTGCACAAGATCTTGCAGTGTTTCGGTTTTCTGGCGTTATTAGAGCGAGAAGACAAGTGTTATACAAGGGGGAGATTTCTGCAAGAAATTCCTGCTGACTCTTGTTGAAGTGCTGTGCATTTGTCGGTGTCTCTGAATGCTCCAGCTGACAGGCGCTTCTGCTGTGGGTTTTTAATCGCCTTACAGAGGAGCCGCACGTTCTCACTGTCCTCAGCGTGTGGTTCTGGCTGCCTAATTAAAAGATACCATCCTCCTTTTACGGAGACTTTTGGTTTCGAGAAAAATTCCGCTTCGTTTCCAAATGGCATTACAATC
Source organism: Anser anser (assembly GCF_964211835.1). Taxonomy (NCBI): domain Eukaryota; kingdom Metazoa; phylum Chordata; class Aves; order Anseriformes; family Anatidae; genus Anser; species Anser anser. The sequence continues at coordinate 8,210,555 of NC_139738.1, read as the reverse complement.
TTTTGCCTGCCTTCTCCCACTGGGTCTTTAATAGCTCCTGAAATTCCCCAGCTTGTAATCACTGCTGCAGCCAGATGGGGACTGGGTGGAACTCCCACTGCATCTGCGCCTGCCTTCGTTAATCTGCCAGAAGTATCTGACTTGCGTGGATTTTCATGTATGTATGTATTTCATGAGGTAGCGAGCCCTATCCAGCAACGAAGAGGTTGCAGAGTCGGAGCTAACTGCTGCCTGGCGCCCTTCTGACTCCCCTGGTTTCTGGCGCGATGCTGACGGAGGAGGGAGAGCTGTCGAGGGTCGCTCATCCCAGCGAAAGCACGAGAAGCAGAGGCTGTAGTTCTGCTGCACTAACCTGCCCGTTGCAGATGTGGCTGAAGAGGTTCCCCCTGCTCATCCGCCTGCTTTTCAGCACTCCTGCTCGCCTGCTTCGTCGCCAGCCTCGTCTTTGCTCCGTGCAGTAACGGAAGGATCCGTGAGGACGGCGTGAGGTTGGGTTTAGCTTTGCTGTTCCGCCACCCCCGTCCCACCCTCCTGGTGTGAAGCAGATCGTTTCGGAGATGCGGCGTAGAGCACGGCTGCACAAATAGCTGAATCGGAGCAGCTGAAGAGGGTGACGTGGGTGGCAAGGATCTGGGGGGGAAGAGGAGGAGGGAACGCGCAGGATCCTCCTGAATTGGATCTGACCGTGCCAGAATAGTAACATGAAAGAGCTGCCTGAATTATTCAACATATCCCTGTTTTATTTGTGCCGTGGTTATTTAAGCTCTGCAGTAGGCAGCCAGGCTGGGTGATACCTTAACGCCTCGACTTGACCGCGGTTGATGGGGGCAGCAGGGGGACAGCGTCCACGTGGGTCGCGCTGCGTAGCAGGTTGGGGGGCTCTCGGCTGTGGCGAAGGGGGCCGAGTTTTCCAGGTAGTGAAAGAAGATGGGTGTCTCCAGAGTGTGATTCCCTGCCTCCGAAGCTGCACGTAGGCGTGGATGTGACTGCTGCTGGATGAGGCTTCACTTCCCACCTGCCTGCTGCGACCCATTCACATCCCGTGGCGGAGGCTCCCATGCTGTCCTTCTTCACCCACTTCTCTGGGAAGAAAAAAAAAAAACACAACCAAAACCCAGCCCCATTAGCACAAATCTGCTCATGATCGGTGCCGCTACTCTGGCTCCTCTGGCTTGTTTCTCCTGAAAAGGCTCCAGGACAGTAACTGTTAGTGTGTGCCCCAGGGTGCAGCCCCGTAAGGGGAGGGAAGGTGACCACGGCTGCCCAGGGGCCAAAGCGTGGTTCTGGAGGCTTGGAGGGAAGCTGCAACCTTTTGGTCTGGCCCAGCTGTTGGCAGAGTGTGTGTCTGTAGGTGCCAGAAGTTAGGTGCTGCAAATAATCGCTTTCTCCATCCGTGGTGTCTCATTAAGGCTTAGTGGAACTTAAGGCAGTTTTGTCTCTGTCGGTCTTGTGTCCAGGTCGAGTCCTTTACCAACAGGACTTAGAGGTCTTTTTTCAATCTGTTGAGAATCAGCACCTTCCAGAAGTGATCTTAAATGGCTCCCCAAACTATGAAAATTCATCTAACTTGCTCACTCCACAGGGCAGCTCTCTTCCTGGGCGCAAAAAGCGAGGTTACTCTGCTCAAAGAAGATTATTTTCCCCTGGCTTATATAAGTTCTAAAATAAGAAAATAAATCCCAGCCTTCTTGAGGATGAAACAGGTTTTCCAAACTCGGGAACGATCCCTTTTGAAGTAGACATTGCTCAGTTAGTTGTCAGAACTGCCTCCAGATGGGAAATCTCAGCTGTGACACAAGGGCAGCGGTTTAAGGCCGTGCCGCTGCCTTTATCAGAAGGTGGCTCGCAGTTACGCTGGGTATGGCGACAGCTGGTGCGCGGAGAAGTTGTGGGTTTTTGTTCTGCACCCCGCAGTGGGACACGTGGACCTTTCAGCATGAGCCCCGTGGCTCTTCCTCCTTGTCCAGTGTCAATCTAGAAAGAAGCTCAGCCTGGCAGACAGGACACTTCTATAGATAACAAACAGTATTTGTATTTTTAATTGCTACTTTAATAGCTTTTCCTAGGCATAGCGTGGTGCAAGCTAGTATCTTTTTCTAACAGTGGCTCTCCCCAGTGCCCTCCCTTCGTGCTTTCACATCGCCCGTTGGGCGTCCCGGCCCTGGGGAGAGCCTGGCTGGGGCTGCTCAGGCTCACGCAGGGGCCAGCAAGTTCCTGGGTCACAGACTGGGGCTCCGATTGTAGATGTTCCTTTGTTGCTTCGGCTTGGCGTGTCTTGCGGTGGGTTTCTAGCCTTCCGCTCCCAAAGTTTTCCTTGAATCAGCGATGAGTGTAAGGTCTTTGGGGCGCAGGCCAGAAGTGGCGCATCGTCTCCATTTAAGCCTGCGACAAACCCTTCCGTCTTTTCACCGGAGTCAGGATTTTGCATGTAATTTTGTTAATGTTCATGAAGCACTGTGTAGTTCTCCGTGTAAATAGTAACTCAAAGTATTATTCATCCTCCGCTCGAGAAGCTTAAATTCTAAGCAGCGCCTGCTCGTTCGGTCCTGTGATGCGAGAGCAGCTCCCACGGAAATCGGTGGGAGCCGTTTGTGTCTGCAGGGGCGGATAATCGGATCCGACGTGTCCGGGCCCAGAGGCAGCGAAGAGCCGCGGCGCTCTGCAGTGACGGCAGCTGCGAAGCCGCGTTCCCCCAGCTGCGGCCAGCGGTCGCGTCTCGGCAGAAGGGAGCAGCACGCGTTGCCCACGTGAGTGCCCCCAAGCCCTGCCCGTTCAAGGGCAGGTTTCACTCCCGCGTTGGTAACCTTCCTTCTGGAGAGGCCAGCGGAGAAACGTGAGCAGCCTCCTCGCTGCTCTTGCCCTCCCGTACCTCAAATGTCCAGGAGATGCAGGGAGGAAGAATTACGGTTTTCTCTCGGGATGGCTGTGGTTCATGGTTTTCACAAAGTCAGAGCATCTGGGATGTAAAGCCAGGAGACAGACGCTGAATATACTTGATAAAACCTCTTTATTTCATCAAATGATACCATTTATGCGTGAGTTGGCAAGTCTGCAAATTGAAGAGAAGCCTCAGACACTGCAAATAAATTCTTGCACTCATTAAAAAAAAAAAGAGATGTAGGCTGAGCACTGCCTTGGGAACCAGCGGTGCCAGATTCTTCTCTCTTGTTCTCTCAATCTGGTGCTGGCCGTGGGCGTGCTGTTTTACATCTGCCAGGCTTTAACGGGGACATTATTTAACGTGCGAAGGGGCTGTGGAGGTCAGAAGGCTGCCTTTTCTGTGCGTAATCCTATAACGCAGGCTTTTCATCTCACCTGTCATTGGAACGTTAAACTGCCACGTAACAAAATTAGGACGTCTTTAAAACAAAACTTTTCAGCCTGCTTGGTGAGGGCTGGCCTTTATCGAGCTGCGTTCAGCAGTGAAATAGCGAGTCGTGGTAGCTGTTCCTGCGCTGCCTGAGCTCTGGTCTAAGAAGAGGAGACTTGGCTGGGGAGTGCTGCAAATGGCCGACAACTGCAGAGCAGGTCACATCCGAACGGTCCAGCCTTCAGCCTTAACATTTCGTGTGTTTTAAGGAGGCAAGCAGGTGGGATTTCGATGCCTCGCTCACCATCGAGCCTCGTCAGCACTGGCGGTGTCGCTGCTGCGGTGTTGGTCCCTGCAGAGGTTTGGGCAGCAGTGTTTGTGCGGAGCTCAAGCTTGTAGCACGCGGGGAGGACTCTTGCAAGACAACCTGGAAGGTTAGCTTGAAAATCTAACTAATTTGCATTTTTTCTCATTTTATCTAAACTCAGCAATGGTGGTGTTTTTGTTTTTTTTCTTCCCTCTTTGAGAAAGAAAGAAATGGGAAACCTAAGGGCTGTAACGCTTGAGCATCCGCCGTTATATTGACATGTGATTTCTGGCTTGTGTGCAAGAAGTTTATTCAATCAGGCTGTTGGCATTTTCCAGGAGGCTTGATGTATAAAATGTAAACAGGAAAAAAAGTGAAATCTGATATGGCTTTTACTGGAACACTTGTTGGAGAGTTGAGCGTGGCTTTCTTGTGACAGTGAGTGACTGGTATTGAGTAGACGTCTGCTGGACCTAAGGCATCAAGGTGTTAGCTAGGTTAGGAGGCTTTTTTTTATATACTTGCATCCCCTTATTTGCTTTATTCCACAATTGAAGTGGATTCTAGCTTTTTTGTTGGTTAAATAGTTGTTTTCCCTTATTTTCTTCCTGGATTCCCGCAATACCTTTCCAATTTGAGAAAACAACGGCAATTTGCCTTTACATAACATCAAAACTCAAAATCTACTTGCAAACCCCTTTTAGAAGCAGTTTTGGTGGGTGGATGAGGAAGGGAGTTGCTGGTTGAAGAGAGGCAAACAAGGAAACAATTATAACACAATTCCAGCACGGTTAGCAAAACAGGCTGTGCCTTTGTCAGAAAATGCCGTGCTGGTCAGCAGGGTTTGTCTCGCTGAATGTGGAGGGTTTGCGGGTTTGGGTTTTTTTCCCTTACTCTTTCAAAAAAGAAAGAAAAAAAAAAAACACACAACAAAAACCAAGCCAAAAAAACAAACCCCAACCAACTGGAGGTGGGGGATTCTCTTGACAGGACCAAGGCTTTGTAGATTGTTCGACAATTCGTTTGCTTGCGGGCGGCTCTCGCTCAGGTTGTCGGTGACATCAGTCCTGTGGACGCCCGTCCTCTCCGGGCAGGGCTGAGGGCTTGTGGCTGCCTGGCTGCGTGTGAGTGCTGGGGGGGTTTGGGTGTCTGCCCGGCCGCCGTGACCAACGGCGGGTTCCCAGTGTGTGTCTCCCGAAACGCGCCCCCTCCTTTGCTGTTGCTTTCCTTAACCTGCTGTGTTGCAGAATCCCCCGAGGTCCTGTTCAGCAGCCCCTCGAGGATCGGATCTTCACTCCGACCGTCTCCGCTGTGTACAGCACTGTGAGTATCTGCGCGGGGCCCTGTCCGCCTCCTGACGCTTTGGTAGGCAGCGTGCTTTCCGAACACAAGGGAATTATATGTATTTAAAAAAAAAAAAGTCCACGTTTTTTCACCTCCTAAAATAAATGACGGTGGACAAGGACCATTTTTCGTGCATGTCAGTAGGAAGGCAAAATGTCTTTAGGATTTTGGGGTCCATTCCTCTTCTGTTAAGTGTCTAGTTGTATTTAGCAGATAGAAGCCTCTTGGCTCCATCTTCTCTGCCTTCTGCTTCTTGAAGACTGTCCTGTTGGAGTGTGGTAGCGGCTGCGCGTTTCTACGAGTATCTTATCAGAAAAACAATCAAGAAGAGATTTGTTTTTCACATTAAATGTTCCATTTAAAGTTACACAGAGTAAGGAATGTTTTGAGAGTAGACTGAATATCTGGGATAGGTGCTTTTGGCTCACTGTCCTACGTGTTTGTTTATAAAGCTTGATTATCGAGGAAATTTAGCTTAGAAATGTAGTGATGTTTATTTGTGAGCATATGATACCATTTTCCTTTTATTCATTTCTTTTTTTTTTTCAAATGGTAATAGCTGGAAGCCCGGTGTTATTTATAAGCTTTGCTAAATCAGCACAGCCATGGGAAAGCAGTGTTTTGCTTTTCTGGTGGGATACTGCAAATATTTTTAATGCCAAAAACCACTTTTAAGCTGCTCTTTTAATTATTTGGAAAACAGGAAGAAAAGCTGTAGATGCGAGAAACTCACTGTGTTTCGTGCGGTTAACATAAGCTGCTTACAGGAAAACAGAAGCTGCCGCACAAGGCTTTCTCCTTCCCCTCGTTCTCCTCAGTGACCAGCGAGGGGTTCTCGGCTCCGGGTCCTCCGCGAGGACCTTTGGCCCTGTCCTCTTCGGGCTGCGGGGACGAGCTCGGTGCCGGCCTCTGCCACCCGTCTGCCCGGGGCCAGGCCGAGCCCCGCAGGGCCTGGGGGCAGACCCCCGCAGGTGAGCAGGAGAGGCCGGGTGCGGCTCGGAGGAGGGTTCCCAGCTCCGAGGCCCGTGCCCTCTCCAGCAGGCTCGAGCTGCCGACTGCTTTTTGGCCTTCGCTAGCGCCTCGCGGGCGCTCTGTGCTCGATACCGGAACCAAACCCGCGTGCCTGTGCGTGTGCGTAACGCGTGTGAACCGGCCGAAAGCGCAGGCCATAAACGTGCAAACGCCGGTAATAAATCGCTCCGTATTATCCTTTATATGCCCCGCACAACGCTTAAAAACCACTTTAAAAATATCTGAATCCTATTTTGGGGAAAAAAGATTTATTTTTTCAGTTCTTTCCTCTGTGAAGATATAATTCAGTTGCCTGTGGGAAAATATGACTGTAAAAATTTAAATTGATGTAAAATATAAAAGTAACTGTGAAGAATGACCTAAAATAGCTTTTCGGCGTGGAAAAATATCACTCCTTATATGTTACAAGAATAGAAGCCACGGCTGGGAATATCTTGGTTTATGCTTCAAGAAAACACGAGTTTGAAAGAAAATTCCCTGTTTTAGGGAAAGGAGAGAAATTTCGCAGCTATGTTCCGTTTGAGCTTTTATTTGCAGCCCTTGGCAGGTTGCAAATCTCAAGTAAGTCCTAGAAAAGCTGAATTAGGCTGGAGGAGGCACATGGTCAGAGGTATTCAAGAAATTCATTCATCACAGCTCTCTGCACTTGATTTCATGAGTAACGCTGTCATGAATTTCAGGTCTGGGTTTGCAACATCGGTTATTTTCAGTTGAATTTATGTATATACATAGCATGTTACAAAAGTCCTGTAACACAGAGGTATGCACGGGCAGCACCTTTTATACCCAGAAACGCTTTTTAACTTCCACAGTTTGCGGCTCGGCCACCGTATGTGGTTTCTGAGCAGTTCTCGGCGCGGGGATTTGGCGGCGCACCGCTGCCTTCGGAGCCCGTCTGGTGCCTGATGCCACGCGGTGGCTCTGGGCTGACCCGGTGCTCTTCTGGCCCGTTCTGTGTATCGTGCATGGGATGGGAGGACGAGTCATTGAAGATAAGGGCAGCCCACAGACGAAACTGCTATTTTTAGGCAGATAAAAATGAGAAGTAATTCAGCTATCCCTTCCGTGCCTGTGTAGATTTCCCTTCCATGCGCATGTAGTACCAGGACCTCACTCCCGTTCGTGAGCTCTTTTTTCCAAAACTGTGCTGCTTGCCAAAAAAGGGGAATGGAAAATCTCAAGGCTTTCACTATATGCTCCAGTAATATCCCCCGAAATACTACCAGAGGAGCACGTTTTCCTGGAGGGCAGAGGGCAGCGGGGAGGAGCAGGCCAGGCGAAGTTTGTCAGGTGCAGTGTCGGAGAACTCGGAGATGCTCAAAACTCTCAACAAAATGTTGGTAGCACCTCTTTTCCAATGAAATTGTACTGATGCTAGAAAGAAAAACACCTTATCTTGTGAGCTATAATCTTCATTTATTTTTTATAGTATAATGTAGAAAATCCTGGTACTGGGTAGGGTTTTTTGTGTTGTTTTTTTTTTTCTTGAAATCCAGCAGTAGAATTGTTTTAAAGCAGATCATCCTCAGAAATACTTGTCTCAGTGAATTAAGCTCATAGTAGTAAGTTCCCCTCATCAATAATGGAGAATGCTGCATCATAAGAGCTACTTTTGAACCTAAAGATTTGGGTTTCTTCCTCTAAGCAGCTTCCTTCCTGGTGCTTCCGAACCCCGTATGCTGCAGGGAGTTATGGCACTTACTCCTACCTCTGCTCTAAGGTCCCAAACCTGTGGACTCCAGAAAGCGGAATGGCAGAAGACTGAAATTTTCTTTCTGTCGTAAAACGTTTCCATGGCTAAATCTGGCTGTTTTGGCTTGGAGTTTGGGGGGGAAACACATTGCTGTACAACAGAAAGGGAACTTGTAGCAACGGTGATCTTAAATGTCATAGGCCACCCTGTGTGGCTGCACCCGGGGTCCTGGGGACTGATTTCTGTTGGAAACGAAATGAATATGGACTAACGATTAGAAGCAGACGTGCTCTTCAAATTCAGCATGAGGCACGAGCTGGGGATGAGCTGAGAAAACAGCTGAGTTAGTGGGCACCCAGCGCTCCCACCAACAAGCTGCTGGGGCAGACGACGGCGGAGGTTGGTCCCTGCCTCGGTAACACGCTGAAGCTCGGTCCAAAAGTACTTCGGGATAAACTTCTGTAAGCTGACTCCTGGATGTGAGCTGATTGGAAGTGTTAGTTCGATGTACCTGTGGCTTTGGAGAGGAGCGCCTGTCCGTTGCTTGGCTGTAGGCTTGAGCAGCTTCTGCAGCGTTGCTAGATCCAACGTCGGCTTTTCTGTATTAACTGCAGCCTCTTTGGAGCAGCATCGTGTCATTGCCCAAGGTGTCAAGGAACCCACTTGCCCCAAACTTTCCACTACAGTATGAGAATGGTATCATCTTCTGTCGGTGGCAGCCAGCTGTCCAGCAGTCTGTCTCTGCAGACAGAAAAGCCCTGAATGCTGCCGTGCTCAGGGAGCGCGCTGCGCGGGGAGTGCTGCTTCCTTGAGAAGCCCAGGCTGAGTTGCCAGGTGGGTTATTCATGCCTGGTGCTGATGTGAACACCTGCAGTTGTTCAGGAAGGCAGAAAAATCCAGCACTGTGAAGGAGGCTGAATTCAGGTGCTAGGTAAGGCTTGTCTCCCTCGCTTGGGTGCCCCTTTGGTTGCTTGTCTGCCCCGGGAGCCCGCTGCTAATTTCACACCCCGCAGAGGTGCTGTGGTTCGCCCCGTGTCCTTTAAAGGGATATTCCTGCGCAGGAGAGAATCCCATAGAAAAGAGATTACAGAGGATTAACTGCTCCAGCCTCCGTGTGCCGACCTGGGCCAGGAGGCCGCCCCGTTCCCTGCGCGGCCGCGGAGGAGGGATGCTCAGTTCCTTGGGTGCCGACAGCACTTCTTGGGGGCTGGTTGCACCGGCTCAAGCAAATAGGTTGGATGCTGGAAGCAAAGAGTTTGTCTGAGTCTGAACTTTTTTTTTAATAAATCTGGGGAAAAGAGCGGTAGTTAATGATAAATGATCGTTGTATCGTGACAAGGCAGTCCCCGTAATCTAGGGGTGTTTGTAGTGTGCCCCATCCATTCTGGTCTTACCTGAGGGTTTCCTGGATGTGACAATGTACCTGAAATTATGTACGTAGAGAGAGAAGAATAATCCCAAACTGGTGAAAATTTGTGCTGAAAACAAAAGATTTAAACCCAAAAGGAAAAGAGAGAGTTCCAGCCTGAGCTTTACTTCGTTTCATTTTTATTTCTTTTAAAACATAGGATTAAGGCTTCTGAAAAATTAAAGTTATAGATAGCCTCATATTACTCAGTAAAGGAAAACAGGAAGTGATGCCCCAGCAAATGAATATGCAATTTTGTGTATCCACCTTTAGGAAAATAACTTCATCTCTGGATTTAAGAAGGATATTTGCTTCCGCAATAATCTCAGACCGAGTTTGTTTTGCAGAATCCCACTTGATAAACAGAAAACCAAACCCCAGGCACTGTGGTGTCAGGCACCCCAGAACAGAAGGAATGCACTCATACACTCTCCATTCCACCCCCCTCCTTTAGTTACTGAATGAACACAGAAATTCAGCAAGTTCATCTTTTTACTACATTTCGCGTTTCCTACAGCTCCCTTGCTGCAGCTGGCCGGGAGGACGCGGCTCCTGCCCGCGCTGGAAGCGCAGCCCACCACCTCTGTGCGTGCACGACACCGTGCCCGGTGAGCTTAGCGGTAGGAAGTGCTCGCAGGTCAGTGGTAGCCTCCCATCAGACACTGTCCCAGGGTGTTGCTGCCCAAGTATCATAATGGCATGGTTTTTGATCGTTTTGTTACCGTAATTAGGCTTTCAAGCGATCTTTATAGGTCCAGACCCGTGCCTGTAGCGTATCTGCTACTTGTCTGCTGTTTGATTCCACGAGGGTGTTTCGCGGCCCATCGCTCAAGCAGCCGCACAGCTTTCTTTTTGGTTTGGCTTCCAAGTCTCATGCTCAGTTCAGAAGAGCATTCCTGCAGACTTTAATTAACCTCCAACCTCGGTTATTTGCATGCAGCTGCTTTAATATCCGAGGAGGGCTGTTGAATGCTCACGCTGTCCCGGGATGTTTACTTACCGGTGCCCCCGTCCCCCTCATCAGACATCCGTGAGGATTTGCACTGGCTGCTTTGTGACGAAGGGCCAGGTACGCGTGCTGTTGGAGATCAGAGGATTTCGGGTGGCTCTGGCCTTAGGTGCAGTAGTGTGAGCACTTGTAAGCGCAGGGAGATGAGAGCTGACGGCGTTTGAAGCACCACAGCTGTCGCAAAGTAAGCTCTGCTTCTTCACAAGTGCACAGCGGCGTTCAAGGAGACATCTTGGGGATGGGCTCGAGCTGCCGGTGGGGCTGCTTGTGTGAATGATTTCCTTACGGTCTGTGTTGCCTTTGCTTCCATATCCCACCCTTAACTGCATTTTTCCAATATCCGTCTTGTTACGTAGTCACTTTTAAGCACTGACTTGTGCTCTGTTGACATGACGAGTCCTTCAAGGCTGTCTTAGGTGTCACGTAAGGGATTTTGGTTTTCCTGGGGACAGAACGTGGATGGTTTTGTGATGCTCTCTGTAGCGCTGGTTTTGATTCAGCTGACGGAGGCTGTTGCTCACGCACCTGCCTGTCTATGTCAGCCAAAACTGAGATGATTCCTCTCCGGGGAAGGGAAGGATCCAGCTGGGGACGGAGGACGAGGTGCTCTTCCTCGACCCGCCCTTCTCTCTGATGGGCTCAGGGCTGCTGTAAATCTCCCCCACTGAATGCTTCTGGGCTGCTTCCAAGCCTCGAGAAATTGCACATTATCATTCTTGTTGATGGTGCAGCTGTTTTAGTGTTTTAGGTACTGTTAAAAAAAAAAAAAAAAAGGCATTGATATTTGGAATATAATAACATGGCTTGGAAAAGCATTCGGTTGAACTCTGTGACTTCTGCTCTCGTGCTGTGCTGTCTTGGAGCTTGGTGCTAACGCTCAGCAGAGATGGAGGCAGCACTTTTCTGCCTTTCCTGGTACATCTGCTGCTAGCTGAGGCTGGGCAGCGTGCATGCGTGTGAGAGGTGCGCACACAATTACCCACGCAGCGTCAACGTCCCCTCCTGAGCATTGCCTGTGGCGTGCTTTTACGTGCCTGGAACTAAACGAGTGCTTTTCAACAAGCAAAGCACAGGACTGAGAAGCCGGTGGATGAGCGAGTCGGGGACTTCCACACCGTGAACATTAACCAAATCCACAGAAACTTGCGTTGAACCGCTGCGAGTGTGACGCCCAATGGCTATGTGATTCTTTCTTTTGCTTTGATTCTCCCTTTCTTGCTGTAGTGACTGTATAACCTACGTATTAAATATTTCCATCAGGGAGATAGCACAGTGGAGCAAGTACATGTGCCACGAATGTATTCTCCAACATCTTGCTTAGTGTGTTTCAGTTAGTAGTTTTGATCGAGATAGCAGATAAGTGTATGCACGAATTACGTTGGTATTTCATTCTTTGCTGGCGGCACACCCTTCAGATGACGAGGCCTCTGGGGGCAGTCCTTTATAACCTTTTGGAGGAAAGTATGTGGATTTTTCCCTTATTTTGTCATTTGGGTCACTGGTAGTGTGTATCCCTTTGCAAAAGCACAGTATTGTTTGATATGGCGATAATGGAAGATCAGAAAATTGCAGGCCTGGAGTCGAAGGGATGTTGCAAAGCAAGGCCACAGCAGTGAAGCTCATGCAGTTCCTACGCATCTTCCCCAGTGACTCTAGCTGGTGCTCTTGGTTTTTGATCCTTCCTGAATCACATATGGAGTTAACTAACTTGTACAGAATTTCACTTAATAACAATAATAAAATAATAATATGCTGCTAGCTGCTTTCTTAAAAAGATTACAGTATCAAAGATTGGATTACTAATGTTATGTTTTTACTAACAGTTTATCTCCACACAGGTAACACAAGTAGCAAGACAGCCGGGTCCTCCTGCCCCATCCCCTTACACTGCACATGAAATAAATAAGGGACACCCAAATCTTGCTGCAACGCCACCGGGACATGCATCGTCCCCAGGGCTTTCACAGGTAAGAGCTGGCATTGGAGCAGAACGTTCCCAGCCGCCCTCTTTTCCTCTTGTCTGATTCTCAGCTTTGCTGCTCAAATTCGACAAATCTGTCCTGTCTGTAACCAGTACATAAAACTCGATTGATGAACGACATCTTTATGTGGGTCAAACCTCACAGTGACTCAGGTAGCACTCCAGTTTATTAGCCATCAGTTCATTGTTGATTCTTTAACAGAAACTAGAAGCGACTTGAAAAATTACAGGAAATAATCATTGATGAGGAATGTGCATCACTGTAGGGTTTGGCTGCTTTGAGGCACGGCCTGACTTACATCTTAAACTCCATAGCAGTCCCGGATGCCTTCTCTGTTAGGGGTTTCCATTTCAAACGTTCTGTACAGGTTGCCACAATTTTGTAATTCTTCTAGGAAGTAGGACAGTAAAATGAATTGCAAAAATGAATGCTAATAAAAGAAATGAGACAAAGGACTGATTACAAAATGCACGGAGGAAGAGATAAATAGAAATTACAATAAAAAAGGGAGAAATAGCGTTTAGTAAGATGTGAAATAAATTGGTCTCTTTGTAGTCTTTATTAGATGAATATTCTATAGGGTTGACGCGAGAGTGGAAAAGCTTACTTTAAAAGGAAGGGGTAAAACAGGCAATGGGGACACGGAAAGAGAGGGGAGATGAAAGATAAGGGATTGTGGAAAGTGGGATGTGTAAAAGTATTAACGTTTGAGGTGGAGGAAAGCCCTATGTTTCACTTGTGCTCATTTAAGTTATACCTCTTTGAGTAAATGGAGCAAAGGCAGCAGACGGGAGCAGGTTGGTTGCTCAGAAATGCAGCTGTGTTCGGAGCAAGGTGTCAGCAGGGGCCACAGCAAGGTGGTGGTAACGGCTTCAGGCATCCTGCAGCACTGGGAGAAAGTAAGCTTTCTGTTCTTCCTGCCAGCCTCTTTAATTTGGATGAAATATTAAACTCTACGTGACCTTTTTGGCCGTGAGATGTGTGAAAACAAATGAGGTCACGTAAGGAGCACTTCACCTTAATGCCACGCATTGTAGATAAAGCTTGGCGATGCGTGTTTGACAGCGCTCGGTGGGAAAACTGGAAACCTGTGGTCGTGTTTGAAAACGTGCAAATGCTCATCCTTTATGAAGTGAGAAATTAGAGATAGAAGTATCTATTCCGGGTCACAAGTAGCTTGCAGGCACCAGTCAGTGGTCTCTGAGCAGTTCCTTGCGCTCTCGCTGCATGGCTGTTGGTAATAAAATCTCTGTTTTGAGGACTGAGGCTCACCTAGCAAAGAGGGAGGATGCAGCAGCGTTGCAGAGCAAACCCTAATCTGTTGTCTGGCTTGTGTCATGTATCAAGAAATTCATTCCTGGTAGACCTTGTCAACAAAGGGAAGCTAATCATGTGGTAGATAAGAGGGGAAGAAAGAGAACGTTCCAGGCAGCCTCTTAAAAAGAAAATTCTAATCAAGGTTTTTTTCTTCCCTTAATATTTTCCTGTTGAGTCAGTGTGTACGTAGACAGCGGGCTCTGTGCCAAATCACCAGTCCAGGCAGCCGGGAAAATGCTCGTTTCCTGTTCTGCTGGCTCTTATCGTCTTGGAAATGAGCGTCAGATTGTGTCACTCCGGTGTTGCTGGTAGGAGCAGTTTGACCTTACGTCCTCCGTGTCAGCTGAGGATCCTCGAGGGCTGTAGGGGGTTATTTGTCCTCTGACAGTATGGGGCAGGCCCTGCGTGCTGAGTGAGAGGAAGCAAAAGCAAAATCAAAGTTATAATCCAGGCCCTGGCAGTGAGTGAAGCACCAGTCATTGCGTTCTGCAGGGACTCCGGAGGAACGAGGTATTTTGATTCAGTTGCCTGAGGTCTGGACAATTTTTTTCCCTAAGTGACAGGGGAAAACTATCTACAGCTACAAAGCTGGGATTCGGTAGCAAAATAGGAAAAATAGTGGTTTCTGTTCGCTTGCAGAATGGGATTGCCTCTGACCAGGTGCTTTCACTGTTGTGGGTTCCCATCAGTTAACCCTCACATTTGCACTGGAAGTGATGGTAAAGAATGAAAATGGAAGGCCCTGTACCTGGGGCAGTTCCACCAGTAAGGCTTAAAGGGGGTTTGAGTCTCTTGAAATAAGCAGTTAAAGTGTAACCTGTTCCCAGAGAAAGTTTTCTGTACCCTTGAACTCTTAGAGGTTTGGGTTAACTTAAGGTTGTGGTGTTAGTTTTGTTGTTGTTGGGTGGGTTCTCTTCGTTTCTTTTTGTTTTGCTTTTAACCCTAGAATTCTGAATATTCTTACCTATACCTCACCTCACTTTGACCCCTGTCAAATGCTGAGTATCAATATTATATTATGGTAACAAATTCTCCAGTTTAGCAGGGTGTTAGATGCAAGTGTTAGCTTTTTATTGCATCTATCATTTTTCTCCTGTGGGTTTCATTGAATGCCCTCTTGTGCTTGCATTAAGAAATGAGGTGAGTGGAAGTCTCCTGTTTCCAAACCGCTTTTTGGGGGAAATTCTACAATGACTTCATTTATTTGTTTTCATTTGGATAAACAAAGTCCTTTAAATTTCTCATCACATGTGAGTTTTTTCCATGCCGTAATTGTTCTTTTCATCTGTTTGGCCCCCTTGAATCCTGCTATTTCCCTTTCGATATAAAGGGACCAGAGCTGACGTGGTGCTCTGATGAATGGTTTATTACTGATTTCTGTAACAGCAATGTGGCATTTCAAAGCACTGCGTATCGTAACAACCCATGCTGTGTTCATGATGGAGCACTGAGCAAAGGTCGTCTGCTTTTGTCCAGTTGTGCCTAACGTGCGTGTTCTTGATTTGAGAGAGTAACTAAAAAGATAAGGAAGAGACCGCTCCATTTGAGTTAGAATCCGATTAAGGGGTCGTTGTATTCTCCCCAGAACCATGACTCAATGAACATTCTTAAAACCGAGTCTTTTCAGGGTAGGGACTGGTGTTTAGTCAGCAGTGAATGAAAATATATACACATGGTTTTGGGCTTCAGACATTACTACGGTCTAAAAACCTTTTTGGCAGAGTGATAGCACACGTGTTACTTGTGTGGCCCCAAATCGCTCTGATTGCTGACTGTCAGTGCAGTGCTCTGCAAAGAGATCGGCCCCTCACTCGTGTCTGGTATCTCAGCATCCCTCCTTTGGGGCTTGGAGCTGCTGCTACGTTCTTCAAGTGGGGATCTTCCAGAAGCAGTAATGTGGAGGGGAGCAGAAGGTTAATAAATGCTGCATTTCCGCAAATTTCTACCCGTGGCGTACGTCTGAACCTCCTTCCTCCCTTCGGCTTTGTGGCTTGAAATACTAGGCAGGTGACTGGGATTGAGGGATGGCCACAGGCAGCAGAGCGGGGGTATCTTCTGTTCCAGCCATCTAGACGTGAGGCGTAAGGAGCGGTCCCCTTGCTGTTCTGACGGCTGTAAAGCTGTTCCAGTAAGTCTGGGTGGTGGGAGATAGGTAATGCCTTAAAATGCTGGTGAGTGATACAAGGAGCTGCTGTTCTGTACAAAAAGATCCAGGCGGTGAGGCAGCAGGACCGCTCCACAGGGCTGTGACGAGGTTCCAGCGTGGTACTGGGCGTTCTGTGGGAGCCTTTGGGAACCTCGGCTAGGATGAGACAGGTCAGGAGGATGTACGGGGTACTTAGTGTCTTGTGGGAAGAAAAGTCAGGTGCAAATGTATGTTGTGCCTTTGTAGCTGGCTTTCCTTTAACTTTATTTAAACAAACAGAAACAGATGTCTTGCGCAGTGCTTTGGGCTTTGGTGTTTTTCTCACTCATTCTTCTACCTTTTCCATTTAACATACCCAAAGCAGGAGAGAGGCTTGCTGTTAGGCTTCCTCTGAAGACTCTCATAATGATCAGCCTCTGGCACTTTGCTGCCCTTCA
Organism: Anser anser; assembly: GCF_964211835.1. Taxonomy (NCBI): domain Eukaryota; kingdom Metazoa; phylum Chordata; class Aves; order Anseriformes; family Anatidae; genus Anser; species Anser anser. The sequence goes on along the minus strand of NC_139738.1, from coordinate 8,194,570 downwards.
GAATTAGTTTCTGTAGCAAAACTAGACGAGCTTGTCAGCGATGAGACACAGTCCCACACCCCCTGTCTCCGCAGCAAGAGGCAGCGTTTCTGCTTCCCTCGGCCTTCCCAGATTCCAGGGCCTTGAAATCATGCTGCTCTCTGGAATGTGTTGAACTCCGCTAGCGTTTGGGAGTGCACAGCACATGTTGCCGCAGTGATGTTATGGCCAGATGTGGCCCCACGTACGCAGAACTTCATATTTCTGTTCTTTGCACAGAGGGCCCCCCGTGCAGACTGGGAGAGGAGTGGCACATCTCCTCTGCCTCCTCTCTGGGCCTGCAGACTTCAGGAGGGACTGGAGACAATTCACTTTCTCAGCATGCAGAGAAAAGGAGGAATCAGTACAAAGGAGCAGATACATTTCTCCCTGGGCATGGCTACCGGGGCGAGTTATGATGAGATCAGGTAGGGGAGATCGTGGGGTTGCAGAACGCAGGGCACTGCGGGGTTGCTGCTTGCCCGAGCTCTCTCATCCTGTGCTGGATGTGAGGTAGTCCAGTGCGAGTAGTGCAGGCAAAGAGCATTCACACGGGCAGTTAACACAAAGCAGCTGGGAAGCTGTAAATCCGGCCCCCGCTCCGGCTTTACGTTACAGTAATTTATTGTGTAGTCGTGCCTTAAGAAGGGAGTAACGATAAAGTAGAGCTCTTCCAATGCAACCAGACTGCGACTTGGAAGGAGACCACAGAAAAATGCTTCCCTCTGTCCACCAAGTGATCAAAAGAGGAAGAGGAGCTCTTCCAGTCGTAGTGTGAGCAGGAGGAGAGGGCAGGAGGCAGCGTGCAAAGCTCAGGGCATCAGGAGAAGACGATTTCGTCTTCCTCCCCAAGACCTGGGAGTGTTTTGAAGGATCCTGGGGAACAAGTGTAGTGGATTCTGGCACGTGAGATGAAGCAACACAAGAGGAGAATGGTTCAGAAATGCTGTTCCAAAAGACTCTTGGCTTTCTCTGCCTTAGCTTTAAAAAGTGTGGGCTCTGATGCGTGTGCTGACTGATTCCTTTAGTCTGGGACTACAATTTGTAAGCAATGACCGGCAACTCTTGGAACAAATCACCAGGAATTTCCTCTGTAATCAATGAAAGCTCTAGGTCTTGTTCTGATCACGCTGTGCGCTGAGCAGATCAGTGCTTTGTGCCCACGGCTACCTGTTAGGCTGAAATGATGGAGCAACCAGTAGCAGAAGACCCTGTGGCATCTAATGAGACCTTCCTCTGAAGCTGTTGTAGCTATTGACAGCTGTGTTTAATAATCCCTTATCCGTTTCTAACAATGCCAAGATACACCCATAGAAAACAAAAGTGCAAGAGAGCTGAATTCTCAGGATGCTGGTATACAGAGACCTTGACTTTTAGGTGGCTGATTTAAATCCAAAACAGATTGTACTAGCTGAAACTTGTTACCATCTGGTTCTTTGCCTTAAGTGAAAAGAGTTTTGTGGTCTCATTCTGGTCCTCAAAAATGTCACCATAGCTAAATTAGCGTTTGTAATAGCAGTGAGACATTCCTTAGTACCTTAAGGTCTGGGAATCTGTGCCAGGAAGCATGTCTGTATGCCATCTGTGGCATGTTTATAGGCAATCCCCAAGCCCCTTTTTTATTACCTTGGATCCTTTCTACAGGAGCTGGAATTCTGTCGTAACCATAATGTTTATTCACTATTCCCTCCCATCATTCATTGCCCAATTTAGATTTTAGGTGCTTTTAATAAAGTTACATTTATTTATGAATTGGAATGGAAGAAGGAACGTAACTTAATCCCGATCCCACCCCATTGCACCCCGGGGTAAGTCAGGTGCCCTGGGACGAGCTGTTTGCTCCTCGCGCTGGAGGCGGTGACCCTCTGCGTCTCGTAGCCTGCAGCCCATGCCTGACGCTCCTCTTCCCCCAAACGCAACCGTTCCCTGTTATCTGCGTCCATGTGTACTTTGCCACGAAAAAGCAATTGCTGTAAGGTCAGATAATAAACTTCCACGGTCCCTGAAGCACGAGGGGCTCTCTAATTTTATCGTCTCGTTTGTGCAAACACCCTGTCCTTCATTTTTCTGTTTGGAGAACATCTTCCTGGACACCTTTGTCAGAGTTGGTTCTCCAAGCTCACCGCTGAACTCTTCGCCCCAGAGAGCCTTTCTGTACAGGAAGCTCCTCGTTTTGTGTAAGGTGGCGTTGTAGCAGATTTCATGCCAATTAAAAATGCACAGGGTCCCGTAACTTGTGGAGCAGGTACGGTTGCCAGATACTAATTAGCAATTGTCTTTGCAGCCACAATGATGTGGACATAGAATGAGAGATCAAGCTCTCCTTGCGTAAAAGAAGCAGTCGAGGCTGGACCTGGTCAAGAGAGAAGCCTGCATCTGCGTGCTGCCCCTCTTCTGCCTCTGAACAGCAGATTTCAGTGTCTTGGGTCTTCTGTCTGTACCAGATATAGGGTACAGAAAGCGTAAACAGTAGGACCTGTGGCGGTGCTTTGTGTGCAAGAAACCTGCCCTCCACACATACGCAGTGTGATGTATTTTCCTGAGCAGCCAGTAATTCCACCTCTCGTACTTCTCCCTTCTTTCCTTGTGCATGCCTCTGTACATCTGGCTCGAGCTCCTTCACGGTGAACATTAGTAATGCAGCTCGCTAATTTGGAGCTTGTGAGGAATACATGACTTCAGGTGGAGATTTGAAAATACGAGTTATTTAATAGCTGATAAATCCAGGAGAAGTGTAATCTTCTTCTGTTAAAGACCTGCTGGAAGTACAGCTGAACTCTGTGTTTTGTAATAGGATTAGCAGTTTTTTGATCGGGATAATAATGCTCGGAAAATTTGTTCATATAACGTCTTTCAGTGTTTTTGATTCATCGCTGTGCCTTTTGCTTCCTTAGTTTAAACCTGTGCTGGAAACTTAAAGCATGTCTGTGTCTCGGCACCTGCTGTCAGCGCCTTTTGGGCTTCAGGATGCTTTTGGGTATGAAAGCTCAACTTTGTAGCTGTCTTCTAATTTGGGGAATGCAGCTGTGTGGAAGAAGAGCTGCAGGCTTTTGGGGAAGGGTGATCTGGGATAGTGGGAAAGGCCTAATACAGCTTTAAGTGCAAATTGATGCTATGAATTTCAATAATTATTTAACCTTGGAAATAGTTAACATTTCAAAGTCACGACGTAGGTGGGATGAATTGGCTTTAGTATTTGTGCACTTGGGAAGAACTGAAAACAGCCTTTCCTTTTTTTAATAAGGAAGGAGGAAAATCTGTTATGATTTTATCACGTACATGTGCAAAGCGAAGAACACAGCACAAAAGCTGAGCCTGGTTAGGACTACGCTTGTTTCCGGACCCACCTCTTGCTGCTGCTAGTGCTTTTTACTGCTTTGAGGGTGTTCAGTGAGAACAGAATTTAATGCTTTTCTGTGTGGTCTCGTGTGCCCAGCAGGTGAAGATTTGTGTTTTTCTGCTCCTGCTTGAGCTTGCTTTCTTTCAGGTGTAACCTGGCCCGGCTTTGTGTCTTCCTTGGCCCGTCCACCCTGGTGTAAATGTAGTTATTTGAATAAGAAAGCTTGCAGTAGGTGCCTTGGCCCCACAATACATCCAGGATGCATGATTGGCTTGTGATGTGATGGTGAATCAAAAGCAGTTTAAATGTTACCATTAGCTTTTGGTGGTGGTGTTGTAAGTAGCATTTTTAAAAGAACATTAAACTCTTCTGTAGTGATTTTAAAACGTCACTGATCCCTTTCTTCAGGAGATTTCTGTGCATGTTTTCTGTTATCACAGTCATGCGGATTGAGTTTTGTATTGATGCTTTTCAGACTTTACTACTCGTTGAAACACATTTTTATGCATAATAGAAAACAAGAAAATAATGTGAAGCAACTTGCCAATTTCCTTACATTTAGTAATTTCTATTCTCATATTCCTTCTGTAATAATACCTTCTGTTCCATGCAATTTCTTGCATGCTTCAGAAAAATACATGGTTATAAACAAACACAGTGTTGCAGAAGGCAGCATGTCCTAATAAACACTGAAGTCAGCACAAAAGTCAGAGCTTTACGCAGTTTGCATTTGTAAACAAAAAGGGAAAAAAAAATCCCTGTGAATTGATAAAACTGGGGAGAAACAAGTTTGTTTGCTAGCTAGAGAAGCTTTTCAAGTGGTTTGACAGTACAAAGACTCTCTAACAAAACCGTATTCTTGGAATTCATGAAAACCCAGCAAGTGACTTTGTCACTCTTCCATAAAAAGCCTTTCAGAGTCGGAGCCCTTGAATGACTGGCGTCCACAGTTAGCGTGGTGCCAGCCGAGGGAAGTGCTGAGCTGTAACCTCTAGAGCCATTTGCAGCGTGGGTAAGGAGGATTGCCCCACGGGGTGAAGGTTTGGGATCGATAAACAGGTTCTCCTGCGAGCAGGATTCTCGGTGAGCTGCTCCCCGTGGCAAGGAGTACAAAAGTATTTGATGATTATGGAGCAGGAATTCCACATTTAGCTCCTTGTGGCTCGAAAGAGCTGCGTCCACGTTCTCCGTAGACTGCTCCGTATAGTGCCGTTAGACAGTTTGGTTGCTTTAAATTGGCCAAATGTGCACAACATTTTATTCTGGTATTTCCGTGCTTCAGTGTAAGGCAGCAAATTTTGAACGTTTAGTCTGATTTATTCCATAGACTCATAAAATCCAGTCCAAGTGGCTGCCGAAAGCAGGGTCAGCTAGAGCAGGTCGCTCCGGGCCATGGCCACCTAGTCTGGGTATCTCCAAGGATGGAGACTCCACAACCCAAGTAGCCTCGTTTCGTTATATGTAAATGGAATTTCTTGTAGTTCAACTCGTGGCCATCTCCTCTTGTTGTTTCACTAGGTATGACTCGGGAGAGTCTGACTGTCTTCTGTGCACTGTCCCGTCAGGTGTCCCCTGAGCCTTCTCATCTTGAAGTTAGTCCTGGCTGTCCCAGCTTCTCCGTGTAAGCCAGATGCTCCACAACCTTAAAGATGGTCATGGCCCATCGCTGGGCTCTCATGTCCAAGTCTCTTTTGTCCAGGGGAGCTCAGACCTGGCTCCGGCGGGGTCTCACCGGCGCTGAGCAGAGGAAGGATCTTTCCCTCGACCTGCTGGCAGTGCTTTTCCCAAGGAACCAGTAACACTGCAGCACAGACAGGTGCAGATGCAGCTTCCAGAACTGGTTGCACTGGTTAACCAGAGGCGCTGACGCTGAATTTATGGCTCATGTCCCTTCTGTCCTAGTCTCAGGTGACGTCCCTACGCCACATAGCGCTCGTAAGATCAGCTCTAGGTTTTTGTTGGGTCTTGGAGAAAACTAGGAGGAAAGGTGTGGAGTAGGGCTCGCGGTGGACTGCAGGTTGTCTTCCCAAGCAGAAGCGTTCATCCTCAAAGTTCATGTTCCAGTTAAAGTAGGGCAAAATTTTACAGGACAAGTGAAGAGCACTTTGTAAGTCAGGGGTTTCTGCTGAGATTCAGAGGTCTGCTTCCAACAGTGGAGGTAGGTGTTGGAACTTCTGCCCCCAACACGCATGCACACGCAGGCAGTATTTTTGAGTACCTTTGTTACGGAAAATATCGGTTCCCTTAATTATGCAATGGTCGTTACCAGACCACCCCCGGGCTCCGAGCCACGTGCTGCAGTCTAGGCGGGGACTGGCATTTCAGTCCCTCTAAGACACCAACTAAATCCATACTAGTATTTGCAGATGTTATGAAATGATAATCTGCTGTGGCTTTATCCTTGCCCTCGTGCCTTCGTTAGCAACAGTTTGAACTTAGGCAGATAATATTCTGTGTGATGGGTTGTGATGGCCACAATAAATGGCTGCCTGGGAGGATGACAGCCGCCTGCAGGACATCTGTCCACCCCGATGTCACAAAATTACCCTGCTTTAAATATTTCACTCTGCATCTTCAGGTGTCCACAGCACTGGGGTCTGAAGTTAGTTTTCTGGTTATCAGCTTGAATGTCTTGGCCTTCTGCTATTAAAAATAAATAAATAAATAAATAAAAAGCCCAGTGATTGTTTTTCCTTCCCAAAGCTGGGTTGTGCTTACCTTAGCTTGAAGCACTGTGCCGAGGGATGCTTGCGTCCAGCGGTGCGGCTGCTGCTAACAGAACCCCGAGGATTGTGCAGCACCGGGGTTAAAAACACGGGGTGAGCCTGAACTTCTGGGAGGCAGCGCGTCAAACAGGGACACTTTGTCTTGCTTTTCCCTTTCACCCTCCTCCTTTGTAACGTCCCTACAAGAATAGTAACCGCAGTGTCTTAAGCAGGAAGGAAAAGAGTGTGTATCTTGTGTCTGTGTGCCCTCTGCACAAACCGTCTTTGTCCAGGGAACAGGAAACCACATTTCCTTTGCCTTCTTCCCTTGGTGGGAATGCGATTTTTGATGTAAGAGTAGGAAAAATGCCTGTAGTTCTGTGGCTGCTACTTAAGGCCCTGTTTCCCTGCTCAGCTTGCTGCATTTGCCTGCTTGAAAGTGTGATGCTAAATCATGTGAAGCCATAAAAAGGTTGTTAAAAATTTAGCAGGGATGGTAATGACACAGATGAGAGACCCTGAGATAAACTGCTGCAGAGGAGTGAAGATAACAAAGGTTGAGCCACGTTTGTCAGAGAAGTAATTCTTCCTGGGTCAGGATATTCTCATCCTTCTAAAGGCTGAGTTTTATATTTCCCAATGCGGGGAATTCTCCTGAAGGCTGGGCTCTGGACGAAGGGAGGAGGGAGCGAGTGGCCAGCGAGGACACCGGTGTGCTTGCCATGAGGACAGCTGAGGACAGGGACTGCTGCAAGCAGCACAGGCTCTTCCTGGTCTGCAGTTTGGTGAATCCCTAAAATCCACCACTGGAGGCCAAAACACTTGTATAGAGACACCTGGAACTGAGTACCTGGTGTTTTGAGGAAAAGTTTTTGAAAAAGCCGAAATACTTCAACTCCCCAAACAGTCACGGTTCCTTTTACTCTTTGCTTCCCTCCAAATCATAGCCGTGACCCCCCCCAGTAAATTTGCAAAGGCTTTGCACCCATGTAACAAGCTCAGCCCCTTCATCAGAAGCAGGGTATTTGTGCTGCCAGCTCAGTTCTGTAGATCTAGTGTTAAATCCTGTTTGAAAGTGGAAACCTCTAATCTGCATAACCTGTTCAGTGTCACAGAAGAGCTGCCGTACTTGCCTCGTTGGTTTTAATGGGACTTTGAATATTCCAAGTGACAGAGTGTAACATACGCAGAAAAAGAGTGTTTTCAAGTTACTGGTGCATCCTAGAGGGTAGGAGCACTGCCTGGTAGAGAGTTGGCAGAGTAGAACTGCATGCATTATTTTTATTTTACGGAGGTGCTATGATGAGGACAAGCTGATTTCAGTGATGCTGGATAATTTGCAAATGAGCTGATTAAAATTTCAATAAAAATTGAAAGTCCTGATGTGGTATATGCCAAAGAATTGCATATTTGAACACGTAGCTGTGAGGGGGGTGTTGAACAGAATAACCCGAAGGTGTCTGATTACCTGCAGCTGAAGTATCACTGGAAATAACGAAAGTCAAACCACGAGCATTTAGAGGGGAATTGCCCGTGTTTATTGCTTTAATCGTTGTGCTGTTTTTAAATTTGGGATGGTTCAGCTGCCTTTTAATGCTGAGATAGTTTACGGGAATAGTGTGAGAATATGTTTTTACGCATTCTTTGAGAGGGCAGCGTGTAGAAAAGCCTGGGAAATGACTAAATTAAATAGTTCAGGCTTCTCCATCACTGCAACGTTTGCAGATGAGCTGGTTCTGCGTATTACGTACGGTCATAACAGGCACTGCAGACCTTTTCCTAACTAAGTCACTGCAGGCATCAGCTTCATACTCGCTTGTCGTGATCCTGCTTGGCTGACTGCAGGGCACACCAGGAAAAAAGCGATGGGATTGGGATTATCTAGTTACAAAATAGTAATAAAAATGGGTGATGTTCAAAAGAAACATTGGGCAGGAGCCACATGGTCTGTGCTCAGGCACAGGACCTAACTTGCCGTGGCTGCAGCGCAGGTTTCTAGGTGTTGTAGTGACATTGGTACCCGTCCGAGGGAACGTGTCAAGCACTAACACAGCTCGCTCCTGCGGGATGCCTCTCAGCTGTTTGGGCACTTGGTTCCCTTCTTCACAGGACTTTATTCCTGCACGTGCTCATTGGGAGGGCTACTGAAAGAATTGAGGTGCTTTGGTTTTGTTGTGTGTTTGTCACCAAGGGGGCATTTCTAGCTCGTTAACGTGGTTGATACATAGCCAAGAGCAGTGCTGAAACCAGAGAGGCAGAAGGACACTGAGATGGTCTCATGTGGCTGTTGTGGCTTCTTATGATGTTGATTTCTGAGTGCATGTGGGTTAAAACGTCTGAGTCTTTGCTACCTGAACTTGTCCTGTAGGTTGCTAATTCCCTGGGTAGGTTGGGAGCTCGGGAACTCAGAGTTAAGAAGTGGTTTTACTTTGGCTGTTGCCAATGCACCAGTTAGGTCAACAGTTGCTTCATTTCTCCTTTGGTCATCCCCGTCCCTGGGAGAACAGCCGGGGACGCTGCCAGGACCAGGAGCCCTTCAGCCCTTTGCTTGAAGCTGCTGGAGTTTGTAAGTCAGCACCCCGGATGGGAAAATGTGCGTGTTGTGTGCCTCTTGTGGGTTGTAGTGGTAGTAATTTGGGGCTGTACTCGGATGCTCTGGCCCTAGCTGTTATTTCTGCCTTGCAATAACATCAGATTAAAAAAAATAATCCTGCTGTAACATTCAGTCTTTAGAAGTTTTAAACAGTTTTGCAGTCACTTGAAGGCAGCACCAATGCTGGAAGACCACAGGAGCAACTGGTTTGGGTTTGGGGAAAGACCGAACGGGGCTTCTGGTAACGCTGAGGTCACACCAACTTACACCGCTCCCAGAACTGAGGCCACTCAGAGAGTGAAGCTTGAGGAAAAAGGAAGATGCCGGCTCTGTAGGAGGGGCGGTCTGAAGGAATGCTTCTGGCGTGTGGCTGCCTGTGGGTGAATTTATTGGGCAGAAATGAAGCTAGGGGTTTTAAATTACCCTCTTATTTTTAAGAGCTAAATGCGGAGAAGTTGCCGGTTATTGGGTGCTGTTCGCTTGCAGTCTTTCAGGTGGTAAAAACGATTTGAGCTGTAGGTGGGCAGAGTAAAACCAACTCACCAAATACATGGTGGTTCAGGATTACAAGCCACGTCTTTTCCTTCTGCGCTTGCGAACCAAGGAATGGTTTATGCTGCTGCAGGGATTTCTTCACCTGCATCCCCGGCCAAACTGCTGCCGTCCAGGCCAGTGACCCAGGGGAAAGCTTTCTAAGAGGCTTTTCTGTGCTGAGAAACCTCCTCAAGGGCTGCTGCATCAACGCAGCCGGGCCCACATTCCCTGTTGTGGTTTTCCACGAGGAAAATAGTTCAGCATTTGGAGGGAGAAGCGAGTCTGATTGTTAAAAGTAGGGCAAGAAAGGGAAAACCATGCAGTGAGTGATCTTGCCGTTGACTCTGTTGCAGTGTGTTGTCTTGTGCCTAGCTCCAGGAGCAGTTGTGCTTTGTGTCAGGTAGCCTGTATACACAAGAACTTGTAATTTTGGGGCAGGAGCCCTCAGGGTGAGGAACCCCGAGGGAGTGTAACTCTGCATGCCCACCTGGAGTGGCTTTAATCAACGTTTGGTGTGTAGCTGGGTCGGGGAGCACCCTGGTTACGAGACTGCTGTCCTTCAGAGACACTGGTACATCAGAGGTGTAAGCGTGCCTGGGGTTTTGTTCGGGGGTCTCCTGGGGCCAGGGATGGATCTTGCAACAGTTTTATCCTCAGTTTCCAGCTGATGCGTGCTTCCTATACTTGATGTTGGCAAAAAGCGATTCAAAATCGTTTTGAAAGTCCGTGCGGTGACACTTCCAGTACGCCTTTAGCTGGGTGCCCTCCGTCCGTGGGCGCAGCGACAGAATCTCACCCGAGATACAAACCACTACAGCAGGTATCGTTTGTCTCAGCGCAGAGAATCGCATTCCTCTCTCTTGTGTCCATGCAGGAAAAACGGCCTTTGGGGTTGCTCTGGGATAGCTGCCTTTGGCCCAGCGTGCTTCGTATTGCTATAAAATGTTTTGCTTACGCTGTCATGTTCCTCCCAAAGAGATTAAAGCATTTTGCTGGCATTCAGCTGAGTTTCAGCTCGCTGTGGATAGGAGCGCGGTTGCTGCCTTTGTTACTGGTGAGTAACTGGAAGTCCAAAGGCTTTCGCACCCAAGGTCACACCAGGGATCAGCGATAGAGCGGCAGGCTCCTGAGTCAGGGTCATGCGTTGAAATCGCAAGACCATTTCTCCTCCTGCTATGTAACTTCAGTAAATATAGACCCATCAAACTTCTTCCGTGAGTCAAGGGAGGACTCGAGAAGCAGCCACAGGGCTTAACCCCTGCCCGTGCCAAATCTCGCCGGGCTGCTGAAGGCAGGAGGCTCAGGAGCAGCACCTTTCTGCCTGGGGATTTAAGAGTTTTGTTCCAACAGGAAAAATTTCCACTGGCTGCGGGAGGCAGAGAGCTGCGTGACTCAGCTTTTTCTGAACCTGGTGTGTGTACTTTGCCTGTTTATTCCCAGTACAGTCAGTACTGAGGGAGTCATGTTACGCAGCAGGCACAGTGTTTATTAACCAGCTCGGGAACTGATCTAAGAATAACTTTTTTCATTTGTTTTGTTGGTAGTGATTTTTTCTTTTTTTTTTTTTTTTGGCTTAGTGCAGCTAGCAGCCCAAGGTGGGAACTCTACACAGAAAACAGATAGAAAGGGTTTTCCCCAGCAAGTTGCAGGAATCCATAAACACAAACATTATTGCCTTCCCCCCGTGGATAGCCACGTCTGAAACATAAAATCACTAAGATGAAAGCTTAAGGAAAGCAAATTGCTCTGCCTCAAAAGTGGAGCAGCTCAGCAGCCGTCCATTCTGTTCCAGCTCAGGGTGCTGCAATTATTGAACTTGAGGGATTTCAGTGTCAGTGTTTAGATGCTTCTGGACCATAATTTGTATACTGAGCAATATTTGCTTCCCTGCATTCCCCTCTGTGGTAGTTTATTTAGGGAATTTTGGGAGCGTTTCCTTGCCGATCTCTTCATTTGTTCATCCTCATCCTCAGTGTTTCAGCCACGGTGCATAAAAGCCGCGCATTTCCAGCATGACTGAACATGATTATAATCACCTTGCGTACCTATTTAGGTGCTTGGCACAGAAAAAGTCCTTTTGACAGATAAATACGTGCGATACTTTAAAGCAGCCTACTTGTCTGAAAAGCAGTGGGTTGCTGTGATTTATTCTGTTGGTCGTTTTGGTGGGGTTTTTGTAGGCTACCGGGTACTGCAGATATCTACAAAGCACTTTTTTTCTTTCCCTGTTATGGTGTTTGACACAAATACCAGGGAAGGCACACCTCCAGCTGGTTTGAAGCATGCCAGGCAGAAGCATTTGTTGTTGTTGTTTAAGAATTGTGAAACATGTTTATTTAGATGATGTTTGTTGTCTTCAGCGAGATTTGTCTTGCACTCACTTCTCAAGGCTGCAGTTGCGAACCTTGCACTCAGAGCTGTCGTCTGGGCTAGGAACAGCACTGGCTGCCCAAAACATTCCCTTTTTTTGATGACAATAATAGCGGGAGAAACCCTTCAGTGCCTGCTATTTAAGCCATCATGTGATGTTGTTGTGGTTTTTTTTTGTATGACTCTGTGCTATACTGACTCCGATGGGGTTTAAATACTTAAACAAATTGAATACTCTGCTGCGTCATCTTGCATTTGCCTCTCAGCCCTGCAAGTGTCAGAAATGACATCTGTTATCAGTGAGGTGGCTGTACTTAAATTTGGCACTGTATTTAAAAATGCCTGCTTTACAGTCATTCTGATAAAGCTCATTTTTTTTATGGCTTAGTGACAGCCGCGCTTCCTTTCTTATGCATTTCTCTGCTTGGTTGATGAAAAGAAAGCTGTGTTTTGGAGGTGGGTAGGGATGTCGGTAGTAGCATTGAAGTTGTATCTAACTTGGGCTCTATCCTGTTGCGTGCAAGTTAAGCCTCAAGAAAACCTGTTTATCCTGGGCCTGAAGAAGGGGAGGGATAGCTGATATCCTCCTCCCTTCTTGTTGAGGGGAGGAGCAGCTCGAACCGTCTGGGGTAAGGTCTCCGCTCTCGAGGTACAGAGCAGGAGGCGCGAGGAGCTGCGGTCAGCCAGTCCATGTGTGTGCTGGTGTCCCTCAGCGCCGCCTGCCCTGCGAGCCTTCTGTCCTCCGTGGAGGGGAGCTCCAGCAGCGCGTGGACTGACCCCGAGCCACCGATCCTCCGAGGGGAGAAGCCACCCGAATGTCAGCTTGGGCAGAAAGTCGGGAGCAAGGTAACAGAAAAGCAGAAGAACCTCACGGACAGAAAGACAGCAGCGTTTCCCCACGTCTCGTTAGTGCTTGATTATGCTACGCCGTGGTGAGATCTCGTTGCTGTGGTGCCGTTGCCGCTGCGAGGTGTGGTACATACTGTTTATGATACAGCATTGACATGAACAGCTCAAGCAGAATCACACTTGTCAAATAAAAGGGGAAAATATTTGATGCTGCATCTGACATCTCAAAAACTAGAAGGCTTCTTGCAAATTAGTTGTTAACATGAATTAGAGATTTTGCCAGCGGTAAGACAAGAGGATTGGACCACAGAAGCTCCTGAAGAGGAGGGGCAGCAGAAAACCTGCCCTGCTCGCCTGCTAGAGGTTGCTGCTTCCATAGCAGTAGCTGATGAAAACATTGAATTGCTCTTGAACCAGTCTCTTCTTCTGCTGTGTTGATACAAACTGCTGCGGAGTAACACTCTTCAGCTAAATATTCTACCAAACGTGTTTTGGTATCCTAAATCACAGCAAAGATCTAATGATGTACTTGGAGACAGAGATTTTTATCATCTCTTTGACCCAAAAAGCAATGTTGAAAATCAGGGAGGAAATAACAGAACATCCGTTTGAGTTAGCTTGTGTAGTAGGAACGCTCTCGTAAGTGGCTGTGTTGGTGCTCGAGGTTTGCTCTGCAGTGATCGGCGTGGCTCCCCAGGCAGCAGTCAGGAGGTGCTGCGGCGGTTGGTGTTTGGGGTGAGACACTACGGCGGGGCACGCTCAGTCCCCTCACCCTCTGCACGTCGTGCTTCAGTTCTTTATCCCAAACTGGAAAATTCCTTGGTCAGATTGTCTCTGTGTTTACGTTTACCTTGCATTACGTGTTGATCAGCAGGAAATTAATTGGGGATTTTATGTCCAGGAATGAATCAGAACAGAAAAAGAGTAACGCCAAGACCCCCGAGGTCTCTGTTAGGCTGTCCGCGTGGCACAGGGCGGTTACGGTGTGTGCTGGGACATGCTGAGGTAACGTCTTTCAGTGGTCAGATGTGCCAAGATGCTCTTCCAATACAAGGCATACTCTTGCTCCAAAACCCATCCATATTTCCTTTGACACAAGCTAATTTTGGAAGGGCTGAGGGGTCTGAGCTGTAGTAGGGTCTGTGACTTCGCTGTAGGACTCGGATTCAGCTGAGCTTCGTTTCTTCTATGTTTTTCTTTGGTTAACTTATTCCTTCCTTCCTAATGCATGGGATAGCTGGAAAGTATTTCTCTCTGAGGGCTGAGAGACTTGATGAACATCAGCACAGCGGAGCAGGCTTAGCTGAAAGAGAGGAGGAAAAGAGTAGACAAAGGGGATGTGCAGACATTGCTCTCAGAACAGCCAGCGGGACAGGAGGCGGCGTGGGGCTGGGAACGTGACGCACATCGAGCCTGGGAGGTGAGAAGTGAGTTCCTGCTCTCGGGGAGGCTTCTTCCCCTCCTGCAGTCATCCACGATCAGCCGTCAGTAACTCCTGTTAGTGGGGATGCTTGCTTTCCTTAGAACCTGACATCAGATGCTACTTCCACCTTGTAGGAGCTGGTTGGCACACCCTTGAAAGCCAGAATAGGCCTGTGTGTACTTGGCGTGGTTTGCTAATTCAGACTCAGAAGTTTTACAGGCTGCAGCACCAAATTTTGGTTCTTTGTGTCATTTCTAAACCATTCCTTGTGCTATTTGCTTGAAACAGAGCCTCAGGCTTTCTGCTGGATCACCACACCGTGTGAATCCTGTCTTGATAGCTGTGAAACTACAGTTGCTTAAGTTTCTTTCTTCTTTCTTGAATACAAACAGATTTGGCCTACCACCTATAGCTTAGCTTCATTGTTTAAAATCTAATTATTCACATCAAGCACAGCACAGTTCAAATCAAAGACACCTTGAAATGTGCCTGAGGGCTGGTGCAGTGAAACCTATTCTCTTGATACCACTTTATGGATTGAAAAAGTTTCCTTTTTTCCTTATACTTGCTTTTGAATTTTAATGCAAGGGCCATAAAATTCGAAGATGAGAAGATTCAGCAAGGCTGTGGCTTGCAGTGGGAATATATAGTAGTTCTGTGTACAGGGAGGTTTGGCAATGTTTTTAAGCATATCCTCTCCCATAATCTGTAAAGTGAGCCCAAAGACCTTCCCCCAGAGGAGACCCAAGACCTGATGAGCTTCTTTAATCGTAAGGTAAATCTGATGATACGCAGCCAGAGGGTTAGTAGCGACTGCGGCTACCCTTGGGAACGCCGACATTCAGAGCTGGCACAGCGAGGCATCAGCCGTGCCGGATGGGGCAGGAGCCGAGGAGCAGGAGAAGTGGTTTGTGGAGTCGTGCAGGAGCCGCAGGGCAGCACGTAGAGCCTGGGGGAATTCCTCTTGGAAGTGAAGGCTGTCACAGACTAGAGGCTGGTTTTTGGGCCAATACAATAATAAATTTAAAGAAAAGGTAAGCTTTTTATGGTTAAAAATAAAAAAATAAGGGGGGGGGGGAAGTCCTCTGAAAGGAGGAATGTCTTGTTAAAATGTGTAATCGGCGTAACTACAGCTCCAGTTTATTGTTACTTTGGGCAAATAACATGGGAGAGAGCATCTGGGAGTATAAATTGTTATAGCCCATTGAAATCAATGGAACTGTGAACATTTACACAACCAATGGTCTGTCTTACATCTGTAACAATTTCAGGCAGTTTCATTGTGTTGCAAATGCTTTAAAGCAGCAGTAGCTTGTATTAAATGCATTCAAGCTTATTGCTTGTCATTTGTCGTATTTTAGAGGATCTGCCACCAATACCTATGGTTCCAGCTCTCCTTGGGCACACGTTTAGAGCAGGGTCAGGCAACAGGGCTTCAGTGACGCAGAGCTGCGTTGATGTGTGCTTGCTCTCATGTTTTCCACTGTGGTGCTTCTGGAGTTTAGGGTGGTGTTGATAAATGGTTGGGTCCCCAACAGAGAAGGCTTTCTCCCTTGTAATCGCCCAATCTCTTTGTGTGTTCTTTATCTTAATGGTAATCAAAAGTCAGTCTGATAATGTGTTCGCTTTCCATCTTTTGGGATGAATCATTTGAAACACTCATTTTTTATTCACTTTTTTTTGTTCCCTGGCAGGCTCCGTACCCCTCAGGACAGAATGCAGCTCCAACCACGTTGGTGTACCCTCAAGCCCCTCAAACAATGAACACCCAGACTCAGACCCGCTCGCCGGTAAGGGAGCCCATGTTTGCATCATCTTACATTCTTTCCTCCTCGTTTGCCTGTTTCTCTGTGTTTATGTGTGTGTCTATAACACTTGGCCAATTCTCTGAAAAGTCTGTTTTACTGAACTGGAAGCACCTTCCAAATGGCAAATCTTGGTTGCATTTTTGAATGTTATCATGGTAGGAGAATTTTCATTTTAAAGTGGCTTATCAGAAAAGAAGCAACGGAGGGATTCTCATCTGTGTTCAAATAACGTGATTTATTTTTAGAATAGTTGCTTTCAGGTTCACTTCACGTTAGAATTTAGATTCGTTACCAGAATCTTTCTCTTTGCTTCATTTTTTTTCTTAAAGGAAGTATTTGGTAAAGCGGTAGAACAAAGATCAGTAAATGAAAGCGACTCTCTGCAGCAGCACTCAGTCTCCAGTGGCCTGTGGGCTTCACTTCTGAGTCAGTGCCACTGGATCAGCTCTAACCACTTGCTGTCTAGCACTGTGTAGGTGCTCACACATTTAAAGCAGAGCTTATGTGCACCCAGATCTTTTTGTGGTAAGCCCTTTTTCATCCAAGGTGAGGTTTGGTTGTCCTCCACGATCTTTTTGTGTGTGTTG
Source organism: Anser anser (assembly GCF_964211835.1). Classification (NCBI taxonomy): domain Eukaryota; kingdom Metazoa; phylum Chordata; class Aves; order Anseriformes; family Anatidae; genus Anser; species Anser anser. Next base: position 8,178,343 of record NC_139738.1, on the reverse strand, counting down.
TAATACTGCTCTGCTACCGTAGGCCTTTGGTTCCCCAAACCAGGCTCTTGTTGGGAAATCTCTGCTCGTAGCGCAGTTCCACATGGTGCTAGGAGATGCTCCTATGGCATCGCGAGCTTAGCCCTGCTTCTACAGGCACGGTAGCGTGCCGTCATGATGTCTGAAGCCTCAGTTAGCCGAGGGAGCAGCAGTCCCTGCATCTCTTGTGAATCCGCATCTGCGTCGTAACGCTTCAGGTTACGTATAAAACCACTGCACCATTCCCAGCACTCTTCTCTTTTTAGAGTAAGATGAATGCTGCTGAAGCATGGCAACTGAAAGCCTCCGAGACAGAAGTCTTCTGTTTGTCCACTTAACAGGTATAGTACAGGGCAAGCTTCCCCTACGGGCAGCTGCACCGATGTGCTTGCCCCGCTTCTGGAGATCTCACCTCCAGGGGATTTGCAGGAGGGTTAGTTCTGAGGCCTGTTGACCTCAGCGCTGATGAGCAAGCCAATTAATGCCAGTTTTGATGATGTTTCTGTGATGTGGACAGCTGTGAATTTGTAACTGGATCCCACCACTTCTTTAGTCCCCTGTTCTAATCAGTAATGTGGGATACTGACGGTAAAAATCTTTTCTCAGTAAGTATATTCAGCTTCTGTATCTTTTATTGTTGAAAAGCAAAAATAAATTTATATGGTTAGAACTGGAGCAAAACCTGACTGAAGAGCTGCATCTCTAAACCAGTTTTTTTGACAGCCCAGCAGAACAGTGCCAATACATTGCACAGACAACTGGAAGAGGAGGAAGGTTTTGGAACAGAGTCCGGTTTACAGGTCCCTGGCTGGAAGAGGCTGGATAAAATACTGCATTGTAAGCAATATAACAAACTGTACTCCTTCTTGCAGGCAATTGTGCCGATGGCACTATTTTATTTCTTTATTTATTTTTTTTTACCACATCTTTTTGTTGGCTGATCTACAGAAATGCACTGATTTGCTTCTTTGCTAAAAGCATGAGCTACCATGGCAGTTTCTGCCAGGTTAAGTGGCAACAGAACGTCCGAAGTTGACTGGCAGTCGGGAGGGTCTGACCTGGTAGGACAGAGACCAGGATGACTTCGGGTTTTCCACTCAACAGATTGTTTTCAGGAGATTTGGCTGAAAATGTGTCAAATTGTAGGGATTTCGCCCTGTTATTGAGGAGGTATTGAGGAAGGATTTGTCTGCAGTTGTCAGCCATTTTTCTGTGGTCATGAACTACTTTTTATTTTTTTTAAACTCTCCTGTGTGCAGTTTTTGCCATCTGCTCTGCTAGTGACCATTTCCATCCCCATTACTAAAAGGCGCACACATAACATTTCATTCCACCTCCCCACCCCAAAACAAATGCAAGACGAGCTGCTCCTGAACTACTCTTGCATTTTGTTCTGGGCTCGATTTACCTCTTTTATTTTTAATTTTTTAAATTTATTTTTACCCTTCTTTTTTGGTGGCGAGGGGAGGGTGAAGAGGGGCTGAGGAAGGCAGCAGGAGACCTTTGCCATGCGTAGGCTCCGTAGCGTGGTCCCATCCGTCACGCCGCCGGTGCAGCTGGGTGTAGGGGCTGTGGCACTTGTAGAGCAGCCAGAGCTTGCTCCGTGCAGTGTCTGCACCAAAGGGCTAGTGGCAATTGCACGGTTCGGGCTTTTCTGTTCCTCCCTGGACAGCTGCCTTTGCAATCCAGCTGGCTCCATGGGTTGTCCCTGTTAGCTTCCTAGTGCCGCTCCGATACCAGGAACGTCGAAGTGCAGCTCCAGCAGTGGGTGAGGAAACAGAATTGTTCAGCCCTACTCCAAATTCCCCGCTAGGTGATTTTAACACCAACCCCCCAGTTGTTAGGAGGCCTGCCAAAAACCACGGTTGGCAAGGGAGTTGACCTAGAAGTGGTGGTTTTCTGCTAGGCATACGTGTGCCAGACCAACGCCAGCAGGTAGAGACCGTGCCCTGTCTCCAGCTGTGCACGGAGCAGTGAGCAGGACCATAAGGAGTGTGGGTGGCAGAAATGTTGGACCCAGTCTTCATAAAGTTTTCCTTTTATCTACCACCTTCATCTGACAGAAGAACAAAGTGTCTATTTTAATCCGAGCCAGCAGTGACTACAGTTTGTTCTGTTGCTTACAGCTACTAATAGGAAAAAATCCTGTCAACCTGATTTTAAAAGAAAAAAAAAAAGAAAAATTAAAAGAGAAAAAATCAATAGCCAATGGTGACCAGTACAAAACAGATTAGGGTATTTTTCACTAACTTTGAGGTTTTGTTTTTATTTTTTCTTTAACACATTACTTTTTGTCCACAATGGAATATACTTCAGCTTCTTAAGATGTAAGCTTCCAGCTCTTGTTTTAAACACAGGGAGAATTAATCTTCTGTGCAGAACAGTGATAAGAGAGGTTCCTTGGCCTTCAAATTAAGCAAGACAAGGTTTTTGCACCCCATGATTCTTTTCAGTGCTTTATTTTTCATCGGCGTATAACATGGTGTGTGGCCCCACCAGAAAGGCTTTTGCCAACCCTTCCAGGGTAAGCGTTATTCCTTTTTCTCAAACGCATGACACTGAAAGTGTTTTTGAGGAGTTCTTCCTGAGGAAAAAAAGGACTCGAAGTGCATCCCCCTCCTTAGGCTCCTCCTCCAGGTTACCATTTCTCATCGCAGCAGACTGATCAGCAGAGCCTCTGTCCTCTTCTCACCAGGAGGTTTGGGAGAAGGCCAGGAGTCTTTGAGTGCTTCTGTCCTGTGGTTGCTACTAAATTGGAAATTTTAGGTCTTTAGTCTTAAGAGTTGATAATCCTTTGCATTTTTTCTTAAATGGAAGGCTGAGGGAAAGTTTTCAAGGGTGTTTGCTAGGGGTGGGGAAACTGCTTGTTCAATCAGTGCAGGTGACTAAACTCCTACGTTAGTAATAGTCTGTGCGCATATTTTCCTGTTTCTGAAGGTTTTTATGACTTTTCGTCCAAATGTCACAATGAGGTGAAGGTAGAGGGAATATATGAGCACCACTGCTGTTAGTAGACTACTTGGAAATGTCGAATATAGGTGATTAAAATGTTTATAAGGGAGAAAATCAACCGGACCAGTGAATATTTATACGTTGCTTCTCATATTTGAAGGGATTAAAATAGCTGGGAAGTAGGGCTGTGAGTAAACCCCACTCCACTTTTTCTTCCTGAAAAAAAAATCTCTTATTAAGAAAATCAATAATTAGTAGGCAGTTTTGATCACCCTTCTCATTAGTACTTTCCTACATTAGAATATACGGTAGCCCTCAGGCAGCAAGTACAGCGTACTGAGTCCCAGCACGTATATGCATGAGCAGAGGTGGGCTGGCATCGCGTGCTGCGGCACGTGCCCTGCGGTCCCGAGCAGTCCCCAGCAGCGGCAGGTAGAGGCACGCCGTGTGCTGCTGCGGCGTGTGGGAAGTCACAGCGGGATCTAGTTTTGCTTGCTCCATTTAATTATTGGAGCTGTTACCGATAGGTTTATCTGCTCTCATCTTGGAGCTGTGCTGAGTACACTGAGAATTAAGAGTTTAAATACTTAACTTGGCTTCTGAACGAGGATACCTTGTCATCTTTATTTCTATTTTCCATTTCTTGCATTCATTTTTATTTCTATTTTAACAATCAGTTACTTATTGGAAAATGCTTTTAATGTTTACCGAGCATGTTAAATTCTGAATACTTTCCTCCGTATGTAACCCAGGTGGGTGGGAGGTGATTTAGTGGCCTGAGCTCAGGGCTGGGAACCAGGACCTCCTGTTCTCCAGGCAAGCCCTGCCCTGCTGCATCGGGCTCCCAGGGGCATCGCGGGTTAACCTGTTGCCTTCAGTTTCAGAGGGGGGTGACAAATCCGACTCCTTAAGGAGAGGGGTTGGAGGATTCTATCGTGATCCTTTGTGGAAAAAAAAAAAAAGAAAAAAAGAAAAAAAGACAATGAAACCACACGGTGTACATGTAAAGAACTGCCGGTTTGCCTTGCAGAGAGCCCGCAGCCCCCAGCCTGCAGGCTGTTAGCAGCGCCCGCCTGGCTCTTACCTGCCAGCCAGGCACCAGCCTCCATTCTCTGCTCCCACCAAATTTTTGGAACGGCTCTGAGTCCGGCTGCTTCAACCATTTACCTCCCCCTTAAACAGTTTAAAATCTTCACCGCTGCTTGTTTTATTTTTTTTCCCAGGCAGGGTAAAGAATGCCCGCATTCATGCCTAGAGTGCCTTTAAAATGAGCGGCAGCTTTGGCTGTTTATCCGCCAGCTCTCGAGCAGCACACTTCCCTTAGCGGTGTTCACTCGTTATATCTCAGTACCTGTCTGTCACTGTCCTGCAGCAAAGCTTTGACTGTTTGTGGTTTTTCTTGTGGGTTTATTTTGCATAGAGTGTGACATTTTGGTTTCGTTGTGGTGTTTCTGACTCTTTGTGCCTTTCCTTTTGTGTTTGTTTCTCCCGCCTTTCCTCAGTTTGCAGCGGGGCCTCGACCTGCCCATCACCAGGTACAGTACCCTGCCCCTTCATTACCATCCTAAACTAATTTGCTGGGGGAGGCGGGTGGTCGGAGGTTGTTCTCCCACTAACTCAGAACGAAGGCTCGCTTTGGAAACCAGCCTCGTTAGTAGATACTAGCACCTGCGTAACCTTGCTAACAAGCTGCCTGCAACGCAGAGTAACACTTAATTCCTGGTCGGTGTCACTGCACTCATTAACCACCTCACTTCCGCTATTTCTGTAGGAAAGGAGAACATGTAGAAATTATTTCCAGGTATGTGTGAGATTTGCTTGTCTGTTCAAGTCACAAGAAACTTTGCCTAATATTTCCCAAAGCAGCCAGCACATTATGTTGCCTGAGCTGAAGACTTTGACAAGAACTGGGTGCTCAGGTCCCTGAGAAAATCCTACTTTTCAAACGCAGAGCAAGGCAAATGATTTTCCAATTCGTACATTTCTTGTGTGATATGCCTGGTTATCTGTTGTCATTACATTGCTTAATGTTTTCTTTTACTCACTGTATGAAAGCCAGACGTTAGGAATCTTCATAGTATTCCTGCCACACGACTTGGACATTGTAAGGAATCACATAACTCAGAAGAACGAAAATAAGGAATAGCTCTGGCTCGGGAAACCCAGGGACAGCGCTTGTTATTAGGGAGGCTGAAATACCAAAAGGATCTGCTGTGCAGCAGGATGGATGCACAGGTCCGTTCTGGCCTATTCATGGTGCCCAAAGCTGTCTTTCCATCACCTCTGACATTCATCTTTGCCAAGGCCCTTTTTCAGAGTTCATCTGGGGACTGGTTTTGCTTCCTCTTGTAGCTTTGGAGGGGGCAGAGGTTGCCTGAGCGTGGATACGCGGGAAAGTGGACGAGAGGCATGGCAAGGGCAGGAAAGGTCTTCCAGATTTGTGTGTTTCCGTGTCGTTCTTCTTTCTCTTCGCTTGGAAAGAGAGAGTCTGTTTTCACCAAGTTAATGGGAGGGAAAATAATCCCAGTAACTCCAGTGATGTTGGGACAGGGGCTTAAGTCCTGGAAGGCTTGTTCCAGGAGAACCGCGTTGTTCTCACATCGTTCCTGTTAGTCTGAGCTGTTCGATGCTGTAGAGGTGTGTGCCTTCGGGAAGGTCCTGCCCCAGGACAGCAGGTAAGTGTGTTGGTGGGCACACACTGCCGCTGCCCCCCAGCTTTCCACCTCAGAGAGCAGCGTGCAGGCAGGCATCCTTCCAGAGCAGGGCAGAAAAAAACAACAAAAGTCTTAAAAAAGTAGAACGAGGCATTTGCTGCACTTGTTTGCTCGCAGGCAAACATCACGTGAGAGAGAGAGAACTGATTTTTGTGCCCAGCAAGGGATTGCATTGACAGGCGGTGGTGGAGGAATGTTTGCAGGATTACTGCGCAGTGTGCAGGGTGACAGAATTAGTATCTTGTTTAGATACTTTTGTTCTTGACCTTAACTTGAGGTCTGTGTTTATATTACGTGATACTGAAGATGCATTGCTGTTCAGAAACTCATTAGCTCTTTCATAGGTTGTTTCCAAGACAAAGTATGTATTCAGTGTGAACTGTTTAATAGTCTCATAAAAATTACCAAATTCACTGCAAGCAGAATTTGGAACAAGAGGCTCGAATCTGGAGGCAGCTCAGCCTTGTAAGAAATGATTTCAGTGACTGGTGGCCTTACTGGTAGGGCTCTGCCACCCATCTGTCACGGCTCGGTTTAACACTTTCTTTTGGACCCAGTTATGGCCCTCCCGGAGGTTAAAATTTGTGATTTCCCAGTTTGTTTTCCTGAATGTAACACCACATATTTAACTGCGTTGCAGTTAGATTTGGACTCCATGACTTTTGAGGTCTGCTTATAATTATCGGAGAGAAGCTGTCACTGTTAGAAAAACACTTCAGGCTTTATCCCAGAGATATATCTGCCGTGCACCGGAACGGGACAGGCACAGCAAAACCTGGGCTTCAGATGAGCTCCTTGGTTCTTTGCATCTGAAACTCAGTCTGTGCCCGTCGTTCCGACGGGGGATGGAGAAGGGGGTTTTTGCCACCCACCCCTGCAGAAGGGTCGTGGCTGTTGAAGCGAATTCATCGCAGACCCAGCACGTGGAGAATTCGCGAGTCTGACGTAAATGATTGTTCACATGAACCGGGCAGCTTTAACATGCTGGAATAGCAAAAGGTTGTGTAACGCAAGCAGCAGGCTTCCAGGCTGAGGTTTTGTAACCTAAAAAATCCAAAGTAAGTACATCGACCGTAGCGATACTGGTATTTGTTACAGTGACATAACGAGTTCTTCTAGGAAAGCAGCAGCAAGATGAGGTTTGCAACGATTTCTGTGTGATGCTATTAACATAGGCTTCTTATTGATTCTGTGTCTTTCTCAGTCAACTAATGGATTATTCTTTAATGTTATTTCCTGTAATTATTAGATCTCTAAAGTACTCAAATTAGCATGATTTAAGCACCTGAAGTTGACTGGCAACTTCATAAGCAATTTATTTTTGGATGGAAATGCTTGCCCTGACGGTTTCAAGCCAGTAGATGCTGTAGAAGGTGTAATCAAAGTCTGTGCGATAGAAAATATGAAAATGAGATTTAGGATGCTAAGAAAATATTAAGATGAGATTTAGGATGCTGTGCTAAGTAAATAGTGGCTGAAGTCTAATGAAAATAGCTGTAGTGGTTCTGATTAAAAGTTAAATGTGCATAACTAATCCTTGATTCCAGTAAAGCAGCTATCGCAGAAACCACTGGGCAGTCTCACTTTCTAGGAGAAAGCAAATGGGTGTCACAGTGTTTGCAGCAGTATATTTAAATATACTGGCAACTTCTGTTTTTCTTTAAATGCCAGGCTTTATGCACAACCCACAGGTTTAGCTACAAGACTTAGCTACCGTCCTGTCTGGGTTTGGCGTTCCATTTCCCATTTTGTTCATGGAGCATCCCCGTCTCTTCTTTATTTCTTTTTAAGCAAAGTTCTTGAGTCACTTTGTTGCTTCTGATCCTCCTGAAACACAAATGAAAATAGCAGTTTTCTTTTAAGCTGAAGTCCGAAGCGTAGAATAACCTTTAGTTGAAGAAGCAACTTCAGGAGTATGAGAGATATTTTAAAATGGATGCTCAGAAGAGGCCAGTGTAATTAAAAACAGAAATAAGAACAAATAGAAACTCAAATGTCGTTTTTCTCTTTCTGACTTATAATTGTATTTGAGATTAGTTTACTAGCTATGGCAGACTAATTTAGTCTGAGGTTGCAGTTGCAGTTTTTTCCAGTTTTAGCTTGGGGTTACTTGAGTTCTTTTGAGTGTAGCTTATGTAACAGCAGGCTGGGTTCGCCCATGCACTGTTGTTAAAAAGCCTCACGATTTGGAGAGGTCAGAAATTTACTCCCTGAGTACATTTGGTTACTCAAGTCTAACCATTTTGTAGCTTCTTGAAATATCTCGCATTAAAAAGCAGTCGGAAAAGGTTGCCGTAATCACTTCTCTGTCTTCATCCGCAAATATGGAAAGGAACTACCAGTTTAAATCCCATGGTTGACACAAAAAAGGTGTTTTCTTCCCCCGTTTTTTATTTATCGTTCAGTAAATAAGAAGACTGGGAAAACCTGAGGTAGGGGAAGAACCAAGTCTTGCTTTGTGCCCCAAGGGCTGCTGCTGAGCTGCCGGGAAGCCGAGATGCGCAGCGGGCTTCCTGCTGCGGCTCCTGCTCCTGGCACCTGCTTCTGGCTTGGGGCTGCAGCTCCTTGGCCGAGCTCTGCCGCAGGGAAAAGGGAAGTTGTATCCGATCCTTCAAACTAACCCGGGCACTGCTCCTTCCGTCTGCAAATAGACGTCACTCCTGCTGCGCTGCCTGTGCCAACGCCTCCTCCTCCCTCTCCCAGGCCAGGTTTGGGCCTGACACGTCTGCACGTGAACAGCAGAGCTGTCTTGGGGTGCCGCAGGCTGGCCCGAAGCAGAGCACTTGGCTGTGCCATTTGATTCGATCGCGCTGATGACATCTGGTTGAACTTCCCGTTTGCCGTCCTTGTTTCTAACTTTTGGCAGGGCTTTGTGGACCCATCGCAGTCGCCAGCCTTGATCTGGCCTAGAAATAAGGAGCCCAGCGCCCCGCGCACGCTCTGGGTGAGGGGCTAGGGTTAGCGTAGGTCTGTCTCCGGTGCTCTTAGCAGAGAACGTCATTGCTCCGTGCAGCCTTTAGAGTGCACAGCGAGTGCTTCACAGGCATTTCCCTGGAAGTGATGACTTAAAAATCTAGAGTAAATAGAAAATCAATTAAAATGCAGCGGAGGTTTATCAGGAGGTTGGCACTCTCTTTGATCATTGATTTTTCTAGATGACAAGCATGATGCCTCTTAGTGGCCGGCCTTCAGCAGCCTTTTGACACAGGGTTGTAAGGGAAGAAAATTAAGTGGGAGAAGATGCTTAATAAGAGGATATTGGGATGCGTATAAGGACTGATTAAAAAGTAAGTGGCAGGGCAGTGCTGAGAGGGTAGGCAGGAGTTTAGTAGTGTGTTTCCTTAATAATTCTGTTAATTACCCTGGCACAAATAGCAGGTATGTGTCTGCAACACACTTAACGAGTGGGAAGCTAGAAAATGGGGTTAGCAAAAGGAGGCTGTACAAGGAGGACAAGCGTGATGGAAGCAAGGCGTAGTTCAGCTGTGCAGAGCACAAGCCCTTACACTTCAGTGCCAAGGAAAAGGTTTTGTTAAATCAGGTATCATCAGCTGGGACCACCTGTGCAATGCAATCTTTAGATGAACAAGAAAAGTTATTTCCAGCTGAGATGGGGAGTTATTACTGCTGTGTTAACAACTACAGGCAAAACCCTGTCTGGAGCACGTGTGCAATTCTTTTTTTATGGTTATTTTTCCGAAACGATTTTTGGAATCTTTTTAGCATATTTTGCACTAATTTGACCATCCTGGCTATATAGCAGGACTTAATCTTCGAAGGAAGTAGTCAAGTATTGCAGTTTTCTATCAGAAGCCTTGCTGTGGCCCAGGGTACTTTCATGGCCCTGCGTGGGAACTCTCTATGCTCCATGCTGAATCCTGCACTTTGTGGAAGAAATAGAGGCAAAATATCTCTGTTTTCAATCTCCTGGTATTCTCCTGTGGGCATCATTAGCTTTACTTGAAAATGTTGGCTGTGCAGGCATCCGTTTGACCTTGCAAGATGAACCTTTTAGCAAATCAAGTCAGAGCAGTGAAACATTTCTACAAATGACTTTAAACATTGTTAGCTTAGTTTTGGAGGGACAGGATCAGGGATATAGCATAAAAAAAGTCTGACAATTAGATGATGTTTGTTTTGAATCATAAAACCCGTATATAAATCAGAGGCACAGTGCTCTGATACCTGATTTTCTTGAGAATTGTAATTTTACTTACAGGAACTGGAATAACTAAAAGTAATTCAAACTTCGCTGGAGACCCCTCTGCTTGGCCTTTCCAAAAGCTTTGGATGTCTTGTCACTTGGAATGATGGATCTGCTTTTCTTCTTGCTGTGTCCTTCCTAGAAGCCATGAGATCGTCTTTGTTCTTTTTCTTTTTTTGTCTTCATCTCTGGATTTGAGCTGCCTCTGCAATGGCCTGGGCAGTACAGAGTGGTTTTGGAGAGGTGGTGGGCTGTGTGTGTTTGTTGGTTTGTTTTTTAACCCCGAGTTTCCTCGTTGGAGGTTCTCTTTCTGCTGTAGAACAGCTTAGCGCTACCCCGGTGTTATTTCTTACTTGATGTAAGAACCAGCCTGTGTAACACCACCCGTGTTGGTGTACAGAGCACGCTTTCATTCCTTCTGCTGCAGCTGGAAGGAGAGCTGGCACGCGCTTCATGAAATGGAGTTTCTTCGGCATGTCACCCCCACACATCATGTTTCACGATCTTTTATGCAGCGGTTCCCAGTGACAGAAGCAAAAAGCTGTCTGTAAACCAGGAGTTTCCATTGCTGTAAGATTTTCCTCAGTCGTTTCCGGGGGCGTGTTACTCAGCAGGTTCCCTAGGTGCAGCTGTGCAGCTCGGCTGGAGGAGGGCAGGCTTCTCGTCTGGCTCGCGCTGCTGGAGGACTCCCATCCTCTGCGGCCAAGGCTCTTCTGTGCCACCCTGCCGAAGGTGTTCCTGCCGCTGCAGGGGCTGCTCTCGGGGCAGTCTGCAGCCCCTCTTCGCTCCGGATAGATACAGAACTGTGGTGGCTATTGAGTGTTTTCTTTTCCTTTCCCTATCGCACTTTGGGTCTCCCAGAGCTGCTGTAACCCAGTAACAGATCAGAAGTGGTCATTATTCGGCAGTTAGTGGTGAAAGAAGGAAGGACCTGATTTCATTCACTCCCAAACCTTGGGTCCAGCCCCTTTCATGGCAGACTTGCTGCTGATTCTGTAGTTTTATAAGCGACTCTGAAAGTAATGAAGAGAAGCAGTAAGGAGAGAAAATATTTTAGATTTCTTTTTGGTGTCTCTGGGTGTTGAAGAATTGCAAGCTGTAGTTAATCTCACCATAAATTCAGCATCTATCCTTATTCCATGTAACACTCATGTAGTTCCCCTGCATCTAGGCAGCCACACGTTTTTTATAGGCGCAGGAATACGGCAGCATGTTGCTCTTCTGGTTTTCTTTCTGCATCCTCGCTTGCAGATTTTTCCCCCCAAAACAGTGGCCTTCTCCTAATTCAGGTTACATTGTGCAGTGTGCCAGTGACAGTTCTTCGTCCGGATTAACAGGGTTGGACGTCAAAGCATTATGGTCATTGTAATTGTGTCTGGATTTCTGCGCCAGGGAGTCATCCTTGGCTTTTCTGGAGAAATCGTTTGGTATGGGAACAACGTAGGTATCGTGATCTTCAGGAACACCAGAATGACCGTTTTAATTTCATTGTCACATCAGGTGTAGAGGCATCACAGCTTCCTTCTGCCCTACCTCATTCTTTCCAAATGCCAAGACAGATAAGCCCAGCTCCTTCCTTCATTGTTCAGTGATTGCCCTCCTTTTCTCCTCTCACCGCTCACGATGTGGTTACTCACAGACTACTTGCATTGATGCACTTCATCACTCAGCAGTCTTCAGTATGATGTATGACGACCTAATTTTTTTATTTTTATTTTTTGCTTAGCAATTAAATACATGGCATTTCTTATCCTTCCAGTCTGGGTGCAGAAGTGGAGACCAAATCCATGATTTGAGCATGAGTTACTGCTTTATCTGCTATCTTTGTGTTATTGAAAGAGACCAGAAAGGAAAAGTGTATGATTTAGGAACAGAGTAAGCATAAAGTCTTTCTGTAGTATCATGTTTTCTACAGTTAATGACAGATTTTTTTAAAAAACTTTTATATTTCCATATCAAACTTTTCTAGAAGAGTTTCTGACCCCTGACCTGGGATTCTGGTAGAAGAGTCCTCGCACCAGTTCAGTGTCTGTCTTGCTGGTTCTGTAAGAGATTAGTCAAAGCAGGGTAGAAAGATGAGTGGAATTGTGTGCAGTTAGGGTGCATGTTATATCCTATTCCTTCCTATTGATCTGTAAGCTGTTCCATTGGCTTTCTTTCTGTTTCCTGCTGCTTTCTTGCTTCGTTATTGAAGGGAGGATTCAGACCTATACAGGTAATTTTAACTCCTGGTTCTGCATGGCATAAGTGTCTCTTTATCACTTGTATCATTATTCTGTTAGTGAATGCGTTAATGTCTGATGCACACCTTACCAACTGAGTTTAAAGATTATTGCCAAGACTCTGGTAACTAGAGCAAGGGCTCCAGTGCCACGAGCGCTCCATACCGTGGATGCTGATGCCTTTCCCAGCGCTTACAAGCTGAGACCTGACCACGTACCACTGGGTTGCTTGATTTCCTGGAGCTGGTCCACTTGCGTGGGGCATCACTTCATGCAAACGTGGTAGAAGATTTTGGTGCCACCCTGGAAGAGGTTGCCACCCTTTTGGAAACAGAGCACAAGAGAAGTCACATGTCTCCATTTGTACAAAGAGCGGGCATGAGGCATCTCTTCGTAAAACCTGGATTTAGCTGTTCTGAAGTTACACCGAAACAGTTGCCTTGATGTTTTATTTCCCTGGCATATTAATAGAGGTGGCTTTTTGGCAGTCAACCCACCTTATAAAAGCATATTTGACAGAAATAATTTTTCTGACGATCGCTCTGAAAGTTGGGGTGTATAATTCAGTAGATACAAACTAATAGATAGACCTCAAAGTTTCACGTTTGCTCTTACCTTTTACAACCTGGAAAAAATTGAAGGTTATAGCATGAATTTAGTATTTACAGATAGACAGCAATTGTCCTGCAGTTTTCTGAATGTGTGGCAACCCTTTGGAAGTAGTACTGTAACTACAACATATTGTCTGCCTTTGTAATGAGACTGTAATTTTTCTCCACGAAGTTTGACCGATTCTTTGTTTTCTCTCCTCTCTCCTTCCTATGTCCCTTTCCTGCCCTAGTTTTTTCAGAGGCCTCAGATACAGCCTCCGAGAGCTACCATCCAGAACAGCAGCCCTTCCATCCGTCCTGGTGCACAAACACCGACTGCAGTGTATCAAACCAACCAACACATCATGATGGTTAATCATCTGCCAATGCCGTATCCTATGCCTCAGGGCCCCCAGTACTGTATACCACAGGTAAAAACACATTCTCCAGGCGCTTAAGAAACTGAAAAGCAACCTGTGCTTCATCTGGATTTTCTCAAGACCTGCTGCAGCATTGGGAGAGGGGGAGATAAAACTGGTAGTTGCATATTTCAATTCTGTGCTTCTTTATGAAGTATCTGTTGGTCTGAGCATGGAGGCAGTAAGAATAAATTCTTTTTAGGCTTGGCATTTTCTCAGAAACAGTGTGAAACTAAGCTCCTGGAAAATGCTATGAATGTATTTAAATTGACTTAATAGCTCCACAGTTACTCTAAAACCTTGGACCTTATAAAAACATGATATTACTGAAAGCAGGAGGATGACTTGTCATTGTTAAGGAGTTTGATAATCTGATCTTTATTGATTTTTGAGGGCTCAATTACAGTTTTTGTATGTAACAGCATGTCATTGCTCAACTCTTTGAAAACTGATGGTTATTTTTTTCTTCCTAGTATCGACACAGTGGCCCTCCATATGTTGGGCCCCCACAGCAGTATCCTGTTCAGCCACCAGGGCCAGGCCCCTTTTATCCAGGACCAGGTCCTGGAGAATTTCCCAATGCCTACGGTAAGTTCTGGTTGGAGATTTCCTGTAAGTATTTCCTGGGCATGGTTTTCTCTTGTCAAGTTGAAGATTTATAATACCAAACTGGATTAGCATTTGTTTGAACTTCATATAGCTGCTTGATTTGGTTGTGTCACAGCCCTTATTATTCAATCCTGAAAAATTCACAGTAACGGAGTTTCGTTTGTATGAATGCTCAAGGAAAGGCTGTAACTTGTAGAGCTACCCATAATCACACATGAATAAGAATAGTGGCTATTTATTATTCCCTGCTAAATCATTATTATTTATTAAGGTATCGTGAATACAACTGGCAGCCCTGGTTTTACCACTGGTTTCCCTCAGTATGTGCACAGCAACAGAGCATTTAACATTTCTTGTTCCTGTGTTCCCTGTTTGGCATTTAGAAAGGGAAAAGAACAAACCATCTGGCTTAATTCACTGGTCTTATGCTGCAAAGAACAAGCTAGTCCAGTGAAAGAGTTTGTAACCCATACGCAGGATGATGTTTGCCCTTTCAAGACACGGTTCCTAGTTTCGCCTCTTCTCAAGCAAAGAGCTCTACTGACAGTGGTTGCCCACAGTAGCTGTGTGCTGTGGTTGTTCATTACGCTATATTCAATATATTTGACTCCCTTCCTCAGGTAATCAGGTTCAAAGCCACCCCTAAAAATTGAGGGGTGATCTGTCCAGTGTTGAGCATCCCTTCCATCTGCATCTTGCCGGTGGTCCTTGCCTCCTGCGGGACCTCACAACTGCCTCTCATTTGGGTTCCGTTGAGTAGACCCCATGCGTCAGTGGGAGACTCTCCTTAGGTATCCTGTGACACCTCTTCTCTTGGCAGACGTCTTTTATGTAGAAGTAATTAAGCCCTTAGTTACTTCCCTTGTGCTGCCGTGTACGATGCATATCATACTTACATCACAGTCCCCTGTAAGGTTTTCTGTAGGATCTGTCTTTCAGTTGTCATTTAAGATAAATCAGCTCCTATAAACTCTGTTTCAATGAGCTGCAGAAACAGGTATCTTGCAGTAATGTGTATCACTTTTTTTTTTAATTTGTCTTGCCTTGCTTATGTGTGGGAACATTTGAAAAATCCCCAGGATGATTCTAGTAATCACCCCCGTGTGCTTTTTTTAAAGGGTTTTCACTTCTCAGTATCAAACTTGAGGTATTTGGTTCAGTCTGATTGCTAGCTGCCCACACAAATTCTGTAGCCTGTTGGGGTCGACATGTTACCAACTTTCCTTGCAGCTTTAGCTGTTGGCATTTCTGAGCATTAGAAGTGAATGATTGCCGGCTGAACAATGACGACCGTGTACAGTTTGGCAGAATTGCATGTTTGCTCTTCACAAATTCAGATTTATTTTAAAGGGGAGAAGAGCTCCAGTTGCCTCCCTACTTAGCATTTTGAAAGGTCATGAGTCTTTTTATTTATTTTTTTTTTAATTTGGAATATATAGAGCTAGTGGGGCTACTTCAAAAGATATTCATGAAGTCTTCAAAGATTTCAGTTTCTGAATGAGTGGAGAGACAGCAATTATGAGGCAGTTAGTTCCTGTTTGCTTACCTAGACAGATAAAGAGAAGAAATATTGCAATGGCTGCTTAAATCTGATCCACTAAATGAGGAAATTGCCTACATATTCATCATTTAAAGTTTTTCTTCCGTTCCAGGTCTGCTTTCTTACTTTCTGCTCACTTAGTGCAGTTTGTCTGTCTTCACTTCTGTAATTTGGAAAAGGTTCCCTTCTGGTTCCTTTCCACTCCTGGAACTGCCTGGTTTCTTGCACAGCAGCTTGTAATCTTTTAGCCCCAGCTTGCTTTCAGGTTGCTGTGTCTGCAGAGCGTCAGTGGGCGAAGCTGGAGGCTGGGTTTGATGTCTGGATTGCAGCCCTGCCTCACGCAGAGCGTTTTCCAGGCAGAGAAGGTTTAGCCAAGGAAGAGAGGGTGATTGCAGGTTTGCTTGCACTCATCCACCTTTTCCTCCTGTTGCTCCCTTGCTATTTATATAGGGCTGAAAATATTCTGTCTCTCACCAGGTGTCTAAGCGTGGTGCTGCTCACAGCACTGGGAGATAACTAAATGCAGAGTACTGGCGTGGATGGTGCTGCTGGCAGCGGCCTTTCCCTTAAACCTCGGGACTTTGCAGCAAGTGTGTAGTATAGCATGGTACAGCGTGGCTGCTGGGCATCAAACTCACTGCAGTGTGACAGGCTGTAAAGGAAGTGATAAGGAAAAATACTGCAGAAGACAAAACATACTAAGATGAAAAGTACTTATTTTTCCTAAACTATATCTCAGTTTTGTAATTTATTGTTCTCTCATGTATCAGTCAGCTTCTGATACATTGGGAAGACCTTGAAATGATGAATGAAATGATTGTGTGAAATGAACACCGACCTGAAAAGGATCAATATGTGGGGCAGAGAGCAAAGAATGTTGCACTGAAAAATGCTCGACTTGTTGCCACAGAAGCTGTGTTTCTTCCCAGAAGTTACTCTTCCTTTTTGGGGTTTGCTTTTTCAAAGTACTTTTCATAAACGAAGAGTTCTGCCTTGAGTTACGCTGTTGGTCTCTCTCTCACATGGATCGTGTTACAGCTGTCTTATTAGATCTGGTTTCTAGGAAACTAGAAATGAGGAAAATTAACATACTGCAGGGCTCCCAGGCTTGCTCGTATCCTCTCATGTTACCCAAACTCGTGTTGTACACCTGGCCAGCTTGGCCAAAGCATTAGTCGGAAGAGTTTGAGGCTGCGCAGCTTCAGGAGAGAACGGGGATGCTGATGGAGGTTTTGCACCCTGAGGCCAAGGCAGATCTGAAGTCACGCTGCTTGCCATGAAGTTCAAAATGAAAAGATGATCGAGTCATTTAGACTACCTTGATTGCAGTGTCTGGGAGTGAAGTAATGCGGCGGGCTGAGCTTTTAGCAGTGCAGTGTCAGTGCCTTCCAATGCTTTCTGCTTTCAACTACGTGCCTGCTATTTCAGGGGAGAAAAGTTCTTGTTCTGGGCAGGGAGGGAGGAAGCCTGCTCTGAGCTTTTTGCTTTCTCGCTGACAGCTTGAGGAGTGCATCCTTTGAAGTTGCAAGTCAGATTGTGCTGCGCTGGGTTTGTTTGCTTTCTTGGATTTCACCATTTGCTTGAGATAGTAGTAACCTCTTTTGGTTATAATGTTCCCAAAGATGTCAGCACAATACAGATTTTCATTCCCATTTAAAGGTTAGTTCAGCTGAAGAATAAATCAGATTACTTGAGAGGCGAGTGAAAGCAGGCAGTCCATCTAGCATCCATGCTTAGGAAAAAAAAAGGCACTACAAGTTTGCCTATATCTAGTAGTATGTAGACAAGAGACAGCTCTGCTGTGCCACTTCTATTTATGTCTGGCACATCTTGAAAGAACTCAGTCATTTTGAGCCTGTCTTTCTCCATAAAGAAAAGAAAATGAAACTGTTGGATATTATGAATGTAATCAACAATGCAGTGTAATTTTGCAATAATAACCATGGTCATGCTTTTTTTGTGTTGCAGCATGAGAAGAACATTGCTTGTAATTACATTTTCTCGATATGCTTTAAAATAAGTTACCGTTGACCTTGCAAATTCTTTGTAATGGTTCGACTGAATTTCTCTACAAAGGGGGGGGAAAAAAAAACCTTACCTGTTTTACAGTCCAAGGAGTCCAAGGATGGACAACTTCTTTTTTTCATGTCTTTGTGATTTCAACAGACTCTCAGAAACTGATGCGCGTGATGAGGAAAAAATGAAGTAGTAACTTAATCACTTGTCTTGCTGGAGCAACAGCTCTGTTTAAGTGGAAGTGAGGAAGAGCAAGACACAGACGGGGTTCCAGTTGGATGCTAGAAGTTCTGTTTTTTCAGAAGAAGGGAGGGAGGAGTAGGTGGACAGTTTTACTCTCATGCTTGGTTCTTTCATTAACAGACTAACTGGATTTCTCTTGTTTCTGTGTTGTTCTTTCCCAGGAACACCTTTCTACCCAAGTCAGCCAGTTTATCAGTCAGCACCCATCATAGTGCCTACACAGCAGCAGCAGCCTCCACCAGCTAAAAGAGAGAAAAAAACGGTAAGGGATCTTCATTGAATGATAAGTCCTCTCTTGAGAATTGTCCCAGTTGTAATTAATGAAAATTTTAGCTTAAAAGTGGGCTTTATCTTCACAGAGAGGCTCTTACCTTTCACTCCTAAGTTTTATTAAACATTGCACAATGCTGCAATGATGTCTTACTTTCAATTTTCTGTGGGAACTTGCTGCTCTGTGTTTTGAAATGTCTCAGCCAGTCAGAAATGAAAATACTTTTGCTGGTTTTGTAACAAACACAAATGAAAGCAGCAGCATCTCCGTAAGCCAGAGGGTCCTCATCTGCTTGTGCTGCTGTTTTACCAAAGAGCCAAGTGGGAAAGAACAAACTCAGATCAGTTTGCGAGACTGTTGGGAATTGGTTCAAATTGACAAAAAAGAAACTGTTCAATATTGTGCCATTGGAAAATGTAGAAAAGCAGCACTAGCAAGCTGGGGACGGATTTACAGAGCTTGAAGGAACCTGAACGTGTGATGCTATGAAAGTGGGCAGAGATTTGGAGACCACATTTCCTCTCTTCCTAGTTCACTGGTCAGAATTCATGAGACAGACTGATGGAATGTAAACCTTTTTGTAGGTGGATGATGGTAGGGAATAGTAAAGACATAGTGGGTAAATGTAATGTTTAAACTGAAAAAAAAAATAGGGGAGGACTTAAACTTGCGAATGAATAGTTGATTCTGAATGAGTGAAAGGGAAATAATTTATTAATTTTACGTCAGTGTGTGTGTTACAGTGGATTGAAAACATCTAAAGAACTGTTTCCTGGCCAAAAAAAAAAAAAAGGTGGGGAGAATTTGTACATGTTTCAAAAAACAGATTACTTGTATCTCTTGTATCTTGATTTTTGAAGATGAGCTGAGATGATGCTTGATCTGGAAAGCTGGAAAAGCTGAACAATGTGTTAGCTGGGCTTTCAAGAAAAGCCTTTCTTGTAGCTGCTGTCATCAAAGGGTGATGCAACTCTTTTGCTACCTCTTCACCGTCCTCTTCAGTCCTGAGGAGTCTCTTTTCAGCATCCAAGACATGACATGGCCAGATCATTGATACCATTTGAAGTGCAGAGATGTTCAGAAACACTCAGCTGTGGTTAAGACAGTTTAATGCCCAGAAAGCTAAGTTCTTTGAAGCAGAAAAGCAAAGGCTTTTAAAAATGCCTTTAAAAATGCTTTTGTCTGGATGTACTTTTTCAGTTTGCTAATATGTTACAACTGAAAAAATAAGAGAGAAATTAAAGAAAAATGAAGCATGTAGCTGTACACACATCTGCATGCACTGTTAGCTGAGTACTACAAACTTTCAGGGAGGGAAAACATGTTTTAATGACATTGACAAGAGGAGAAGAGGGTAGGAATTCCTGCCAGCTCTTAAGTCCTCATTGCTGTGATCACCTAGATGTTTTAGTGGAAGAACACAAGTCTCTTTTTACTCTATCAAAAGTAGGAGGTGACCACATCTTGTCAACACCCGAAGTACTGTGTGTGTACTCATTTGTCTTCCCAACCCAAAGAGTCGAGAATACATCGCACAATACTGAAGTTGATAAATCACAAAGCCCTTCTGCAGCTAGCAACTGTGTCAGCTGCCAATGGAATAAAGCCACCACAGTTTCCTGACATTCCTGCTCTCAGAAGGATTATGCCTCCAGGTTTACTTGTGGTTAGTGTGTTCTGCTTGGTACAACAGGGACTTCTGCCTGCGTTTTACAGAGCGCTCAACCAAGAGGTTCTGAGGTTAACAGACGCGAATGATAGCGCTGTCTTCAAGTTTGTGGAAATCCGCAGTTTTTATATTGAAGATGACTTCCACTAAAACTCTGTTCCAAATAAATTAACCCACACAGGTTGACTGATTCCCATGCTCGGTGACATAGTGGTTCAAGTGTTTGTTGAGGGTTCGAATGAGCATGTTCTCAAATGTTTTATTCGGGATGATGTTTTTCCTTCCCTTTTTGGGACTATGAAGATGCTCCGATAATAAACTTGTTTCCTAAACGTTGATGCGTTTCATAGGACTTTCGTTTGTTCTTGCACTTTCCTTTCTTTGGCTCTGTAGTTCTGTTTGTTTGTTTTCTGTTTGGCTGGCGTGATTTTTCTCAGCGTGGAAGGTGAAAACAAAGAACTGATTTGCTTTCTCTGTATACCAGCAGCTGGGTTGGCAAGGTCACTGAATTTCGTATCAGGGCAGTATGTTTTTGTTTTGCTTTTTGTTTTTATCCTGCACTTTCCACTAACTGGCAAGCTTACTTCTATAGCTAAACCGTCCACTAAATTTAACAAGTTTCACTAGACTTATTTTCCAAAAGTAGAGACCACATTCTGAATGAAAGGGTCACGTACTGCAAGGCACATATTTAAAATTGTTCCACAGTTGCTTTAGATCTGAGAGAATTTGAAGAGGTGCACATATTTAGAACTGACTGGTATAGTTGATGAGCATTTTGATTAAATTAGGTTTTAAGATTAAGGGATGACATACCATGCATTTCAAGTTGCTGAAACAAACCACATTGCAGTGTTCCTGCAGAGCATCAGCTCAGTCCAGGGCATCTCATACTGAGTGTAATGGAAATAAGTTCTGTCCATGCTTCCCCTCCATAAGCCCCAAGGACAATGTGTAATGGGAGGACTTGTCTGAAATATTTCTACATTCAATCCCATAGATCCGGATCCGGGATCCAAACCAGGGGGGCAAAGATATAACAGAAGAAATAATGTCCGGAGGGGGCAGCAGGAACCCAACGCCCCCCATCATGAGACCCACTTCCACACCTACTCCACCTCAGGTAACAAAGTGGCCAAGTAGCCCTCTCCCAGTGATGTCTGCTTTGCTTTGCTGTTTGTTAGAGCCAATTCCACCACCAACTGCCTCACTCACCTGGATGGTCTTTTCTTTAGTTGTCCATGTTCTTCAATGATTTTGTTTTCTAAGTTTGGTCATTTGTATCAGCCTGTAGCTTGTAAAATGTAGAGCTGCGATGCTGCTACGAGTTCCCCTCCCCTGCTTTTGTATCAGCAGTAGTTTTTAAAGCTGGTGAAGGCTTTCTGGAGGAGTCAGTATGTCTGTGAGAAATGTGGTGTTTCCATTAGTGTCTTGTGCACCAGAGGAGCATCCATATCATGCATGTGATTGATTATATATTTTAAATGGCATTGCTGTCCATACTACCGTCTTTCTGCTTTAGTAGTCTTGTTTTAGAGTAACCAGAATTACTGTAGCTCAGGACATTTATCAGAGAACTTCCAGATTTGGGCTCTCTGTGTTCAGCTTTAAAAAGGGAAAGATAAAGAGAAAATAAAAGGCATTTTTTCTGACTTAAGAAAAAGCATAAATATCCCAAACTGATATTTTCCATAGTTCATAACTCTCTTCAAAAATTCTTGTCACACACCTTTGAGTTTCTGACCTCTTCTAAGCCTCTGTATCCTGCTTCACCCGAGAAGTCCACATGTGATGTCTGACAATTAAACTGAGTGGAAATCCAGGTCTGTTTTAGTCCTTTTTGACTCAGGGCCAAAAGAGCACTCTCAGACTTGCGGGCAAGCAGTCCTGACATGAACATAAGTCCACCTTGATGTTAATTGCTGGGTCTGAAAGTGGCTGCGTTATCTTATCAGGAAATGGTTTCTCTCCTTTGACCAACTCTTCCACACCTGCAGAAGGAGGAGATGATGTCTCCTTGGTCTCCCCATGGCGTCAGAGATGGAGAGGAGGCACATGGCAGCTGCTGCCCTCTTCCCAGCAACCAGCTTGGTGTAGCTGCCATTTGTTTCATACGTAATCTCCCAAAAGAAGGGTTCTTCCAAGGGGAGATGGTGCTAAGCCACGAGCTGCTCAGCTTAAATGTTTGTGAACAGAGGGAGAAAAAGAAGCTGAACTCTACAGTTTGGCATAGGCCTTGGAAGTTGACAATGTTTTATTGGAGGTTATTGTCTGCTGCCCAGGGGCCTGATATAAAGACCATAAATATCAGTAAAGTTCTGCATGTGATGGGTGGGCTTTGGGTCAGAGCCTGGCTGAGGCGCAGTTTCCTCTTTGTCCAAGCTCTTCACTGTTTAATGTCAGAAACCAGTTTTTGCTTTTTTTTTTTTTTGTGTGTGTGAAACAATTGTTCCTGGGCTGAAATCTTACCCCCCACACGCACATCCTGTGTTCAGGATAGCTTTTCTGCTGACTGTCCTGTGCTGAGGAAAATGCACAGGCCTGTTCTGAGACACCCATTGCATGCGTGAGAGGTTACAGCTGAGCCAGTGAGGATCAACTGAGGACTGGGATCACTGAGATGAATTAAGAGCCTGGTCTGCAGAACTCCCCTCCGAGACAAATAGAATAGCTACAGCTTTTGGCCGTTCCCCCAATTCAATCAAATCCTTTTATCACATGAAGGCATCACCATTAGCTTTGGGTCACCTGCTTTCTCCTCCTGGTCTCCGTCAGGGGCAAGCAGCAGCAAGGCGCCGTGCTCGAGCATTTCCCAGCTGGCTGTTTGTGCAGCGAGGTCTGCAGGGCTCGAGTGGAATAAGCCTTTTTCTGTCAGAGAGTGGTCTGGTGATTTGTTGACCCCAGCTGGAAAGGGAGAGAGCAGAGGGCTGGTTATGTATAGAGTTGATTGTACTTCTTTCCAAGCATTTTCCGTGAGAGAAGATCCCAGTAATAAAAAATGTTTGAATGGTGGTGAGACCTTCTTCCCATTACTTCATGCTAAATGATTTACCCCATTAGAAGTGTGGAAGGGTTGAAAACAGCCAAGGTTTCAGATTGTGTTTATGTGTGGTGCAGCTAATGCAGGCACTTACTGGATCACTTTTGCGTTCAGAAAGCTATTTTAAGATACTATAATTAAGTCAAACAGGACAAAATAAATGCTTTTCTAGAGGAGGTTAATAAGCATGAATTTTTTATCAGCTGTAATTTGTATGCAGAGCACACCAGTGATGTCCAATCATCTGCTGTAAGTAAGGTATGCAAATATTATATTGTTTCATATCCAGACTTTGTTTTGATTAGGTACTTGGAACCACTTTTGTTAATCACAGAAGAGCTCTGAAACAGAGCTCACCAGTAAAAGTTCATTAGTGCAGCATAACTGAAAATTTAAGCCCACTTAAGCCAGGAAATTCAAAGTTATTGTCCCAACAGTGTCTATAATTCATTTCTCTTAAGCAAGTCTAGTATCTTGGATGCAATTAGATGGTGCTTAGTGTATGCCTTAATACGTATGTTCAGTGGCTGAATTCCAGTAGCTGTGGATAACTTTGAACTGTCTAAAATCAGGAAATTTAAATATTCAGCCATGGCTTTGCTCAAAACTTTTTAGGACTTTTTGTATTCCCCTTCCTCAGCTGCTAAAAGCTGTGAACAATCAGTGTGAGATTCACATGAAAAAGAAATACCTGCATGTTGAAACACTCAGAATTTGCGGCAGCTCCTGGAAGAGGTGCATGGGAGGTGTTGCTGCTGCGCCGTTCCCCCAGGCCTTCCAACCAAACCGTGCACGAGGCGGTTTTGGATGAGAATGCATCTGGAGAACATTCTGGGTTTGCATTTTGAGTCTCAGGGCTTGAAGAAGTGTCATCTAATCGAAGTGGCTCCCTGCATGATGATGTTTATGGTGGTTTTTATTATTATTATTATTATTCTAGACTCTAGTAACACTTACTTTACACTGACTGCCAGTATCTGATTCTGTAAGCACATTACTTAAGCACCACAATCACAGAAAGAAAAACTTGCTCAAGAAGTGCATGGAAGCCACTGCTGTAGGACCCGTCCCTGTCAGAAATGTAATACTTTGTAAAAAGAAGCCATTTTACAATAACAAGGGCTGTTGTGTCTACAGAAACCAATGGAAATTTTAACTGACCCAAAATGTTGATAACACAAGCAGTAGATTAAATACGGAACATCAAAAAACACGGGGCTTGTCCAAAGCATGAGCAGCGCTGCCAAGACTCGCGTTGTGCGGTTTAGCCATTTCTGTCCTTTTCGTATCTCCCGCTTTGTTTTGTAGTCAGCATCGCTAACCGAGGCGTGCTTTCGCTGGAGGCTTTCCAGCACCTTCGTAGTGGTTCCCCAAGCCCCTGTGCAGCTCTGTATGTTGACCAGTGAGCCGTCCCCAAAAACTGTAGATTCCCCCCCAACCCAGGGAAGTGGCTGATGGACATGTGCGGCTGCTCTGCGTTCTCTTGTCCGTGAGAAGATGAATTTCCCTTTTTTCGCCAGGATTTTTCTGAGGTTTAGTTGCTGAAATGCTTTAAAGCTCCTGCATAAGAGAAATGGAGATACTTTTTATACATTTCTAGCACTATGCTATTTTTCGCACTATTTTTTTTGCCATGAAGATATATAAAAACCAGGACCACATACAGAATTTGGCTACAGTATTTGCTCGGCGCTGACTCACACAGAAGATCACCTTTTAAAGAGCAAGAAGTGCTCTTATTTTCCTGGCAAACCTCTTCCAAGTATTGGTGAGTTTGTCACATTTTGCGTTTTTCTTGGTCTACGGGCCATGGTAGGATAGAATAACAGAGCAGTCTTTTAGCGCCATAAATCACGAGAGCAGTTTTGAGTGGTATTTTTCCTAGAAAGTCTCTAAATGCTCCATTTTGAAGCTGAGAGCCCATAGGGGTCATTAATTACATACCATTTTTATTGCTTTGCAGTATGGTTCCCACAAAATGAATATTTTCCAAAGTTCTTAAGCAAGCTTGTTTACTGACCCAAGGAGCTTCAAGGCTTACAGGTTTCTTGCTCACTGGTTTCATTTGGTTCCTGCAATTCTTATCACATTCTCCTTTTTCCCTATTGATTTTGTCCATACATTTTTATAGGATGAAACTAATGATCCACTGAGGGTGAAGGGAAAGTGTTCTTGAAATCCACTTGTTTGTAAAAGCTGTGTTGTGTTTGGCTAACTTTGGGTTTGGCTGAACGTACAGATGCAATTCTTCATTCGTCATCCAGCCAATCTCATCAGGCTCATTCCTGGAAGAGGAGCAGTCCCATAAAAAAGTTTAAACCCTTCACTTCACTTACTTAGGTCTTCTATTTTTTTCCAGATGTGCTTTTGCACAGTCCTTCTTTACCTTTCTGTTGCCTGAAATGGTGAAAAATGATGTATTGAAGATAATTCTCTTTATTGTGCGTTGTTCAGATGTGGTAGCTGACAAAGATGGAAATGGGAGTCCCATGAAAAGGAGCAGATTGCCAGAGAGTTTCCTTTTGAGGGAAATAAGTTCTACATGGTTTTTTGATACCTGGTCTTAAAGAAGGAATTAGATGCCCATGCCTTTGGCACTGTGCTTTTATCTTGATTGTTTAAAAATTTCCATTTCTGTAAATGTTCTGCCAGCATGGGTTTGTAGCTAGATAAGGAGAAGCACCTGTAAAAAGCTGGATGGATTTTCATTTTTGGATTATAAAAGTTATCAGTTTTCTTTGCATGGTCCCTGATTGAAGGGGATTTTACAAATGTAAATAGTTGACTTCCTAGTCTGTGTTCACTGTAATGTGCGCAAGTGCTTTACCTGTAAGTCTGAGTGAGTTTGGTGTAGTTGCTTGGTCTTACACAAGCTCTGTGTTAGATTCTGAGATGAGAGAAGGTGGGGTTTTGTGTGCTGTTTTTTTTTTTCTTTTCTCAAACCTTCATGTACATAAGTGAAGTCATCATTTGTCTCATTAATGCTGGAGAGAGAGTTAAAATACTCAGTCTCTGCAACAGGCTGTAGCTTTTTCAGTCTCGTCGCTGGTCTTGCAGATCATTTTTATTTATAGAATATATACAAAATTAATTGGGAACCAGGTATACCTCCTCTAGTTTTGATTAATGCAGAGTTGTTTTTTATTCTGAGTATTACCCAGCAGGTATCATCCATAAGTCTGTGGAAGGCATTAGGTGTTTTTTTCATACCAGCAGCACAGGTATCCTCAACCTGGGTGATGTTCCTAGTGTGACAGTAAATAATAGTATGCGAATGCATGTAGATAGATGTATATTATAAACTATTCGTGCATACATACACACCTTAGCTATATATAAGCATACGCATTTGTGCGTGTATGTATCTGCAGATGTTGCTGGGTATTTGAACCAGCAGAGTTTGTAGTCCATCAGTGTGAGCAGCTTTTGTGTTCAGCAGAATCACGCCTTGTGGCAGTTGTACTAATATCTGCAGTTTCAACCCGCTGTTTTCCGATGTTTTGCTCAAAGAATATCAGCCCTTTGAACCAGCTGATCAGCCGAGAATGGAGCTGAGCCCAGAAAGCACGCTGAAGCTACAGGGAGGTCCCGGAGACCCTTGGTACATACCTGACTTTTCGCAGACTGCTCAGAGGAGCATTGCTGCTGCTCTTGGAAGAAGCATTAGGAGAATGAAGTGTATTAATAACCGTGCTGTCTTTTTCTTGCCGTTGTTAACAGTAATCGTCTCTTTTTCCCCCTTTCCTGCTGCCTTTTCCTCCCTCCCTTTCCCATGTACTTTTTGAATCGGTCTGTGTATCTTTTCTCTTTTTTTTCCCTGCCTTTTGTTTTTCTTTTCTATCCCACACTATTCTTGTCTCCCTACTTGCTTGCTTGTGTTCCATGTTGCTAGTTTTTATGTTCGCACGCTCATTATCACCCTTTTTTGTACTTCAAATCCCAGCAGCTGTCCAGCCAGGTCCCAGAGCACAGCCCTGTGGTTTATGGGCCTGTGGAGAACACCCATCTCGCTGCCAGCACCCCTGTCACTGCGGCTAGCAACCCGAAGCAAGGTTTGTTGATGGATATTTCCTCCATGCTTATTTTTAGTCATTTTTCTCCTTTCTAGTTGTAGTTGGAATATTTTTGGCATGAAGACAAGCAGGGTAGCAGTCAGCAGCAATAGGAGGGGAGGGACTTCTTTTCCTCCAGTGGAACATTTAACAATGTGTTGCTAAGGGAATTAATTGAAATTTGCCAATGTGAAACTGGTTAAAAATAATTGTGTTAGAGCTTATATGTCCTAAACATTGTTTCAGAGCACTGAGAAGTGTGAACCTCCTCTAACCCACACGCCATCCTTCAGAAACAAGTGTGTTGTCAGTAAAACGCTCATAGCCAGGGAGACTTTCTATCATTTGAACAATTTATCAGCCATAGCAGTGACATGTAACCAGAACATCGCGTGGCTCATCCAGAGCTGTTTGTGTATCTTGTCCTACAGGACACAGGAGAAATTAATTAGAACAAATGTTATTGTGTAAAGTGTCTCATAAATGGCTTACTAAATTTTGCTGACTTCAGTGTTAAACAAAAAGAACACAGAAAAAATTTCTTTAAGTGATTACATTTCATTCTCATACCTAAGAATACCTATGTGAAGGGAGATATTTAACTGTCTGTTTAAAGACAAGGTGTCCCAGGAGGGAAGGTGGTGTGTGCTAACTCTCTTCCTACACTGAAATTTCATAGCCATCTAAGAGCCATTAAAAAGCTTTAGTTAATGTGTATGCTGCCGTCGTGTTACCGGACTTGGTGTTGTAACACAGAGTTGACATTCCTGTTTGCTTCCCATTTATTCACTGCATCGCAGCATTTGGGGTTTCTGCCTAGAGCAAAGTGTACATGAAAGTTGAGAGGTGCCATCTTCCACTCGCGAGCATTTCTCATAAACTTCAAGCCTGCTGAGATTTTTCAGAGTGTTTGCTGGAAGGAAACTAAACCTCAGAGAAACATAGCTCTGAAAGGAGGAAAGAAGCTGCCTCTAACACTTCAGATGCCACAGACCCAGATAACAGCGTGGTCACTGTTTGACATCGAGTGAGGGGAAATATCCCTGAGGCCGGTCTCTGTTGAATTATAAAATTTAATGACAATGTTGCTGTCTTATAGCCATAGTGTGGACTTCAGGGCTTTTCTTCAGTGAAAACTGCTCACAGGTACATCTCTAGATTGGGGCTGTTCCTGGAAATGAATCACGGGGACACTTGGGAGATGTCTGGTCCCATCTCCCACTTGACTATCGCCAGCCGTGGCTTTGGCTAGCCAAGTCCCTGTAAGCCTTCAGGGACGGAAACTTCACAAGTTCATTTCCTCTGCTGCTGCAGATCTTTGTGCAAAAAGAAGTCTTTGTCATCTCAGCAAGGTGTAGGTAGATGTAACGCACACAAAATGAGTGCCCTAGCCAAACTCAGCTTGCAGGCACTCTGACACGTTGCTGCTCAGCTCCAGCACAGCCATGATGCAGGTGCCAAAATGCATTTACCCCTTTGAGCAAATTGACACGGAACCATAAAATGCAGCACATTACACCAGCTCCATCACAGGATTTCAGCTCTGAGTATGAGAGCTTGTTTCCAGGACAAGCCAGTCCTCTCCCCACCCCACCCCCCTTCTCCTTCTATGCGCTTTCGTTTAACTTAATCCACCTGTAAGTTAACTGGAAGTAAGTGGTCTTTATTTATTTAGTTACACAGGTCTGGCTATACTGGTTTAAATATAAATCAGGACTTTAACTGGGATTTAACACTGCTGAGCTTTCCTGTGTTTATCTCCATTACATCCCAGAAAGATTCAAACATTTGTTCCAGTCCAAAAATTGCTAAAGAGCGCATTTATGTAAGCATTGCAGAGAAGGAACGAGCACTAAAATAACACCGTCGGAATTCGGGTGGGGGAGAGCAGTGTGAAGCAGGGGGGTCACAGGCAGCGTGTTAGAGGTGAAGGTAGTTTAGATGCCATTGCAATTACTGATGTAAACAGAGCTAGTGGCCTGCGGGACACATCAACAAATATATGCCGAGGTAACAGAATCGCGTCTTCATTCATTCGCTTTGTACCCAACGTTGGGTTTTTCAGTTCCAGAATCAGAGCAGTCACAGATAGGGTCGCATAGCGAAGAAATCGGGCGTTTATTAAAACCAGTATTAGTGCTTCCCACGGGCCCCCTTCACTGTGTTCGCTCCGTGGATCAGATCCTCCCTGGTGCCCTTCACCTTGGGTACTCGTTTGCATCAGTTGAAACTTGGTATAAACTTGCCATTCTAATTTTGTGATATTCAGTGATCGTTTGACAGTTATTTATAACTGCGTGCAGCACTTGGCCGATTCACTGGCTTTGGGATCAGGAGCAGAGCACGTGTGCCGTGCAGGCAGCCCCAGCCTCTGCTGTTCCCTCTGCCAGTATCTGCAGTCCCTGTTATTTTTGTGTTTAAGCCATTAGCACAGCTGCTGAATTTGGGATTGTGCTGCGTTTAAAATGCTTGGGTTTTCTTTAAAAAGATGAGCAGCCTGCAGCCTGCATTTGTGGCTTTTGAAAGCAGTTCCTGGCTTCTCGGGCTCCCAAGTTCATAGCAGTTTGGAGGAATGCAGCAGAGGCACGCCTTTGTGGCTCTGGAGTCCTGGAAGCGTTGTTCGGGGGCAAGCAGTTGTCATTCCTGCAGGTGCCCTGGTGTGTATGCCTCGACAGGGCTGCAGCATGCAAGGATATAGCTGGAGAAATTAGGTCAAGCTGATGGCAGAGCACAGAGGAGCCTGGCTTCAGACCTTGGCTGGTGCCAAAGTTGTAATGGGGTATAATCGTGCATGACACCAGAGCCGTCCGCTTCTGCTCAGCCTGGGAGATAGCACAGGTTCAGTGCGATGTTTGGAGGATTATTTATTTTTTAAACCTCCCTTTCCAAATTCTGAAATGTATCAGACAAGGAGAATGCATAACACGGTTTGTGGGAAGTAAATTAATGTTAGATCCCAAAGTTTGAAAAACTTGAGGCTTACACAATGAGCCAGTAAGGTGCACTCCAAAGCTGCCTGCAAAGCCAGCATCAGTACTGCCTTGCAAGTGTTTGCAACAGGACAAAAGACGGAAAAATGGCAGCAGGCCCAACAATTATTTTCAGATAAGCACCATGAAGTAGGAATGAGTTCCTGAATCCAGCAAAACCTTCTCGTCCACCAGTCTCAGCAGCCTTTGCCACCGCGACCACCCGGCAGCCCAGCTCCCTCTCTTGCTTTGATGTCTCTGCATGGAGGAGATTGCAAGCATCTGTCCTGCTGAGTTTTTTTAAAAGTATTTCTAAAATCTTTTCCTCTTGTGTTCCTCCTGCTTTTCTGCAACTGGGATCGAGCCTCTCTGCATCCCTTCCAGCCCCACGCTTCTCCCAAACTGGTTTAGAAAGACAGACAAAGCCACCACTAAAGGACCTCTTGCAGTCTGGTCTGGAAGCAGAACCTGCGGAGCTACAGGGACAGAGTAATTTTGCAAGATTTGTATTCATCTGAAGGTTAAAAAAAAAAAAAAATCAGTGCAAACTTTTCTCCTGAACTGCCTAGTGTTTCCAGTAAGTACTTTCTAAATATCATGTGAGGGAACGATCTTGGCATATTTAGGAAAAGTAAGGGATCTGATTCAATTTTGATGAATTGCATTGATTTTTGTTTTGCCTTCCCAACTGTATGTTGTTTCATGTGACCGTTTCTGTAATGGCTGGCAGGGATGAATATTCCTTGGCCGGAACATGGAGATTTGTTCTCTGTGATGGTAGTTCAAGTTAAGATTTACTTTTCATCAGCCAAATTTGCTCATCATTCTTCTGAATTCTTCCCTCAAATTACTTCTCTCTTTGAATTTTGCACACACAGCCTGTATCTGGTAGCTAAAGTACTCCCCAGATCAGATGTAGTTTGAAGAAAGTGTGCTTAAACCGCTGTTTCTTAAATGCAGTTGTATATTTTTGCTGTGTTTTTATCCCTTGGAATGTTTTTCTAGACACTTCAAATGAGGTTTTTTTTTCTTTTTGTGAGCAATCTCATTTGACTCAAGGGAGAGAATATCCAGGCAGTTGTTTATAGCGAGCTGTAAATGTCAAGAATGCTCCATGAGTTTTCTGCAAAGGATGTTCCAGAAATTGGAGGTGACGCATTTTCTTCTCTAAACCAGTTCTAAGGTCCTTTTTCTTACATGGAGCCTTCAGAATCGAAATCAGCTGTTGGGATACGTCCTTCCATCTTTTTTTTTTTCATGTCATCCTCATCCAAAGCCATCTCCCTGCATGCCTCATTACGTTGGTAAACTACCACTTTGGCCGTGGTCCTGGCTGCTTCCAGCTGCCGACAGCCCCGGCAGAGCTCCGAAGTTCTTCGTGGCACCAGCTGTTCCTGAGGACAGGGCCTGGTGCTCCAAGCAGTTTCGGACGGGCTCTCCTCCAAAAGCCCTCTCCCTTCGGAGGCTCTGCTGAAAAAGCCCCAAATGGGAAGCCCACAGAGCTGGAAGAGACCAACTGAAGCTGCGCCTGTTCAGTTCTACCTGAATGTGGATGATTTGGGTTTTCTCCTGGCCTTTGATCTCCTAACCTGAGGCTTTGTGCCTCTGGATTTCCCAGAATTGCTTTTTTGCTGTCCTGGCATCGTCCCAAAGAAGTTCCCCATCGTTTCAGTGCTCGGAAAGCCCTGGGGCACAGCTCCCTCCCTGGAGGCAGGTAAAGCTGACCTCCTCCTAACCAGGGTTGGAAACGGGACCACTGGGTCCCTGCCACCTTTGTGACTGACTGATAGCTGTCTCGGCTGGCTGGCTGAGCTGTAGCACTGGGACACTTTCCTGAACAGATCTTACAATCTTGAAGAAAGATCTTACAATCTGCATCTTGTAGTCAAATTAGAGGTGGCAGAGGTTGCAGCAACTTTTAGAGTCTTGGCTCGTGCTTCCTTCAAAAGGAGTGGGGCTGCGTATTTTAAATGAAGTTGTGGCAGACTTTTGGGAGCTGCATGATGTGCATGGCAGGGACTGTATCACAAAGTCTATTGCTAATTACAGGATAAGTACGGGGACTTCTCTGTGCACGGTATTTTCCCGTCCTTAGGGTTTGGTTTGATACAGGTGCATTTTTCACTGTGCTTTTCCAACCCTGCTTGACATCTCTAGAGCGCAAACATTGAAAGGTAACTAACGGTGCTGTTCTTTGGTGGCGGCTCTGCTTAAACCCCATTTTGTTTCTGCTCTCTTTGGAAAAGATAATTTTTCCCTGCTGAAATTCAGAACACAAAAAGGGGGATTGTGCCCTTTAGTCTGGCATGCTGAAGGGGGATGGAGTTTAGAAATAACAAGTAAAAAATAAACTAACTGTATCTCGCGTGTTAGTATTGATGTGACACGTGGCATCCATCAGTCATGGGGCAATTTCCCCATTTTAGAAGGGAGAGCACTGTTGCAGAGAGAACTTGCAGGTTGCTGGAAGCTCTCGCCAGTGCCTCTGTTTGCCTGTGTTTTGGAACATGAGTTCACCCAGGTCTCAGTGTTATGACCCCATGCTCCTTTGAGGCAGAATCCAACTGATTTTTGTCTTCTGTAATTTCTGTCAAGAAAAATTCTGTTTTCAGCAGCAGAGTGTCTGCAAAAAATCCTTGCTTTGCATTGTGCTTACGTGCCTTTTCTGTGAAGAATCGCCATTTACTGCAAAGCCTACATTCAGAAAAATACCAGTGGCCACTGCATTTCCAGATTTCCAAGCTGCAGGTTGCCTGGGCTCTTCCTTTAGATGCAGAGATTGGCTTCAGGTTCCTCTGGTTTCTTCCTGGAGCCTTCTTGAAAGCAGTCAGAAGGCAGGCAAGGGGGTCCAAGGGTTAGATACCGCGAAGGAAAGTGGAATTGACCTGTTTGTAACACTGGCTTTTTTTTTTTTCTTTCCCAGAAGAGAAGCCAAAACCAGATCCAGTATTAAAACCGTCTTCTCCAGTCCTCAGACCAGAACCTACTGTGGAGAAAAAAGATCAAGCTGGCCAGACAACCGAGGCCGCCCCAGTGGAAACCCCACCAGAGCTTCCTCTTGCTCCGTCGCCAACCCCAGCCGCTCCCATCGCAGTCGTTCCTGCTGCTGCTGTCGTCACCGTTTCTAGTAAACCCGCATTCACAGCTGACTCAGAGGAGAGATGTGAACTCGCTTCCCCAAAAGAGGAGGCAATGCCTATATCTAATGCCACACCCTGCACGGACACATCAGACCCTTCGCCAGCAGAAGAGGCTGATGCTGAGGTGTGCAAGGAGCCTAGTAGTGTAGCATCTAGTGATATTCCAGTGACTGCTAGTACTAATCTAATTAATGAATTGAATGGAGTTAGTGAAAAAGTAACTGCTACAGAGAGCGTAGTAGATGTAGCCCAGCCGGAAGTTGCGCCATTGACTGCTGAGTTGGAGACACCAGAAGCACCTCCAGCAGAAGTGGAAAGTGTGCCATCTTCCAGTGCTCCTCACACTGCTCCCTCTCCTCCTCCAACCCCTCCTCCAACCCCTCCTCCTCCTCCTCCTCCTATTTCTGTTGCTGCTGCTGTTACCACTACAACTCCTTCTCCACCTCCTCTTCCATCTCCTAGTGCCCTCCCTGTTGTTCAGGGAGATTTAGAAGGAGAGGAGAGCACAAGAACTACTCTTAATGAAGAGGTAAAAGATACTGAAACGAAGGAAGAGACAGAAGCAGATGGGCAACTGGAGGAGAATACAGAGGCTCAGAGTTTAAACTCTAGCAAGAGTCCTGTCCCAGGTAAGCGTTTGGCACCATGGTTGTGTGCGGTAAACTTACAGACGAAGGGGCCTTTGGGGTTATTTTTCTATCAGATGTTTGTGTTTGTATCTGCCCCCAAATTCTGATTCTGCCACATGACCGTTGTTCTGATGTAAAATGCTAATCTTTGTTTGTAGAGGAAAAAAAAAATGATAATCAAGAGGTAGCTAACTTTGCACGTGCATCCTAGGGTTGGCTGGGTTCATGTAAGCTGCATTTTGCTTTCATGGGGTCATAGGGCAACATTCCCAAGCACTGTTAGCAGGATAGTTGAAAAGATACCACTCATGTTCTCTCCAAGATCAGCCAGTTGGTTCGATGACCTGTTGCTTCACATTTATCAGCCTGCTGCTAAACCAGCTTTAACACTCAGCCCTTGAACTCCTCTGGGTGAACCTTCTGAGCCAGCAGGTTCTGGAAACCTGTGGGGTTGGTTTTATCCAACTACAAAAATGTGTCATGGTGTTACCAGAAGTAGGTAAATGAAACGGCCCACAATGCTTCAGTCATTTGAAAGAGCTTTTAAGTGTCACACACCTACAGCTGCTCAGCCTTAATTAATGATGCATCTGTTTTTCTTCCACAAAAGTAACACGTAAGCAAAAATCTCTCCTTCTCCTAGCTAGGCTCGGCTGTTCGCCTCATTTCACGGTGCTTGAACTTCTCAGAAAACCAAGGTACTCAGGTTTGGGAGGCATAAGGACTTGTTATGAGTTACTAAAAAGTGAAGTTTCTCTAGTTGCCTTTTAAAACGTAGGCTACTTCTCTCAATGTCATTATTTGTCTTTGCTTTCAGTGTCCTGTCACGTCGCCGTGTTAGCGTTCAGTGGGTTCAGACAACCTGTTTTTATTTGCTGCATTTCCTATAGAAAAGTGCTTTTTTTCAGGACTTCCTGGAAATGAAACTGTGGAAAAGAGGTTAAATCAATCAATTACTTGTATTTAGCTGCTTGAGAGAGTATAATGGTGGCTATTATGCATGCCAGCAGTGTTAAGCCATTTAAATGTATCGCATCTTTCACACCCTGTTCTGCAGTTCTTTCAGACCCTGAAGCTGAGGTTGTTTATTTAAATATCCTTTGAATTTAAAACTGATGGAGTTTGGACAAGAAAGGCAGGAGAAACAGTAGCCTTTTCTTTAAAAAAAAATGACATTTAAAATGCTTTCCTGTAATTTCGTTCTTTTGAACGCTTACAGCCTCGCAGTTTTAGGGAGGGATTTGGTTCTCGGAGCAGGCGCGACTCCCGTGCGGACTTGGCGAGGCCGGTGCACGTCTGTGCCTTGTGCCGGGCGAGCTCGGGGTGGCTCGGTCCTTGAGGTCTTCCTCTCACGGTGGCTGCTTCGGGAAGCATTTCCCCCAGATGCAGCTTCTTGCCTTCAGAAGTTCGGTCTGCGCGTGTTTGTTTATACGTTTGTTCTTTCATAAGCACATGGTGGAAGCATAATGGCACCGATAGCTGCTATTACTGTGCTCCGTTATGGGCTAAATTAAATGAAAAGCTGAGGTTGGCCTGGCTCCATGTTTGTGTAATGCTGCACAGGATCAATACGCTGGATCTTGCTGACCCTGTATCTTAAATACAATCCAGTACCTAGAAAAGATCAGAAAGATCCCTTCACTATACCAAGCATAGTGGTTTGGGTTTTTTTTTTTCTGTTAATCTCTTTTCTCTTTCCATTTTACTCGGGTCATTTTGCTCCTCTCGCACTTACTGATCTTCAATCTGAAATACTTCATAACCCAAATTAATTTCCTTACGAAGCAGAGAAATGGGCCTCTTTGTGTAAAGAAGGTTTCACACAGCCAGGTTCCAGCTTGCAACGTTATTGCTTGTTTTATAGTGTCCTGTGGTTTAAATTAAAAAAAAAAAAGTGCAGCGTTTGGGGTTTTTAATTATGTAGAAGATTAATTTTAATGCTCTAATATCATTAGACCAGACAGCATGCATTAGCCAATACATTGGCTTTTGCAACACGGAAACAAACATTTCTCAAGTCGCATGAAATATCACTCATATCACTCAAGACTGATTACTAGTAGAAGTTCTGTACTTGAAGGAAAGCAAAATACTCTCCATGTCGGGATTTTGTGCTTTGCCCATCCTGTAATGAAGCATAACTGTATTGCATTTCCCTGCCAACCTTTTTTGGGCAATAATTTTACAATTCTTTCTTGGAGAGAGGAAGAGAAATTTAAATAACGTAACCTGAAGGTGACTGCTAATGCAGGCATCCTTCTAGGCAGAATGAGGAATTACACGTCTCTGCCAGTACACTGGAAAATACAGACGCTGAACTTCAGAAGCAAGGAGGAAGGGCTGTATTTTTTTTTCCCTTGGACTAGAGGCTGAGTCTTTTTTTTTATGATCTCTGGAGATAAGATAGAAATTGGAATGAGGGAAACTTCTCAAACACGTGCTGGTAAGCATGAGCTCTGTGACTTTTAGCAATATTTCTTTGGTGTTTTCAGAAGTGTGTGCTTATTACAGAGCAGTTTGTTAGCTACAAATTATACTGCTTTATTCCCTTTAATGGTAGCTGATCTGATTTGACTGGGACACTACTCAGACCAGAGACCTCTAAGAATAATCCAATTGCTGCAGGAAGTGAAAGAGGCAGCACTCGGTATTGAGTGAGTATTGAACCCGTCCTGCACGGCGCAGAGGGCTCCAGGCTGCAGGAAGCACTGGCTGCTGCGAGAGGCACTAAATCAATGACCTGGCTGCGGACAGTTATTAAGATACTCCTGGCACTCTGCAAAAACAAGCGTCTTAGCTGCTCTGCCCCAACAGATGTCTGCTTTTCATGTTTGTAATCCGGCCTGCCGAAAAACTTGGGGGGTTCCTGGAGTTAATCCACCTCCCCTCTGAAGAGTCTGGGGCAGCAGTGTTGAGACCTGGAAACGTATCTCGTGTTTTGTGATGGAGGTGGCAGCATTTCAGGGGTGGATGGAATTACGTGCTTGTTTGGGCACTTCACAGAATACGCTGTTCTGCTCTCTAACCATCAGAAAAACAATACTTTGTTTTTTCTCTGTCAAGTTCTGTATATAGATACAAACAAGTACGTTCAGACCACAGAGGCATCTCTAATATCCAGAAGTTCTTTTTTACAGTCCAAGAAAACAAATTTTGTAGTGTTTGTAGGAAGAGACAAGTTGAGCAGAGCTGACCCTTTTGTGATCTGAGGAAATTGTGCTCTTTCTTTTGCACTGGCCTTAGATTTCCACTGGATTTCCAAGGTCAAAGGATCTCTGCAGGGGCACTGGTGGTGTGTTCATCGTACTTTGCTGAAACTGGAGCGTGCCTGGCTCTCTTTTCTATTTCACACAAAATATTCTGTCTGCTCTTAATGTCTTAAGTTGTATTAGGCTGCATCATGACAACAGCAATTTTAGGGGTATCGATACCTGACACCGGCTGGTTCATCTGTAGACTGCTCATCACATCTCTAGCTCTACTCCACAGTGAAATCGGCAGACTCACTGAGTTGACCCTTGAATTGTGGTAGTGCTTGCATGACCGACAAGTGCCATAAGCCCTGTGAGCTGATCCTGGCTCTCGGTTGTTTCGCATGTTGTTGAGGCCATGGGAACTTTCTCACTGTTTCAAGCTGTTCGCAGTGTAGTAATAATCTGGGGACAGTGAGGGTCGGGTCTGCAAGGCAGAGTAGCTGAGGGCTTGATTTAAAAAAAAAAAAAAGAGAAAAAAGAAAAAGAAACAGAAAAAATGATGTTGTTGACCTGTTGTCATAGTTGGTCCTGCTTATCCCCTATAAAATGGGGTCGAGCTGATGGGCGTCAGAACATCGAACCGCTGGGCACTGCAGTTCTGTGTCCCGCACGCGCTGTGTGACACCAGGAATCGCTTCTCGCTGCTGTTCCTTTGCCGAATGCTCGGCACAACGTCCGTGCGGAGACGTGTCCGCCCCACTGCGAGGGTTCAGCCAGCAGATCTCGTCCTGCCTGTGCAAGACCGATCATCTTGAGGTTTTCAGAGCTGTTATCTGCAAATGGCAAGAGCACGCAGCTTGTAAAATAATTAATTCCTACTCATCTCCATTGCCAGAAAAAAAAACAACAGATATTATCAAGAGAGGAACACAGTTTTCAGCCTGAGATCCTTACCAAAAACATTGCCCCAGTTAAAAGTCATCAGTGGGATACAGTTGCTTTTGTTACTAAATTCTGTTTTTGTCAAGTAGCTTTGCTGGCTGCAGTGAGAGACCAGCACTTCTGAGGGAACAAAACAGGAAAAAATTTGCTGGTCGAGTGGAATTTATTTAAAAAAAAAAAAAAAGGAAAAGGAAAAGGCACTACCAGAGCCGTGGAGCCTTTAGGACATGCTATGAAAGCCTGCCTTTGATGTAATCTTTCTATCAAGACTATTATGAGAAGCAAAGAGGAAAATAAGAGATTGATGTCTGTCCCAGGCAGAACTCCTAGGAACATAGGAAGCTAAAAGAACTTAATATGCATTGAAATTCAAAGGACTTTCTCTTGCAGAGCTAATTTATGAGAAGGATTTCAGTACAAAGTAGCCCAACTGGCTGCAAGTCCCTGCGCTTCTCAGTTGTGGAGTCTGTAACAAGCAACGTGGGGTGGTAATTGGAAATATCTTGGAGAAATATCTCCAGCACCCAAAGCTGGAGGACTGGAAATATAAATCAGGTTTCGCCTTTTCCTTGATTTCATGCCATATCCCACTGGAGTATATTTTCTTTCCCATGAGCTGTAAGGAGATGGTGAGTCTCTGCTTTGTTTTTAATGGCACATTTGGCTATAGAGAAAAAGAATAATAATAATAATAAAAAAAAGACTGGTATTCATTTACGCTTAGCGGCTGGCACCCACACCAGAGGGGCTCGGCGAGGAGCCTGCCCCGTCTCGGCTGGTGGCCAGGGGCTGAGCCCCCTGCCGCAGGCACTGCCCGGCACCAGGGCAGGCGGCCAGGAGTGTGCAAGCGCTGCTGGGTCCAGGGGTTTTGTCACGGGTAGCGATGCCCAGGACAGCCTGGAAAAGGGGGATTTTGTTATTCTTGGCGGTGCTGTGGCAATGGAGGGTTTCATTCGGTCGAGTTTTGGTCCCGCGCGTCAGTGCCAACGCTGCTGTTGCGATGGGGTTGTGCTCGGTTTATAACTCAGATTGTAACAGCAAAGGGGAATATCGAAATATATATTTGTATATCAAACGAGCAGAAGGAATGAAGTAGGCAATACTTAGCAAGCATATCAAAATGAGACATAACCTCTTAATGTAGACCAGTTTTTTCACTCCTGCCATCTCTGATCTTGCAACCAGCAGCAAGCCAAGTGCAGCTGAAGAGCAGCACGCTGGGGCTGCCGGTGTTGCTTCTCCAGGAGGTTACCCACTAACGCCGCAGAGCTGCCCGAGAACAAACTCGGGAAATGGCAAACAGGGACCCATGTTTGAGAAGGAATTCAGTTCTCCGAGAGAGACCAGAAGTGCTTGGAGACCTTCCTGGGCAGCGGAGCTGGGCGCGTGCATTTGGTGTTTCTGTGGCTCGTGGAAGCGCCCTGCAGTTCGATGCCAGGCTCGGTTTTCAGGGAGCGCAGATCGTGCCCTTGTCCTGCTCAGGCTTTGGGTTTGGCAGGGCTGTTTTGGGTTTTTGTGTGTGGTTTTGGTATTTTGGCATGGGCCCCTTTTGTTATCCCTGAGGTTTCCGTAGGTAACTGCTCTCTTCCGTCTTTGGTTCTTGGGCACACGAAACAGATACCTTAACTAAGCATAAATTAGCATAAATTCTCCTGTTGAGTCAGTTCCTGTAGCAGAGACGACAACTTCACAGAAAACTCTGATCTGATGTCTGCTGTTTTAAGAGGGGAAATACTGAGCAATGTCTGCTGCTCTCCCTTCTGTACCCCGGCCAGCTCTGAGACGTGTTTCAGCGAGGGGCTGCGAGGCCGCAGGGCTCGTCCTGGGCAGCTGCTGTGCCCCAGAGTCCTGGTGCGGTGCAGCCCCAAGGCAGGAAAAGGTTTGCATAAGTTATTCAAAAAAAAAAAAAAGAAAACCTCAGTGATGTCTGTGCTGCCCAGTCACAGATCACGTCCTTTATACGTCTTCCTTCTGCCAAAAAATAAAAAAAAGTTGAAAAACACGAACCGCTGAGAAGCGGTAATACTAACACTGACTGCCTGACAGCTGAGGAAGAAAAGACCCCAAACCTCTGCCAACTCAAAACCCATTAACTTGTGATTATTGCTGTGCATTTAAAAATGAAATGTTAGTTTACACCCTGGGTGTTCTCTGTGCATAGTTTGAGCTTGAGTGGAGAGAAACTTTAAATGCAGAGTTTGTCATTTGCTTGCATTTAGAGGTATGCAGCTCTGCAGTTCTCAGATCTCTTTGCATAACTGCACTACTTTGATAATCATTATTTTAAATTACTTGGCTATAGCAACACGCGATTTGTTCTGTATAGCACATATTACCAAAAACAACTTTTTTTTTTCCTTCTTTCCCCCTTTGCCTTCAGAAACAAATCCTGTCCTGTATTTCAGACAGGACTGCAACCATCCATGTGTATTTAGGTCACTGTTGTGCACGGTCACATCTTTCCCCTCGTCACCTGCTGCCAGCACGATAAAAACGCAGGTGGATGTGGCGCCCTTCTTGAAGACATCCCCCAGAACTACGGGGCAGCCTTCCCGGGCAAGAAATAATTACCTGTGGTGCTTGGCGCCAGCCCTGCAGCCATGGGCTGACTCTGGAAAGGCAGGGGGCTTCCTTGGCTTTCTTCCAGCTGGTTTAGTGGCCGCTTTGGATTCCTGGTGCCGTGGCAGGAGCTGGTTCATGCGTGGTTAAATCGCAGCAGTTCCTGTCTGCATGGGGTCCTGCAGCCAGTGCTAGGCTCAGGTCTGCACTCCGGGTGGTGGTGGTGAGAATAACCAACCTGCTGTGGTGCCCATGCAGAACACTTTCAATGGAAATGTGATCTTCCTGTAAAGCTAACCCCCCGTTGCACAAGGCAAACCCATTTCGCAACCCACTGCCGTTTTGCGGAGCCAGCTCTGTCTTCCCCTGGGAGCTGCAGGGGACGTGGTCACTCGCCGGTGCCGGGTTCAGGAGGGCTGGGTTCCCTCTCAGCTCCCCGCAAACCTCTGTGCAAGTGAAGCAGGCGGCTTGGTGTCCCCACCGGCATCTTCGGTCTGCTTCGTAAAGGCCCTTCGCATCTCCCATTAAAAGGAGCCTTAGAAAATGCTCCGCGTTGTCCTGGTTGTAAATAGGAACCTTGTTTCCCTTTAGTGCAGTGTTGTTAATGTTATAAATAATGTTATTGTGAGCCTTATTGCCCGAGTTTTGTGAATGACCAGACAATGTTCGAATATTTCAGTTATACTTCTGTTTTTATTAACATTCACTTCTGCAGTGTTTAGCACTCTGATCAGTGAAGATAGCTTCTGTTGCACTTCGCGTTCAGACCAGGTGCTGAGTGCATTGATTCCTCAGACCACGATGTTTCTGCAAGTCCCCGGTCACCCTCAAAACAGCGAAACCCTGTGAGCAACCCGCTGAGACACAGGGGTGGGTACCTGGGGCAGTGGGAAGGCAGCAGAGCCCGTTTCCTCCCTGCCCGTAGGAAGCCCATGAAGAAGGATCGCATTGCAATTGCAAACTTACTGTTAAGTGTCTCCAGTTGCTCTTTCCATTTATCCGTAGCTGAAGAGCCTTTCCAGATTCTGTTTTACGGTGATAAAATACGTGCACACAGTGCTTTTCCATAGTGTCTGCTACAAACCAAAGGCTTGAGCTGCAAATCTGTTTGCAGTAAACTTCAATCACGAAATCAATTCTGTTTACACTCTGTTAAATATGCATATGTGCCTAGTATCAGAATTTAAGTCGGTAACACTGGCAACAAATTACGAGCATATTGGATTAATGGTTTTCTCTCCTCTTAATATATTGTGTGGTTTCTTTTACCCTTCAGGGGAAAAAACTGATTAGAGTAAATCACTGCTGATCTTTGAAATATTATATGGTATTTTCTTTGAATCAGTTGGCCAGGAAAATTAATGAACAGTGGAGTTGTTAACCTGCTTTTAAATTGAGATATAAATCCAGCTCAGGAGAGCTGGGTTGCTGGAGTAGTGCTGCAAGATTGGACTTGTTCTTGTGGCTGAGATACTGGGATTTTGGGCCTGTTTATGGTTATGGCTCAGACAATAGTTAATTCTTAAAATATGTCTTGAGAGAAATATGCCGAGCACAACCTTTGCTCCTCACCATTACCTGATCTTTAAAAAATCATCAGTTGCTGAAGGTTTTCTTTAGCCCTACACGATCCTTGTAGTGTTGGTAATAAACTCCTTGCTATCAGAAGTACCATTCTGAGCTTGAATGAGCAGCTTGTAAAACAATTATCCTGTTTTAATGTTGCTCTAACGATTTTGTTATTACCGTATTGAAACAAAAAGTGGTTATGTCAAGCTGAATCCTCCGCAAGGCTGTGGCTGCTTCATTTTCCTGTATGGTTAAAACCAGCACGCAAGAGGGAAGCACGTCGCCCACGGCCCGTGTGCTCCATACGATTTGGTGTGGTAATAGACGTACGCTTGTATTGCAGCCCAAACAGCTGTAACTGCACCAAAGATGTGGAAGAAACCAAAAGACCGGACCCAAGCCACTGATGAGGTGACAGAGGCGGAAACAGAGGTAAGAGGGAGCACGGTCTTCCTTTCTTCCAAATTTAATGATGATGTTGCTCTCTTGAAAGGGTGTTTTAGGCGCATTGCTCCCTCGATCTCTCGCAAGGAATCAAGGCAGAATTTGGGGCAGGGGAACTGTGATACTCCCCAGCATCCCTTAGATAACTGGTTTCATCTGTCCCCTGTTGAAGCCCTAAGTTTTCTTAATTCTTGCCGGATTCAACCACTTCCAACCTTCAAGAACATGTAGTTGTAACTGCTGTCCTCAGGTAAAATGGGTTTGAATCCTTTAGAAGGGCATTGTGTGGGGACCCCAAGGCCACGGTGGTGACATTTGGAAGGTTCTTTTGCTGCACAGAGATGCCATTGTGATGTCATGGCCAAAGGATGGTGTTTTCCTGATGGCCATCTGATGGAGAAGCTGGGAAGGGAAAAAGCTGACATCTCCTTGAAAAACCACCTCGCCACTAGTTAGATGAATTGAGAACATCTCCTTTGCTGCCATTCTGGTAGGGATGTTTCAGGAGGAGCCTCCTTGTTTAATGTCCTGGGTAAAAATGGTGTTAGAATGTATCACAAGGGAGATGAGAGAATAAAAATTAAAAAATAAAATTAAAAAAAAAACGAAAAGGTAAAAGTTCAGGCTGCCCTATATCGGTGCATGTGTGAAAACTGATGTTGGCCAGGTCGTTACTCCAGGTTTTCTTTGTTACTCATCTGCTGTTTACTGCCTAACTTTCCCTTACCACAAACACCATGGAACCCATCTGCTACAAAAGCATGGTGCTCCAGAGTAAATCCTGAGTCTAGTGGACAGTACTTCATCCTTCTATAAGTGAGTGTTTGCAGTTTCTCCACTGAAACAGCAGATAGGCTAATTTACGTGTAATGAGTGGTGTACGAGTATGTGCTTTCCACTCTGTTTGGGGGAAAAGGGATGCTTAAAACACTTGCATGTGAAGTATCACAGTGCAACGGCTGGTCTGTGGTCAACAGAAGAGCTGATGGTGGGGTATTGCAAGGAAATTAAAAGCATCCCTGTGCTTGTTTTCAAGCCAGAGAGCAAAGGATGTTGCTGGGCTGTGCCAGCAGGTTCTCTCTGTGCGTTTCCTTTGTCATTTGCTGGAGGAGTCTCAGCTCCTGGGGCATGTGGTGTTCGTACCAATGCTAAATGTACGTGGAAGAACATCATACCATTTTAGCTTGAAAACCTGCAAAAAGCATTTTAGGACGCAGTTCTTTTAGGTAAGGGGCCGAAAGGATCAAGAGCCTCTCCTGGAGCATCCCAGATTAATTCTTTCTTTTGTTTAATGGTTAGATGTGCTGCGGTTCCTCCCAGGAGAAGGGCGTTCCTGGCGCCTTCCCTGTCTGAATTCAGAATAAGGCTGTGTCCTGGGAGAGCTCTAAAATTAACAGCAAGAGACACTATAGAAAACGTTGCTCTTTCTGAGGCAGCCGCGGAATTGTGGCTGCATGTTACATTACCTCCTTCACTGGGATCTGCTCCAATTAGCAGCGGGAAGTTTACGTTTAGAGAAAGGAACCCCCCCCCT
Organism: Anser anser; assembly: GCF_964211835.1. Classification (NCBI taxonomy): domain Eukaryota; kingdom Metazoa; phylum Chordata; class Aves; order Anseriformes; family Anatidae; genus Anser; species Anser anser. The sequence goes on along the minus strand of NC_139738.1, from coordinate 8,134,804 downwards.
CCCCAAGCACGTGCGGCATTCCCTTTACAGCAGCTGGGGAGCTGTGGGAGAGGGGAGAAGAGAGGTGGTCTTCCTAGGCTCAGATGGCGAGCTGTTACTCGTGGCTGCCATGTTGCCATGCCCGTAGCTGCTGGGCACTTCGTGGGTAACGCTAAGTCTCTCCAGTTGCACTAGTAATTGCCAGGGGGTTATCCTGGGAGCGAATCAGTAAATGGTCTGGTTATTCCGTGTGTTGTTACAGATCTACATAGCGCTGTTTAAGAGGTGTATATGTTCCCGTTAGGCACAGACGTGCCGTATGAACAAACAAAGAGCCGTTTTGCATGCCCTGAATTTCGGTAGGGTTTTTAACATAACCTGTCTTTCCATTTGTGCTTCAGCCTAAAGTAGAAGAGGAACTTTCAGGTGACAAAGTACTTGAATCTGAACAGGATAAAATGAGCCATGGGTTTCAACTGGAGAAAGAGCCCTCTGAACTTAAAAAAGTGAAACCTGTGGAAGAAAATGGAGACCAGGAAGCAGAACCTGTCCGTAACGGTGCTGAGAGCGTTTCAGAGGGAGAAGGAACCGATGCAAACTCAGGCTGCACAGAGAGCTCCAGTGAGGGGCCAACGTACCAATATAAGCCAGGTAAATCCTGCTTCAGGCTCCTGCATCCTTGCTTGTTTTTCTGCCTTCCTCCTTGGAGGACTGCTCACATGCAGTGTATCTTCCCCATGGAAAGAAGGATGTTTCCAGTGGTGATGTGCAGGGTGCAGTGTTTCACCACGTCCAGCTTCGCTGGGATTCACAAACCAACAGGTTCTGAGAGACCTTCTGGGGGAGCACGGGAGGAAAATTGTTTTCCTCATGCTGCTGGTCGTAATGAAGAGAAGAGGAGTGTAAGGGAACAGGGCGTGACAGGAAGGGAAAATCCTCAATCTCTTGAATTTATTGCACATGTGGATGTTGGTTGCAGCACATGGGAAATGGTGGTGAACTGGTTCCCTTGTCATTAACGGCTGAGAACAATCCCTGAAGTTGTGCATAACCAGGCGCAGTTTTTAAATAGGAGATCTGCAAGTTCTGACTGCATACTTAACATGTGTGTACACATCTAATTACCAGGCTAAACAGTTTTATAGACCTTCAGATTTCTGGAAGCGTAAGGAAGAGAAAAGAAACAGTGCCTGGTTTTCAGTCCAGGCTCTGCTCTTCAACTATGGGCATGCAGTTTTTCTGAATAAAATAATTCAAGTGAGGACTCAAAGGACACTGTGCTTTAGTTGCTGGTTATCACTGGATATAGTCTACCTAAGGGATTTTCTTGTTATTCATTAAGATATTTAATTCAGAGGCCTGAACCTCTATAAATTCACCTCATTAAAGAGACCTTGAGACCATCTTACTTTTCAGTTGCTACCAATTTTTAAGTGATTTCTTATTCAGGTGGAGCTTCCTCAAAATAAATTAAGTCATTTTCTTAGGAGCCTTAGAAATTAGGAGTATAAAACAAAATAAGGAAAGACCTTGAAAGCCTGGCAGACAAGGTACTGGGAAGAGGCACCACCATTAAGTGATCACAGTGCGGTTATTTCTGCACTGCTTTGTTCTAACGAGGACCTGAGATGCTTTTCTTTTATTAATTTTGTACTGCTGTATTGTTAGGAGAAAACACAGAGGCCTCTTGATAGTTTACCACACACTTATGATAGCTTACCTATTCATTAGTTGAGCACATCTTGAAGTTAATCCATAATTCATCAGCCACGGCTCTGAAACACTCGATGCAGTCGGAATGATCTCGGTCGGGTCTGGAAGTCCTTCCACTTAGCCGAAGGGCTTGGATTGATCCTTTGGAAAGCAACGTGCATCAGACGTGTGCTGCAAAGCAGGGCTGACCACCTGATGCAATAGTCCTCAATTTCAGCTCTGCTCTTTCTAAAGATGGGGATTTTGCCTTTTGGTAGGAGGACTTGTTTGTCTGATCCCGGTCTCTCCACTCACTGAATATCTCGAAAGCCTGCTTGTGACATTTCCCAGCTGCTTTTCACGTTAGAACAGCTTGTGAAGAACTTTCCAGGAGAAGGAAGCTGTACATATAAACTGTTTCTTGTTGCTGTCGGTACTTTTCCATGATAGATGGAGGGTGGTGTGGCATGGTGGATGGGCAGCTGGCCGGGAATTCAGCTGCTGGGGCATGGCTAGCCAGCCAAATCATTTTCTGCACCCTTTAATCACAAAGCTCAGAAGAAGAAAAACTGTGCAAAGAGCTTAAAAAATTTAATTACTTTTGTGTATTTTCATTCCCAGTTAATAAAATCCACCGCTTGAAATAAGTTCCCGTTTGCAGCCTCTGCAGTGTTGAGGATGCCGAGAACCCAGAGACCTAAAGCTGATGATCAGGGACCAAAATAAAGAAATAAGAGAAAACCTTAACAGCAAACCTGAATGGCTGAGTAAATGCAAAACACCACCACTTGGCATCAGTGAAATACAAAGGCGGCATCTCCTACAGATGTTTTCCTTCAGATAAAAAACATGCCTCCCACTTAGGGGCCTGACTGGTCAACCTGGCCGATGAACAAGTCGGTGTTTTCTTTTCTAACTTCAAACAAACTGCACAGCCAGCAAAGAAAATCCTGTCTCTAGGCTACCAGATGCTAATTTTCCTTGCACTGAAATGTAGGCTGTAGGTTTACATTTTGATTTGCATCAGGCAAGGTTCCTTCTGTCACCACGCTACAGTTCTCCTTCCCAGAAGGCCCTCAGAATAAATGGGTGAAAAGTTGTAACTCTTGAATTTTATTTTTATTTTTTTCAGTTTCCACTGTTATCTTCACAATGGGTTTTTAAAGGCTCGATGTTTTCAAAGGATCTTTTTGTTCTGCGTGGCACTCTCCTCTCTTCGACCACATTAGTGCCATTGTTTTATTGCTCCTTTTTATACAGAAATAGCTGCTTAAATTTCCTCATTTTCATCCAGCAACTTGAATCATCCCCCTTTCTTCATGTCGCATGAGAGAGTGAAAGTTAGAGTTAAAACTGGAGTTAGTTATTAGATCCGTATGCCGCTGCTGCTGGAGCTGGCTGGGTGCTCCCCATCCTCTGTGTTCCTTTAACGTGATGTGTGTTCCTCTCCTCACTGCCTAGTGGGCCTCAAAATTAAAATAAAACTTAAATTTCCTAAGCAGCATTAGCAATCTCTTCCCTTTGGATTTAACGGAAACGCGTCTTCGAGAGCGGAGGTTTTTGTTACCTATGAATCTCAGGCAACTTCTCTCATTATAGAGCAGTGGAAGCCCCTGGACCCGGACGGGAAGAAGCAGTACGACAGGGAGTTCTTGCTGGATTTCCAGTTCATGCCTGCCTGTATCCAAAAGCCAGAAGGGCTGCCTCCCATAAGTGATGTGGTTCTCGACAAGGTGAGAGGAGAGCCAATAAAACAGGTACGTGAAGTCTCTTTGTTAATGAACAAAGATCTCTAATGCATGCTTCTTCGTTCCTTGACCTTTTTGACGTAGACTTTTATCGGGAAGGGGAAATACTTTGCTCACATTGCGTCACAAAATTCTTCCAATAGAGGTCTTGTTGACTAATGAAGGAGTACAGATGGTTTAAAAACCGAAGCACAGATATTCTTAATGGTTTCTATCCTGGATTAACTTTTACGGGGTAGATAAAATTGAAAATGCTGTATTATAGCCATCAGGACCAAAGGATGTTAGCAAAGCAAGACTGAAGGGAGAGGTAGCATATTTTATTAGATCAGTTCTACAGTTAGAAAGCATAGGCATGCTTTCAGGCAAACTCTTTTTTTTGGTCTGAAACAGTAGTGTCAGTATTTGTGAGCTGATCTAATAAAAGATCATTAAAACCTCAGCTCTCAAAAACTTTTGTGATTCTTATCCAGCTTTATTACAGATGCGATTTTCTCCGCTGTATATCTGTGCTTATTGAAATACTTGTTATTTCGGAGGTGCTGCCACCAAGACCCTGTTCTCATCTCAGAATGGTGCCGTTCATTGATCTGAATGTAACCACCACAGGCTTGCTTTTAAGATTCAAGCACGGATCAGGATATAGGTTATTCTCACGTGCAGAAAGATTTCTACTCTGAATTTCATGCCCAGGCAAATTGTAAAACACAGGTTTGGTCCCAAAATGGTTTCATCTACCTACTAGTTTTCCGTGATTGCTTCTCACTGCTCTGTCTGCTTTTGAGCTGCTTTTGCTCGGTCAGCCATCTGTCTTGCTAACACAGAAGACATTTGTTTGAGGGAAGGTGGCAGTTTTGTGATCCTGAACCAAGACTATTACATTCATATTGCAGAAGACAGGCTTGTGTTGGCATAATTTTATCTTCCATAAGTCATGTTCAGCCTTGAAATGTTTCTGAACTCCACATATTTCCACAATAGTCACCTGTGTAGGACATATTTTAAATTAAATGTGTATGTTAGTGTAAACGGGGATGCATAAAACTTGCATGGTTTGTTAAAAGCATTGGTTTAGATATTGAATATGAATATTACAGTTCAGCAGAGATTGTCAGTAGGCTTGTGATGGCTGCAACGCCCTGTTTGTTCTGCTCCACGACGCAGGTCAATCAGCCAAAATTGCCATTGAGAACTCTGGACCCTCGGATATTGCCTCGAGGACCAGACTTCACACCAGCCTTTGCCGACTTTGGGAGGCAAACCTCCGGTGGAAGAAACGTATCTGGAAGTGTGAGTTTTCCCCAGCTTGCTAATTTAAGAACTGGCCTTACTTTTGAAGCACTGATGAAGTCCATCCTCACGTTTTTGGGCATTTTCCAATGTTCCGCTGGTTCTGGTCTTGTTGGTCTGAATGCAAAGGGGATATTTCTTGGCTGTCAAAATGTAGGCAAATTAGAAAAACATTGCAGACGTTTTTCATTGGTATGTATTGGTCTTAAATGTGTTTGATCTCCTCCTTCCCCTTTTCCTGCTTGAGAGGTGTGGAAACATTTCCATACTGTGGACCTGGCAATGGCACGTGTGCGAACACACGTAATTCATACAATGACATGAGCTTTGTGTCAGCATGTATCTTCACATTAGTCTGCCTCATAGAAAAAGCCAATAGAGCAAATAGATTTTACTAACAAACCAAATAATAATTTAAAAAGTGGATATTCTTGCTTTCTCTATGCTTCTACTTGTTGCTTTGCTTTGATCACTTTGTTCCTCGTTTTCCTGTCTTTTCGTCTGCTTTCCTTTTACATTCTAGTCTTTGCCCTTTGTCTGGCTTTGCCCAAACTCTGTGAATTCTTCCTTTCTGCCTGTGCCATCACTTGTCCTGGGTGTGCGGGTGCCCCCAGCATGGTGCCTGCCTTGAGGCCAGGTCAGCCACAGCTGGGGAACAGCGGCTGCCTCAGTTAGGTGCAATCACTTCTTGTTCGTCTCTCTAGATACATTCAATTTATCTACCTGGATACGTCTAATAAAGTATCTATTATTTATCTTTCAAATTTGCTGGTTTCAAAGAAGTTCGCTAAATAACCTTGACTTCTAAGTGTGCAGATTTCCAGGAGGCTCGGAGCCAAATGCGGCGATTTTGATGCAGACTTTGAGTTGATGTAATATTTCTGGTTTGAGAGTGGTATCGTGGCCAGTGCCTCGGTTCTGGGGTGCGCGTCTGTGTCTTCGAGTAGCTTCAGTGTCACGGTTTGTCTCAGAGCACGACCCGGTCCTGAAACCTTGATGCTGTTTGAGGCCGACATCGCTTCCTATATTTAGCGACTCCGCAGTGGGCTGCAGGTTGTACTCCGGCGCCTTCTGTCCTTTCATGCGCTGAATGTCCCGAGCCTCTTGGCACCTTGGTAACATCCCTATTGCTCTTTCTCTTTCCACAGGCCTGCAAAGTGCAGAGCAACCCTGGATTGCCTTCCCTGGCTCGGTGCGGTTCCCCAGCATGCCCTCTCTTGGTCTCGCCTCACCCACCATTGAGGAACCTGCCGATAGGGGTAAGCCAAATCCCCCCCTCTTCCCCCATCTTTGCACCTTTTTGTAGAGTTGTCTTTTTCCATAACACCCACTGTTGATAAAGAACGACTGGCAGAAAACTTTACAAAAAGGTGCAACATTGTTTAAAAAAAAGAAAAAAAGAAAAAAAAAAAAAGAAACAAGACTTGCATTGTACCCCTCTAGGCAGTCTTCAGTGGTGGGTGGGACATCACCAGCTGAGGGCATGCTGGGACGTTGGCCTGAGCGGGATCTGCGAGGGGTCTGCACTTTGCAGACCTATGGAAAGGGGGAGAAAAGGTAAGTCCTGCTTACCCCGTTCATTTGGAGCATTCAGCACATAACATACATCTTACATTTGCGCCTTTAAAGAGTAGAGCCTTTCTTTGCATCTTCCTCCAGGAGGGGTGGAAGGTAACCTTATTTAACAAGCCTGCTGTCCTGTGACGTCAGTTGTTATAGGATGAGAGGGTTTTCAGCCCCGAACGAAATCAGATGTTATCTTCTTGTAAAGCATGGCAAAGTCTGCGTGTATGCTCTCTGTCCACTCGCTCATTCCACCTCTACACAGGCCATGCTCATAAACCATTAAACCCACTGCCTATTCCTTGCCTTTGAAATAACGTCAAGCAGCTTAGTGCTAACAAGCTTTCGGCACGTGAAAATCCTTTATTTTGCTTCCTTGGCTTTGTCTTTCCTTCCTTCTTTTTCATTAAATGTGTTGTATGACTGTTTTTAGAACTAACACATGTTAACTCAAACAACATAAGGAGTATCATTACATAGGAAGAAAATACAGCTAATAAACACGTTCTGATATAGAGAAGAAGTTAGAGAGTTGGGTGACAAGATGCAAACAGAGAAATACGGTTGGAGAGGAGCAGTCCATCCCTGCACGCCAAGGCAGGATGTGTCTGCTTTTATCCTTCCTGACAGGTGTCTGGGATGGCTCATAAAAGTCCCTGGTGGTGGAAACTCAAGTCGTCTGGGTTCTTGTGCTTCCCTGGAAGGCAGTTGTTCCTGGCGTCTAACCTCAATTTCGCTTTCTGCTCTTGAAGGCTGTTCTAGAGGGAGCAGCAGTTCTCTAGTTTTTTGGATGTTTTTAAAACATTACCATGGCTGTATCCTAAGAGCGGAAGCGGACCGTGAGGGAGAGCACCAGGTTGTACTTTGCTGCTGTGAGTTTGTGGCTCTTCAGCAGGAGACCTGTCCGTGTCTTTCTGCTTTCCTTTTTTCCCCTGTTCATCTGGAAGACAGGTAATTCAGATTAATGTAGTAACATCTGGTAAGCACTTCTCCGTGCCTTTGGTGGAAAATATTATTTCAGTGCAAGCTGTAGTGCCACAATCACAGGTGTTACAGAACTCTTATTATTTTTTGGACTGGGTTATGAAAAGGAGGCCAGGCATGAGCCTCTTTAACTTGTTGCTTTGTAAATTTGGAAGAAAAAAAGCCAGATTTTTCTGTTAAAAGTTTGTGATTTGTATATTATTTTATTACACATTCAGAGGAGGCTTCTGTTCACTGCTTTTAAAACCTAATCAAACATTCAGCTAGTTTGAACCAAGTTTATTCACACATATTAAAAAAAAAAAGACAATCTTAAAGAAAGCCTTGGTTTTATTAATGCATTTAAAGGTCTGGTCTCTAAGGCAGTCAGATTTGAGCAAGCCATGAGGACAATCTCCATCTTCCCCTGTAACATGTTGATGTTCAGGAGAGGCGTTAATGGTCTCTGCATCCTTCAATTTTGCACGGGAAATAAAACCGTTGCCTTCAGGGAGGTGTTATTTGCTCAGAAGGCAAATGCGTTGGCTTTGCGTGGACCCATGCCCTGCGGAAGTGTCGTGCCTCTGCTGCTCTCTCCTTGTGAGTTAGAGCCTGGCCATGGTTTGAAGGTCCTTCAGACCAGCGTTACCTCTTTGCAAGAGAAATGGGACAGCTGCAGGTTGCCTCTCTTCGGCCTTGCCCCCGTGTCCCTGGCGGAAATTAGCCCAAACCTTCTGATTTTCAGGGCACGTGGCCAGCCTGGGCTTTTTGCAGACAAGGGGTTGTATAATGAGGTCTAGTGCGTATGGCTGAAACTGGCCACTTCTCTGTTCCTTTATTGTCTGATACTTCAGCGGGAAGGACGTTTCCTCTTTCCATGGCTGTACATTTGCAGCGTGGTGTGAACCTGGGCAGCACACGTGGCTGCAAGTTGCATAAAGTTGCATTAACACGGGGGCGATGCTCAGATGCAGGACTTCACTGCTTCGCAGCGGTGTCTGTCAAGGGCAGGCATTCTTGGTGGAAACAAAGAGGTTGTAGGGAGCGACTGATGACTGTATGGGGAAGGTGTCCGTCTGGAAGAGTTGTGAAGGCTCCTGTGACTCGCAGGCTCGTTGCACTGTAGATTTCTTGGGAGCGATTGACTTGGCTGTTCGTTACCGTTGCAGTGTGTGCCCACAGAGGTTTGAGGCTCGTGTCTGTGCGCTCCAGCGGGACCTGAGCGCAGATTGTGGCAGGTGCCGGGGCGGCGTGCAGACACGCTGCACCACGTGGCCCTCTTCCGTGCTTCGCCTCGGCGTACCAAGCGTGTCCTAGCACGAGATGGTTATCTTCTGACAGCATTTTGTTTTGTTGCTGTTACCACATAATGAAGCCCAAGAGAACTCCAGCAGCGATGGTGATTATGTTCGTTAGCATTCAGCAGCAGCGCACATTTACCTCATCAAAGCCGACCGCTTCAAATTGCATATATAAGCCTAAGGAGGGTGGGGTTTTGTTTACAGCTGTGCAAAGTCAGTTTAGGGATGATGCATGACATGTGAGGCACCAGCTGAGTGCACTTTGCTCATGTATTCAGTGAAGCTGTTTGAGTAACTGAGATGGTTTTGCCTCTCTGATGCTGGCTCATTCACTCTGTTGAACAAAAAAATGCTTTAACTGGCCCAATCTTTCACGTAGAGGTTGCCTTCTGTCCACTGAAGAGATTAAGTACTTCTGTTGAAAATAGCAGGCTTTGATAATGGAGTTTTGTTGTGCTAATTTTTGCATTGAGGTAAGACATTTCTAATAAATTAGTTGAGAAATACGAGCACGTAAGTGAAAAATAACCTCAGTACAACATTTGATATGTTCAGTCCTTAATCAGAAGATCCCAGCTGACGAGGTGGGAGTTTGTGGGTGCCTTGTGCCGTATTGCTAGTGCAACTGATGAAAAATTGCCTGGTTTCAGGAGTTTTCCAGGTCTGACTTAATTAGGAGGAGCAATACAGCATTGCAGAGAATTGCTTGATGCTGTTCCAGGCAAAGTACCATGTTTCCATTTCTTCTTCTGTGAAGCTACAGAGAGTTTGACCCATACCTGTCAGGATTTGTGTTTCCTTAGTGCAGGAGCAGCACTTGATGCTCTGTTCGTGTGTTTTGTGTAATTCCCATCTTAAACGTCTCTGTTGTTTGAAGCAAGCTCCAGTAAAACTTAGCGTTTTTGCCAGAGCTGCTAATCAATCACTACCTGCTTGCTTGGGATGGCATTTTTGAAATAAACCTGTGAGGATTTAATCCTTAAATACATCTTTGCAATAATATCTGAGCTGCACAGTTCCTGGCTTTCAAGAGGCTGTTTTGGTCACTTGGGTTCAGTTCCACAGCGCTTGAGTAGCATTTGGGCATCGCCAAAGTGTGGAAGCAGAGCCCAGAAGGCAGTGGTCATCCCACGTCTGTGTCGGGAAAGGCTGCCTGGGAGAAACGTGTTTGGTGTCTCCACGTTCCCTCTGACCAACCTGGACCAGCGGGTTGCTTTGGAGGGAGTCCTAAAAGTCCTAGGATGAGTTGGTGATTGTTGATGTTGCCATCAGCGTGTGTTGGCTTGCGCCCCTGGAACATTTATCGAGATGTGAGTTTAAAAGGGGATATAACAAGGAATGTTTTTGTCCTAGTTGTTGAATGTTGGACCGAGGAGATCTCAGCCAGGCCAGAGGAGAGAGCCCAGGAAGATTATCACTGTGTGTGTAAAAGAGGATGTCCACCTGAAGAAGGCAGAGAACGCCTGGAAGCCAAGCCTGAAAAGAGAAAACCAAACCGAGGACCCAGAAAATGTCAAAACCCAGGTGAGAGCGTGAGCAAGCACTTCTGAGAGTACAGCAGTGTGTAACAGAAGAAAGGTGATCGTTTGCCTTTGCTGTTGTGTAAGACAGTGAAAAAGGGCAATGAATTCCAGTTTGAATCACAGCTTTCCCCTACCTGGATCTTTTTTTTCGACTGTTTATTCTTGACCCAGAGTTTAAATGGCAGTCCTGTATATTAAGACAGTCTAAATAGGGAACACCAGACAACCTACTACCTCTCCTCCAGAGTTGTTTTTTCTATTGCTGTTTTAGTAGAATATTTCAGTCTCCATTCTAAAGCAAACAACCTCAGACTTCCAGCACAGAACTTGCTTTTCATCCCCTTTTAGACTACATTTCTGTGCTGAACCTCAGCAGTACTGAGGTTCCTCTGTAAGATTCCCTCAGCTCGTCCTGCCCAACGCAACCATGCTCTTTCTGAAGCTCTCTGTTTTTCTCCCCCTCCTTTCCTCTGTGGGGCAGCCTCTCTGGGTGGAGGTATTTGCCTGGTGGTGAAAATTGTAATTTGTAGGATAGGTTGAGGTAGTCTTGAACAACACTAGAATTCTGTTCCCAGGGCTAACAGCAGCCTTGTTGACCTAATTATCATCAGGACAGTTTTAAAAAGAATGCCTTAAATATAGAAAAAGTTGATTGCCCCTGGTTGAGAGAGATGATGACCACTCCCATATTAATTTATATTTCATAGCTAAATTGATACGAAGAAGAAGATTTCAGTTGGGTGACAGCAAGGCTTTGTGCCTCTGTTGTGCTTGGAAAAAAGTGCTTGGGCATTTCCAAAAATCCGGCACTGCAGCTGTGACCTGTGATCCGTAGTAGCCGGTGGCTGAATTATGGTTGGAGCTGAACTGTACACAGATGTGTGGTTGTGTACCTCAGTATCCTCGTCCTACAGGACATCATCTCTGTTCACTTGTAAAATGCCTAGCTCATTGCTCAAAGCCACCATATGCCTCTTTGATTTGTGCTGAAACTTTAAAGTTTTCCTGTCGTTCAGGAGCTGTTCCGCAAGGTACGAAGCATCTTGAACAAGCTGACGCCCCAGATGTTCAATCAGCTTATGAAGCAAGTTACAGACCTGACAGTAGATACAGAAGAGAGGCTGAAAGGAGTCATCGACCTGGTCTTTGAGAAGGCTATCGATGAACCGAGCTTCTCCGTGGCATATGCAAACATGTGCAGATGTCTTGTAACGGTAAGAGCTGCCAAAGTTAGATAGGAAGTTCCTCAGGGAAAACATTCTGCACCTTATCCCCAAGGACTGATTAGCAGTAATACAAACACAGCAAGAGCAGACTTAAAAGGTAGTTTCTGAACATAAATAAAAACAATTTACATCACAGATTTCTTCCTCTACATTCATTGGCCGTGGCAGGCTTTGCTTGGGGTGATGCTTTGTTTGGAGTCAAGGGCACCGAGCGCTTTGCTGTGCCTGGTCGCAAGATGCTATGAGTCACGTTTGGAAGTCCAATTTCTCCCTCTCATTTCAAAGGGAAGCCTAAGGTGCAGAGCCAAGCTTTGGACATTTAACTTTCAGATGCTTGGTTGGGACAAAACGTCCCCTTCCTCTCCCAGCTGATAGTTTGCCATGCCATGCAATGAAGGAGCATAGCTTCAGGGTCTTCAGTGTGTAATAACAGCGTTTTTAAGCAGTGAGCCTTTTTAAAGGATTCCATGAACGGAAATGTAATCTGTCTCCAGGCAGAGGTGGTGTCAGCCAAATTTTGAGTGTGACTTTACATATGGAATCTAAAACTCCGCTGGAAATCATGACATGCTGCTTAACTGTCATGGCCTTGCAAACTTGCATTGCTGAATATGAAGTACATAATAAAATGTAATGGATAGCCTATAACAAATCTCGCTTGTATGTAGAGTGTAGCTGTATTTCTGCTGATGTTTTTCTTTCTTTTCCTACAGCTGAAAGTGCCCATGGCAGACAAACCTGGGAGCACAGTAAATTTCCGCAAGTTGCTGTTAAACCGCTGCCAGAAGGAATTTGAAAAGGACAAAGCTGACGACGATGTCTTTGAAAAGAAACAGAAAGAACTTGAAGCTGCTACCACTGTAAGTGGTATATTTCCCCATAAATTCTCAGAGAGCCCTCTGAAAAGGATCCCTTTTGAAGATGGCAGTCGACTGGGGGGGAATATTGAAGCTGAGTTTCATTCTGTCACTTTGGCTGAATGTAATTAAAAATATTTGCCTTGATTAGTGTATTTATAACCTCTTTTTGGTTCTTATGAGAAAAAGAGCAAACAGGGACACCAGTGACTAGGTCTGTAAAACTGGCTCTTTTGAAGAGTTCTGTGCTCTTTGAACATACTTTTTAGAGCTGTTTTTCTGTTTTACAGCCAGAGGAGAAGACACGGCTCCATGATGAGCTGGAAGAGGCCAAGGACAAAGCCCGACGGAGATCCATTGGGAATATAAAATTCATTGGCGAGCTTTTCAAATTAAAAATGCTGACGGAGGCGATCATGCATGACTGCGTGGTAAAGCTGCTGAAAAACCATGATGAGGAGTCCCTCGAGTGCCTTTGCCGCCTGCTAACTACCATTGGCAAGGACCTGGACTTTGAGAAAGCAAAGGTAGGGCAGGATCAGAAATGAGTAATGAGGCTGGACAGGGGACGGAAAACTGGGTGTGGAGTGTTTTTATTGGAGATTTTTTTTTCCTCGTTAATTTTTGTGCATCATGAGGAGGTCATCCACTCTTCTGTGGATGTTTCATCACTACCTGGCCTTGCTCCCTCCTCTCAGTCCCTCTCTAATATTCTGTACCATCTTCAATGGTGTTATCCAATCATTACTTGTTTCCAAGTATTTCATCCAAGCACACAGTCTAAACGTACTTGACATATACCCTGTGCTTCATTTTCCAAATAGATTTTACTTCTTATCTGTAGTTTCTAAAACATTAAAGTGGTTTCTTTGCTGCTGAGGGTTTGTATTACCCAAGAATTCTACTACTGAATGTATTATTCCACGTTAAACCTAAAAAAAAAAACCACCACCTTGTTAGCTGCCTTAAACCCGCACCTGAAACTTGGCGGCTGCATTTATTTTGTGTCATCATCTCCAGCTATGCTGGAGTGAAGCAGCTGTTTTGCAACTGCACTGCTCCAGCATCCTCCTCCCGACTTCCCAACAAACGTGTGTGTAACACAGAGCATTACGCGCTCCCTGAGCTTCTGTTGGCACAGGCGATCTGCTTCTCCTTCGCAAAAGTCAGGCACGGGATGAAAAAGCATTTGAGGATTTTGCCAGAAATCAGTTGGACTCAGCTCTGGAAACAAACCGAGCTAATTGTCTTCAGCTGCTCAGGGCAGGGAGTTCCCTCACAGTGCACTGGGTTGCAGGGATCGCGGTGGATCAGTCCCGATCTGCATAGGGCATCCTCAGACAAACAGTGTCCCAAGCCATTTTGTGGAGCGTTGACCAAAACAGCGCAGTTTACCACTAATCCCCCAGGCTAAATACCCGCATCGTTACGTAGCAGCGTGCGCGTTGTTGATGCAAGTTTGAAAGTGCCAGAAGAGGAATATAAATCTCTCCACGTGCTTTGGGAAGAAAACAAGGTTTGACTTCTAAGCAGTAGCTGAGGTCATGTTGGATAAGTCCTGGACACTGTTTTCAGTCTTTAGTAGCACAGAAACAGAGGAAAAACGAACTTTTTGCTGCGCTGGCCACTTCCACAACCCTGAGCTGCAGCTCAGTGCAGCCAGGAGCGGCGTGCAGCAAGGAGACGCTTTCAGATGTCATGTTTCTGTGTGTGAGAAGGTGCCTGGGTCCTGTGCTGGTGGGTTGTTATTTCTATCAAGGTTGAGAGAGAATCCTTTATTTATTTTCTATTAATGAGGGAGACACTTAATTATGCATTTGTATTGAAGCTAAAATGTTCTTGTTAAAATTTCTGGAAAATGTCCAGAAATTTAAATATTTTTCCCGTCATTCCTAACTTTGGAAACTTTTGCTTGCTTAGCTGAAACTTTCCAGGGCAAGGCCAGAACCAAATTTTTAATGTTTGTTTAAGTGTAAAGAAAAGGATATAGCAGGTTCTTTATGAAGGGAGTGGGAAGCATTTTATAAAACTGCTCTGAAACTTTTTAAAACAGATGAAGCTGTTTAAAAAAGCCGAAGAGGCTTTTTAGAGCCTGGCAAGTCAAATTTAGACCTAGTGAAGGCTTCTGTAATGATACTACCTTGCGTCTTAGGGAAGATTTGTTTTCATTACATCATCACTTTTTGGAAGAAAAGGCATAAATAAGATGGTACATAATGCTCGTGGGGTTTTGTACTACAGCTGAGCCTGTTAAACAGCTGCTTGCTGACAGAGGCAGTGCGTCTGCCCCCCCCTTCTTTTGCCTGACCCCAGCTGAGATGGCTCAGGAGGTAAAGCAATGAAGTGCCTGCAGGGTTAATTTTGTGACTATTCAGTTCCCTTAGCCAGTTTTTCTTGGGCTGAGATGAGCACATGTTGCTGGTACGAAAAGGGGGAGCTGATAGGTAGAGCAGGACTCCTTACTCGTGGCAGCTAGCCAGCAGGTCGACTTCACTGTGCCACAGAAAAAAAGAACATCCATTTCTTTAATGTATGGCAAATTTATTCTGTACATGCAGAGGGTGTAGATAATCTGAGTAATTAAAAATGCAGTGGAAGTGTGTGCTGAATGAAGGAGGTGTCTGCAGACTCATGTCTGCACAACCCACGCTCAAATCCAACCTGTGGGTACATACGAGACCCAAAGCACCTTCTGCAATGAGCAGATCTGGGTCCCCAGCTGGGCTTCTGGCACGGAGGTGCTGTAGTACTGAGCTCACAGACTCCCCACCTCAGGGAGTATGTTCACTGTCTTCCAAGATACACTGACGATGACATTTCTCTTGTGTAGCCTCGCATGGACCAGTATTTTAATCAGATGGAGAAGATTGTGAAAGAGAGGAAAACATCTTCAAGGATTCGGTTCATGCTTCAGGACGTAATAGACCTAAGGCTGGTAGGTACCAACTCCAGTAATAACAGAGCATGTTCCCTTGCACGTCTAGGCTGGAAGAACACTGACCCAAGATCAGGGATCGTGGAAGTTACAGCAACAGTGGAATGTTAGGGGAAGATTTGTGCCCTTTATCATCCCAGAAGCCTGGCTGTTCAATGAGTGTCTCTTTTTCCATTTTTAATTTTCTTTTTTATTAAGTTGTTAGACAGGTGAAATACTTTAAGCATTGGGTGTTTCAGTTCAGCTTAGTGTTAGACACACGCCCGGACCAGCTTCTGGTAACACTGGTCCGGCCCCACTACAGCAGACGTGCCTGAGCCCTTTTCCCACGACAGGCTTTGGATGTTCTTCCCCCATGGCAGCCCCTCTGCTCCCATCTGCCAGTCATACTGCCTAGCTGTCATCATTCCCGTGCAACTGGGGCGTAGCTGTTCCCTGCCAGCACTAACTTGTGCTGGTGGGACCAAAGCACTGTGGACCAAAGCATACCCCACAAACTGGGGGGTCAGTGTGGTTGTAAAACAAATGAGAGCTCTTCGTCATGGCAACATGCATTGTGTAGAGCAGTAACCCCGTATTAGCCCGTATTGTTGCTACAGGTAGGCATCTGCTAGGTGTTTCCTGGCCGTACCGTGTTAAACAAAAGCAAATGGAGTCTGTGCTCTGTCAGAGTGCGATGATGGTGGGTCCACATCAAACGCCAGAACTGAAGAGTAGGAAGTACTCTGGCGCAGATGTCAAAACACACAGAGCAGGCATGGGCCTGCCCGTCTTGTAATCCCACCAGGATTTTGAACACAGCCAAGCTGTTAGACCTGGGGTCTCGGTGAAGGGCATCTGTACGCCGGCTGAAGATGTGACTGCAGCTTGCACAAACATTCCCAAATAGCTGTAATTTCACCCTTATAGGTGCTGATAGCAGCGCGGCTTTAGCAGTGCTGGCCTCAAGACAGCACTTGACTGAAGCCCTGAGTGGGTTTTGCTCTTACCTCAAATGGCTGTTTTGGGGTTTTGTACAGACTGAAGTCACTGTTTCAACTACAGGGTACACAAAGATAATTAACTCAAAAATTGTATTGAAGTTGTAGCAAGATCAAGAGGTAGTCTGGTTAATTTGGGGGATAGATGGATCTGTGCAGTGTATGGTTGAATAGACACATCAAGCAGTAGAAATGTTTTGCAGAGACACATCACCTCTCTGCAGGATTCTTGTCTTAGCCATCACGATCCCTGGAGTGACAAAGCACCATCTCCAGATAAAATGCAGTCACTTCTTTATTTTCAGAGTTTCATGTTTTTCCTCAAGCTTGGAGGAAGTGTTCCAATGAGCACTGTCAATAATAAACAGAGAGTGAGAGTAACAGCAGTCTCCCTCTAGCCCATCTCTTCCTTGACCTAGGAAGACTGGAAAGCTGGAAATGTGCTAGGGGTTAATAAGGATTGAATTCAGTCATGTCTCTCCAGAGTCAGGTCCTCACTGCAGCCTTCAATCTCCACCAATATACACACCATAGCCTACATACAGAGTATATACCTCTGACCTGTGGTGCTGCAGTAACCATGTCAGCAACATCGCCCAGCTCCACAAAGCTTCCTCCAGTCCCTCTGAGAGCGCGCCACTAGCACGTCACAAGGGTGGCAGGGTTAGGCCTTGCTCACTGTACTTGGAATACCCCATTTCCAATGCTCTGCTCCCAGAAGTATCGCTGAGCACGTTTGTTTCTCTCCTAGTGTAACTGGGTTTCGCGGAGAGCAGACCAAGGCCCGAAGACCATCGAGCAGATTCATAAAGAAGCCAAGATTGAAGAGCAAGAAGAACAGAGGAAAGTCCAACAACTCATGACCAAAGAGAAGAGGAGACCGGGTAAAGTAAAAGCCAAGTTGGCTGCTCGTTTCACTCATTTCAAATCCAGTGGCCATAGTCAGAACCCCACATAAAAGAAAGTATGTTTTTTCCTAAGTGTAATGAGCAAAGGAATTTGGGGCCTTATTATGGCCGAAGCTGGAAGAGGAACAATCTTACTGTGGGTTGGCTGTGTGGGGTTTTTTTTTGGACAAATCGCTTGGTAGAAATAAACATCACAGGCCAGTAGTGCTTGAGTTTTGTATTTGTGCAAACCACATTTGATTTTGTGACAGGCTGCCAGAAATCTGTTGTAACAAGTTTCTACGCAGGAGTCAGATTTGCCATCCATTCTTACTTACAGCAGCATCTGATTTCAAGAGAATAACATCTGATATCCAGAGTAACCATATTGTCTTGTAAGGTGTTAACTCTGCGTGAGAAAATGTTCTAGCATTACCTTAAATTGCTACTGGCCCTTGAAGTTGACGCTTACCTGAAGGTCAATTTGAAGTGACAGGTGCTTCTCAGAGGCATAGGGCCAAACCAGGCAAATCTTCTTGGTTTCTGAGGCATGGTAGTCCCTTGTGCTGGCTTAAAGCATGCTCCTTGCTTTGTCCAGCCACAGCAAGGCACTGTTTTGCAGCATGAATGATCAGAACAGTGTCTTCCCTTCCAAAAAGGCTGGAAATAATTTTGTGAAAGTATAGAGTAGCTTTAAAACAAATTGCAACTAGGATGACGTTAAAATATCCATTACAGTACAAATAGAAATCAGGTGGAATAAAAGTGCCAGTGAGAGCAGAAGTGCACAGAGAACTTTCAATATGGATTCTGGGGATAAAGGCACATGTTCTAGTAAAATGGATTAGCAAGCAGGGAAAACAAAGACTGGGACTGAGGAGTGCATGGAAACATGTCATCTTTGGAATTCCTTAATACGAAGGATTATTAAAGTGCTGTGAAAACAGGCCATAAAGAAAATACAATAGACTTCATTTTAGTTATTCTGAAATTGGTATCAGTAGAAGGTAAGGAACTTGTGACTACTTGGATGGGTCTTGGTTTCCTTGGATAGAAACATGCCATCTTCTTTTTCTCCTTGTGTTGAACTTGGAGTCTCCCAGGGTCCTGCTGGGGACGAGCTGAAGGTGGTTGTGTTTGTTGTCTGGCAGGTGTCCAGCGGGTCGATGAAGGCGGTTGGAACACTGTGCAGGGGGCGAAGAACAGCAGAGTGCTGGACCCCACCAAGTTCCTTAAAATCACCAAGGTAGGTGCCAGCACAGGACTCATTCAGAGCAACAAGATGCCAAGGTCATACCTGATTGCATCTGTCCATCTAGGAGAGACTGTTACAGTGTTCACAGGTCAAAATCTGTGATTTGGGGGTATTTTAACTACCTAGAGTTAGTACTGTGCGTGAAAAATGCACAAAGGAAAGCTCCATTGCCTTCTAAATGTTTCTATTCTGATTGTTCTAAGGGACAGCAGTACACATACACTTGCCTAGGTTTGTAGTGTCCTTTTAGTGACACAGAAGTTCTCTAAGTTGAGAAAGTGCATTTTATCAAATGGTGAAAAGAGAATGTAAGTTGGGTAACTGTCTGATGCTGATGCAGCACATCAAAGGACTGTTACAGGAGTGTCAAACACCTGGCCGTATGAACCCTTTGCCTCAAATACTTAAGAGCCATTCTGATGCTGCTTAGTAGAAGGGATTCCACGTGCAATTTGAAAACAACATGTTCTTATCATATCACAGATAGCAGCACTCCAGGCTTAAAAGGTTCAGGTAGTATGAGAAGAGCTGTGTCCACTTTTACTGTGTTTCTGGACTTGTATGCAATGCAGTTGCATCTGTCAGTATGCGATACACTTCCATATCCATCCTCCGTGTGAGCACCTTCCTGTTATTTGCTTTTGGAGTGATGTTTTTGCAGCATTTATCTCAGGCTGCAAGTTAGGCAAGCTAGGAGATTATTCCATTGTTAATGGTCTTCAGAACAGCCGTGGGATTTGTCGCCAAGGAGAACTCAGTCTGACATAAATCAGGGTGATTCCCAGACATTCCTGTGTCCCAGTTAATGTCACTTTCCCTGAATTTTACTCTCAGTGCCCAGATGTTCAGAGAGCTGTAAAGTAGAATCTGGATAGACTGCAGCCTTTCTGCAGATCAGGCTCAGTTTGTTCCTTGTGAAAGTCATAAAACAGACTCCAGAACTTAATTATCAAGAGGGATTCAGCCTGCTTTTGTCTGGGCTTACAGCTCATGTGGGAAAAGTCCTTCTACTCCGTTTAGTGCAATTACAGTACAAATAGACCTAGCTCCACAACAGCAGCATTACTGGGAGGTGAGAGGAGCTTGTACAAAGAGATCTGCAGGGTCACAACCTCCCTGTCAATAAGTTCGCCTACTGAGCATTGTAAAATCAATGTTCTCTTCTTGTCGAGAGGCTATTTTTCCCTCCAAGTTTGCAACCTATTGTTGTTCTTTGCCCTGTAAATTCTGTTTGTTACTGTGCAGATTTCCCCCAAAGCCATGACTAGTAGGTGGAGTGGACACCACAGGACCATTTTACTCACCACAAACAAGCTGAATGTCTTCCGAGTACTGATACACTGCACCTTTTCCTCCTTAGTGAGCTTCATAGTTCCTAATAAAATAAAGATCCTGGTCATTATAAATGTTTTTCATTGACACTCTGGAAGAGGTTGTTTGTAATGACCTTTGTTTGTCGAATCCTCTGTCTTTGGCTAGAGTTCAGTCTTCCAAAAATGCATTAAAGTGTATTTTGGTATTCACATGATGGGTACCGTTACAAAAGAAGTAGCCCATTTGTAAATAAGATGCAAGATTTTCCCTTGTAACCACATGTACTGATGTGTTTTACAGCCCACAATAGATGAGAAGATTCAGCTTGTGCCTAAAGCCCAGTTGGGCAGCTGGGGAAAAGGCAGCAGTGGTGGAGCAAAGGCAAGCGAGATGGGTAAGTCAGGACAAGTTCTCACGCTCTGCTTTTCTACCAGCTGTCCTTGCCAGGAGTGGATTTGGGTGGGAATGCTCACAAATGCATTTCCTAAATCACACTGTCCTGCAATGGTAACACAACAGCAAAAGTAGGAGCATCCATTGTTTGAGGTGAGATTCAGCTGTGCACTTAGCTCAGAAAAGAAAAACAGAAGGTGCAGTCGGGATAGATGTTGAATGGTTGTTGGTTTGGGGTGTTTTTTAAGTAATCAGATGCGCAAGGCTCCACCACCACTAATTAGCTCTAAGCAGATGTATCCTCCTGCTTTGCCTCCAAAGTGAGACCTGTCCTGTGGCTCACCAGGATGGGAAAGGGGGGAGGGGGGTAGGCAGGAGAAGAAGGCAGGAAAGTATTTTTTCCCAAAAGAGTTTTTCATCTTGACACAACCAGCAGGTGAATCATTACAGTAATCCAGCCCCAAAAGACAAACAGCATTCATATGGAACGCTGGCATTACCGTGAATCTGGTACGTTACAGGGATATCTGCGCTTGTGACTGCCTGATAAGCGGGGATGAAGTGGAGCAGGGCCTTCCCATGCATTCTCTCCCCATCTCTCTGGAAAAAGCCATTGCTTAAATGATTTTGCGATGCTGAGGTGTCAGCAGCTACTGACCTTCTTGTCCCTTTTCCCTGTGTTGTCTTTACAATCTCCCAGACTCTTTACGACCAAGTGCCACTAGTTTGAACAGATTTTCTGCACTGCAGCCTCCAGTCTCATCTGTATCTGCCTCATCTGCATCCTCAGAATTAGATTCTCGCAGGGCCTTAACTAGGTAAGGTTCGGTCCCTTCGGCTGTCTGTACGCTTGCGCTTTTCACTTGCTGCTCTAGTTGCTAGTAGCATGCAGAAAGAAGAGAATTTCCTCGAGTTTCCAGGAATAGCTGGGTCATTTTTCCCTCTGTGTATTTTGAATTAACTTAAAACACATTAATCTTTTATACTATCATAGGAGAGACAGGTGGTATTAATTTTTAAAGCAGTTATGGTGAATGTTTTAGTTTCCATTTCTCAGCCCCCTTTTATCTAAAGGATATATTTGTTAGTAGTTTATAACATGTTCAAAACTGTTCGGAAAAAATGTAATAAATAGGTGTGAAGGTTGAACTCAGTGGTAATATATTAAGCCAGGTCATTTGTTTTGTTTATCCAGAAAACATGCCTAAAACAGTGCACAAATTTAGCAAGGCTCTTCGATTTCTGTGGCTGTCTCTGACCCCTGCCCATTAGCTGTGACCAAGCCTGCCCATGCATCCACATCATGCGATGCATACATAAGGCTGCGCAGTCCTGTCACGTGCCCCGATATCACCAGGCCTACAGCCACTCCAGCTTGTAGCATGAAACATATATTAAACCTTAATAATTTAGTAACTCAAGACATGCTTTATGAATGTACAGTTCACTTAGAATGTCACTAGTTCTTCCTACCAGCGCTCACCAGCTGCCATACTGCTTTGTCAGTCTGTCGCTCTGAAGTTTTCCTCAAGCTTATTCCTTTCTTTTTAACCTAAAACTCTGGCTTACCTAGAGATTATTCCATTTGGGTAACATTTTGCACATCTTACTCATTGACACGTTAATTAATAGGACAGGTCTTTGTCACCTGTTGCTGATAGCCTTCAATATTCTGAAGATATTTTTCAATAAATGAGTAAAAATACACCGCTCAGAGTATTTCACAGTAAATCAGTGCTTTTACATCATAAATGTCACCATTCTACATTTAAAATGGGTGCTATAAGGACTTCATTGCTTTTCCACGTATTCTCTAGGAAGCATTGTCTCTGCCTGTCTGCTCTGAATATTTGTTCTGAGTATGTTTGTGCATCTCTGAGACTTGAGTCGATTTTGATTATATTCTGTGTAGCAACAGCTGTAAAAAGTAGAGACGACAGTCCTGCTGGTATGCTGCTGCTGTTTGTTTGTTTGTTTGTTTGTTTTTTTCCTGCAAATACTAGAAAGCTGTCCAGTATCTTTTCTAACACCAGAATTGCGAGCAGGGGTTACTCGTACTGTAAATGTGTGTGGTTTTGTTCTGCAGTCGCGGGAGCACGGGCCGGGAGAAGAATGACAAACCTCTCCCGCCTTCCCTCTCCCGTCCCAACACCTTCCTACGGGGCAGCAGCAGTAAAGAGCTGCTGCTCGACAATCAGGCACAAGAGGAGCAGCGGAGAGAGATGCTGGAGACGGTGAAGCAGTTAACAGGCGGCATGGAGATGGACAGAAACAGCACAGAGGCAGAGAGGAACAAAGCCAAGGAGTCTGGTAAGCTGCTCATCTGTGCTCGGGGAATCTAGCTGAATGCGTGAAAAGGCTTAAGGGGAGAATCTGTAAGTAAAAGTGACAGATTTCTGTGCAGCGATGTGAGTATTTGGCCCACAGTGACGCATTGTCAAGCTGTGATAGTTGAGATCTGCCTCCCAAAGGTTTGTAACACGACTGATTTATACAGGCCTTAGCATCATCTCCTATCGTCAACTCCTTAGGATTCACTGGAGCTGAAAGGCTGCAGATACCAGTGAAACACCAGTAAATGGCATTGTCCTTCCTACTGATACCCATTGTTACCACTGGTCTCTGGGACAGAAGTCCCCAAAATCAAGGGGCATCCTCTCAGTTCATCTCGTATCCTAAACCTGTCTCCCGTGATAAGTCACAGAGACAAGGTTTGAGGAGAATCAGAATACAGCGTGTTGTGTGCTTGGAGGGGCCTTCCTGGTTATTTAAGGGAGATTTGGGTTTGTGTCTGTCGTTTGTTAATCACCAGCTGGTTACAGAAATCACAACTACAGGATAAAATCAGGTGCGGGTCCAGCTCCCAGTCACCGTCTCTCTGGGGTACTGTAGCCTCCTCCCCAGGCCAGAGCAGAGGTCGGGATTGTTTTAATGGTCCCCAGGCATAATTCTGGAGCCGAGCATTTTCAGTGCAATGCCACATGCGTTCTCCTGCACCTGCATTTCCTCCAAGCTTCTGCGTGCTGCAGATCCCATTGATTTCAGCAGTGTTCATGTATGCTGCAATCTACAAGGCCAAAATCCCTGATCAGTTCTGCAGTTGCCTCTTCAGTGTCCAGTAAAGCCCTGTCTACCCATCCTGAACATGAGCAGCCATCTGGGGCAGGGACAGGCCATGCACGGTATCTTTTTAGCGCTGCCTTATTGCCAACCCTCATCCCAAGCAGGTCTCAATGCAGCGTGGTGTTAGCACCCGCTGGGGTGGCTTGTCACCTCGTCAGTGCTGCAGCTCCCGCTTTTTGATCCTGCCAGCTTGAGGTGATTTGTTACTGAGAAAGTATTGAGGACATTTAAGACGACATTGCCTGTGGACACAGCTTTTGCAATAGGTACAGCGTTTTGCTTCTTCGTTATGAAACGTCCAGAAACTGTTAATGCAGTAGAAGTGGCGAGGAATACATCTTGACCCCCACAACACAGCACACTGATCGCTTCGGGAGGAAGCTTCATAAAAGACTTCATGGGAAGCAAGGTTTTGGGGTTTGGGAATGTGACCAGGAGGTTACCTGGGTTGGCTGCCCATCACAGTCAGCATGTTTAAAATTTGTAGCATACTGTTAAGAGCTCCTGTAACAGCTCAAAGCATAATTATTTAATATTGATAGTGCTTTGAAGGTGTTGCATCCCGTGTCACTGCCGTTGTTTCTACAAGATTTGCAGCGTTACTGGGAGTTCATATAGGGGAAAATGTAACTAAGAAAGAAGCAATGCAGGCCTGATGATGAGTCAGGAAACACACCCCGTGCTTGTTATTTCAGCCATCGCATTCCTGCTTGTAAATCATCTTTGTTCCAGTTATCACAGCAAAGCTTGCTATGGACTGCGGCTGGCCAGCCAGCAGGAACGGCTCTGACTTCTGTTTTCAAAATGTCATCTTTGGAAACAGTTCTGATTTTCCTTTTCCAAATGCTTTTTTTGTTTCTACCAGTCAAGCCAGAAGCTCCCCCAGCTCCAGTGCAAGAGAAGCCTTCGCTATCAGAAGAAGAAATAGAGAGAAAATGCAAATCTATCATTGATGAGTTCTTGCATATTAATGATTTTAAGGTAAGCAAAATGAGAACCTTGTGTAGCAGAAAGATCTGCAGCTGTGGGGCTTGAGAGCGTTTTCTCTCCAGGAGCAGTGGAAGCACCCGGTTCTCACAGAGGTAGCAGAAGCAGTGGGGCCTGTTACAATTTGGGTGGCAGCTGCTCCGTGAGTGTTTTCTGCCCTGCTGGTAGTAGGAAAAATAGGCCAGTTTGTGCGTTTTAAGTAGGAAGATGTATGTGTTTCTGTCATGAATCACTGAGCAGCTCCATAATAACTGCAATTTTGGAAGCAGAAAAGCTAGTGGGAAAATAAACTGAGGTTTTCATTTAGTTATCAAAGCATGTGCTGTTGTGATCTGGAGGCAGATAAAGCAATACTAAATATTGAACAAACCACTCTAGAGTATTTTTAATAAACATTGAAAATTACTGAGCAGCTGTCATCACTTCCTAGTTAAAGGTTGCAATTTTGTTTCCCTTGTAAATGGATTTGTAGCCTGTCCAGGGAGTTTACAAGAAGTATTACATTTGCTGCAGAACCAAATGGTTTGATCTTTTGCTGAAGTAAATTCTAGAAACGCACAAAGTTTGAAATGACAGTGCTAGGGAATTCCTAGTTTGGCACCCTAAAAATGGTATTGCTTCTTGCACTTCATAGTGTTCCCAATTAAAATCAGGGAGGGTAGTATCCTTACAGCTTGTTTGGGGCTCACATCTAGTTACCAGGACAAGTTTGTCCCAGAGTTCTTATCAGGAGAAAACTCTGATGTGGAGAAAAAATATTCTTTGATTTGCAATATCCCCAAGCTTGCTGGCCTGGCAGATCTCAGCAGGAGGAGGCAGAGGACAGCTGGGCCAGTTAACAAAGTAGTCTCCGGTCCTTTTTCAGGTAGACTTCAAAGTCTAACCCCTGGATGTCCAGGGCTAAAAGAGGTGCTTCAGTTTCTGGTTTCTGTGCTTGCAAATACAATGACTTTGGTTTTTTTTTTATGGCTGGATGGGAATACAGTTGAATTGTGTTAGACAAGTGTCCATCTGCTTAAAAAGGACATCAGACTGAGGCAGCACATTTGCAGTAAGGAATTACTTGATAACTTTAAAATCTCAATGCCCTTCATATGTGGTATGTGACAAAGTTTCTGACAAACGCAGCTTAAACTCGCATTAATAGGCCATATGAGTGCTTATGTTAATGTAGGATATAGCAAAGGAATAGTGTTGAGTTTAGTCTTTGCTATTTAACCTGCCTGTAAATGAAAGCCGTTGAGCTTTCATTTCGTTGAGCGTATGTCAGTGCCCAGTGCCAGCAGGGCCAACCAGCGGCATGGTCACCTCTCTGTCCTGGAGACGCGGGGATCCGTCAGGCACCTCTGATCTCTGACCTGAGCACGTGGTCTGGGACTGCCGAATCCTGACCTGCGGAAAGCAGCCAGCTGGGGCCTCCAGCAATGCAGCTGGGGCTGCCAGCTCTTGATAACTAAGACAAAGAGCAGATGTGTGTAGCTAGGGGACTGTTGAGATCCACTGGGCTGAACCTAGGAAGTTGGTGGAAGATCTTTGCAGATGACAATGGACATCGTTTGAAGTGTGACAGAGCATTTCTCTGAAAGTCTGTATTTAAGAGCATTTTATTTGCTTAGGTTGCAAAATGTACATGCCAGAAAGTAGAAACTTTATAAAGAGGAGGTTTTCCTCTACATGGTACCCACATTTTCTGCTTCTTTATATGGTGTGATTTTGTAAGCAGGCATTTCTGTGCCAGGCCAGATATTTCGTCTTTTTGACTTGGCTTAATATTTTATAAAATGATAGGCATTTTGGTGGCATCCAGAAGACAATTCCTGTCCTTACACTTAGCAGCCAAGCTGTACCCTGGAGCATGATAGTTTATTTTAAAAATTCTGTTGCCTGCGCAGTCTAAATTCTCATCTTTTTTTAATTCCTGATTGCCATTTCAGTGGTGATTTGTGATGAGGTTCCACAGCCTAGTTCAGCACCTTTGTCTTCAATAAATACTCACTTTCAAAACAAAAATCAAAGCCAGGAGTCTCCTGACCTGCCATCAGAAAAATCCCCATCCCATACTCCAGCTGCTAAGCAGTGCACCCTAAGCTAGCAGTAAACATCCTTCTGCGCCACTTCGCGTTTTGTTTTGTTGATGTTTGCAGTTCAGGCAAATGATCCTGCGTGTCGTTTGAACAGGAAGCAATGCAGTGCGTGGAGGAGCTCAGTGCCCAGAATCTGCTGCCTGTTTTCGTGCGAGTGGGAGTGGAGTCGACACTTGAGAGGAGTCAGATCACCAGGGATCACATGGGCCAGTTATTACATCAGTTGGTGCAGTCAGGAAAGCTGAGCAAGCAGGATTTCTTCAAGGGGTTTGTATTCTGCACACAGAAACAGATACTTTTCTCGAGCGTTCATTGCAGATGAGCACTGTTTGTGTTGGATGGGAATGATTTCCCACTTTGCTTTCATATCCTATTCTCTCCATGCATCCTTTTTGAAGGAGCATTTCCACCTGGGTATACTGACAGTAATATAAATATTTTACTGTATTTTTAACTATTTCAGATACTTTAATGAAAGTAAATATTTTTGTACTTATGTAAGTATTTATTTCTAAGCAAATATGGAGGTGTATATTTAAATGTGTGTGTTTAGTTTTCCATCTTGAAAAGTATTTGTCAATGTTTGGCATTTGGCAAATCATTAAATATGATTAAAAGGGGAGGAAGAAGATAAAAATCTTCATGTGACATTAGTGCCTGGAAGCTCCATAGTCTGAAGTCCTGAGCATCCACAGAATGGCAGCCACCCTCGCACTGGTGTGAAAACAGGCTTCGCCCATACAGTGCCATTGCTTGGGACAACTCAACTTCAGGGTGTAGACGTGGCCTCAGGGGTCTGTGAAGGAGAGAGAACACGTGCCAGATGTGGTTTCAGATGGGAAAGGTGTTCCTCAGAGAACTGAGTTTCGGCTGCTGGCTCATTTCAGCTCTCAGATGGTAACCACCTCTGGTTGTGAGTGCTGTCCGGTTGTAAAAGGAACCCAGGAGGGATCCCTGGCACCACTCAGCCCTTGCTAGGGCTTAGAACAGGTTGGTTGAAATGGATAGCTGTGAAAAGCAGCCAGAGAACAAGGAGATGAAATAATGCCTTCAGACGCTGAGTTTCTGCATACCTTGCCCTGTCTTGCTGCTTTTATTTGAATCTTGTCTCACTGTGGTACTGCTGACAGCTCCAATGGTGATCCCCGTGCACCCACATCTGGCAGTGAATTTCATCGTGATGAAATTGAGTGGCTCACGGGAAAAGTTTAGGCAGCCTAAGTTCAAAACTGTATAGAGTAGCAGTACGAAATACATCCCCAGGGAGTATGCTTGTCTGTGTCCATGCAGTTGCTGATGTTTGAAGCGATACGTTCCCATAACGGGTTGTGATTAAAGCCGTCCCTGCGTTTCCTAAGGTGTGGACAAGTAGTTGTGATGCCAAATAAGTAGTAGTGTGATGAAATAGTGGGATGTGTGGTTTGAATATGGCATAAACAAAGTAAAATAGGTCCTGAAGTTGATGAAAGGGCGAGTGCCCACCATGGTTTTCAGTGGGCACATGAGAAGAACACCATAAACCACTACTATTATTCACGCAAGACAAATTACTCTGTAATTAGGGGTTATGGGATGAGTGCTGGTCCCAGCACAGGTCTGGAGAGATACACAGCAGGAAACCAAATTCTGGCAAAAGTGCTTGGGCAAACTAGGTTGAACTAGGGGCAGAGGACATAAAGAGACAAGCCAAGGTGACGGTTCCTGCTTAGAAGCTGTACCCCAGAATTTTTGAGCTTTTAAGGGAGAAATGGACAACAATCAGAACTGGCAGGAGAGCCAGAAAAATGATCATCTTGTACCAGGCATGAAAAGTGAAGCTACCTACACGGCTTTTATCAAAAAGAAAAGTTTTGAACAATTCTGGAAACCGTATCCAGAGTTGGGGAGCAGTTTTGTAATTCAGCCTGCTGCATTTTCTTTTCCTGATGACCATTCTCTAACTGGTTTGAGCAAATAGCTTGTGGAGGAAGAAACCAGCCACCCTCTTGTGTGTTGAACTTTCTCTTACGTTGTTTTACTTATTTATCAACATTTTGCTGATTGCCTTACATTTGGACCTATGTTATTATTAATCCCCCTTCTGTAAATGTTTGGATTTTTTAAGAAGGCTCGATTTATTAGATCTTTTAAAGACAAAAATGCTGTTTACATTTACAGGTTTTTACTGGTTAGCAAACAGCTTGTTCCTGGGATATAAGAATTACTGTATATGAAACTTTCCTGGATGTGTTGTCTCTACCTACTGGTTTTACAGAAGACAATGCATTTCCAACATGCTCTGCATGTTACTGTAGCAAGAAATTTACTCCTAACGGTTTAGAATCACTTGAAAGCCTAACACATCAATAGTATTCTTCATTATCTTGGTTTGTTTTAACAAAGTGTTTTTTAAATGTAGACATTTACTTTGCAGGAAAAGCCTCAGTTTGAGTTGTACTTAATGCTTGATGCTTTTCTTCTTTTTCCTAAAGGTTTTCAGATACCTTGGAGATGGCAGACGATATGGCCATAGATATACCCCATATTTGGTTGTACCTAGCTGAGTTGGTGACCCCCATGTTAAAAGAAGGAGGAATCTCTATGAGAGAACTTATACAGTAAGTACTGCTGCTCTTTTTCAGTGGCGTTTGAGCCAGAGCCATCTGCCTGGCTATGCCATGGTATTTTGACAACATGGTTCCCATCAGCAGATAAAAGACGAATAGTATTAAAGGCTCAGCTTCTCATATGAGTTGCTGCAGGGCTTGCTGCATACTGTTTGGGACTTCTGATTTGCACCAAAAGGAAAGCTGTGATGGGAAGGGAGCTTGCTGCTCTGTAGACATGGTTCAGGGGTGAAAGTTTTATCTATTAGTAAACTACAATCCTGTTTGTTTCAGTTGAGCTAAAAAATAACCTGATGTTGTACAGTCAGTGTCAGTCAAAAGCACACTGAAGCTCTGAGAATTGGATTTTGTGAGAGCAAGGTATCATGCACATGTCTTTGTCTTGGAGTGTAGTAACAACTGTCTGGGCGTTGCCTTAAACACGGGCACAAAACCTTGTTGGCAAGACTGGAAACTGCTTCCAGGACCAAAGTTCCTCTATTTTGTACATGTCCTTATACATTTGGGGGATTAACTAGAAGTCAACTGAACGGTTCCCTTTTCCTGTAAGTAGTGTATTAAGAAAATAATAGCCTTTTTTCCCCCCAAAGCTCTTACCTTTTAGGGTCCTCCTACCTGAATGCAACATCCCACAAAAAATGAGTGGATTTGAACTCACTTAAAAATGAAAAAAATATATTGGTAATAAGCACTGTTGTAGCAAGTGCACTGCATCACTAAAGTCCATTTTATCAGCAGTGCTAGCTAGATCAAATCCTTTATCCTTGGCGGAAGTTAAAGCTGTTTTCATGCCTCAGTTTGATCACTACCCCTTGCCTTGCATTCCAGACTTGGAGTGCTGTTTTATGAGAATTTAACTGTCTTCAGAAATGATTCAAATTATAAGAAAAAATACCTGTTTTTCTTTCATTCTAGAGAATTTAGCAAACCTTTGCTTCCTGTGGGAAGAGCCGGGGTCTTGCTTGCTGAAATCTTGCACCTTCTATGCAAACAAATGGTAAGTATCCAGGTGTACTGTAGATAAGAGCTGGATGCAACAAGTGTATGTTTATGCATGAAGCCTACATGCTCACATTTCCCACAAGAAGATATTTAGGGGTGGACCAGCCAGTCCAGATAACCTAGGAAACCTGCTTCTTCATCCCTGGTTTCAAACCAAGCCTTGCAAGGTTCCAAAAAGTTAACTACTTTTTTCTCATCACTTTTCCCTTTTGCAGGTACCTTTGCACCTGGCTTCTTCCAGAAGCTAGGGTGCTGAAATACTGCAAGAGGGACATTCTCAAGGTATTTCTGGGCTGACCAGAAGCAGCAAGTGCCGGAAATCTTGCGAGAGAGCTGTTCTTGCAGACCGGAGAGGTTCTGAGAGTTCGGATAAGCTCCAGATGGCCTCTCAGACTTCTGGGTGCTTATCCAAACTAAACCTGCCAACTCTTAAGACTCACCCATCACTAGGGGTAGTGACACCTTTTCACCCTGTAACTTCTAGAGCTCTCTTACACATTTCACAGTCGTGTGTACAAACAGTTTGGTGATTTCCCTATAACATTTTTGTCTTTTTTTTTTTTTAATCCAGCTAAATACTGCACTTTGGATAGTGTCTATTTTAAACCCTGTAAAATCCCTCACTTGCCTTTTTGGTTTTTTTAAGCATGCATTCAGATAAGGGTGATTGTTCCAGGAGCATTTCAGGCTAGCAGTACAAATAGTGGCTTTTAATTTATTTTAGTCTTATGCTTGTTTGGACAGTCATGTTTGTTTTCGTTTGATTGCTTTTTGTTTTGTTTTTCCTTCCTCTGTTCTGTGAGAGAAAAGCTGCTGTGCTCTGAAGATTTGGAAGACAGGCTTGGGTTTCTGCCATAGCTTTATAACTCTGTCTTGTCTGGTCCAATACTTGGACTTGGGTATTTCAGATCAGGTGTTTTAATGCAATAATAGTCATCTAATTCAGATCCTGATGAACTGTAGCAGGAACTATGCACAAGTAGCATTTAATAACCCACATTGTATATTTAAGATTGTAATCTGCTTTGTAAATGGAAAATCGAGCTGCTTTTATCGGTGTTTAACCTAGGCTACACAGTGATGTCCCTTGTGCAGGTGCTATGAGGTAAAAGTTTTTGCAAAGCATTTGAGGGAAAAGAGCTGGTTGTTACTAGGATTTTTATTCTTGTCAGAATTGTACATATATCGCGTTGGGCAGGATACCAAAAGGCCAGCGCAACATAGGTTGGTAGTATATGTGCTGCAAAGGAGTTTTTCCTCAAGGTTTGCAAATTCTCAAAATGGAACAGTGAACTTGGTATCATGTACCTGAATTTGAGGTTTGATCTCTGCACAGAAAACAGTCATGTAAATAATTATTTTCTAAAAAATAGCTAACTTACCAGCGCAGGGTGGAATGAGTTATGGAGGAAGTTAATGGCAGAGGCAGGAGAGGAATCAAAGTCATCGAACTGCCAGCTCTGTCATGGCCATGGGAAACTGTGCCTTATTCAGATGTGTCCCTTCTCATAGGTAGCCTCTGGCTGAAGCTGTTGCACACCCCATGTGTCACGTTATGCCTTGTTTATTACCCACCACCGTGGCATTTAACCACTTTACAAGATACATATACGTGTGGCAGGATTGTGTATATGCCTTCTCTTGCACAGGATTTCCAGATGTTTTCACCTTATTGTTAGGCATCTTGTTTGGTGGCTGAACGGTTCTTTATTTCTCCTGACACAGCTGCACCACTCCAGATTGTGTGAGCTCCCATGGTTGTCTCTCAAGTCTTTCAAATGACCGAACTGTTTGTATTTCAGAGCCATAAGAAAGTGGGAGCCTTATGGAGGGAGACTGGCCTCAGTTGGAAGGACTACTTACCTGAAGGGGAGGATGTACATACCTTTCTCATGGAACAAGTGAGTTAAGAGCAAGCATCTGCTTAATGACTTGTCACGCTGACTTTTGGCCTTCCGTCCCATTTGTGCATCCTGTTGCATCCCATCCTTATGTATAGTTGGTATGGGTCGTGGGATGAAATGTCTCCCTCATTAAGGTGAGGTTAGATGATTTCAGCACCTCCATTCTGAAATGCCAGCAGGACTGCCTTGTCCTCTGTGATCCGAGGCACGCGTCTCCCATCAGTTGGTTTCCTCCAGTAGATGTATTTCTCCAGAAGGGGGGAATGAACTCGAGAATTAATTTTGCAGCAAGCAGGACAGACAGCCAGCAGAAGGGTCAGAATAATTGATAGCAATTATTTACTTGTCCCACCTTGCAAATGATCTCAGAGGGTTTCACAAAGCAAGAAGCCAAGCCTCATGGAGGGCACCTTGCAGCTGTTGCCAGTTGTTGCCTTCCTAAGGAAGGAGCTCCATCTTCTTTTGGAGCCCCCAAGCGATCCACTGCCCTGTTTTGGCTCTTAGGAAGCGCTGCGCTGCAGGAAATGAAATGGGTTACCAAGGCCTGATGATTGGTGGGGGGGACTGCAGATCCTCTGTCACATTTTGCAAGAACTGGGGCGTTAGCTGCAGTTTTTTGAGCAAATGTCGACTGTAGTAATTGCAGTCCAGCTCCCTGTAGTTCTAGTTGAGCAACACGCACTTTGTTTTGTGCATACGCATACTGTGCAGGGCTGGAGTTGTTCTGGGATGCCTGATTGTCTTTGCTGGATAATGCAATTCCCACATTTGTAAAATGTTTTGTAGTATTTGGAACAGAAGAAAGTATGTAAATCGTTGTAATGATAGCTTAGCATTTGAAAGATTGGAAAACAGAATGAAGTGTAGCTTGCTGCCTCAATTTGGTATAACTCAGCATAGGAAAGTTAATTTAACTAATTCTCATCATCACTTCTGATGTTGCAGAAGTTGGACTTCACGGAGTCTGACTGTTCCAGTTCCTCAGAAGCACTTTCAGAGAAAGAACTCTCTGCAGAAGAGCTGAACAAGCAGCTAGAAAAACTCATTGTTGAGGACAAGGCGAATGATGAACAAATCTTTGACTGGGTAGAGGTATAAAAACTATTTACACCCTCCCTGCACACAGTTTATTAACTGCTTTTGTGAATGTTTTCTCATCTGAAGGAGCATCTCTGCAGTCTGTCGGGTCATTTTGCATTTATACAGTGGCAGGCACAAGTTATCTGGGGGGGAAAACTGCTGGGAGACAGCCTTCAAGACCTAGTAACTGGCACAGAGTCCTTTCCTTATTGCTGCGTTAGGTCCACTGAGGTGGGAAACTCAGAGGCATTGACAGCCCTCACCTGTATGTTACTGGTTGAGACACAGATTATCTTCATGGTGAGCTGTCTCGCATCTTTTGTTTTAAAGGATTCCATTATACCTTCACAGTGCCTCCACACTTGCCTGATAAAGTTGTGGTGTAACAAGAAACAGCACACCTAGGCACGGTCAGAACTGAGAAATAGTTGTGGTATTGATTTTTTTTCTTTTGTTCTCCTGTCTAGGCTTAGAACACTAAGATGATCAGGTCTCTGCAATCAGCACTTCCAAAGAATTAAATTTTATATATAGTTAATCGGTTACTACAATGTAGGCTTTAGGAAGAAAGATTTTTAGTTGTATTAACGTGCAACTGTGTAACTTTCTGCTTACTTGCCATAGACTTTTTGACTCCAAACTCACTGTTTCTGGTTTGTGATTACTTTTTAGACTGAGTATGCTGTTACATTCTTTCTTCTCAAATAATGAAATAAAAACGTCTCATTGCTTTTTCTGATTGACCTTAGCAAATGAGCCCCTGTCCAACTGCATGCCCTGCCGTGCTGCAAAAATGTCCTTTGGGCAGTCGTTCAGGGTACACGTACCTTTCCCAGTGCATCGGACCAGGCTTTGCCCTCTATCTGTGGCTGCATCCTTTAAGCCAGATTTTAAGTGTTGTGCCTGAAATGATACTCAGCCTGATTCATTTAGATCTGTGCTTACAGCTAAATCTCGGTCAGCTTCATTTCAGTTATTTCTGTTGCTGGAGGAATGTATTCGAAATGTCATTTTCTGTGGCTGTTAGAGAAGTAGAAAAGTGACATGAAAGAAGCACTGAAAATCTGGGGACACCCACAGGCTCTCTTTGTAGTCTTGGACAAGTTACGTAGCCATTCTGTGAATTTCTTCTACAGAGCAAACAAACCTGTATCCAAGGAGCATTCTTTAAAGTTTGTTGAAAAAGCCTAAAACTCTTAGAAAATGTATAAGGGTGCTGTAAATGCCAAGCATTGTTGTTTTAGTTTTTCTTGAGACAATGACTAGTTGTGGGAGTAGTTAAATGGGGTATCGATCACAAGAGAACTGTTGTTGCATGTTGATGTACCTGAGCTATTCCCAAGGACTGAATGGGAAAGCTGAAGTTCTGCACAGGGGTGAATTGGGTTCCAACTCAAGCGGTTTACGCTGAACACGAACCTCCTGCCAAATTCAGCAGTGGAGTTTGGAAACAGTTGCTCTTACACACCCGCGTGTTTTTAACTGGTCCATTTACTCTCGATTTCAGGCTAATCTAGATGAAAGCCAGATGAGTTCACCTACATTCCTTAGAGCTTTAATGACAGCAGTTTGTAAAGCAGCTATTATAGGTGAGTAACTTGCAGTGTAAACACCATACAAACGAAAAATGCAAAGAGTTATTTTACAGTTTTCGGGTTTATATCATTCCTCCCCCCCCGAGCTGTTTATCATCATACAGTAAGATTTTTGAACTCTGCTGAATTCTAGTGCTGAGGAGCAGGATGTCCATTCCCCCTGCGACAGCCAGGAACATTGCTGGGTAGGGTGTTCTCAAGGCCCTGGCGTGTCCCAGTGACCTTGCGTGAGCAGATGTTTCAGACAGCTGAGTAATACCAGATTGTTCATTGGTTCTTCTAGTGAAGGTGGAAATGTGCTAGACATTATTAAGTTAATTAGCATTTCCTCTCCTGTGTCAGCAAGCTTGCGTGGGCACTCTACCATCGCAGATTGCCACATGCGAGTTGGAAACGTGGGTTGCAGAACAGAAGCCAGCTTGTGTATCTGTCTTGTTAATAGTTTTATGTCCAAAGCAAGTTGCGTTTTTAGAAAGACAGTTTATATGAATTATTTGTATGTACAGCAGTTGGTTGAAAATGGAGGAGGTGGGTTCCCAAGTCAGACATGTGAGCCTCAGATTCCCAGGGGTGCTTGAATAAAGCGCTGCAGCCAGAAACATCTGGTCAGTTCACATTGTTTTCTTTAATTTTACTGGTGGCATCTGGCAAGACAAAAAATTGTGCTTGTAAAGCACCCACTTCTGCTCCTAG
The DNA here is from genome assembly GCF_964211835.1 of Anser anser. Classification (NCBI taxonomy): domain Eukaryota; kingdom Metazoa; phylum Chordata; class Aves; order Anseriformes; family Anatidae; genus Anser; species Anser anser. The sequence continues at coordinate 8,099,824 of NC_139738.1, read as the reverse complement.
CTGTAAGAGTCATGCTCAGAGAAAATGGTCTGAACTTCATCTTGTCGCTGGAAGGATGTGAGGGGCAAGATGCGGCCCGGCTCCTTTCTTCTCAGAGAATGGAACCTTTCTGATGCCACCTAGTGTTAGTGGCGAAGTGACACAGGATTTTATGACAAATGTCGAAGGGCCTCCTGATGAATCTCTGCTGGGGGTGTATCTGAAACATCTTGATCTGTTTTACTTTTTGACCGTGCCTCTAACTGAGGATTTTTTCTTTTGTTTTCAAAAATCACTTAATTGTGTTATATGATCTACTTTAAAAGCTGCTAATTTATCCATGTTGCTGACAGACTTCTAACATGTATTTTTATATATTCCTGATTTCCTATGTCGTGTGCAGCTGATGGTTCTGTTTCTGCCTTTAGTATTTTTAGGGGGAAAAAAAAAGTTATCTAAAAACTTTCTATATAGCTGAGATTTTAACTCCAGCCATTGCACCCACTTTGGGCATGATTTGCACTGCAAAGTTAGGTTGTAATTCTTTGTATATTTCAGCTGACTGGTTAGGGCCAGGAGAACTGCAGATGTCAGTTGAATTTGGGAAAGCGTAAAAATCAAGACTTCCAGAAAAAGCCTTTGATCAGAAATACTTCCTATTGTTTCTCATCGTGTTTTGTCTCAGAGCTAACCTGTATCTGTAATTTCTACTTGAATAAATAAAGGAGATAAAAGATCCACCCCTGCTGCTATCTACCAAAGCTGACCCTATTTTCTTCTCTTCCCTTCAGCGGACTCTTCTAGCTTCCGTGTGGACACTGCTGTTATCAAACAGAGAGTGCCGATCTTACTCAAGTACCTAGACTCAGACACAGAGAAGGAACTACAAGCACTTTATGCACTACAAGCATCAATAGTAAAACTTGATCAGCCTCCTAGTAAGTGTTGTCTCTGAACTGGGGTCTTGAACCCTGACAGCTTAAGGAAAAGTTGTTTCTGTTAAAGTCCAGCAATAGAGTCTGGAAGAGGACCGTGCTTTTCTTGACAATGAAAACAAAGTTTTACCTTTGTACATAGCAGCTGAGAGAAAATAGCATACAGTGGTTTCTGCTTCTCCAGATTCCAGCTTTTAGAGAACTGCAGTTCCCCAAATGCTTTGCTGGAGGTGGGCTTTTCTCCTGATTGATCCCATAAGCAGCCATGCAGAAGGAAGGACAAATCTCAGGGATGCAAAGAGAGGGAAAAAAAAAAAAGTTATCTGTTGAGGTTTACAATACCTGGACATGTGAGAGCGTTGTGCTTTGTAATTGCATTATTTGCTGCATCAAAGGAGTTGGGCAACTGATGAGTCTTGTCCCAGAGACACTGTAGAAAAATGGTGTTGGAAAAGAGGCGGGGGACTGCAAGAGGAGCAAGGGTACCCAGGCAGTCTGCAGCACATAACAAAAGAGTGCACAAAACCACCCATCTTGATAATACTTAGCTTTAAGGGGCTAGTCGTTTGTTCTCTCTCCTGCTGAGCCACATAAAATCAGGTGTTGGAGAGGAGCCGAGCTGCATGGTCCATGGAAAGGAGAATGGGCAGTCGTGGATTGCCAGCCGGTCCCTAAATAATATGCTCTCACGGCCACTTTCCCTTTCCTGCAGAGCATATGTTATCCCACAGCATCAGAGGGACCTGTTTTCCCTCTCAGCTGTGTCTAACCAGCCAGGAAGCAATAACTCAGTGACAGATCTTCCTTTTACTTGTGTCTGCATCTCTTGCATTAAAGGTCACATTAATCCCCTTATCCGTAACCGCGTCTTTGTCTACTGACTTAAACTGCGCAGCACTAACAGATGTTCTCTCCCATTATTCCATTACTGCAGATTTGTTACGGATGTTTTTTGATTGCCTGTATGATGAGGAGGTAATATCGGAGGATGCCTTCTACAAGTGGGAAAGCAGCAAGGACCCAGCGGAGCAGAACGGGAAAGGAGTAGCGCTAAAGTCTGTCACAGCATTCTTCACATGGCTACGGGAGGCCGAAGAGGAGTCGGAGGATAATTAAAACTTAAAAATACAGGAAAAAAAAAAAAGAAACAATTTAAGTATTTTTTTAAAAAGTTTCACGTCTTCGCCAATCACAGTGCAGCAAGGCCAATTCTCGCGCAGACCCCCCCCTTCCCCCACACATGCACGAGTGGGAGAGGTAAAAATAGATAAACACAAAGGTGATCATGGAGGAAAAAAGGTACTTGAAAAAAAGTAAACTTCAAACCTGAGGGCGGGAGCACTAAACCAAAATACATGTATTATTTATAGAAAATATTTTCTGTTTTAATCTTTTTTCTTTTTAAACAAGGACTCATACTTACATAAAACACAAAGCGAAACAAATCTGTTTAGCAAAAAAAAAAGTTTAAAACTTTTAATTTATTATTTTAAGGACTGCAAATGCCAGTGTAATTTTTAAATTTGCAGTTTCTGTAAACAAATTGTATAATAGAACAAAAGCAGAGAAATAAATTTCCCTCCCCTTCATATGCACCTCAATTTTGTTTCAAAGCATGATAAAATAGATAAAACTTTTCAAGGGGGTTGGGGTAAGCTAGATGAGGAAGAGATCAATTTTTTTTAATTGTCATCAGATTTTTCTGCCTGCATCTCAGCTTGCTTCAGAAATTAAAAAGAAAATAGTAATCAAAACATACATAACCTTGGAACAGAAGGAAATGCATTTGAGAAAACTGCTGTGGACCAGAGTGCTCCGAAAATAACTCATTCAAAACAGTGCTACCCTGGGGAAAAAGTACTAGTGATACTTTCAGAACCTTTAGAGCAACTTTAAGGCTTGTAAATACATAGAACAAATATTTAAAAAAAAAAAAAAAAAGAAAAAAACAAATTGACTCAATACTATTTCTTTTCACTTTCAAAATATAAAGAACAAAATAAAGACAAACATTGCAAGTTTAAAAGAAAGTAAAACGACTTCTCCTTTGACAGCTGCTGAATGTGTGCACCATCTCTGAGCGGTGCTGGCTTCCTTTTCATTGTGTAGATCCTCGGTTCCAAATTGTGTACATATAGTGTGTGTATGTATGTGTGTCTACCAAAAAAGAGGGGTGAGAGCAATTGTTTAAAAAAAAAAAAAAGGAAAAAAAATAGGGGGTTGCTGCTTGGGAGACCCTTTCTGCAGAGAGAACTTAATGGCTGCTGAGCGATGAGCAGCTAGCTGGGCTGCTGCACCACGTAGGTCTGTCTGGTTCCCAGCACGTTTCTGCAAGGCTGGGAGGTGATCTCGGGGCGGGCGGTGCCCGATCCCAGCCTGGTTCTTCCAGCCGTGTGACCGCGGTGTTTCGTGTGACTTGGAACGGTGGCGTGGTCCTGGGGACTTGTGACTGCGGTGACTCCGGAGGTTGCAGCTGTCCGAGCAGAGAACCGATAGCCCTTCTCCATGGCTTACGCATCCGTTGCTGCCCGGCTTCTACCACCGCCCTTCGCATCTGCTGGTTGCCTTGCTGTGCTTAAGGAACCCAAAAGCCCACACGGGTGAAGATGAAAGCGACCTGCAAGAGTCAGTGGAACAAGCGCAGTGAGCGATGCGGTGCTCTTCCTGGCTCTGCCCACCCCGTAGCGGTGTCTGAAGTCTGAGCGCAGCCCGGGCACAGATTAACAGTGGTCACTTTGCGGTGCGGGCGGAGCGTGTGGTGTCTCCGTGCCCAGAGGGACCTCAGCCGTGCCCCAGTGCCGCACAGTCCTCCAAACTGAGCTGCTGCTGAGTACCTTAAGTCTCTTGTGTGTCTCTCTTCAACAACCAAAGATGACCTGCTGGCTCTCACTGTGAAGAAGCATCTACCATAATACAGTCTGCAAAGTTTGTGAAACCCTAAAATGTAGTTTGTGAACTGTGGTCTGTGGACCGCGAGTAACCTGTGGAGCATTTGCTGGTGGTCTGTGCAGCACTAGCTGCTCACATGATGCTGTCTTTTTCTTTCCAGCTGCTAAATCACTTTTTTTTAAAAAAAAAAAAAGAGGAAAAACAAGAAAAAAAGCTACAAATACATTAAATACTTTCCTAATCTTACTTTTACATGTAAACAATTTCTGTACTTGCATAAGGATGTTGTTTGATCACCACGGGGAAGGGAGGAGGGCGCCTGGTTGTGGCTGGAGGGGGAGGTGTCCATGAGACACTTTCCCTGTTATCGTGTTCCACGCCATGAATCTGAGCTAGAGAATCCATGGCCTAAAACACTAGAGCATTGGTTTTTTTTGTTGTTTTTTTTTTTTAGTAACAATAAAACACTTTTCTCTGATGTTTTGTTAAAAAAAAAAAAAAGGAAAAGAAAAAAAATCTCATCCTTAATATATGCATATGTATGTATCTGATGTATGACATCCAGCACTTCCTCCTCCACAGCTGCTTCCCTTCCCACCCCACAACCCTCCTGGCCTTGCAGGCAGGCTTACCGGTTTGTGATCGCTGCTCTCAAGATCTCTAAAAGGCTCATCCGCGTGGAAACCCCCTCCAGGAGGTCTCAAGGTGTGTTTCTTTTTTCAAGTTGTGTGGGTTATGTGAGTGCTCTTCTTGCAAAAGTAAACTGAAGCCAGAACAAGGGTGGGTATGTGATGGTTTGTAGCAGTTAAATAGTTGAATTAAATGGATGTGAGTTTGTATCAGAGCAAATATATGCCAGGTTGCGCAGTGCTTGCACCTGATGAAGTTCCTCTCAGAGGATGGGCAGCGTCAGAGCCTGCAGGGAATGTCTCTCTGACACCGGAGCCGCTCCATGCAAGGACTGTGATTTATGCGTTGATTGCCTTGAATCAGAAAGGTAGAAATTGCAAGAGGCTTTGAACAGCCACGTGAATCGAAGTGGGCCAGGGCCAGGACATTCGTTTGGAGAGCTTCAAGAAGGAGTTGGAAAAACACTGGCTGGAGGGAATGGTGAGCACACGGGTAGAGGAGAAAAGTCTCTCCCCTCCTTGTCTGAGCTTTAATGTTAAATGTTCCGGGGAGTGGGAACTTGTCCTGTTAGTGTCATGCGTGTGACAGCAGGGGAGTTTTCAGAGATTTTAAGAGTGTTTTCAGAATTGCCCATGAGTCCTGAAAATCAGGGTTTGCACCATGGCAAGTTTTATGGTAACTTTAGATGAATTAAGCTGCACAGGGAGCCCTGTGAGCACTTTATGCAGTAGACCTGTAGGCCTCCAGCTGTGGATATGTTGCCGTAAGGTTCAGCATCCCACAAGTGTCACCACAAGGAGCACATTTGATACAAGTCTTGGACCAAAACTGCTTCCTCTGCTCCCCTTGCATTGTTTACATGCTCCTTGCTTACCTGCATCTGTACCAAGCTGTGGCTGCTTTTCAGTCGCCTTGTAAGTCAGCCCAGGTTTGCAGGCAGTTGTAGCTCTTCAGGATGTTGTCCATGAAGATCTTTGCAACACGTCCCCTCCTCTAGGGTGTTAAAAGACAAAAACTGTAAGAGATGCATGAAACAGAAAAGGAGGTAATTAATTATAAGAGGTTCCCATGGGAATGTGATTTGCAGAAGCCTCATTCTACATAAATGAGGAGAGGTGAGCTGTGCTTACTCCTGCGTAACGATACAGCAAAGCCTAAGCGGGGAGGTCAGCAAATTTCCCATAAGAATACTAAATGTTTGTGGTTTTGTCCTCCCTCTCGACCCCAGTCCTGGTCCTATAAGGCATTTAAATGTGTCTGTGGGCAGGCTTGTGAGCGTGGCAGGGAGTTAATGCAGCTCAGCACGAAGGAGCTGCATTAGAAGCCATTTGCACTGCTGGGAGCCCGTCTTGTGCCAGGGCTGTGCGCGCCATCAAAGGCGCAGGTAAGGAGGAGCAGATGTATCACTTACGTCCCTGTTTGTCTTTGTTGCTGGAAATGTCTCCAAACCTGAAGCAGTCAAACAGAAAATTTCTAGGCCAGGTGTGTGCCTAAGGCTGGTTTCTTTCTAGGAAAGTGTTTTCAGAAACGGATCAGCCATTTCTGTGAATGAGGGCAGGGAATACACGGGTATCAGACCTTGCTCTCTGTCTGCTCCTGTTAGCGTGTTTGGTTTTTAGCCTTGTTTTCTCTCAATAAGCCTCGGTTCCAGGAGCAGACCTGGGTGTGCAACTCCTGCCTTTTGCTTTTCGCCTGTAAAACTGCCAAATCTGGCCACATTTCAGCTGTGCTCTGCCTGCGCTGAAGGGGACTGACGAGCGTTCGGCTCACTTGTCTGTTTTCCCCTGCTGTGCAGAGGGTACGCAGGGCTCTTTGCTTGCCACTCAAGTTGCCAGAGCTGTTTGAGGCCTTTGCCCTGGAGCCGAGGAGCTCCTGAACCCCCCAGGCTGCGGCACGCTGCTACCCACGGGTGCACCGGGGTGCTTTCCATTTCCAGCCGGGGCAGTAGCGCCCAAAAACTCGTGACATGTTACGGTTACTCTGCAAGTGAGAATTGGCACAGACAGCCACAGCCCAGGCTCTTGGGTTGGTTGCAGGGGATGTGGTTGTGACTTCTGTCTGGGACCAGTACTCCCTGGTGCAGGAGCTGGTAGCCAAAGAGGCCACATGGAAAGAGGTTTGGGAAAAGGGATTTGGCTGCAGAGAGTTATTGGAGTGCACAAGGCAGGTTTAAGCAAGTAGTAATTTACATTGGCCCTTGCTGCATTTCCCTGTGACCCAGAGCTTTTGGTTCCAGCCCTATAGACTATTTTTTTCAGAGAAAGGTTAAAATGGGGCCTTTTTAAAAAAAAGTCCGATTAACTTGCTGAGCGTCCTGAAAACACTTGAAAGCAGTAGCAAATGTGGCATCTTGATGCCAAGAGGGTGGCTGTGATCATTCCTGATACGTTCAGTCCCAACAGGAGTCATTTTTATAGGGGAAGGGACCTGAAGGTTGACATGTCAGAAGCGGTCACCGCAGAGCAGAAAAGTCACTGGAGCCATGCCCCCGGCGCTGGTTTGATCCGTTCCACAGGCACAAGAGGGTTCAGCTTTGCAGGCAGTAAGCTCAAAATCAGACACGCACCCCAGAACCCTCTTGTGCCCGCACATCCAACGCCTCTGGCTTCCCTAAAGACGACACCAGGGAAATGGTTGTAACTGCAGAGCAGCCTCAAGGCCACAGGTGGATGTGCTGAGGGTAGGGGTTCGGTCAGGGCTGCCGTGCCCGTGGGGATGAAGCAGGGGGCAGATGTTCAGCCTAGCAAGCACTCTGAGCTCGTTTTATGTCGGTCTGGCAGGGAAAGCTTGGCCTCTCTGCTCTTCGGAAGAGGTTGGCCCTCTGCTGCTACCTGATCCCGGGCCAGCAGAGCGGCATCCCCAGCCAGACGTGCAAGCTCTTCACATGCTGCTTTCTTTTAATAAGGTGCTAACCCAGAGGCTTGTGTGAGCGGTCACATGCCAATAGAAACCCCAAGCAGTGCTCTGGCATGGCCTGGGGGCCACGTGCAAGCTGCAGCCACTGTAGGATGGAGCCTGAGGCTGAGGATGCTTCAGCCTGGAGGGTCCTTCTTGGCTGCTCCTCACCCCAGCTCCATGGATAAATTATCCTCAAGGAGCCATTGCAGGAAAACCACGGTGGTGAAGAAGCAAGCGAGAGATTGATTACCACTTAGCTTCCCGCAGTGTGACTAAATCCCTGCAAATATCTGAAAAAAACTTAACCAGAAGTTTTCTACCCTTGTATTTTCCACAGGGCCCTGCTTGCTGCCTATGGTAATGGCCACGGAGCTGTGGTTTACTGAAATAATGCCTGCTTATTTAAATGCTGCTGTAGGGATGCCCTGACCATGAGCTGTGGAAAGCTTTGGTCATGTGGCACCGGTTTCTCTTCCTTATTTCCAGCTGCTAAATTGCAGTGAAATGGCAACAGAAATAAAGCCAGCTCCCGCTCCATTCAGTACTTTCCAATGGGGAATTTGTCCAACTGTGCAATCGCCGTCCCAGCTGCAGGGATGTTTGTGCTGTGACTGCAAATTGGAAAGGAGAGAGGGGTCTTGGGGAAGGCAATCGATGCTTTAAGGAAGTTCGGAAACCTTTGGATTAGAGTGAGCAGAGAAAACAGTAAAGCCTTGCTTTTGCATGCTTGGTTGTCTTGGTCCAGCCCCCCGTGAGGGTTAATAGCAGATGCTGTCGCAAAGCAGAGTTCTGCCAAGTTCCCGGGGTGCAGACCATTAACGAGCACTGAGGAGAGCACTGTTAGAAGTGTTTTACCACAGCACTGCAGAGAAGAGCTGAAAAGATCATCTCAGCTGGTACTTTCAGGTCTCGCCTGTGGAGGAAAATGGGTTGTTTCAGTTTTTCAGAACAAGCTATTCTGAAATAATGCTGGGTGTAAATGCTCTGCACTTCTAAAGATGGTCTTAAGTGAATGATCTGTTGGGCCTGGCCACCTCCCGGTCGTCTGCGTGTGACCGAGTTGTGCTGGGAACCCGCGTGCTTCATCAGAACCAGGCAGCCTGCGAAGGCAGCGGGCACTCAGCACCCTGCACGGCTGCGGCACTGCTGCCACGTTAGCTTATGGTGATGGGCACAGCCCGCGGCTCTGTTCTCCTGCTGCACAGCCCTGCTTTGGGTGTTCAGGGCAGAAATAATTCCAGGGATCTGTCACAAAAGTAAACTGTAACAGCGGGCTGGTGGAGCCCATCCCGGCTGCTTCCTCCCCACTGGTGCCTTACAGCATCGGTGCCTGCCTTGGGATCAGCTGACGCACGATGTATTTTTTTTACAACGTGATCATCAAGTACAGGAAATTTCACACACCTTCTCTGCAAAAGAGAGGACTCAAGTGTTTTACCCATCCTCCAAGGAAAGGCAAACGGATCTCACTCTCCTGGCTTCCTCCACCATCACAAGGTGGTTATTTTGAGCAGGAGCCTGGGCTGTGGCTGACAAATCTCAAAGAAAAGCCAGCTGACAGGATTTCCCATGGAGAGACAAGTGAGCCAGCGCTAGAACTGTTCGTACGCCTCAAACAAGAGCCGTGGCCAAAAATGCTTTGAGTTCCTGCTCAACCCAAGGGCTTTCTGTCTTCCCAGCAAGGCTTGCTGGCATGGCGATGCTCTGTTACGGCTGCAGGACCAGCGTGGAGGCCGGAGTCCAGCCAGGCTGCTGAACGTGCTGGGCGTGCTGCTGGTCACAGCGGCATACAGTGCATGTGCGGCAGCCAAAAAAGAGCTTTTGTGGCTGCAAAAGCATCCCAGCTGGGAGGTGTTCCTGGCAGTAAGTTATTACCTGCCCGGGTGAGGGGAGCAGCCGCTGCCTGCTGTGTGCTGCAGCCTGCCGGGAACCAATTTTAATCTGAAACAGCGTTTGGTTCAGAGAGCAAAGGGATTTAACAAAACACTAGCATTCCTGCTGCCAGATATTAACCATGGGGACACACAGCTTTGGGAGAGGTGTTTTGTCCCAGTGTGAATCGCTGAGCTGGTAGACTTCAGCCTCTCCAGCTTAGGGGAGCCATCACTTCCACTTGCCAGCTGGGGGTTAAAAAAATCACTACTCTAATTCCAGAAGTGCTGTGGAAAAATCACATCTTCCAGGCACTGGTTTCCCAGTGAGGACAGTAGCCTTGTTAGCACTAAGGATCTATTTTGGATTAGGGCATCTCTAGAAAAGCAGCAGCCCGTGGAGGCTACGTAGTCCACAACATTGTTCTGCAAGGCCCTTCCTTGCCGGTCAGCAAGGACCTTGCTGGTCCTTCTGTCAGCTCCAGTGGCAGGTTCATTTCTATCAGACATAAAAAGCCAGCTTGGCTCCAGAACAGAGCAAACTTTGGTATGTTTAAGCATATTTTTATCCATTTGCTAGGAGCTAATATAAAAATGGGTGGGCAGGCCTGAAAGTGCACAGATGAACAGAATACCACTTGAAAAAGGGGAAGTGGTTTGACAAGAAAAGCTGACTGGGAGCCTCAACAGGTAGCCGTTAGGAGGGCAGCAACAGAGCAGCTGGGAGGCGGTATAGGGTGCCGGTGGAAAGTAGGACAGTCCATTGGAAAAGTATGGAGAAAAAAATTATTAGGAGGCTGATAACGAATAAAGAGATCAAAGGCGGTGTCTGGAAGGGCAAAAAGTGTCAGGGAATATGCATTTCTTTGAAACCAGAAATGGAGTGATTTTTGCAGTCACAGAAAATATGGGGCTGACAGTACAACTGCTGCTGAAAGGAGTAAGTACGAATTAAAGAGAATTCTGTTGTTCTGGGAATCGTTACAGCTGTGTGCTTGGTAAAGTAGCCAAGCAAGCCCCGAATCAGCAACAAAGTGGAAAATTGTGGTTAAAGAACATCACATCATCTCTTCCAAACGTCCATTTGAAAAAAATCCAGAAGTAAAAAGCAGCCCGAGCGTAAAGACAGGAATGGCGTGTGCTGTCTCAGTGACTGCGGGAACGGTGACGCCGTTTCGTAACGCAGACGGGCAAGTCCCTCGTCACCTGGTACGTGCGTGTGCTGCCGAGGGGCTTCATCCCCCTGCAAGGTCCCTGCATAGGGATGTGGGAGCTACGTTAAATGCAGTTAGTCTGCGATGGTTATGGGATAGTTACGCTCAGCACCGTTCCCCGTGCGAATCCCCTGTCTGTTAGCTGTGTCAAGCTGAAAACCTCAGCCAGACTGTGCCTTCACGGCCTTCAAGTGCCTTCATGCCACTTGCTGAGCAGAAACTTCGAGGCAGGAGAGCAAGGGTCCTGCTCAAGCACTCTGTGGGTTTCCATAGATGGGTTTGCTGAAAATTTACCAACTGTGGCCACACACTGAAGTTGGCAGAGCCAGGCCCCCACCCAACAGCGCGGTCAGGCTGCCAGCAGCGCCAGGCTGGGTCTGTTACAGCGTGCCTTGGCCTCGAGGTCACACCAGCCTGGAATTACCTCGCTCAGATACACATTCAGAGAGAAACAGGTCTAAAGGGCAGAATCTGTAGGCACGTGCTACCCCATTTAAATTTGATGAAGGCATCTCAGGGAATCTTTGATTTGTTTTTCAAAGCACGAGAAGCTGAAGTAGCAGCAGAATGTGAAGCTTTAGGGATGAAAGAACATGGCAAAGGGAAGGAGTTCCCCAGCCTGCTTGCAATTAGATGCAGAACAAAACAGAAAAAGACTCAAATTCTCCTTGAGCCAGGCTGACTCTAGGCCAAAATTTTTTAAAAAGTTTTTACACAACAAATGCAAAAGTCAAGATAAAAATGGAAAATTAAATTTGCCAAAGTGAGATAAGGACACAAGAGGCAAGGCCTAAATTATAATCAGCATTGAAGTTTGAAGCTGCAGGCCAATATTAAAAGAGAATTTGGTGACAAAGACACAGCGCTCGCTTAGCCAGCAGGATCATGAACATAGCAGCGGAAGCTGATTTCAGTGTATGCAGTGCACAGCGTGACGAAGGTGGTAATAATCTTATGTTTTGTAGGGTATGTGGCAGGCAGCTGTTAAACAACACAGAACAGTGATTATTAAATTATAAGAATTCACTTTAATTAAAAATTGTGACAAAAGGGGGGAAATATTAGGTAGTGTGGGGTAAGAAAGTAAATGAGAGTGGCTTTCAACCCCTGGAATAGTGATTCTGTGACCAGATGCATTGAAAACAAAGTACAACAGGTTTCTAGTGGAATATGTGGCATTGCTCTGGAAAGCCTCTAAAGGATATGGGCTGGAAACGGTAAATCATTTGACATGCAAATTTTATGGATACTCATCTAAACAGTAGCAATGTCTAAATGATCTTGTTTAAACTGTGAGCTGAACCGTACAGTCAAAACCCAAAGCTCTAGGCAAATTTGTAGAAGCTTTAGGACTGCTGGAAGCTGTAATAAAATTGAACAATTTTTGGAAAAAAATCCATGAACCAGCTGGGGTTCATACCATTGCATAGCACCTGAGAGGACAGGAAAGGTATTGAAAGTGCTTAGTACTTATTAGAAGTATTTTGTAATGATGATAGTGCTGTATACAATCACAGTTTGATGGCAATTTCCCTATCCTGCACTGTTCCCTTCCTACTGTGCATCCTCACCGAAGCATGCAAGGTCACCATCAGTTCCTACAGCTCCACTTCTGCCAGTGGCATGCCCTGGGTGAACAGGGAGGGGGGCACAGACGCCACGAGCCCACCCAAAACGCGGGGTGGAGGGGAGAGGTTCAGCAGGAACATGTTCCCTCTGCAGCACGCAGCTGCCTTGCCCAGGCGCGGAATTTGGGCAGGAGGCCTCCCAGCCCACTGGGGTCAGGCAGGCATGTGGCTGTAAGGAATGCACAGGGGCCACAGCTCCCCTCTGGGCTGGGTTTAGAGATTTAAAAAAAAAAAAAAAAAAAGGGAGAGACGACAAAATCCTTTCTCCTCCTCTGCTTGCATCTCAGTGTAGTTTTGTGGCTCAGCAAACACAGGTGCTGGGGTATTGCACAAAGGCTTGCAGTGAGCAAGGGGAAGGCAGCTGGGGTGATTTCATCTTTCCTTCACCGTGCCTTAAAAGCCTGCAGTAAAGGAGCACGCTCCCTCATGCTCGCCTCTCCTCCACCTTCCAATCCCCTCCCTCCTGCCAGAGAGGCACCGCTAGGGGGGAAAGGCCAAAGAACACATTTTTCTGCAGCTGCACAGTCCTTATTTCGCACTCACAAGAAACGAAGGAATGTTTAGCAAAGTGGAGCCATCTGGCTAAGGCGCTTCCAGGGCTGCTCAGTGCAGGAGACAAAGGGGAAAGCGAAGCACCACCGAGAGAGTCTGGGGTGGAGAAGATGATCGGCAGGGCCAGGCCTCGGTCACAGCAGCTTGGCTTTTGAAGGAGATGCTCTCGGGTGTAGTAGTACGCTGTTAAAGCAGCCACTTCAGGGAGGAAAAAAAAAATGTTGGAAAATGCTTAGAGCAGAAATAGCCACAGCACTATTCGCTGCAGTGCGAAAACAAGACACCTCCACCGTTCTGAGAACAGCCTAAGCGCCTCGTAAATGAGGTTTCCCATCTGTAGGAGGGCTGAAGGGTGCCACGGTGCCCAAATAAATATGTCAGTGCCTTCCCCACGTCGTGGAAGCACCAACAGCCAGGAGGAGGTCTGCAGCACACGGGGTTACGTGCAGAAAACAGCTGAGAAGCTGCCTGGGCAAGAGCCTACTGATGAAAAGCTTTGCGGCATTTGGGAACAGTACCCAACACGGACTGTCATACTGTGGGGCTAAAGACATTTCAGTCTGTCAGATCTGAGTGTGGAGCTCCGGGGATAGTTTGCAGAAAGTGTCCTTGCAGCCCAAAGAGAACGGGAGCAGGTAGCAAAGCGAGGAATTACACCTCAAACTTGGGGGAAAAAATAGGCCTAGGCAAAAAAATAAATTAAAAAAAATCAACAAAACTTGGAGCAAGATCACTGAGGTACACGGAAAGAACGAGTTTCTGCTTGCTACCTCAGCTTTCTGCGCACAAGCCTGAAGTTACCACGCGCTGGTGAAAATACGGCGCGGGTCGCGCCGCCGCCCTGCCCCACAGCCACCCCGGCGCTGCCCCGCAGGGCTCCCCCCGCACCACAACGCGGTGGCACGCTGCCGGGACAGCAAATTTCCGCCACGGAGGCAGCGTCACCGGGGCCGGCTTCCCTTGCCTGGAAACACCTTTTAACGGCGATTTCGGGTACGGGCAACGGCCCCCGCTTGCCGACCACGAGAAAGGCGGCCGCGGCCGGGGCCCGTCCCTCAGCGCCCTCAGGGGGCCGTGGCGGGAACCGCCTCAGAGCGCGGCCGAGGCGGGGGGGGGGGGGGGGCGGGGCGCGGCAGTGCTCGGGCCCCGCCCCTTGTTTTGTTCGCGGCGTGGGCGGGGCCGCGGGGGGGGGGCCGGGCCGCCGGGCCCCGCGCACGCGCGCCCCCTCCCCCCCCGCCGCAGAGGCGGGATGGGCCCGCCCCGCGTTCGAAAAACGCTCGCGGCCTCCCATTGGCCGGCGGCGCCGCCGGGGCCCGCCCCCCGCGGGCGGCGGCCCCGCCCCCTTGCCCCGGCCCCCCCCCCCCCCCCCCCCCGCCCGTCCCGGTTCCCGGCCGCCATTAGAGGCCGCTTTGTGTCCGCCGGGCCTGCTGGTGAGTGCGGAGGGGGGCGGCCGGGCCCGGGACAGGCCCCCCCCCCCCCCCTCACGGGGCGGCTGTCGGGAGCTGTCGCGATAGGTCCCGCGGCGGCGGGGGGGGCCGCCGGGGCTGGGCACGGGCCCTCTCCCCTACGCGGGCCCGGCCCCGGGGGGCTCCCTCGGGGCGCCGCCCGCCCGCAGCGCCGCGCCCCGGTTCTTTAACTTGTTTTTATTCCCCGAGCTCCCCCGGAGGCCCGGGGGGCACCGCTCGGCCGGGGGGGGTGGGGGCGTGGAGGGGAAGGGGCCCAGCCCCGGGCCCTCCGCGCTGCCGGGGGCCGGGCCCAAGCGTGAGGCCGCCCGGGGCTGGGGGCGCAGCAGCCGAGCCTCGGGCACTAATTACGATCGTAATTATAACGACGGCCCGGGCCCCTCGGGCTGCTCTGCGCCTGCCTCCCCAGTCACGGCTGTCCCCGGGCCCGGGGGGCTGCTCAGCCTGGGCAGGAGCAGAAGTTGAGTGCCGGGAGGCCGCGGGTGCGGGCGCGCCGTGCTGGCGGCTCGCTGCGCCGCGGGTGCCGCGGAGGGGGCTCTCTCCGGGAGCCTCGCTTGGCCGCCGGGTTGTTTTGGGGTTAACGGGCACGGAACTCCTCGGTTCTTATCAGGCCTTTCGAGTAACAGCCGCTCTCTGATTTTTTTTTTTTTTTCCAGGCGTGCGGTTAATTTTGTAGCTGTTTGTTTATTTTTGCCGTAACTGGTATTTCTAGCGTTTTTAAGAAATAGTTGGCCAGCGGTCTGTGGCAGGCAGCGGGTGTGCCGCAGAGCGCAGAGGTACTACTGGTTACGGACAGGGCTGCGCTGTTAAACTCCTCCGTGCGAGGACTGCACGGGGGGGGTGAGAGGAGCAGAAGGGTGCAGGTGAGCGCGGGCTGCTTGAGAGCCCAGCTGTGCTGCTGAGCTGTGCAGGAGGGCGCTTACCCTCCTCGGGAGGGATTTAAAAGGGCTGGTGGATAGCAGGGGGGCCTTGGAAGTCAGGGGCGGGCAGGGGAAGAAAATACCCATCGTCTGTACTGGGGGGTGAACTTAGTGTATGTGCTGTGAGAATACCTACTGGCTTCTGCCCCCTTTCTCTCACCTTTAACCGAGTGTGCCTGCTAATAAACCAACTTTTCAGTGTTTCGTGCGCTTCTCTCAGGTAGCAGCTGCTTGAGTTATTTTTGTTTCCAGAATCTCTCTTTTTCATGTGTTCTTCCTTTCAGTGGAAACTGATGTGTCCCTTCTGTGAGCGTTTTGTTACGAGTGGCCCAGGTTGTTGCGAGGGTTTTAACTTCCTTGAGAGAGGAGAAAGTTTTACATTGATGGGCTCCAACAGGAGGTGCGAGTGGTTTTGTGTAGAGTGCCAGCAATTCATAGCTTTTGTTATGTGTAGTGTTTGTACTATGGACCAGTAAGTGACAGCTTAATAAGTAATAGTTTGGAAGGAGAGTTTATATGGTGGTGTTACATTCATAGTGCGGAGGGTGTTGCCTGTAGAAGGTTCTTGCCCTGGTATGTAACGCTAGCAGCCTAAGCATTTGTTTAAGTATCAGTGGTTTGTCAGCGTTCATGGTGCTGGATCCTGGATTTAAGGTATTTCATCCAAGACTGTGAGACTTTCAGCAGTGGATTTTGTGCTGGAGTAAGCTTAAGTTTGTGACCTCAACCTATTATAAATGGAAAGCTGTACCTTGCGTCCCCGGTGCAGGCCACTTCGTTCTTTAGCTGCCTCCCAGCAGCTCGTGGAGAATCCAGATCATGGACTGTCCTAGCCGGAATTGTTCAGAAACTGTTGTCCCGCACAGGTTGTCGCTGTGACAATCCTGAGCATCAGTGCAGAGAGGGATTATTTTTAGGTAGCTATGCAAGCAGAAATTCTTTGTATCAATCCCTTAGCTGAAGTTTTTGAAAGTTTCTAGGCATGGTGGTGACATAATATAAGTTGCACAGTACCTGGTTCTGGATGTGTGTTTTGACATGAACAATTACTCCTGGGTACGGGAAGAGAAGATAATCCTGGCCATGGAAGTGATCTGCTGTTCGTGTCTTCTGTACGGGTCAGAGACTGATGGAGAAAGAATCTGAAACCCACAGTTGTTTTTATATTGAGCAGGTGTTCTTGGTGGCGAGGAATAGCAGGGGTGAGGCATGGGTCTTTCCTTGTATTTTAATAAGCATCTGTTGAGATTGAGCTGACCTTGAGTCGCTGGTTTCATATCCTAGCAGAGACGAGGTGCTGAGCTCAGTCCCAGGTGGGTCGGCCCAGCATCAATCTCGCTGCCTCCTTTTTGCAGGGAAAGCAGCATCTGTGTGTGCAGAAGGGCAGTATTTAATCTTTGCTTTGCTGCGTAAACTCAGCAGAAGAGGCAGGGTGTAAGTCAGGTTCTGTTAGCGGTGGTTGGAGTCAGAAGTCCAAATTTGGTGCTACCCTGAAATGAGAATGCATCTTTAGACGTAGAAAAATCCTCTGGCATTTGGGTCTCTGTGTGTAGGAACGCGTGTGTGTGAGTACTAGAAGTGCAAAAGATTTTCTCTGTGTTCCCCCAAAGCCTAACGTGCTTGAGATTTGTTGCTCCCTTCCTTACCAGAGTGTAGGCAAGGAGTCGACGGAAATAGAAGCTGTAATACTAGTCAAGCCAAAGAATTTCTTGCCTGCCAAGTGGTGAGCTATTGGATCTTTGTATTGGACCACTGTTCTTCTTTAATTGAAACAAGATGGTTCATAATGCTTCTAGCAGCATGGGGCTCAGATAGCCTGTAACAGATCTCAGGGAGGCTGAACCACAAGAGAGTTGCAAATACGGTCCTCGTAGCTGAACTGAAAGGTCTGTGGAAGTGGGACGCCTCCCGGGGAGTCGGCGCGGAGGCCGTAAGGTGCCCCGACCCAGCAGCAGTTGCTGCTCTTAGGGCAAGGCTGGTGCGGTGGGAGCGCGCGGCGGTGGGAGACGGGGGGGGATTTCTGAGCAGGCTGCCAAATAAGGATTAGGAGTGGGGACTAACTCATATTCTGGGCTCAGTAAGAGATTTTATTTCTCTGCACATTTTTGGGCTGTTTTAAATGACTTAATACTACTGGTCTGATTTAATCAAGACAACAGGCTGCTCAGTCGACTGCAGAACAAAAGGGAGATCAGTAAATGCTGGAACGTCTTTGTGAAGCAAGCTGCGAGAGGCAACCACCTGAGAACTTTTAATAGATCCGTTTTGTAAGACGAATTTGTGTCAGAGATGTTGCAGGATGATATATTCAGTGGCGATGTAGATATTGAGGGGTTTGGTGTCCTCTGCGTGAGCTGGATTTTTGGGAAGAGCTTTGAGGATTTCAGAGGTCCAAGTTGGTCAGCTTGCAGTTTAGGAGGTAACGTTTTGGCATGTTTGATTTGGATTTCCATTTTCGCTTTGCAGAAATACTAACATGTCCCCGTGCTGTTTTTCCTGCGGTTTCTGAGACATTTCAACGCTTCGCTGTTCAAAACAGCATTAGAAAGTAGTAGATGATTGCATGATAATCAACGACCTGCGTTTGAAATCCAGTTAAGTTGCTTTTTAAGCCTTTCTGATAACAGTCATTCTTGCTTGTGCTGCTTGTAAGGCTGGCGGTTTCGTACCCCTCGTCAGCCTGGCTTCAAATCTGCAAGGACATACAAACTTTTTCTGGCCCTTTTTGACCTAATTTCTGGACCCGTGCTGCGTAGGGTAAACCAAGTCATGTCTCGGAGCACCTCGATGGCCGTTGCGTGTTGTGTGACAGTAAGGGGACACCCGTACGGCGCGGCGCTGGACACGCTTTCTCACTTCTCCACTGCATGTTTGTTTTCAGACCGCTCAGCCCGGGTACCCTGCCAGGAGTCTCGTGACCTGGCATTTCCTCCGGTGCGACAGTTGGCTTGCCATGCTCAAGACCTGATTTTGTCCCAAAATATTTGAGATTGGAGTCTGAGATAAGCTGGAAAATCTTATGGCCTTGTCTTACGAAAATCCAAGGAGCCAACTGGCCTCAAATAAGCTTTTTTTTTTTTTAAATTCCTATGCCCGTTGCATTGGTGAGGGGACTCCGCTCATTGGAAATAATATCCAGAACAGGTGTGTCTCAGCTGAAGCCTCTGGTTATGTGGTTGTGTTCTGTTTTTTTTTCCTCCTCTGAACAGTTTGCTGATAGATTAGGAGGAAATCAGTACAGGTACTTTTTTTCATAGTAGTTCATGGAAAGCTACTGCACCTTTGCTTGGGTTTTCCACTAGTGGCCTCTCCTCGAGCTGGGGGACTGAATGCTATCGAGCATTTCTGCTAATCTAGGAATCCAGAAAGGGTTTTGTGTTGCTTATCAGCTCCCAGCTGGGTTACCAGCTTTGAAATGGCTGCTTCACGATAGCATGGGAACCTGCGGTCTGATCTGTGGAGCAGTTCAAATAGCCCGTGGGAACGCCAGCGAGCGTGGCAGAAGAGTTACTGTGTATGTTCGAGCAATTTTCTTAATGGTTAGTATCCCGGTGTTCCTTTCGTTGCTGACATGATGTTCTCCTGACAGCAGGCCAGGTTTAAGTTGACGTGAGTTACCCAACGACCACCTTCAAAACCTGCGTCCTCAAGTGATGGCCTCTTCCTGAGCACGGAGTTTGTGTGGTTGACGTCTGTGTAAATACAAAACACGGTTATTACTTTCCAGTTCCTTAAGAGCAATGCTTGCAGTCATGGCCGTGGGACACATCTAAAGATGCCGTAGCACCCACGCATGGAGCTAGGGTAGCCAGGTAACAGTCGCTTCGGGTGGCTTGATTTTTCTGTTCAGTACATCCTCTGTTCCCTTTAGAGAGGGGAAGGAGAGGAATCGGCTTTTTTGTGCATTGCTGTTGCAAAACTTTCTTGCCTTTTGCTTTATCATTTTGAGAAACCAAGTTCATTCCTGTTTGTCTTATGTTGTGGTATTTCACACGCAGTCCAGAAACTTTTTTTTTTTTCCTCCTTCAGAAATCACTTTTCGTTCTGACCCCTCTGTGGGAAGAAGTTGGCTTTGCCAGAGCAGTTCCTGAGCTGTGATGCTCGCACACAAGACTGTGGGTGCTCCTGCCTTTCCCCTTTGAGAGCCGCGGTGCTTTAGAGCTGATGGGAGGTTACCCCCTGCCCCTTTGATCCCCTCGGCCTTTTGAGCAGGATGTGACCCACACATGGGAACGCAGAGGGAAGCAACAGGCCCCTGTCCGGGGATGTTTCTGCTGGGCAGTGGCACAGCCAGGTGTGCTGCTGGCGCTGAAGCTCTGGAGCGCGCTGTGTTAACGTCTGCTCTTGAGAGCAGGAAGGCTCAGGTGCTTTGTGCTGTGGTCAAAGCAAAGGGGTTTTTTTGAGGACTTGGAGAATTGGAGGACAAAGTTGGGACTCCTTTATTTTCGTGTGTGTGGCATGCAGGTCACCAATTGAAAAATGAAAAGAAATAAAACCCACGAGCAGGTTGGCCACAGTGCATGCTTGTGTGTGTGCGTTCGTAATCCCAGGCAGAGTGTCTCCTGTAGCCTCCAGCTGATTTCTCTGAGTATAGGTCTGTTATTTTAGGACTCACTTCAAAATGCTGGCTTTTTTTTTTTTTTAAGAGCATCAGGTTTTGCTTGCTAGAAAGCAATTGACACTGACCTGATGCCTGGTGGAATTTTTCATTTTTCCTCTCGCTTTCTGCCCATGAGAAAGGAAGGCTGCATAAAATAGGCCAAAAAAAAAGTGCTGGGCCACATGTATGTTCAAATTGGCGGTTTGTTTTCCCATCCTGAAATTTCATCAGCGAGTTTCATTCATCTCACTTATTTTCTCTCTGGAGTTTATTTTCCCTTTGGAACATGGTTTGGTTTTTCTGTTTTGTCTCTGAAGGAAACACCCGGCGCTGTTATGCTCACCGGCTTTCACTGGTGCCGAGGCAGGACTAGGTTATTGTCGGCTTTCAAAAAGACCCTCCGGTGTCAGAGAGGAATGAGAGGTGCTGCAGAAGGGGCCGGGCTGCCTTTGGCTGCCGGCGGGCCCCGCTGGGTTGGTGTCTTCCTGTGGAAGCGCTGCCGCTGTGGCCTGCCCTCGCTGCATGCGGCTACCGTGGTGCTGCACCTGCTTGCAGCGGCCGTGGGTTCGTTAATTTATCCAGTTGTTATTTGGGAAGGAGGCTTGCTGCCGTCCCTTCGTTGTCAGTCCTTGCAAACCCATCTTCCTGCGAGTTGCCCTCGGCTCTTCTGCCGCTGGTTTCTGAATGGGAACCACCTCAGAGGGCTGACGGTGCTGCGTGCCGGCCAGCTGGGCTTCGGTTTGCCTGGGAAAAACACCGAGGTGGAGAGAATCCCTGCGGTCAGCGGGGAGTCCCTGCTGCCAGGCAGTAAGAGGACCGCGGTGTGGGGCAAGGATACGGTGTAAGTCGTGTGGTATTGGTGTGGCAGGGAGCATTCACCCTTGCAATGGAGAGTGCTGTACAAAGTGCCGAGACGGTGGTGAAAAACACGTTGAAAACAAGGTCAGAAGCGGTGTTGTTAGCTTTCCATTCAAGAGCAAGTCTCTCAGGCTGGGGAAGCAACCTGTTAAAAGTGAAAATGTGTGGTTTGTATCTGCCTTCTCATCTCAGCAAAAGAAAACATCCGGATAAGTAATCGGGAGCATTGGGCCCTTTCTCTGCAAGGAAGGGAAGAGGGGAGCTGGAGCTGATGGGGCGGGGAAGCAGGCGCAGCCCCGCACTGTGAGAAGTGAGGTTTCGCTTCTCAGGTTGTTAAGGGGATGCTGAGAAAAGGAAGCGAGTGAGAAAGTAAAGCCTCCGTTTGTGGCAGAAATGGTGGAGCACCTCTCCTTAGGAGAGGCCAATGCAGGTGGACGGGCGGCAGGTAAGGAAGGCTGAAGTGAAATGGCAGCGAGGGGTGAGACTTGGTGAGCCCAACCTACCCGTGACTATGCATGCGTTTGGAGGAGAGCTTTGTAAAGCTTTATATTTTTGTGGAAGGTCTGGTGACTGCTGTTTTGATGGGTATTTCCTTTTTCAAGGATTTGTTCGTTTCCTTAAATTGCATGGGGCTTAATTTGGGAGGGGCATGGTCCAGGCCTCCACTGTGTGTGTTTTCTCCCTAACAGATTAAATGGTTTAATTCCTTAGGCAAGTAGAAGCTGGATCAGTGTCAGCTCCTGGTTTTCCCCCGAAATGAATGGCTTACTAGTTACCTCAACCCTTTGCTTTATGCACAGTGCGATGTCTGCTTTTTGTTAATGCTTCCTGTTAATTTAAATAGCATCTTTATTCTTTCAGATCTGTTTTAATGGAGCAGGCTGCAGGTCTGGCTTACACCTTTGCCATTTCTGCTACATCCATAGTACTCAAGTTTGCATACATGTTTTAGCATCTTTGTTGAACGCAGTTGTTGATTGTCAGTTACGTTAGCCATAAGCTGTAAGTCATTTATTCTTTTCTTTTTAGTTTGTTAGATACATGGACGTAGATGTTTCTGTTTTGTTAATTTTCACACCACATCTTTTCTGTACTTTAGGTTGACTGCTCACTGCACTGTGAAAACCATTAGGAAAAAGTCCTTGGGGTTAAAACCTGGGGCTCCACAGTGTTACGTGCACTTGGGGCTAGAAATTATTTTAAATGGCGACTGATCTGTCTGAAGCTGAACCCGTGCATCATAAGGCGCTTCCACTCTTAACGGGAGCTCAGCTGATCCACACGGACAAGTTAAGTGAGGTAGGGGCTAGCCCATTCTCCAAGCTTGCCCTTGGATCAGTCATTGACTTCCAGTCCTGCTGAAGGTTTCTTGGTACTCTTTCTCCCCTGATTGTAGGAAACTTGATTGGGAGTCTAATAAGCCCTATAGGCACTCTCCTTCCCCCTCCCTCCTTTCCCTGAGATGCCGTAGTTGTCAGAATCCTCAAATGTTCATCTCATTTAATTTGGAATTGGAAAGAAATTATTTCTTTTATAAGTGTAAAATGTGAAACTATCCTCTCCTGGTATGCTTCAAAGATTGAGTATGTACTGTTTTTTAAAATTCTGAAAAATGTGAATGTAACTAGAATATTTCTACATATGCTGCTTTGATTTACTTTAATCCCATTTCAAAAAATTTCTGAGTCTTTCCAGTACCTGTACTGATTTACAAATGCTTTTTGTAGAAAGTTGAAGACGAAACGATGCCGATCCGTCGCTCTGTAAATTCTTCCCGAGAAACTCCTCCCAAAAGCAAACCTGCTGAAGGTGGTGAAGAGGTCAAAGCAGGTACAGTGGCAATGCTGTAGTGGACTGTTATATCCAAGCATAGTGTTGATGTATCCAAATGTAGATTTTTATGCTGAAATTCCTGAAAATCCCTGCTGCCACAGTTAAAATATTACCGATGCTTAGCTTCTTTTCACAGGCTTTTCCTGGATTGTTGGAAATTGCATGTTGTAGTCTTTTCAAGTGGGAAACCATTTGTTTTGTCCTTCATACTCTGTGTCAAAGCCCTGTCACTCCAGACATGAAAATATAACTAAGTATTGTCTCTTTCAAGCTTATACATTCTTGTGATTAAAGGTAGAAATCATGAACTTTCAGTAGTGGCATGAAAATGGCTTGGGATCAAAAGGTGGAAATGGATGGAAAACCAAAGTATTTATTTTCTTTGTTCAGGAAAAGAAAGATTTTACCACGCTGTGTAATGTGGCCTGCCATTCATGTGTCTGGTCCTAGCAGCTTCACCTCTCTTTCTCAGAATGTGCCATTTCAGTATCACTTTCAGTATGTTTCACTGAGTTTCTCCTCTTTGGTGGGACAAATAAGTACATTACATAGGAAGCTATTAGTACAGTTTTTATTTTAAACATATGATGCCTCCGTGGGGAAACTATGCACAGGAACAAAGCAGGAGTGCTTAAGCTCCTTCTCATTGATAGACAACATGCCTAGTGCATCGAGCAGTCATGGTAGACTGCTCTTTATCCAAAAAGTGGGTAATAGCAGTTTATAAGCATGTCATCTAGTAGGCAGTCCAGTCTTTAAGGCCTGCTCTCAGCTAAATATACTTGATTGATTTGCTCAGTAAGTTGATTTCTGGCTGGGTTTGATCCTGCTGATAGACAAATGCTATTGCCAGTGCATGTGCAATCTAAAGTTTTTCCAAGTCTGGAAAAATGTGGTTGAATAGTTAAAATCGTTCAGGTGCCACAGTGTGTAGTGCAGAAACGGCGATGTTTAAAAGACATGTTTGTCACAGACAAAGCTGCTTGTATTTATTTACTGTAATCTCTTGTCGAATTGTGTGGTTTTGCACCTTTCTGGGTTAAAACATGTAAACCTTGACCCAGGGGAAGATCTTCATGTTTCATGATACTGAATTCCTCCTCTTCTTCTTCCCTTCCCCACCCGTAGGTATCTGTGATGAGGGATGATTGCAACAGTAACTTCCTGGAGTTAAGAGAAGACTGGGGGAATTAGTTCATTGTGAAAATGCTAGGTGGTGCTGTTTGAAGTTGTTCTGGCATTTGATGACTGATTGCACCTTGTTGAATCTCTTTCAGTACGTTTGTTCATTTTCTAAGTTACGTTCAAATCATCCATTAAATTAGAGAAAAGAAAGTGCTGGGAAATCATTTCTGGGGTGTGTTCTTATTTTTTTATCCTCTGCCTTCCTGAAGAGTACAGGCTAGTTTTAGACAGTAACCTGATGTGGTTTTACATCTTTTAGATGCAGAAGCCACCTCTGAGGAGTCTGCTTCTGTTGGAGAAGAACAAGAGAATGGAACCTTGCCTGCTGCATCCAGTGAAGCAGAACAGCCAAAGGAACCTGAGAATGAAGGGAAGGGGGAAACAAAGTCCTCGGAAGAAACCAAAAAGGAGTAAGGCTTGTTTAGTGCTGAATTTAGGAATTTGAGTAGGAGAAAGATGGGTTCTATAGGTAGAAAAGATTATGGGAGACATGGGGAAAATAGGATGCTGAAAAAGCTGCTCATTTTTGCAGGAGAGGAAGCTACTGATCGTGTGTAGCAGCTGTTCAAGAACATGTTTTGAGAACAAGTATCAAGATAGGGTCTGTTTGGGGTGGTTGCTTCTTTTTGAATAGAAACATCAAAAAGTTCTTTTAAATTATTCTCTGTAACGAGTGTTCTGGGCGTCTTTTCTTGTTGTTCTGCATGTTGGCTTGTTTTACAGTATCTCTTATCTTACTGTTGTTTTGCATTTTTCCTAAGTGAGAAGGATCAGTCTAAGGAAAAGGAGAAGAAAGTGAAAAAGACCATTCCTGCATGGGCTACTCTTTCTGCTAGTCAGCTCGCTAGAGCACAGAAGCAAACTCAGATGGCTGCCACTTCACGTCCCAAGATGGATGCTATTTTAACTGAGGCCATCAAGGTAAGCAGGAGTCAGATGTTTCTTTTGTTCACCTGTCACAAAGATGAGTATATTGTGTGCCTAAAGTCTACGTTTTCAACTTGCTGACGGTACAGGTGATAGCCTTTTTTAGCAGGAAATTTATGTAAGGCATGCATGTTTCTGTCTGGAAGCCCATGGAGCTGAAATGTGAGTCCATGATGGTGATGAGGGGCACTGTTGCTTATTTCTTAGTTTAGAATGTTTCCCCGTTTAAATTATTAGAAACAGTTATGATGACATACCCTGGTTAATTATTGGCATCATTTAATTTGTTGTGTCTTCTAGACATATTTAACTAGATTTACCTTGATTAATCCACCTGTTTGATACACGCAATTTTTTCTTTTTAATTTATCCTAATTCAGGACAGATGGAAATAGTGTAAACTAGCATTCCGGAGTGGTGTTGGTCTTAGTTTACTGTACACTTCCTTCAGGTTATAAGAAGAGACCTGTGCTGTTGCTCTGCAGCTCTGCTGCCCTCCCGTTGAGGCTTGGTTCATGCAGGCTGCCTTCGCTGGAGTCCTGGACTCCATCAGCCTTAACTGCAAGATGGCCTTTTGAGTCACTGAAACATACAGCTGTGCATCCAAATCTGTTAGAGAGAAGTCGTGCCATAAACGTCAGGTTACTCTAAGCTTTACCTTTCTGGCAGCTGTTTGAAAGGTTAGGTAGTAGAGTAGGATCTACAGTGCATTATTATACTGTGCATAAGTAAACTACATCCTCTGTCGTGCAACTGTGGGTTTTGCGGTAGTCTTTCTGAAGCCATATAGATCTGGTAACTTGATTAAACAAAGAGGGCTTTATCAAGTCACAGCTGGGGTTTTCTACAGCATGTCAAATCTCTAAATTTTAAAACACAGTTGTTTTGGTGTAGTCCCATTCTGATTCCTAATTGGAGGACTCCAGTAATACAGGCAGGCTGTCATGAATCTTCAAAATAAGAACTTCAACTTAGTTTTTCTTTTTTTTAATTAGTTTGTTAATGCCAATCCTGTCTCCTTCAGAAATCAGCAACTTGTTCTAATTAACCTGTTAATGATTGCTCTATCTGACATCAGTAAAATGACTTACTGATGACTTACTGTTCGGGCAATGCTGGTTTGCCCAAAGGTAACAAGTTTTTGTAAGAGCACGTAGTGTATATGCCATTACTTGTACGTGCTTCAGAAAAGGGGATTAGTTGACACATGCATTCTTCCAGTCCCACAGCAAAGTAGTTCAGTCCAGAAACTTTTTACTAATGTCTTGCTACCGTTTCAGGCGTGCTTTCAAAAGAGTGGTGCCTCAGTTGTTGCAATACGTAAATACATCATCCACAAATACCCTTCCCTGGAGCTCGAGAGGAGAGGCTATCTTCTAAAGCAAGCATTGAAAAGGGAGCTGGAGAGAGGGATCATTAGACAGGTAAGAGTTGCTTTGTGGAGCAGTGGTGGATGTGGTATTACTGAATTACACAGGACTTTAAGAAACTCTGTTAGCTGGTCTCTGGAGTGGTTGTTTTCTCCCTCTGTTGCCACTTTGTTAGGAATGGACAGATCTGTCAGTCAAATACCTTATCTTTAGTGAAATATGGATGACCATTTCATGGTGTTGAATTGTGTCGTACGGCATGGCAGCAGCATGTCCCTTCCAACCTGAGCCATTCTATGATTCATATGCCTTCAACCTGAGTCTAGCAACATCCCTTCTGCAGGAGCATGTTTTCTTTAACACTATAATATGTGCCTGTGATATCAGTTCTGTTAGGATCTCCTGGTCAGGACAGCAGAGGGTGTTTCTAATATCTACCTGTGGTTTCTGATCTACTGAAGTGGATTCAAGTCAGGCCTGTGCCCCTAACAGCCCATCACCAGGATGGCAATGCATTCTAAATCTGTGTAAAGATGTTGATTAGTCTCTTTCAAATTGTTTTTATCCTGAGTTACCTTGTTAAAGGCTGACTTTCTTTTGAACTAGGTGAAAGGAAAGGGAGCTTCCGGGAGCTTTGTGGTGGTGTCTAATGCAGGAAAAACTGTTCCAAAAGCCAGAGACAGAAAGGTAAGATGGATCACTTTAAACAGTACTCTGAAGGATCTTTCTTGGGTTACACTGAACACATGCATCTTACAAAATGTCGTCTAACCCCAACCCAAACAGTTTTTTCTTCTTTGATGTACTTCTGCTCCCCAAATACAGTAATTAAAACATCTATTCCACTAAAATCAGAATCAGAAAGTTAGTATGACAAATTAAAAACAAGTAAAATAATCAAAATCTTAGTTAAAAATGTTTACATTAACCCCCTAGGCTTTGGTTCAGAGGCAGAAAACTGAATAACCATGAAGCTCCTCTTCTGTCTTTACCTGGTAGAGAGAGATGCCTCTCAGGTATTGTAAGAGAGCTTTATGCTACTGCTGTTTCTGTTTTATCTGTTGCATGGATAAATGGGAGACTTCAGTCTTCATGACTGTCAAATGAACATCTTCCATCAGCTGTGAGAACAGAGGGAGGAAGAAGTAAATGCCTTAAGGCTTCTGGAAGAAAGCTGCTAAACTTGGGTGTATATTGTTCTGAGGTAGTAAAATGTGACACGTTTGAGTCTGGTCCTCACAATTAGTCGTGGTTCCAGCACTGTTCTTCTTTGCTCCCCACTGCACTAGGTGTATGAAATGCATTTCTAACACTGCAGTTACAAAATGCTTAGCTGGAATTGCTGATCCCCTCATGGCATAGACAGGTGAACCCAGAGTGTGTTATAACACAGGGGTGCTTACCTCTTGGCTACTGGACAGACCGCAAGTCCTAAACCTGAAGGTAACAGTGACACCTGGTACTAGGGCACTGAAGGAAACTAATTGGAATGTGACATCTTTTTAAATAGAGCTCATGGACTCCATGACAAGTTTGAGTGAGGCACCTGATAACTGCGAACACATCACTTTTCTTGTCTGCAGCCCATTGGTGTAATTGTTCTTAGGTACTTTCGCCATGTTGCAGCAAAACAAATAGCTTGCTTTTGTGTCTGGTGAATTCAGCTGGCAGTCAAGCAGCTGTCTGGATGAGCAGCACCTTCACCTGTTTGACCATTTGCAAAGCTCCCGTTCAGCATCAAAATCACTAAACGTCAGCAGATTTCCCGGCTATAAAGAACATAATCATCCCCTACTGATAGCAACAAAGTGATGGAGGAAAATTCAGGAGAAAGGAGTGTTGCCTTCAAGCAAGACTTCATGCTATGAGTTGAACAAAAATGCACTCCTGTTTATCTGTTTTTTGGGAAGATTTAACCTGTGTAAATGGGTTTGGTCTTTGATGGGTTTTGTTTTATGCCAGCATTTAAATTGTTTCACCTCACTTTCTCATTGAAGGGTAGCAGAGGGAAGTGTCTATAAAAAGGAAACTGGGAAACAGCTTTTGCTAAATACTTGACAAATTTATAAGACTTTCCCTAAGAAAATTCCCATGAAAATTCCAACCAGATTTGCTAGATTTTAGTTAAACAGCTGAGCTTTCTAAATTGCTATTTTAAAGAGCTGCCTTGTAGAACTTGATTTTCCAGATCTGTGGCCAGTGCCAGGAGCACTTCTCACCTGTTCATTGCTGGTTCAGAAAACCCGGAGTTTTAGGCCCCACTGATGCGTAAAAGTGTGTGTATTTCAGAAAAGCACTTCCGCTTCGACTCCAGAGCAACAGGTCAAGCTGGAAGACATCCTGCCACTGGCTTTCACCCGCCTTTGTGAGCCGAAGGAAGCTTCTTACAGCCTGATCAAGAAATATGTGTCTCAGTATTACCCCAAACTCAAAGTAGATATAAGGTAGGTGCAGGTGTACACTTTTGCAAGCAGGGCTCCAGAGAAGCTGTGAAATGCTGCCTTCCTCTGGCTTTGCCTCACTACAGCGATTCAATTCAGCATTTCATCAGGCAGCAGACAGGTGGTGCTCTGCATCATAGAGCCTACAGGAAGGCTTGAGAAAAGCTGTGCCTTTTCTCTACATCCCTCCACACCCAATCTTTGTTCGTGATGCCGACATCAGCATTGTTGTACGCATCTCTGCCCTTAGCGAAAACTGGATCCTTGTAGCTGCATGGATATGAAGGCCTCTCCTTGGAATCTTGTCCCACTTGGTTCTGAATGCTTTAACCGGCACATGCTTAATATGATCTGAGTTTGCCCATGTGGAGTGGGTCAAAGGTCGGGGAGGAAGCAAATCTAGGAAAGTCCTATGCATCACCTCTTACCAGGGCTTGTTGTACTCAGTCCCTTGTTTTTCTCTGAGCTGACTGACTCATTGCCCACCGAGTCCAGTCTCCAAATGTGCATTTCAAAATGAGTAAATCCTTCCAAATGAAGCTTATCTGTTTCTGGATGCGCAGTGACACCCAGAAAGCATTGCAGTTCAATTTCCGCTAACGTACGTTGTTCCTCTCATGTAATCAGCACTTGCTGACAGATCTCCATTTAAAGTGTCTGTATGTAGGCAGATACCACTTGTAAGTACTGCTCCTCTCACACTCTCTATAGAGTGTTGTTTCTCTGTTTGTTTTTTAAGCTGTCAGTGTGTGTCAGTAAAGCTTTATCGTCCTGTATTTCAGACCTCAGCTGTTGAAGAATGCCCTGCAGAGAGCTGTAGAGAAGGGCCAGCTAGAGCAGATCACAGGGAAAGGAGCGTCTGGGACATTCCAGGTCAGAGCCAGAGTTCGTCTTGTTTTGTTGAGTGTACTGACCAGAAGCCTTGGATATACGTTTACATGCCCTCCCCACCCCAGTTTTGTTGGGTACACCTTTCTTTAGCAGCCTGTCAAATTCAGCACTTGTGAAACTATGAAGCAGTAGGACTCTTTCTCCTCTTGGTCTACATTTCTGGAACAGACCCCCCCCCGCCTTCCTTGCTTAGCGTGTTCCACACGCTGCTTCAGCTCTGACTCACTAGCACAGTAGGGGAGATGGTGGGGTAAGCTTTCCTTTCCATCACTAATTGTAAGTGCAGTAGGTACCCCAGATGTCTGCAATGTCTTTTCCTCATGTCTATGCCATAGATGTCTCTTGGTTACATTTGGTCTGTGGGATGGAGGAAGATCTGATTTCTTTCCTTCCCTGAGTGACGGGCCCTTAGATTGCCATACCGTTGCGGTGTATTTTGGGACTAGGACGATGTGTTACCAGTGCAAAGCACTGCAGGCCAGTTGACTGAATAGGCCCGTCCTACTGTTAAAGCTGGGAGGGCAGCGTTCCCTATGCAGTGTTTTAATATAAAACGTATCTGTGCTAATGCAGGAGCGCCGACCCACCTGGTGCAGAGGAGCTTGTCCTGACCTGGTTTGGGAGAATTTTGTCTTGATGCTTTTCTCTTCCTCCTTGGAAAATAGCTGAAGAGGTCAGGGGAGAAGCCCCTGCTGGGTGGGACTCTGATGGAAGACGCCATCCTGTCTGCTATTGCGGCCATGAACGAGCCGAAGACCTGCTCCACCACAGCACTGAAGAAGTATATCCTGGAAAACCACCCAGGGACCAACTCCAACTTCCAGGGTAAACTATATAACTTTCCTTTTTCACAAGCTGAAAGAGAATGCTGCAGATGTGTCTGTGCAGCACCTTTAAACTATTTGGTTGAGCTTGCTAGGGAACTGACAGCTGCTCCACTCTTTGTGCTGCAGAGATGCTCAGAGTTTTTAATTCTCATTAGTTCCTTTCAAGCCTGACAAAGGCTAGTTTCTGAGACATAATGCATGTTTTTCTTGTCTGTAGCATATTTCCAGGAAGAGGGGATAGTATTCAACTACTTTATTGTTTTAAAATCACCAGCTGGATTTCTATATATATATAGAGAGGCTACAGCTTGGCATAAGTACGGTTCCTAGCTGCTTTTGATTTAGAGAAGTTGCACAGTCTAACTTTAACAAATAAAATAAAACCTGCAAGCGTCCCTCTTACTGTTTTGTGTGAGGTCCTCCTCTGGCTCCGATTTTTAAAAGGTCAAGCAAGTAAGGAAAGAAACTAATCCAGTTATATTTGGAAAAAGGTGTGGCACATCTTCATTCCCAGTAATGACAATGTCTATTTTGGCTTTTGCACTAGCAGAAATTATACTAATAGAGACTTTAAAGTAGATCTGCTAATGGCTTATTTGCATTACTTGGTCTAAGCCATGCTGCAGTTTAACCTAGGCTGAAGGTCATTTGAAGCAGTGTGAGCTTGCAGCAGTATCTAGCAGAATCCGACCTGAAAGTAGATCAGTTTCGTGCTGTAGTGTCACGGTGCTGGTGCCATCCCACAGGAGCAGGGGCTAGAGAGGAGCTTGCTGATCCCACAGCCATCACATGGAGATGAAGCACAGAATCAGCACAGGTCTTTGAAGCAGAGCTTACCAATGCGTAGAGGAGGATCGCAGGCTCCCTGCCAGCAGCGGGGCCTAAAGAAGTTGCCTGAGGCCTTCTGCCAATTAGAGGCTGATGCCAAGCGTGACTTCTTAATCTTGGGGCAGGGAAGAGAGTTCCCAGGCTTACTAAGCCCTTATGTTATTTGTTTTCATGACCATAGGAAGCTGCCCTGGTCCCTAGAGGCCTGTGTTTAGTCAGCCTTGAGTGCTTGTCAGCCTTGCTAGTCAGATAAGGAAATTTCAGCTAGTAGTCTGTTGTTTTCTTTCTCCCTCCATTGCATAAGAAGGATTTTGCTGTTCTCTGTTCTGTTTTAGGAGCAACCAGAGGAATATGTGGTGAGATGTAAAAGCAGGCAGGTGCACACTACAGAGCCAGTATTCTACGCTCTTCCCCATTTTATACATCACCCTTACAACTCCAGTCAAATCCTTTACATGCTGCTGTTGATCTTTGGTATCCCAGGTAGAAATAGCTTGATGTTGTTTGTGTTGCTCCTTTTTACAAAAGTGTGGAGTTCTTTGTAGTCCAAGAACTTTTTAAGAACCTAGTGTTGCAACACTAATAATTTAATGGATACAGCCGGTTCAAGTAGCTATGCAGGCTTTTCTAGAGCCACTCAAATGAAAACTTTTCAGCAGAGGTAGTCTGTAGGACTGTGAAGGTATGGCGTTGTCTCAAATGATTCTCTTACTGTGAAGTGTCAGTTCTTGGTAAAAGCCCATTTCAGAAGTGCTGAATAAGGGGTTAGAGTGAATACCTTTGCATTAATCATGCAGAACAGATTCAAATGACAGCATGTTTCTTTGGATTTTTCTTTCCATTCCTCAAGTGAACCTCTTTAGGATATGCTTGAGGTCAGGCCTTGCTTTTCCATTTGTTTCAAGGGAGCTAAATCTGTAAACTGTCCCCCCTAGTTTAAGCCAAAAATGGTTTTGAACTAAAACAGTTTCATACCTTTACGTGAGACAAAGATCCCCTTCATTTGCACACTTTTGATTAGAATTCTTATATGGTGCACAGTGGAACAGAAGATTGGAATAAAAACATCATTTGTCATACTTCTAGACCAAATTTCCCATTAAAGAAAGTGAAAACGAGGACAGACGTACTGCATAAATTTTGGAACACGACGGAGATGAGGGCAAAAACAGAGTAAAGACTTCTTTTAAACATTCTAAAAGAATATGTTGAAGAAAGCTTTAGTTACGTGATGTTTTTGAATGCATTTATAAAGAAGGATCCCTTGATCATGACTTCTTCCTTCAGTGAATTTAAACCCATTCTTGATAAGTGTTCACGAGCCAACACTTGAATCTTGTATATTGCTCGAGTTTTCCAGAAGATTAACTGTGAAAGGATTTCCCTTTGAATATGACATACTAAAACTTCTAAATGCAGTGGTCTAGCTGGGTCCTCCACAAAGCAGATGGTCTTTGCTGAGCGCACAAGCATGCAGTGATGTCTACGTGAGTCGCGGGTCTCTGGTGCTGTTTCATTTCCCCACAGGTGTCCTAGGAAAGGAGACTTCATTCTGACTCTCCATCTCTGATTTCAGAGGGCACTGCAGAGAGCAGTAAGGTTAGACAAGTGGGTAAAGATGGTAACACAACCTTTCTCTGATTTCTTTCACAGTGCATCTACTGAAGAGAACCCTGCAGAGATGTGAGAAGAACGGCTGGCTGGAGCAGATTTCTGGAAAGGGCTTCAGTGGAACCTTTCAGCTTTGCTTCCCTTATTATCCTAGGTAAAGAGCTTGGCTGTAAAATGATGTTGAAGATAAGTGTTGCATAGATCAGCCAGATAGTGTTGCTGAAGTTCATAGGCTGACCTTCTATTTACAGGGAAGTTTGTGGAGGGTTTAATAACTGAGAAACCACAACATTGTCACCAATCTCGCTCTAGATAATGACATTACTTGGATGTCTGACTGTGAGTGGACATAAAGCTGACTTCATTAGCAAGGGAGGCTTTTAAGGACAATAAAAATATTGAGCTAAATGTTTTCAGGAGCTCTGTTGTGATGTTTTTTTCATAGGGTAGTAGCTATTTAAGTGTTCCCATGCTTAAACAAATTCGCATAAGCAGGTATAGTGTATTGTTGTTCTTAATGCAAGGATGCTCATAACAAGTAGGACCCAGTTGTTTGCCTCTCTTAATGCCGATGTGGAGGAGCGGTGGGAGGAGGGAAGATGACCTAGATTAGCTACTGTGAGACTAAAACAGCCTTTCTTCTCCTGCTGTGAGCATATATTGTGCTGGGCCACATGGAGCCCAGGGAAGCCTTAGTGTCCCATGAAGAGCCAAATGGCAACAGAGTCATTAAAGTCTCTGCTTCCCACCTTCTTTTATTACATACATGTAAAGCTCTCAGTGGCTCTGGCATGTGTTCAGAGTCGTTGAAGTCTGATTTTGTCCCTCTGTTGTCTGTCTGCCTTTGTTTGCACAGAAGGAGCAATGAGGAAGAGAACTGGAGAAAGGGCAGCTTATGGACAGGAGTGTGGTGGCATTCCTGGTGACTTAAAAGCTGTTGCACTTCTGCCGTTGCAGAGACTAAATATTGGTTTCAGATAAACCCAAATAGACTTCTGTGCTTGCTGTTTTGTTTTTTTTGGCTTAGGCTCAAAGCTGTAACCTTAAAGGATGATGGGCGATGGGCAGTGGTCCCCGATGAGAATCGGGGTTACCTAAGGTTTGCTGACCCTGGAGTCATATGCTGAGAAATAAGTCCTGCTCTGACAAGAATCCTCTTGTAGCCCAGGTGTGCTCTACCCGGAGAAGCAGCAGGATGAGGATTCTGAAGAATCTGATGAGGAAGAGGAGGAGGAATCTGTGGAGGAAGAAGAATCAGAAGAGGAGGAGTCTGAGGAGGAAGAGCCACCACCAAAGAAAAGGTATGTGACAGCATGAGAGATAAATGGGCTCCTTTAAAAATGACAGTCACAGCTGTAGTGTGCACAGGTTTGTTTCTTGCTGTGGATATTTATCCACAAGGCTGTCACTCCGGTAGTACTGGAAAAAGAAGTTTCTAATTATGGTTGAACTCTTGAGGTACTGTCAGGATGAGGACTTCTCTGGGATGTGTGAAGCCTGCAGAAGCGATGCCTTGTTCCAGAGAGACTGGTGTCTTCCACTCTGTAGTTGGAATCATCTCTAGATGAGAGGAAGAGAACTTCTACTTATTATCTGTGTTGTCTTTAGTCTCCCATGTGCCTGTTGTGCTTTACAAGAGTGTGACTTTTTCATGTGGAACTTCCTGTTATTTATTAGGTGTTTCATTAGGAAAACTTTTCCCTACAGTGTTATCTGCAACTCTGTAGCCAGGTATGAAACCTGTCTCACTCAGAATGTGGATTTAAGATGAGTGCTACTCATTAAGTAATAAAATTTCTCTGAGAGCGAGAGAGGATGCTTAGGTCACTGAATTGTTCTGACAATTGACTTACATTCATTGTCATTATTTGTATGTTTATCTGCCTAATAAAGGAGTTAGAAACCTTGCTGGCAGAACACTGGGGATTGAGAAGTGCTTAGCATGGCAAGATCCACGACAGGATTTCTTGCTCTTTGGGATTTAGCTAATGAAATGTACTGCTGCATAAAGGAACATCCGTGGTAAAGAACAAGGATGCCAAGATCTGCTTCATTTATGTAAATTGACGACAGCAGCTCTGCTCTGGGTAGCATTTGCGCCTCCACTGAGATCTTGTGCTGCCTTTCTTTCTGACAGGATGCAGAAGAGACCTCCTCCGAAAGCACGGAGTAGGGCCCCTCCGATGAAACGGAGAGAGTCCAAGCCCAAGCCAAGAAAAACCCCTGCAGCCCGCAGGGGAAAAGCAAAGCCCCCACCCAAGGTGAAAACCCCTGCTAAGAAAGCCAAACCAGCAGCCCCAGCCATCAAGAAACCCTCTGGTGGCAGCTCTTCCAAGAAACCAGCAGCCAGTGGGAGGAAGGAAGTGAAACCCTCTGCCAAGGGCAAACCTACCATGAGGAAATCTCTCCGGGCAAAAAAGTAAATTTTTCCAGTGTCAGGGAATCCCGTGGTCAAATCTGCAGTCTTGTTTTACAAAGTCAACGTGCATTTGTATTTTAGTTCTGATGCTTAAACACTTCTTTTTTTTTTTCCTTGGATTATGGGGAAAAAGATGAAAACTAAATCAAACCATCCCAAGCATTTGTTAGATCTCAGTGCTGTGCCTCGTGCCTACCCCTCCCCTGGAACAGGTCATCTTTAGTTTCTGCAATAATTTTAGGACTTTTCTAGGACATGTAATCTGTACCTTTTATGGTGTTCCTCTTGGG
The DNA here is from genome assembly GCF_964211835.1 of Anser anser. Taxonomy (NCBI): domain Eukaryota; kingdom Metazoa; phylum Chordata; class Aves; order Anseriformes; family Anatidae; genus Anser; species Anser anser. Next base: position 8,064,765 of record NC_139738.1, on the reverse strand, counting down.
TTTGGAGGGAGGGGGGTGGCTTTAAAAATTCTTCAAATAAATTCTTTGCCTCTTTAGACAGCAGGAACATGGTAATTGGGGAAATAAGATTCTTAACTGAGAAGGTACAACGGCACTAGAGTCCTCCTTAGATCCCCTGCATGATGAGGTCCTTCATGCTTCTGTGAAGAAGCAGTGTATATACAGCACTTGCACTGAGTCCTGGAGGTGCTTCTTTCTGCTCGGCTGTTGTAGTGACAGGCTAAGGAAGTGGCGCATTTGGCTCCTTCAGACCAGCACATTTTGGGGGTGAGTAGACATCTGCAGTAACCGGAGGCTGCCGCAGGTACTGATCGTCTGACACCGGGGGGGGCTTGAAAAGGGGCAGTTCTCGGTTGGGTGGGTGATTTGAATTAGTGTTTCCACACCACATCTTTTACCTTCAAACCAAAATATATAAAAGTCTTCTTGAATCCAACTTTCAAGCATTTTTAAGAGATGAAGAGCCTAAGTTTTGTCACTTCTTGTTTACCCTTTTTTAAAGAAAAGTTGGAGAGCTATAAAATTGCTAATGTAGAGATGTTGATAAGTGAAGAACATGCAGTTTGCTAAAATAAAATGAAATTAGATTCCAGGCCCGCTTTGCGTGTCCTTTCTCTTCCTCGCCACAGTTTTCCCCTCCTGGAAACGAAGAGAGGAGGGAATTACAGTAAGTGTGGTTTGCTGCAGAGGCAAGCCTTTGTTAGAAGTACGCTGACAGTGTGAAAGAGTGGGGCTATTTTAGTCTGAGCCCCTGCCAAGCTCTGTAGTTGGTTGGACTTGTGACCTTTTTCTTCCCTTGGTTTCTCTGGAGACAAAGGTGAGCAAGAAGAAAGCTCTATTTGAACCTCTTGCTGCTCTTCTTCTCCCTCTGACCCAAACAGTGTCCAGTGGGGCCAAAAAAAAAAAGGACCACATGAAACCTTCCCCCCCTGCCCTGCTTTCTGATACAGAGCAGCGCCTGCGTTCAAAACATGCTCCAGCACATCCTCGGTTCTCCCTTGGACAGGGCAATGCGAATGATTCGAATGTGACCTGACAGTCTTTTTGCTTAACGTGCTTTTGGAAAGAGCTTTGCGTATACCACGCTGAGAGCAGTGGAAGTATCTCTAGAAATAAAATGCAAATGGGAGAAAATAGCCTTACTGAATTTACTCTTTTCAGTTGCAATCCCAGTGTGCTACCTGCAACAACTGGGAGTTTAAAGATTCTTACAGAAACACCCTAAATTGTTCCCAGCCCTGTAACAAGGATGCAAAGAGCAGGCTCATGAAATTATGGCTAACATAAGACTGGGAGAGTGAAGACGCCAATCAAAGAGTAATTTGCAAGGATGTAAAGCAATTAGAAAGTTTAGTAAAGGTCTCTTTCCTAGCACTGCGTGTACTGAAACAGTGGGTTTTGGCAGTATTTTCTTCCAGGTAGGCATTAAAGTGAGCCAAATTTGGGAAACAGTTTTCTCATCTATGGGGTGCTTATGGGGATGAGGAGTCCTGTTCCCAGCTGCTGGCAATCTTGTGGCTTGGAGGACCATGCAACCTCCCCCCTTTGCAATAACATTCCTATGCCAGCAACCCAAAAAGTACCTGTTAAAACACTGGTCTGGGTAACACCAATTCTTTGCACTTGAGCATGGCTTAATTTTGCTGCGGGTCATGTCAAATTAGAGCAAAGTCCTTCCTTTAAAAAAAAAAAAAGCTAACTGGCCTGATTTTAAAGACATAGTTGGCATTGAATGCAAAAAAAAATAAATGTGAAGCTTGGTTTTGGGTGATGACTCTCATGGTAGACTGCAGCTGCACCAACCTAGAGAGACTTCTGGTGGTCACAGTGGTCGATACTAGTGGTCAGACAAGCAGAGCCTTTACTTATTTTTAAAAAAGCTGAGATTTGTTTTAAAGTGTGTGTGTGCACTCCTCCAGTCTTTTCAGGTTTTAAGCACTTAGCCTTGAGTTTATCTTGGGGGATGAATATGAGGGTTGGGCTAGAAACAGCCATTTGCTCCCTCAGTCATCTCCAAACGCTTTTTGGCTGGGGCCTTAATTGCTAATTAGCCAATTTCTTTTCCCAGGGCAGCCCCGAGCAAGTGGGTGCCTCCAAACTGGGCTTGTGAAGGGGAACCCTGGGCTTGCAGTGGTGTCGCTGGCAGGGCGATGGAGAAAGCAGCGGCTCTGCTGTGCCTTTGGGAAGGTTTGCACCGCATCCGCCGCGCGCTCTTCACCAGGCTCCGCTTCCTGGCCAGACTGGCTCTGTTATGTTATTTCTTCAGGCCCATCTGTCCATTTTATGTTTTTTCTATGCTATCCAACTCTTCTGGTGGGCCCTGCCGGGGCATTGTGCGGCGTCTTGAAGCAGCTGATGCTGGCAGCAGCCCAAGGCTTGAACAAGAACATGGGAGCACTTTTCCTTGCACCCTTGGGTGCATGGGGGTATGAGACAGGGCTAGCACGGGGATTTTTGGAGACATCTCCTAGGGCTTAGACCCCATTTTCTCCCCAGACTCTTGCTTTCACCTTCCAGGCACATCCCTGTAGCTGGGGACAGCTTTTGCCTTGGTCCCATAGCTTTGGCAGGCTGGAGCATTTTGGGGATCCCCAGGCTTTGGCTCTGTATGGCTCTGTCCCCTTCTCTGCAGCAAGGTTGGAGCCACCCCTCTTTATTTTTTTCAGCTGCACAGCCAAAAGTGGGGGATGAGGAAGGCTGACCAGTAGTAGGCAAAGGGGAATTTGGAAATTGGGGTGAAATGTGGCTGAGCAGTGGGGTGGGGGGGGGCGAGTGAGTGACCACGTGTGTGCAGCAGGGAGAGGGTTAGGAATTGCTGCTCTGCTGGGCATGCCAGCAAAAAAAAAAAAAAAAACACCCAGAAACCAGTTGCAGCCGCGTTTTCCAAAAAGCCCAAGCGTTTCTGCTCGCCGTCGCTTCCAAGAAACGGAGAAAACGGGGAGGTAAATTGCGGTGATTCATCGCGGGCAGATCGGAGGCAGGAAACGAGAGTTTGCCGCCTGCCCCGTGCCCGACGTGGGCTCGGGCTCGCCTGGGCCTGGCGTGCGGCAGCGGCCTGACGCCCACGGGCGCAGCATCCCCGTGCTGCGGCGAGCGGAGCCCCCCGGGAAGGAAACCAAGCGGCGAAGGCCGAGAGCCGGAGGATTTTCGCCTGCGTTTCTCCAGAGCCCCGCGAGCAAGCTGCCCGTGAGCGGGGGGAGCGGGAGCCCACGGGGCTGGGCGAGCCGGGGCTGCCGTCCCCTGGGGGCTGCCCGCTGGCGGGGTGTCCGTCTGTCCCCCCCGTGGGGACCCGCGGGGCGGCGGTGGGCTGGGGGGGCTCCATTGAGAAACGGAGCGTGGGAAAGAGGGGGCGGGGCTTGGGGGCTGCCTGCCTGCGGATTGGCTGGGGGTGGGGGGGGAGAGACCCCCAAATAGTGCCGGAAAGGAGGGGGCAGCCCCGAGCTCGCACCCCGTTGGGATGCGCCCGGGGCAGCCGGACCCCCGCTCCCCGGGGCTGTCCCCACGGCTGCGGCGCGGCCTCGGTGCCGCGAGTTGTGCGGGTCTCAGCCCGGCCGGGGGCTGCGGGGGGCGAAACCCCCTTGGGGCACCGCGGAGGGGCCGGGCACGGCCCTCGGGGGCAGCTGGAAAAGCTGCCCCAGACCCGCTGCCGCCCCCAGGGGTGCGGGGACCCCGGCATCTCGCTGGGTGCGGGGCTGCCTGCACCTCGCTTCTTGCATGCGTGTAGCGTGCTTGGGGTCAGGGTTTGGGGACCTGCATTGTGGTCGGGGTCAGGACGTGGATGCTTTCGCCATGCTTGGGGCAGGGGCGTGGGACACTTGCACGGTGCTTAGGAGCACACCACTGGGCCCCCGTTACCTTGCTCAGGGTCAGGACGCGGGGATGCTTGCGTGGGGTTGGGACGTGGGGGACTTTGCATCGGGGCAGGGGCTGGACGTGGAGACGCTTGCGTGGTGCTGGGGGTCAGGACACGGGGACCCTTGCATGGCACTTGGTGTCACGTGGGGCCCCTCGCCCGGTGCTCAGGATGGGGTTGGGGTGCAGGAGCTTTGCATCAGGGTTGGGGCTGGGACTCGGGGACCATTTATCAGAGTGGGTATGGCAGGACCCAAATCAGGGTGAGGATTTGGGAACCTCTGCATCGGGGTCAGGACTTGGGGACTGCAGCGCCTCTCGGGGCTCAGCAGCTGGAAGTGGGGGGTGGTGGGGGCAGGTCGCGTCTCTCCGGTCCCTCCTTGCAGGGATCCATTTGCCGAGGCCCTGGGGCCCCCCACATCGCCCCTTGCTCCCGCTGGGCGGCCGTGGGTGGCTTCCAAGCCAGAGCACAACGATTCCAATTCGGATTCAGATGCGGCGCTGGAGCTGTTTTAACTCCCCCCTGAGCTGCCCCGACCCGCTGCCATGAAGAAGAAGACGGCCAACGGGAGGGGGCCGGATCCGGCGGCCCCCCTGCCACGTGCCCGGGGCATCGCCAAGCCGGCAGAGGTGAGGTACTGGAGACAAGGGGCCTGATCCTGCCCCCTGGGGAGCTGCGGGCAGAGCAGCAACCCCGTTCCCCCCCCCCCCGGGCTTTGCAGGGTGGGGGGATTTTGGTTGGTGTCCCCCCCCAAGCTTAATGCACCCCAAAGCTGTTGCAATTTGGGTGCAACCCTACAGCATCGCATCCCCACTGGGTAGGAATTGCCCCAAGAGGGGGCAATTTTAGCATCCTGGCGGGGGGGGGTTGTTAAAGTGGGGTGAACTTTTTGCCCCCCCCTCCCCCAGTACGTGGGCTCCTTCGCGGTGGAGGACCTGGACCTGCAGGGGCAAGCGGGGCGGCTGGAGGAGCAGCTGCGGGCGCTGAAGGTCAGGCGACCCCACTGGCACAAAGCGGGGGCACCCCAGGGTGTGGGGGGACCCCCAATGGGACGGGGGGGACCCCACTGCTGCCCCCCCTCTCTCCCACCAGGACTGCCCCAGGAGAAGGTCGGTGGTGCTGAGGTTCAGCTTGCAAGGGCTGAAGGTCTACGGTGCTGACGGGGAGGTGGGTGCAGGGTGCTGGGTGCCACCTTGCAAAGGTGCTTTTTGGGGTTGCACCACTCGGGACGTTGCTTTTTGCTCAGGAAACCTGCTTTGCAGCCATGCATCTGCAAATAGGCTCGGGCCAGGCGTTGCTCGCACCCTGGGGGTGCCGGGTCCCAGCCAGCCCCCCCTTGTCGCCGCAGACGCTGCTGATGGCGCACGCTCTGCGCCGGATCCTGTACAGCACCTGGAGGCACGCTGAGCGCCAGTTTGCCTTCGTGGCCCGCAACCCCTACAGCCCCCCCAGTGCCCTCTTCTGCCACCTCTTCGTGGGCCCCCTGGGTGAGGTGCGTGGTGCACACCCCAAATCCTCCAAAACAAGAACAAAAACAACAAATAAACGCCAATTCCAAAAGAAAAAAAAATCATTATCCCTGGCCCCTGCACCCACCCTCTTCTTTGCACCCCGCCAGGTGCAGGTCCTGCACCTCCTGCTCTGCCGCTCCTTCCAGCTCGGCTACCTCCTGGCGCACCCCGAGGAGCAGGCAGGCGAGGGGGAGCCGCCGGGTGCCGGGGTGCTGCGGGAGCCGCTCAACCCCGAGGAGGTGTCGCGAAATGTCAACGCGCTCGTCTCCTTCCGGCGCCTGCCTGCGCCCATCGGCCTCGGCTCGCTGGGTGCAGGGGTAGGTGCAGGCCATGAGATGCTGGGTGCTGCCCCATGTACCTGCGCACCACACTTTTTTTTGCAAGGTGTTTTAGCATGGCGCTGTTGCACAGCACTTTGTACAGGGTATGTTTGCACAGCACACTTTTGCACAGCACGTTTTTATGTGATGTCTTGCAGGGCCTTTTTTTTTTTTTTTTTGTGGAGCACCATTTGCATGGCGTCTTCCCTGGCAGTTATTACACAATCTTTCCTTGCAACATTTTTTGCACGATATGCAGTTTTGCATGGTGTTTTGCATGGCATGTTTTGTGCAGCCTCTTGCATGCTGTTTTGCAACAGTATTTCCCCTGCTGGCTTTTGTACACTGTTTTGCATGGATCTGTCTTGCATGGTCTTTTCTGACATGGAGATTTGCACAGCACATTGCATTTTGCATGGTCCATCCCGCATAGCTTTTTCTTGCAGTCTTTTGCACAGCCTGTTGTACATGGGCCTTTTCTTGCACGGTGTTTTACTCTGGGCCTGTTTGCACAGCACTTTTTTTGCATAGCAACTTTGCATGGTATTTTACACAGCATTTCTGCATGGTTGTTTATGTGGCATTTTTTTTCTTGGTGTTTTGCATGTCATTTTTCTTCAAGGTGGTTTTTTTTTGCATGGTGTTCTGCATGACTTTTTTTTTTTTGCATGGCAACTTTAGCTTGGTGTTTTACATAGCAATTTTTAAAATGTTTTTATGGTATAGCATTTTTGCACATCATTTTTTCCTTGGAATTTTTGTATGGCATTTTTTTACATAGCACTTTTGTGCATCATTTTGGCGTGGTATCTTGCATGGCTTTTCTTGCACAACATTTTATACATAGCACATCTGCATGCCTTTTTTTTGCACAGCGCTTTTTGCAGGTCATTTTTTGCATACCTTCTTCAGGGTGTTTTGCACGGCTTTTTTTTTGCATGGTGTCTTGGAGCGTATTTTGCATTACTTTCTTTTGGCATAGCCTTTTTGCACAGCATTTCGTGTAGCAAGTGCCACCAAAAGCCCCTTCCCTGCTCTCTGCTGCAGGAGCGGCGGCCAGAGGCTGAGGGCCGAGCTGGGGGCTGGCGCCCGGGGAACCCCTACTGCTCCCCGGTCTTGGTGCGCAAAAAAGCCATCCGCAGCAAAGTCCTGCGCTCGGGCGCCTACCGTGACTGCGGGGCTGAGAGCCAGCCACACCAGCCGCCCCGCGAGGCTGGTGAGTGCCTGGAGGCGACGCTGAAGCGCACGGGGCTGGGGGGACGAGGCCTTGGGTTTGGGGGCGAGGAGGGAACTGACCGGCTCCTGCAGCGGCCTCGGGATGGGAGAGCAAAGGGGCGCGGAGCCTGGCACTGCTCCCCGAGAACGAGAGCGTCCTGGCCGAGAGCGTGTGGGCCTTTGCCGGCATTGCCAGGTGAGTGCACGGCAGCCCCCAGACCCCTGCCACCCCTTGCGGTGCCTACCCGCCTCCTCGTTCCCCCCCCCCCCCAGGGACGGCGGCATCGCGCTGCTGCGCAGGGATGTCCCCGGCGCCTTCCTGCTGCGCCCCGAGCCTGGCCTGGCCAAGCGCTGGTGCCTGTGGGTGCGGGCGCCCTGCGGCGTCGTCCCCTACTGCGTCTTCAGGACACCCCAGGGACGGTTCTGTGTGGAGGTGAGAGCGCTGCACGGGGCAGGGGGCAACAGGGTGTCGGGGCTGGGGGCGCGGCCGTGTTCGTGCACGTGGGTGGGGGTGCAGGGTGGGGGTGCTCCGGTGCATCAGCGTGTCGCAGTCCGGTTGCATCAGTGCTTAGGTGCACTGCACATTACTGCATGGTGTGGAGTGCATCTGCGCATGGGTGCCCTGGTGCACTCCTGCATGGTGTGTCAGTGCACTGGTGTGTGGGTGCAAGTGTGCATCGGTATGCTGGGGCATGGGTCCATTGCTGCATTAATGCATCAAAGTGTGGGTGCACCAATACATGGCTGCACGGGTGTGTTTGTCATAGGTGAGCTGGCACGTTCATGCATGGGTGCACCAGTGTGCATGTGCGTTTGATTAATGTATACACATGCACATGGATTGCTTTTGCTTCGTAGCTGCATAGGTGCACTTGTGCATGGGTATGTGGTTTGCAGGTGCACGTGTGCAAGGGTGCATAGGGGTATCGGTGTGTGAGTCTGTTGGCACATCAGCACATGGGTGCAGTGGTGCATAAGTGTATTTGGTCCATTTGTGCATGGGTGCATGGTGAGGAGGTGCATTTCCTTTCTGGCTGCATCACTGCATAGGTACATAGGGGTATCGGTGTGTGGGCACACAGGTGCATCTGTGTGGGGGTATATGGTGCACAGGTACCTGGGGGCATTGCTGCATAGGTGCATGGCTATATGCATGCATTAGCATGTACGTGCCTTGGGTTCATGGGTGCAGGGGTGCACAAGTGCGTGGGTGTGTGGTGCATGGGCACATTGGTGTGAGTGCATTTGATCCATGGGTGCCTTCGAGTTGTGGGTGTATCCGCACACAGTTGCGTGTGTGCATTGGTGTGTGATGCATAGGTGCATTGGTGCGTGGGGGCTCCCATGCACTTGGTGCATGGGCACAAGGGTGTACCTGCCTTGTGGATGCATCGGCACACAGCTGCATCTGTACATGGGTGCATGAGTGCACGTGTGCACAGCCGCAACGGATGCACAGGTTCATTGGTGCACAAGTGCACCTGGTAACTCACATGTGTGCACTTGCACACGGGTGTGTGGCTGCATTGGGTGCCCCCGTGCCTGCCTGCTGGCTGCATCGGTGTGCGCGTGCGCTCGACTCAGGCGCGTGGCTGCGTGGGTGCACGGCGCACGATGCCCGCCGGCGGGGGGCTCACCTCTGCCCTCTCTCCCCGCGGTGCCAGCACTCCAGCGCGGAGTTCGCCAGCGTGGCGGCCCTGCTGGCTCACTACTCCGGGGCGCCGGGGGGCTGCTTCTGCCGCCTGGCCCCCGGGCGCTGCAACCCCGGCTACGAGGAGCAGGACCCCAGCGGGGCCAGTGCCTGGGGGGAGGCCGCCTGGGCCCCCGCCGTGGTGCAGCACGAGCGGGGCTAGGCCCGGCTGCCCCCGGCCCCCTCGTAGCTTTAAGTCGCTGCCGGCTGCCTTATCCATTCCCTCCCTGCGCGCCCGGCGGGCTCCGCGGGCAATAAACGGCTCTCCTGCTCCCGGTCTGCCGCCGCCTTTTTCTTGCACTCCCGCACCGCGCTGCTGCGTGCAGGCGTGCACGCTCGCGTGCTCACACCCAGGCACCCCCCCCCCCCCGGGTGCAGCTGCATGCCCGCGACCTTGCACGCTGCCACGCACTTGTGCTCGCGTGCGCCTGCGAGCTCAGGCACGCGCGCTCGTGCGCGTTCCCGTGTACACGTGCACACGCACCCGCGCCGCCGTGCACGCGCTCTTGCACACCCAGAGGGCCGCGCGGCGCCCGCGCGCCCCGTGCACGCCCCGTGCACGCCCCCGCACCCTCCCCACCCGCGCGCGCGCGCGCGCCCCCGGCCGCACGTGACCCGGGGGGGGCGGGGCTGTGGGCGACACCGCCCCGTTGCCGCGGCAACCGCGTCGGGGCCGTTCCGCGCCGGCCGCCGCCGCCTCCCCGCAGCCCCCCCGCGTTGCCCCCGGTGCCCCCCCCGGAGCCGCCCCGCGCCCTCCCCCCCCCCCCCGGGGCCGTTCGGGGGCTGCCCCCCCCCTCCCTCAGGGCCCCCCCCTCGGCCCCGCTGCACCCAGGGGTGCCGCCCCCGGCTGTGAGCCCCCCCCGGTGCCCCGAGGGGCCATGGCGGCGGAGGCGGTGAAGGTGGTGGTGCGCTGCCGGCCCCTGAACGCCCGCGAGCGGGCCCTGGGCTGCGCGGCCGTGGTGAGCGTGGACAGCGCGCGGGGCCGCTGCGCCCTGCGGAACCCCGCGGCCGCCGGGCAGCCCCCCAAGACGTTCGCCTTCGACGGGGCGTACGGGCAGGAGCACGGCACCGAGCAGATCTACAACGAGGTCGCCTACCCGCTCGTCGAGGTGAGGGGCGCCCCGCGGCAGCCGGGGCCCGGCGCCCCTTCCCACGGGTTTTGCCCCCGCCGTCCTCCTGTTCCTCTGGGTGCGGAGGTGTCCGAGCGTCACCTCGGGGTCTGCGCGCAGACGGCTTTGCTGCCTGGAGCCGGGCCTTGCCCCGGCGAGGCGGCGGGTGAAGCTTTCGCTGCGACTGTCGGGGAGCTTGAGCGTAGACGTTACGCGGTCCAAACCCGTGTGGATTCACCCAGCGCTCGGGAACGGGCCTAGCAGTGCAGGAAGTTTTACCTGGGCAGGTGGCCCCTCAGTGGAACTGATGCACGGACACAAAGAGCGGTGTCTGCTGCTTCAGGAGGCTTAGCAGCGAGCCAGGGGTGCGAAGGAAGGGCTGAGGACAGCAAAGAGCGTCCCAACAGCAGGCTGTGAAATTGGGAAGGAAAACCTTTTTCAGCAGCCAGCAGGCCACAGAGAACAGAATTACACTCAATTCTTCCAGATTGTCTCAGGCAGGTATTCGTATGAAAGACAACCTCCCTGAGCAGGCCCAAGAGATGGTAGCTGACCAAGAATTGCAGCACTCTTCTCCATTTCCAGCAGGTACAAGCACAATGCTTTTAGGGACGTTTTTACTGTCTAGCAAGAACCCTTAGGGAAGACTGGGAATCTCAGCCTGTTTTAGAATAGCAAAATGAAAGCTGAGAGGGACTGTGTCTGTTGCGTATTAACACACAAGCACGGCAACCAGCTAGGGTAATGAAAGAAACAGTCAAGAAAGAAGGAAAAAAAAAAAGACAAAGAACCCCAAACCAAAAAAAGCCACAGTGTTGTTAGAAGAAGCACCAGGGATAAAATAGCCAGTGGTAATTTTAAGATGGAAGTTCCAAATATCTTCTGTTCTTACCATGGTTCTCTGGAATAGGAACAAATGAAAGCAATGCCTACATTCAGCCAGCCTTCCAGGAGAAAAGGATACTAAGCTAGATACCATCCTTTGGATACCCTACAGTCAGCTAGCATCCTCGTTGTCTCTCTGAATTTCTTAAGATTTTCTACCCTATGGCAAAACTAAACTGTTCCGGTCGTCTAAGCATTGTCAGCCATGCTTCTGTTTTTCAACACTTGTGTTTCTTCAAGGTTTCTATTTTGAGAGAAAACTGACAACTTACATGGTAATAGAATGCATTTTATTATCATTTTCTGATGGCTTATTGAGATTTTTCTCGTGCTCTAGTTTTGTACCCTTTCCTCTTTCCATTTCAGTGATGTGTCTAACCAAGTTCTGGTTCAAGAACCCGAGAGACTTCAACGGCGATTTCAGAAAGCATCTCAGATAGCTGCGTTTCATTCACCTCCAGGTTGCCCAGCCATTGCTTTGTTTACTTCCAGCTCTTCCTTTAAAATACCTTTTACAAGGCAGGAGAGAATCTGAATGACTAATTTCCAGTTATGCCAAGGATAACGGCCATTTATTGTCTTTTCTCCATTTCCAGGGTGTCACCGAAGGTTACAATGGCACCATATTCGCCTATGGCCAGACTGGCAGTGGGAAGTCATTTACCATGCAGGGAGTTGTGGATCCTTCTACAGAGAAAGGCATAATACCTAGAGCATTTGAACACATTTTTGAGAGCATCCAGGTAGGTGTGTAATGATGTGGAAGAGATCCTGTTGTAACGTTCTGTGTTATCTAAAAAGATGATTTTTGCGTATTCTGTAGTGTCATACTCTCTGAGCCACAGGCATTAAAGTATTTATCCTGGCAACCCTTCTGGGAAGTAGAGGAGTAATATCCATGCTGTTCTGCTCTTCTTTTCTCTCAAAATCACAGTTGTCACAGAGCTATGACTAGTGCTCTAATCTTCATCCCAGTAAAGTGCTTTAACCAAAACACTGTTTTTAAACCTAAATGCATTGGTAGAATAGCAGGCAGAGAGCTGGACAGGAATGAACCAGGTCACGTGGGACTTTGGATTCTCAGTGAAGTGGTACCATTTATCATCTTCTTCACTTCTGGAAGCATCTTTTCCTCCCCCGTCTCAGTTGCACTACCGGTAAAATTGTGTTGTGTGGCTATCAGGGCAGTGGAAGGTTTGGTTCCTGTGAATTTTCAGTCTCAGATGCTGTAAAATACCGTGATATTTTTATGCAGGGTGGCAGAAAAGGCTCCGGTGCTAATTTAACTCCAAGTACAGCATTTAAATTATCTCAGTATAGACTCTAACAGAAGGTTACCATAGTATAGTCCTGCATATCATTAGATGCCTGATTATTTTCACTGGACAGCAGGTATATAATCCACCCAAATGCAAGGGACTGCAAAATAGGTGTCTGCTTCTGAGAAATCACCTAAGATGTCCTCTCTAATGGGTATGACCAGAATACTTTTGGGTATACTGATCATGCACAAGCCTCTGCTTTAGGATGAGCGGCAGATGAGCTGCACCCGCATCTCTGCTGACTTTATGGACTCGCACCTGAGAAGTTTAAGGTCTGGAAGCCTCTATAGCAAGTGTGTTGAGTAGTCACACCTAGGAATGAAATGCCATGGGAGATTTGATGAGGTGCTGAAGGGAGGTAGGCACCCAGCTGGCGCTGAGGATCTATGTGGGCTGCCTGGTTGCCTTAATGTTGAGAACCTTCTCCTGAAATTGTTCCTGTTTTGTGCAGTGTGCTGAAAATACCAAGTTCCTGGTGAGAGCTTCCTACCTGGAGATTTACAACGAAGACGTACGAGACCTTCTAGGAGCTGATACCAAGCAGAAGTTGGAGGTGAGGTGGAGTCAATGTCTTAATTAGGACGTGCTTTAATTTGCTCAGATAAGTGTTATCACATATGCCTCACAGGAATGCAAGAAAATGTTCTGTCAGAAGCTGAATGCCAGAATATAAACACGTAGTGATGAATATGGAAGCCAAGAGGAGATTTTAAGGGACTTTATTGAAAGTTCTGTGGCAGAAGGAACAGGATCTGGTCAGAGACGTGCCCTGTGTGTCCTGCTTGATAGTGGCCAGTAGCTTAGCAGACGCTGTGTGAAAATCGTTGCAGGACAAGGATGGAATAAACTGCTCATGGGGCAATTTCTTCCTAATCCTCTTCATCTCACAGCTATCTCTAAAGCAGGAGGATTCTGCGCCTTATAAATGTTTAATCTGATCCAGCGTAGCCGTGGCTGATCTCATTATCTCTTTAAAACAAAAAAAGGCTGATCCTCTTTGGGAGGGCAGAGCAGATATTGCTCCCCATTGGAATGCACGGGCAAGGAGGGCAGCTCCCAAGAAGGGAAACGCGCTGAAATTCCAATCGAGGGGCTGATTTTTTATAAAATTTGCCTCTTGGTGGCTTTGCAGATCTCTTTGCACGTATTCCCGGGGGGGGGGGACCTGCAAAACCCCACGTCCTAATTTACTCTCGCCTGCAGGCCCGCCCGCGTGAGGACAGCCGGGGCACTAGCACCACCTGCCGCACAGAAGCGCTGCGGTGCCGAGGGACCCGCAGTGCCTCCCTGCGCCCCGCAGGGCGGATTTTCCACGGGCTCCCGGCCTCGAGGGAGGCAAATCCCCCGGCGGGCAGCGCCCTGCTTCGCTTTCCAAGCGCTCGAGGCGCTGGGGAAGAGGAGGGAGAAGGGGGCTCTGGCTGTTGGGGAAGGCGCAGATCCCCCCCTTTGTTCCGCGCCAGCAGTGACACCGTTTCCGTGACGACTGCGGTTGGCACCGGGAGGGCAGCACTCGGGCAGAGCAGTTTCCAGGGAAACCCCCTCCCGGCCGCTGGCTGCTGAATGAAACCCTGAGAAGAGCAGGTCTCACGGAGCTTTGCTAGAAAAATGCCCCGGTCAGGCTGCCGTGGAGTTAAACAACGGCCACGTCCCCGCCTGGGTGTTCCCCCAGGTCTCTGCAGCACTCCCAGCCGCAGCCCTGCCAGCCCTGGGGTTCTCCTGCAGCACAGTCAAAAGCCATGCTGTACAACCGGTCTGGCTGTGGCTCTGTAACTGGGTTAGTTCTGGGCAGTCGTGGCTTTATGGTGGACATGGAACAAGGCTAAAATCCTGTTGAGTTCAGGTTTCAGCCAGTTCTGCTCCATTATGCACAGATTTTCTTACAGCGAACGCTCTCTTTTGCATCACTTCTTGTAATACGTGCATCACCCAAAGGTCTTCTTTGGAGGTCACGCTGCCAACTGTGGTATCTATCGCATCCGTGACACCGAGTCATGACAACTATCTCGATATCCCAGCTGACACGACAAAGATAGAATTGTAGTTATGAGCTCAGCGGATGTGGGGCGTAACATAGCCGTTGAAAATGAATTCAGCTTGTTTAAAATTCCCAGTGTGGAGGGAGTTTCAGAGGGGGCTAGTGTGGGAGTGCAGGAATCTCTTGATTGTTTTGTGTTTTTTATGTAGGTTTGATGGATCGTTCAAGGCTTTGAACACTTCAGTCATTTATTAACATGCCGTATGTTTTCTTCTGCACGATTAGTAATTTCTGAAAAGGTGCTATTTGGTATTTAACGTTGTCTCTATGCAGGTGCCTGAATAGGATTTTAAAGCATCTAAAAAATGAACTAATCTGGAGAATTATTATAGTCCGCCTGTGCGTGATGGGTGTGATTTTGGGGAATTTTGTCAGTGAGAACAAGACGCCCTCTCAGAGCGGAGGGGTTCAGTAAAGCACTGGTAACAATATCTGTGACTATTGAATCTGTGCTTTGATTTTAAAAAGCTCCGTGTGACTGAAGATATATTAGAGATTTTGCCATAATAGGTGAAAAACATTTCAGTTCTTTTTAAAATACGCAGCTTAATAATAGGGGAGGTAGAAGGCAGCTCAGTGCAGAGAGGCTGGGTTTCTTGTGGCCTGGGAGATGACTGAATCAAGCAGCAACCTCTTAACGTTAATCCCTTTTGCCTGCAGAACCGTAAAGGTGGTTCCCTCTTTTTGTGTGGTTTTACTCCTGCTTCAGAAATACGAGGTTTCTTGGTGGCAGCCAAGTGCAGCTGCCGGCTGAAATTGCAGCTGGTGATGGGGCGTGCCAAGGATGGCCACCTGCTGCGTGCGCCTGGCTCCCACTGAAGGTGTCAGGAGGTGTGGACGCTCAGCAGGCCGATGGCAGCCCTCAAAATCAGTCTCGTGTTTTTCAGTAACTAACAATAACGTCTTTGCCACCCTGAGGTTTTCACGTAAGCGCTTTTCCTTTCTCCACATGTGAAACGCACGTAGCCCGCGAGCTTGCAGGCAGCTCCCAGCGCGCCTTCCCGTGGTGCTGGTGTCGTGTTGTGACCTGCGTTGCCTTCTCCCTGTTTGCAGCTGAAGGAGCACCCGGAGAAGGGGGTGTACGTGAAGGGGCTTTCTCTGCACGCTGTGCACAGCGTGGTCCAGTGTGAGCGGATCATGGAGACGGGCTGGAGGAATCGAGCAGTGGGTTACACCCTGATGAACAAGGACTCATCCCGCTCCCACTCCATCTTCACCATCCATATGGAAATCTGCACCGTAGGTAGGTGCTGGAAGTCCTGCGTCACGCCTGGGGCTAGCAGAGCGCGCAGTCTGGGCATTCGGACAAGGCATCCCCCAGCAAAATTCAGATCCTGAATGATTTTAGGTCCCATAGAAATCAGAATTGTGCCCTGACATTGACAAGCTTCACAGAGTGAAACAGCTGCGTATTCAAAATCTTGTCTCCTCCATTCGGCTTGGGAGAGGGATATCTTACGCTCAGACTGGAAACATATTTCATCTCCTTCTGTTTCTTTATCTTCTAAAACCTTTATTTCCAGCGAAGGGTGCTAAAACTCAGCCCATACAATGGCTTGGAGCTCATGCTTTGTGAAGCCTGGAGAAACTTGTGTCATTATCTCTTTTGTCTGACCTTCTTTACAGTGCAAGTCAGATCACTTCACCCAGTGATTCCTTCATTTAGCTTAATCGTGAAGCACATCTTTTAAGCAAACAGCTAATCTGGGTTTAAGGATGGAATAAAAGAGTCCCTTAATAATGTTTTGGTGACTAATTTTCCTTTCCCAAGTAGCTCATTTCCACTGGCATTTCTTTAGCTGATAAAGCTGCCTCACTGGGTCTGGACAAGGACCTTGAAAGGTTTTCTCTTGGGACTAAGGAAGGAATTAAGCTCCTATATTCTGTCTGGTCCTTGACCCCAGCTGAGGCCGTGAACAGCTTGACTGCATTTTCTTCAGCCGTTTCAGTCATGGGGAAAGTTATACAATGCCTTCCTAAGTTGTAGTTCCAGATGTTGATGACAGTACCTCTTTTTCATCTACCCAAACGGGTGGGGGGGGATTTGGGGGATTTCTCAGTTAGCACAGCCAGTGGATGCTAATCCTTGCATTATTTGGGTCCATCAAATCCCAACTTGAATCCTAACAAGGAAAATGAAGTATTTACACTCCTCTTTTGTGTTGGGTGCAAGGCTCTTAATCTACTCTGCAACAATTTCTCTGATTTAAGGCTTTAGAAGCTTGCTATGCGCAACAGAACAGCAGTGCAGAGGTTTTGCCTGCTGGGGGACAGTTTCGCTGTCTGGCTGTGGTCTCACCTCCTCCTTGGCAGAGCTCTGTGTAATCCCTGGGCCTAAATTGTGTCCCAAGACCCTCGCCCTCTGCGCCTCGCCATCAGACATCAAACTGGAAATTCTGCAGCTCGCTTTCATTTGTAGTTAAAAGTGAATACAGGCGAGACAATGCTCCCTTGTCTGCATTTAAATCAAATCAATTTTTACCTTTTCGCCAGTTCCTCAGTTTCTGCCTTAAGATTTGTTACTGATCATCTGGTGGTGGTGAAGCACAAAGTTTTGGCAGTTGAATGGAAGGCAGCTGGAATATTTGAGAAGAGAGTTGACAGTTCTTGCACCCTCCCATAGCTGGATGGTTCTACTAGTGTAATCCCTAGCTGAAATAGTTAACTGCATTGGTATATCGTCACCTCAGAGAGGTGCGTGGGCAAGTTCAAACTTATTTTCCAGTCACACATGTAGTATGTTGTAGTTTTCAGGCAGTACATGTTTTAAAGGATCTCCTCACAGTTATGTAAACTTTTTAAAAGTGAAAGTTCAGAAACAGGATTAAGGCAAACACCAGGCTCTGGCTGTGAAAGCATGAAATATGCAAGTTACCATCTGATTTTACAGTGCCGTTGCAGATGTTTTATTTCTTTACATTGTGCTTAGGGATTGATTTGTTAACAGGAAGGCGTTTTAGTTCTTCTGTCACAGAAGTGGCCGACGGGTTGTGCGAGAATTAGACAGGGGAGGCTTTCGGGCTGCTGCAGGCATTTCAGCAATAGTCTGGAGACCTCGTTACACCATGGATACTAAACCACTAAGCTCCCTGATTGAAACAAACAGCCTTCTTGGGTAAAAGGACTGGCAGGAACCAAAACAACTTTTTAATTGCCTGGCAGTGTTTATATAAACTGGGAGAGGGAAGGAAAGAGTTAGAAAACCTGTTTTTTGTGACTGTCCACTTACCCTGGCGCTCAGAAGGGATGGTGAGAGGGCGCTCTGTTTAAGCTCTGTCTGTTGTTTTGTGTTTTTTTTGTTTTGTTTTGTTTTTCAATTTTCCCATGTCTTGACATGCCACAAAGATCTGGAGTGAAACAATGCTCTGCTGCAAATAGTAGGCTGCGCAGTTAACAGCCTATTGCTGTAACTAGTGAAATATCCTGGGGCAATCTTTTTTTTTTTTTTTTCATGCTTACTGTAAATTTTTAACTTTCCCCAATGCATCAGATTATTCATTATTCACATTTAGGAGTTCTCCACATTCATGAAGTTTAACTCAAACTAAATTCAAGGTTAGGTTTTGTAGAAGTCTGTCCAGAAAAGGTCAGACTCTGTTAAAACCTTGGGTTCTGGTGTGAATTTGTGCTTGGAGCATTAAAGAAACTCTTCCCTTGAACTTGGGTTGCAATTATGAGGAATGAGTGAGGCGTGGACATTCAAGAGTGTGGTCCTGTGCTTTGGACAGTAATCTGTGATTTGGAAAAGTGTTTCTTTGCTGGTGAAAACTCTCCGTGAACCTGGGAAAATTAAGTAGCCAGCGAAATGGAAGGGTTCCTAAAGCAACTGGACCCACTCTCTCTTAGTCACCGATTTGTGTCATCATGTTAATCGTGCCTCAAAATGCAGGTCAGGGAAGCAGACATCACATGCATGAGGTGTGCTCCTAGGTAGCTGGGGAGCTAGCTGTGAACTTCAGCTCACATCTCCTATTATCCTTACGTGATACGATGGGAATGGCACCAGCTCGCTCTGTCGGACTCCTCGCTCACTGAGGTCCGAGGTCCGGCTCCTCATCCAGGTGGTTAGGGCCGAGCTCAGGCCTGATGTCTGGGAGTTCTGTTTCTTGCCTGTGTTCCTTCATTTTACTTTCTCACTGAGAATGTCATTTGTTGAGGAGGAACAGATGCCGCTGAGCATGCCTGTGTGCTGAGTCACCGCGCTGCTCTATGGGCGAGGGGGAGAGCTGCTGGGCTTCCTGAGCGATTGGGCTGTCTCGGGACAGAAAGCCAGGTGGCCGTCCCCGGTGGTATTTGGGCCCCTGGGAGGACGTGTTTGTTCTTCTGAAGCGTAGCAAGAAACTTCTTGAATATATCCATTGATTAAGGAAGGTTGGATTCCAGCCTTGAAATGCTCTTGTTTGGGAATTCATGGAGAAACTGTTTCCCGCCGTAGTGGTTACTCCAGCCTTTCCACAGTGGTCTGCAGCACTAACCTTTCTGCCTTCCCCCTCTCCATGTCACGTAGGTGTTCAGAGAGCCTGCTCTTTTGCATGTGCCCTACATCCAGCCTTGTTCCAGCTGCTGCCCGTTGACCCCTGTTCTCATTTCATGCTTCCTCCCTTCTTTTTTTCCAATTCTCAGGCATTGTTTAACTGCACGATGCAATCTGGGGAGAAAAGAAGTTGTGTAAAGTCACGGTCTGATCTTGTTACTTGCTGAGGGCTTTGCGTGAAATTCTAAACACTCAGCTTCTGTGGAAATATGTGGAGAGTGTGTGTTTGTGCGTGTGTGTTCAGAGCTCACTGGGATAGTAAGAACAGTTAGGAATTTTTACCATGCAGGGTCTTGTTCAGGAAAGCACTAAAACGTGTAGTTAAGCAGGTATTTACTTAAAGGAATTAGGGCCCAAATGCAGACAAAGAACAGGGCTCGAACTGAAATGTAATGCCAAAGTTCTTGTTCTTGACTGTCAGGATGCCGCTTCTTGAGAAGAGCCTAACCCAGAATTATTTTCTTGCAGATGAGGGAGGGCAAGACCACCTTAGGGCTGCAAAACTCAATTTAGTGGATCTGGCAGGAAGTGAGAGACAGTCAAAAACTGGAGCCACAGGGGAGCGGCTCAAAGAGGCCACCAAAATCAACCTGTCCCTCTCTGCTCTGGGCAATGTCATCTCAGCCCTGGTCGATGGCAGGTGCAAACACATCCCCTACCGCGACTCGAAGCTGACCAGGCTGCTGCAAGACTCCCTTGGAGGGAATACCAAGACCCTGATGGTAGCATGCTTATCTCCAGCTGATAACAACTATGATGAAAGTCTCAGTACTCTGCGCTATGCTAATCGAGCAAAAAACATCAAGAACAAGCCCTGTATCAATGAGGACCCCAAAGATGCTCTGCTGAGGGAGTATCAGGAGGAGATTAAGAAGCTGAAGGCCATTCTAGCTGAACAGATGAACGTGAATAACTTGTCAGGTAAGAGAGCCCTAGTGGCTCCAAAGGTTTATCTTTGACAAAAAAAAAAAAAGTGCTTTTTCCACATATAGTGCTCACTAGATTTTGCCTCAGCCTTCCCCTCACCTGTTGCAGGAAGAGGTTTCCATTCTAGTAATGTGCTTTTTCATTACTGTTGCCAAACTGCCCTTATTCCACTGGTAAAGAGCATCTGAATTCACTAGTATTTTCTCTAGCTTTCAAGAATGACAAATTTTGTTTAAAAAATGCTGATGTGATTCCAACCCTCGATTCTTCTTGGTCATTCTAGCTAGAATTTGGTCAGTCACAGAGTGATTTCAGCTGGCAGAACAAAGATGGTAAAGAAATACTAGTGTAAAATTCTTTATTATATATAAAATGTTTTCAAAAGTACAGTTCAGATCCTGTTCTCCTAAACCATGGATTTTTTGATGCTACAAGGAAAGTTTTGCTTTGCTAGCAGCATTGCTTACAGAATGCCTTGTCCTCTCTTTGTGGATTCAGCCCAGCCTCAGCAGACCTACTCTTTGCTCTGAAGTAGGAATAGCAAACATGGGAATAAATGGGTAAGAGCGGTGTTTAGGGACCTGATCACCTTCTGAGAATTGTACCCTAAAAAGGATAATTTTTATCAGAAGAATAAGGCAGTAAGATTTTTTCTTTCCTTTTCTACCACTTTTCAAAAACAGCTGTGAAGAAAGGAGGCAATTTCCTTGCACTTCTTATCGCCTTCCCAGCTTATTTTATCTTCCAAATCTGTTAGCATAGCCCTGGAAACAGGTCTTCTGTTACTCTGTGACAGAGATTAAATTCATATTTGCTTTTATATACCCAAAGCTTAAACCTCTCCCCCTCTGCTCAGCACTGACTCCTTCTCTCCCCACATCTTTGGAGTCCCAGGCCAGTAGGCGTTTTATCCGCACAGATGCTGGCACATGAGTGCAGTTTAAAGGAGCACGTGGATTGAGATATTCTTTGCTCGTAGCCAGGTTCTTTGTTCTGTTTCCAAGCATTTTGAAGACAATCCCACCCAATAATTGTGTGTGATGTTTATTTCTGCTTTGCTTCACAGGCGTACTACCTGCCGAGACTGCTCGCTTGGAAGTGAAGCCAGCTCCCCCCCTCAAACCCCAGCCAGATGTTGAAGCAGAGAAGCAGCTGATCAGAGAAGTAAGTCAGAAGGGGCTATGGCCTAGTGTCTTTGAAGCTTGTGGGGTTTTATAATACTTTTATAATATAATGTAGGGGTGTGTGGTTCAGCCTTCCCAGTATACTTTTCATCATATTTTTTGGTCTTGGGCCTTTTCCTATGGCCAGAACATACGTTGTTGGAGGCCTTATTTACAATAGCATTTCTTTCAGTATTGTTCACTCCAGTTCATCTCCAGAGAGGTGGGGGTTCCCAAGATGTTTTGAAGTACACATAACAAGAAGGGGAAACTACGTGCGAAACTTAGATTTGTTCTGTAAGAGGAGGGAGAAAAGTGGTACACAAAGACATTGGGAACAGTAGAAGGATGAAGATAAAGAGGGGAGACAGAGCCAGGAGGAAGAACGAGGAGTTAAATAAACTTTCTTCTTGCTTGTTACAAAACTCTTTCCAGGGTATCACATCTGCCTAAGAGAGCAGTTTCTAGGGCTAATTAGTCACCTTTCATCAGTACTGTGTTGACGTAAGTTACAGAAAAATGTAAAGAATAAAAAACACTTATTGGGGTGAATGTAAGATGTGACCTCGTGTACAGTCAGGAGCAGCACTGTTGCATCAGGCTCTGCTGTGCCTTTCAGGAGTACGAGGAGAGGCTGGCCCAGCTAAAGGCCAGCTACGAGGCAGAGCAGGAGTCCCGTGCCCGCCTCGAAGAGGACATCAGTAACCTGAGGAGCTGCTATGTTCTCAAGCTGTCTGCTCTCGAGGAGAACCTCAGGAAGGAAGCAGGTGTGGATGAGGAAGGTGGAGGGTGCACAGCACAGGCTGAAAATTCCCTGATGCTGTTAATACACTGGCCTTTGGGCAAGAGCTGAAACAGACGGTTTCTTGCAAAGTTTGCCACTCCGAAGTGGCAGTGACTGCTGCTGCAGCAAGTGCTGCCTGGCAGCAGCAGTAGCCTCTGCTCTACCCCTCCCTTACCAACAGCAGGAGCAGTAACTCTGCCTCCAGGGCCATTCACAAGACTCTCTGTCCCAGTTTGTCCTCTTCCCTCCTCCCCTGACCTCTTTTCCATGTCAGGACCAGCCTGGCCCTACCCTGTAAGCCTTGAGGCAACAGAATGCAATTTTGCCCACGTAGCTGTGAGCTTTCTCTGCCTTAGAGCAGCGTTCTGTTAGAACAGAGGTTTGCGCCGCAGAGATGACTGGTCTCAGCAGGCAGCACTCTGTTTTGATCCAATTGGCTTCCCACAACTCACATGCCCAAGATGAGGGTGGCTGCAGCAGTATCTTCCATCGCATACAAATTTGACGCAGCTCTTGGTCTCCTGGTGGATTATCAACGCCATCACTTTGCTGGAGGGCAGGTATTCCTGTCACACACCTATGAGTTGTTGCCAGCTATCCTCTTCATTATTGCTTTTCATTTATACTTCTGCAGTGCCTCAGAGCATGTTTTGTAACGTGCTTACGCAGCACCTATTACCCAATATTAATTCTTGAACCTATATTAATTTTTGATGCTATCACTTTCTAAGGTGAAAGGTTAATTTTTTCCCCTCTGATTACAAGTGTGCACCCTCCAGGCCTCTGAAATAGATTTTCATGTGAACATGAGAATCCAGGCTCTCCCAGCCCTGTAAATCTGTATTCCTCGCCTGACCCTCTGGGTCTCTGGCTTTTTCTGACCAACGGCATAAAAAGGTAAGTAACAGACTTTTCCTCCCAGACAGACAGCTTTTGACTTTTGGGGAAGATTTTGTGTGATGTTTTCACAGGTTTATACTCTATGCAGAGCTCATCACTAACGTTGTGGGTATTTGCTCTTTTATTCTTCAGTTGCCATGAGGACTGAAACTGCTCCTGATGAGACACCTTTGCCTGAAGACTCTGTTGCTGCAGCGGATGAAGAACCAACATCAGCCAAGGTACCCTTCAGACCACTTCTCCCTCCCGGCCTGAATACACCCAAGTGGGTAGTGTCATGCTTCATCTCTCCCAGTATTCATGTTGCATCTTTTCAGAGCTGCAGCCTTTCATTTCCTCTTGTCCTCAGGACCCAGCAGCGCCTCAGACTGTCCAAGGCGCTGGTGGTGTGAGCAGGGGGAGCGCTGGAGCAGAGGTGGCTGTCAGCATGGAGGGGATTTCAGTGCCTGTAGATCAGCAGCAGGTGCTTGCCAGGTCAGTGACTGTGCTGCTGCTGCTAACTGCCTCCTGTGCATCGCACATTAACTCACACAGGCAAGAAGCAATCCTGTTCTTGCGTGGTAGTACGACTGTTGAGCTTTAGCAGTGTGTTTCACACAGCACAAATCTAGGCAGATGTATAGTCTTTATTCCAAAATTATCTTTTATCCTATTTGGACGGGTAAATAGCTGTTAGCTACAGTACTCTGATGCCAAATGCCAGAATTTTGAGAAAAATCTAGAGAAGTCTGTGTCAGCGGAAGAAAGTGCGTGTGCTTTCTGGATAACAAATCCTGCCTAGATCTTTAGACAGGGAAGTCTTTCCTTCTCTGGATTTTTGCAGGTGTAGTTTATAAAGTTGAGCCTGGCTGTTACTAACAGAGCTTAAATACCCAAAGTTCTTGGGCTGCCCAAAGAACTTAAAGGTAGCCTCCCTTTCCTCTTGGAAAAATGTTCTGGAAGAGCATTTAGAACCCTGTAATATTAGTATATGTCTGGTAGCAGGTCTTCCTGCTGTTCACTGTGCATCTGGATGGATGTGATTACATCCTCTGTGACTCTTCATTGTCGCTGAGATCACTTTTGCCTCATGCATCTGACAGTGTTTGCAAGACTTGAGCCAGAATTGGCATCAAAATTACCCAAGAACCGAATTTTAGGGGCAGCATTAGACTCAGGGCCTGGACCTGATGGCTGAGATGTGAGGAGTGCAGGGTCAAGTCTTGCGCTTGGACAATCTCAGGTGCATCCTGTCTTGAAGGTTTTCCTCCAGGTGAGAGCTGCCTTGGGAGGATTCTTTTAGTCAGACTACAACCCAGCATACTGAGACAAAATGAGGGTTTAGGGCTGTTTCAGAAATCCTGCTGATTTCTGTTTTGCTCTGTTGCATAAAATGTAATGTGCATGATAATGTTTGATTCTGAAAAATTCTGTTTTTAACTAAGTCTTTTAGCTTCACTGTGAGCTCCTGTGACACATGCTTGCTCTGCTGGGCCTCTCCCAGCTGAAAAAGGAGCTATTAAGAAATCTAAAATAACATTGTTTGTAATTTGTGGGCAATTCTGTCTCTTTCTAATGGAGATAGCTCCAAAGAAACCAATTGTTTTGACTATATATCAAGTCCTTTCGCAGTTTTCCTTTTTGTGATAAACAAGATAAAAATACTCTCCCAATTACATTGTTAAAATCAAAAGTTCTCTGCAGGTTAGGCAGGAGGGTTTGATTCCACAGGTATGGGACTTTCAAAGGCGCCTTTTAAAAGCTTTACGCATCAGGATGGCTGTGATCTCTCTGATACCCAGCAGAGCAGGATTCAGTCCTGCATTAAGCAAATGAAACTGAAGGCTACTTGGTAAGTGCAGGGGAGTAGAGTAGCAGGTCATCTCTGGCGGAGAATGAGCCCTTTTGGATGGGTTTGAAGATAATTAAGAGGCTATTATCAGCGGAGCTTTTATCAGTAGTGGGATTTTCTCTGATTTGAGCCAGTGCTGGCGAACCTGAGCTATTTGCTCTGCTGCAGATCCCAGTGCAGACAGAGAGACCAGTTCTGGAGCACAGTATGCCCTGTCTGAACAGACGTGAGCCACATCAGAGAAAATGGTGCCTAGTGTTGTTCGCAGCATCGGTGCGGTGGTTTGAGGGGCAAGCTGCCTGAGATCTGAATTCCTCACCACAGCCAGGCATTAGAAGGACTCTTGGTTTCAGCACTTTGTCAAATACGTATCTGCCTTCTGGGAGTTTTAATGCCAGTGTAGGATCAGTGGGACTAAATCACTGTTGCCCTTAAAAGGTGGAACAAAGCAAGGTAAAGAGTGGTGGCATGCTCCCAGACTGGTTTTAAAGAGAACAGCACTGTTTAGATGATGCTGTGCAGTGTTTCACTGTACCTCAGACTACTTACAAATCCCCTTGCGCTCCTGACATGAGGTAAGAGGGCCTGCTTGGACAGTGCTGTAAGAACACAGGGGAGCCCTGGCTCTCTCGGGCTTTCTTTGTATCCGTGCTAGAGCGTATGGGGCCGTGCAGTGTGGATGTGGGCCCATATTTGAAGCCAATCATCTTGTGCCTGCACCCAGGCAGCAATGCTGAGGTAACCCATGTCATTAACTCTGGCTGATATTGTCCCAAGAAAAATTGTGTCATGGCTTGTAGCCATGCCACTCCACTTTTTGCCATTTAAAATACGTTTGCATCATTTTGGCGCCTTCTGTGTGTGCTTTGAGAGACTTTCAAAACAAGAAATAATAACTGAATGATAAATTCCATAAAACTTTTATTTTCTTTGAGTGTAGATACAAATTTTCAGTCACACATGATGACAAAGGTGATCAGAATAACCTGTGTTTCTGTCACTAGAAACTCCATATGAGTATATATGACAGAAACTGTTATTAAAAGTGGAATTTGCCATGATTACTCAGGGCAGCAAATCTCCGCAGAAGTCACTATTTCTGTATTGCATGGTCTCAAGTGTCATTCAGGTAAGGAAGAGCATCCTTCGCAGCTACACAAACGTTTCTTTGTACTGCTCAGCTAAGAGAAGCATTTGCCTTTTCCAGGCTGCAGATGCTAGAGCAACAGGTGGTAGGGGGGGAACAGGCTAAAAACAAGGACCTCAAGGAAAAGCATAAACGCCGGAAAAAGTATGCAGATGAGCGGAGAATGCAGCTAGTGACTGCACTGCAGAAATCTGACGAGGACAGCAGCGACTGGGTTCTGCTTAATGTCTACGACTCCATCCAGGAGGAGGTTCGAGTCAAGAGCAAACTTCTGGAGAAGATGCAGAAAAAGGTGAGCCTGCAAAAGCAGCTCCGTGTTATCCCTGCTTACGATTTAGGGAGCATCCAGTGGAGTTAATCTCAGGATGGCTTTTTTACTTCTTAGTTCAATGCATCCGCATCCATCTTTCCTCTTCTGCTTACATTTTTTTTTTTTTACGCTAACGAGATGTTTTAGGGCAGTATGTTTACAGAACGAGTCCGGCTGTGTAATATTTCATCTGTGTCTGCATTAGTACTTACAATGCTTGCATGCATTTTTATGAAACGTTGCATGGAACTGCCCTCACTGAGCTGTTCCACGACTCCAGCCTTCTCAAATCCCTACCCGAGGGCTTTAAAAGCCGGTCTCTTTATTGTGTAACACACCGCCCAGAGGAACGTGTCTGTTCATGGGAGAGGATGCAACTCCCTCTGCTGACCTATGCAGCCTATTGCACAGCCTGCTACATCCTCGGCAGCACCAGTTCTCGTCACCCAAGAAATTACACTATGAGAAGTTCTCTAGGAAAAACAAACAAACAAACATGCAAATATTATAATATTTATATATATAAAAGCAATGCTCTTAAATTTTAGGCGTGCTTGAAAATAAGCTTTGCTCTGATGGTATAAAGCAGGCTTGGAGGAGCTTCAAAAAATGTGTGTGTATGCAGCCAGAAATCTGCACGTGAAGGATTTGATTTAATTAGGTTATCAAAGAAATATGCCACCCTTTTCATCTAAGCTAGAAACCCCCACAACTTTATTAGCACAGGACACAGAATATACCTGTGAGTTTAACTTTAAGCCTATTTGAAGACTCAGTAGTTTGTAGGATGATGTGACAAGTCTTCCATTAAAGCATGTGGAACGATCTCTCCAGATAAATCTCATCCTAATTCTTAATTATAAATTAGAAAGCTTTCCAAACACTGATGAAGCTTTTGTTTTTAAGAGTGGGAGGTAACAGTAAGTGCTTATTAACTGTTTTATCTTTTGAATTTTGTTAAATTGCTGGCTTCAATTGAGATCCAGATCACAGAATCCTTGTAGCATTTTTGTTTTTCCACCATTGCTTTTCTGTAAGCACTTCCTCATTCTTGCGTAAAGGGACAGTGAAAGTAGAAGTTGTTGATCCACTTTTGCCAAGCTGTTAATTTTCGTGTAGTGTTATCACCTCCTTCTTATTTGCCTTCTGAGTAAACCATCCAACTGATTTCCATCTCTGTGCCTAACAAGTGTTTATGCTCGCAGTAACCCGCGGTCCTCTCTCTGTTATAACCCCAACTCACCATTTTGCTTTTATGACACAGCTCCAGGCTGCCGAGACCGAGATCAAAGATTTGCAGTCAGAGTTTGAGCTGGAGAAGATTGATTACCTCAGCACCATCCGCCGGCTGGAGCGAGACTCGATGCTCTTCCAGCAGCTGCTAGATCGGGTGCAGTCCCTCGTCCGGCGTGACTGCAACTACAGCAATCTGGAGAAGATTAAGCGCGAGTCTGTCTGGGATGAGGAGGCTGGCTGCTGGAAAATTCCAGAGCCTGTCATTCAAAAAACTCACCTGCCCGCAGGTAAGAGGAGGATCTGGATCGTACGGCCACCATGTAGCTTCTTCCGAGCTCACCAGCACGTCGATAAATGGTGTTTGGACTGCACTCACATGTAAAATTTTCCACGTATAGCTGAGGCCTCTGCCTTTCTAGCAAGTTCGAATAATTTAGTGAGGACAAAGCTGCCTGCACAAATATTTGTGCTGAGTAGGTGATATGGGTTTGGGAAGCAGGCACAGGACTCCCCACTAAGCTGCCTGTGTTCGATAGCGCAGTTCTCTGCGTGCCTTCTGCGGGGAGTGAAATCACAATTAGTGTTTAAACAAGTAAGATGCCCTTTTTAAAGCTGTTCCTCCTAGGATCTGAAAACAATTTCACATTAATGAATAAGCCCTACAAGGGTGATACTACAGGGCCTGTTTCAAACCTTTAGAAGCTAAGGTGAGGCGACTTTCTTGAAGCTTCGCAGCAGCATTTAGTTGATTGAGAATTAGAATTCAGCGTCCTTGTGTAATTCCAATATATGAGTTGCCTCAGCCTTGGAGACGCGTTGCCATTCCTGCAAGACAAGAGCTGTTGAACCATGTGCAACTGCTTTAGCTGATCCATATCCTAAACCACTCACTGGAGATGAATCACTGTACGGCTCCTCCAGGCATCTGTTAGCCCAATTATCAACGATTTGAGCAGTGGTGGGGGATCAGGGAGTGCGTAATTGTTTTAGAGATGACGGCCCTTTAATGCTGTGCTTTTCTCATAGCAGTTCCAGCACTGCCACAGTCTAAATCTGCCAGAAAGAGCCCTTCAGCTGAGAGTGGAGAACCAACGGTAAGCTGTATTTCTCCTCCTGAGGCCCTGAAAAGTCCTGCTCAGACATCACCACGAGACATGGCCGTACTCTGGGTGCTGCGGTCAGAGTTAGGTGACTGCCCAGGCACGCGCTCACAGCTGGTGTCAGCCAGCAGGTTTAGCAAAGGACCCCTGAAGATGCATGTCAGGAAAGAGCTGACCTTGTCCTCAGACAAGAAATTGCTCGTTCTGGGCAATTCACCTCCTGGTCTGGTAGCAGAATTGCTTTTATTGCTTTAACTTTGCACCACTCACAGCTTTGCCCAAACCAGACTTGACCATATACCTGCTACCTGCATTTCACCGTGTCACTGTGCCCAGGAGGTTGCTTTTTTATCCTATTTACTGTAGTTTGTGGTATTTCTAAGCCTTAACCCAAGATACCTGGGTGCCTAAGGGCTGGTACAGAGCACAGCGCTGCTGACGGTGCTTTCTGATTGCAGCAAGAGGAAGACCGCTACAAGCTGATGCTGAACAGGAGCGAGAGCGAGAGCATTGCCAGCAATTACTTCCGATCCAAGCGAGCCAGCCAGATTCTTAACACTGATCCAATGAAGAACCGAGGTAAACACATCTTTGTGGTCTTTTGTCTGATACATTGTGGGCATTCATATTGTTTTTCCAGGAATAAACTTCATGGGGGTGCTAATTCTTTTGGGAACACTATCCCAAGCCCGTAGCATTCTCCTACAGATTGCTATGGATGTAGTCCTAAGTCACAAGTGTGATGGACATGGTGAAAATTGGTGTAGGGATAGTTAAATAGGAACATTCAAAAACTTGGTTGGTGATGCATATGGATCCCTTGAACTTAACAGGAAATTTCGTGCAGGATGAGGTCTGTTTCTGTTTTTAATTAAAAATGTTAATTTCATTAATAGTTAAAAAATAGCTGCAGAACTCCAGAGTGTTGCTGCACTGACTCGCAAAATAGGTGTTTTCAGCCAGCATGAGATGTAAAGCATTTTATCCCTGGACAGTGGCTGCACAGGACAAAAAGTAGCGCGCGGAGAAGAGCAGGGCTGGGGGGAGGGATTTGTTGGCCCTGTGCTGGTCCCAGACGATCTCTGTGGCAGAACCATATCCACTCCCGGATCATATGTGTGATGGCAGCTTCTGAGAGCAGAGAGCACCTGCTTGGCTCCCTCTGCCCTTGGGAAATCTGCCTGGGGCACGTTGATGAGCGATGCAGAGAACGTTGCTGGGAATAAATAGACCTACAAGATCCTGTGGTCCAACCGTCCCCCAGCCACCACTACCACCCACCAGACCGTGTCCCAAAGCACCAGGTCCCACCTTTCCTTAAACACCCTTCGGTAGCGTTACTGCCCTTTTTTGCCCATGTTTCTCTCCTTTCCAGCTCAGCCCACCGCTCCCTCGGGGCTGAACGCCGCCTTGACCACCACCTCCGCCACGCTGCCGCCGCCACCAGAGCTGCCCCAGCCCCGTCCGTTCCGCCTGGAATTGCTCGACTTCACGCCGCCGGCCTCCAAAACCACGCGGAAAAGGGGCAAAGGCGGCTTGGGCAGCGATGCCTCCTGAGTGTGGGGCCAGGGCCCCAAGGGACTGCGGGTGTGCGGGGAGCCGTGCGGGCCCCAGGGCTGTAACTCCGTCCCAACACGGGCAGCGTTGCCTTGGGGCTGGCGAGTGTGTCTGTGCGGTGCGGGCAGCCCTGCGCCTGGCCCTCTGCTGCTCTCCTCGTACCCTCTGGGTCCCCTCCCCTGCTCTGCCCCCCCTGTCCCCCTCCTGCTGGCCCTGGGCAGCGCGGCCGCCTTGGGCTCGGCCTGGGTGGGGGGGAAGCGGCGGGGCCGGGCCTCGAACCCCGGTCCCCAGCCCCGAACCCGGCCCCTCACCGCCACTCCCCTCCCCTCCTCCCCACACACACCGCGTCCCGCCTTCGAGCCGGGCCCGAAGCCCCGCGCTGATTGGCCGGCGGCGCGGAGCTGTCTGCCGCTGATTGGAGTGCGGCGGCGCCGGGCGCGGAGCCGATTGGCCGCCCGCTCTCGGCCCGCCCCTTCCTGGGGAGCCTGGCGCCGGCGACAAGATGGCGGCGGCCGCGGCGCGGCTGTGGTGGCTGCTGGCGGCGGCGGCGGCGACGGCCGGGGCCGGACCCCGCACCCTGGTGCTGCTGGAGAACGGCAGCCTGCGGGACACGCACTCGCTCTTCTTCCGCAGCCTGGCGGGTAGGGCCGGCGGCGGCACCGCGGCCGGGCTGGGGGCGGCGGGGAGGGGCCGGGGCCGGGGCGGCGGCGCTGGGGGCCCGCTGCCGGCGGGGCCGGGGCTGAGCGCTGCGTGTGGCGGCCGCAGACAGGGGCTTCGAGCTCACCTTCCGCACCGCGGACGACGCCGGCCTGTCCCTGATCAAGTACGGGGAGTTCCTCTACGACAACCTCATCGTCTTCGCGCCGTCCATCGAAGGTGAGCGCGGGGGCGGCGCTCGGGGGGCGCCCGGAGCCGGCTGCGGCTGGGGGGGGGTCACGGAGCTGCGGTGTGTGCCCCTGCAGATTTCGGTGGGAACATCAACGTGGAGACCATCACCGCCTTCATCGACGGCGGCGGCAGCGTCCTCGTGGCCGCCAGCTCGGACATTGGTAAGTGCCAGCCCTCGGCAGGGGGCGAGGGGGCCAGCAGCAAGCCCAGGGGGCCAGCAGCAAACCAGCGTGTTTCAGCCGCTGCTTATACCGCGTTCCTGCTTTGCGTGCGCCTTGCAACCATCAAGCAGTTCGTTCATCCTTCCCAGAGCTTCTGCAGAAAAATAAACAGGATGAGAAAAAAATGTGTTACCTGATAGGCTTGTAGGACAGCGTTCTTCAGCTCTGCATTTGGCAGATGCGCCGGAGAAACACATGCTTGGAAAGGAAAAGACTTTCTGCGCTCTTTGTGGAAGGGGGATTTAAGTAAATGGTACTTCATGCATGTAGTTTCTTGCTGCAGACAACAGGGTCTGTACTCTGAGGAAAGGGATGATAGTTCTTGGGATAAAAAAAATTCTTTATTTCTATTCTAAATGGGAATTTAGCAGAAAGAGGTTGTGATGCTCAGGGTTTGGCCAGTAGAGTGCCAAACATGTCACTGAGCTGAATTTACTTGTTATTTTGAGTGTTGAGACTGGCACTGTGACCTTCAGAGCACGCTGCATAACACAGAATCCGTTTTCTCCTTTTAGGTGATCCGCTGCGAGAGCTGGGCAGCGAATGCGGGATAGAATTTGATGAGGAAAGGACAGCTGTTATCGACCATCACAACTACGATATATCAGACCCAGGCCAGGTAAACGTATTTGCTTGTTCTGGGCTTTGTTAACGAGAACCTATGCGGAAAAGTTGAGAGATGAATCTTCTGTTCTTACTTCCTTTTTTTTCTTCCATCCATTCTCTCCTGTCCCAGCTCGTCCCCAAGAAAGGCGTAAGTCATGCTGTTTAACAGCGTCTGGTCGTGCTGCAGCCAGAGCGCTGACATAATAGCACAGAGCTGTGTGCACAGGGAGTTCTTGCCCTGAATTTATCCCTCTGAATTTCCTGGGTTTGATCTTTCTGCTCCCCGAGTAGTTTCAAAGCGTCACTGTATCTCAATTTGTAAAACCGTAGTTAATGAGGGTATTGAAGCATTTTGGAGTGGGAGAGCTGAATTTCACCCACTGGTGAAGTGTACCTCATTTTACTTTTGGTAGGTGAAGAATGAAAGCATGAAGTGTGACGCTCCAAATATGGGGAGGGTGATTTTCAGTCCCAGATGCTATTGAGAGAGATGGTTACAGAAGTTTACACATTTGTTTTCTTTCCCCAGTGCTGTTCAGTACTTTAAAAAGCCTCTTAAGACCTCAACATGCTTTGCTAATTTTTATTTACATTAAATTGTTCAAGCAGTACGTGAATGTTGTCCTGATCTAAAGATGAAAGCTACTAAGATGTAGGGGAAGTAAACTGCCGTAGTGTTGCTATTTTTATCAAAAGGTGTTTCATATTTCCTTATATACCAGCATCTTAATCTGATCACGATTAAACAAAAATGCTTTTTTTTTTTGCTTTTTAATTCAGCTGTAATCCAAAAACTGTTCAGTTTTGATTGCCTGTAAAAACAAAGTTAACTTTCAAGCAAAAAAAGAAGCTGTTGCTTGCTGTTCTAAAACCTGAAAGTTACTGAAGGTGCATGTAAATGCATTTGCCTGTGCAGTGCATTTACGCAGATCTCTCATTTCCTCCAAGCACACGCTCATAGTCGCAGATGCTGAGAACCTACTGAAGGCTCCCACCATCGTGGGGAAAACGACGCTGAACCCCATCCTCTTCCGAGGAGTTGGGTAAGTGACCTGCCACGGGGTGTGGACAGGGAGGGTGTCGGGGCGAGATGGCTGTTGTTGGGGAAGCAGCACAAAAATCTTGGTGTTAGTGCGAGCAAAGGGCAGGGTTAGCCAGCTGTGAACTCCTAACATGAGAAATCTGTGTTGATTTTGAATAACGATGAAAAGAAAATCACCCAAGTGGCTTAGATCTTGACTTGGCGATGTTTCTTAATAGAAGTTAATGAAGCTTGACTGAATATCTTGAGAAAGTAACTCGTTTCTGTAAGGGTGCAAGTTCTGCAGCTGTCTCACCACATCCGAGGGTGAGAAGGTTTGTGCAGCTTAGCCGGTGCCTGCACGTTCCCGCGGGTGTTCGTGCAGCTCATTGTGCCTCTCCCTGCAAGGATGGTGGCTGATCCTGACAACCCGCTGGTGCTGGATATCCTGACCGGCTCTTCTACCTCTTACTCCTTTTTCCCAGATAAACCCATTACTCAGGTATGTTCGCTGACTTTTTTTTTTCCTCTTCTTCTGGGCTGTACTTCTTTGTTCAAAGCCCTCACATTCCAGCAACTTGGAAGAAAGCTCTTGTGGTGACTTTGAAAGTCACCTGCTTCCTGATACCTCCCTGGGAATTTTTCTTCCTCTGTGCTTTTTGTTGGTGACAAAATGTCCAGCATGAATGATACTTTGGAATAAATATCAGCCTAGATCAAAGCATATCCCCTTCAAGGGGCTTCATCCCCCGCAGAGAGGGTAGGAATAAAATGCTATGGATCCCGTTCCTTGTTATTCTGAGCAGTTTCTTATCCTCTGTTTAGCTGTGAAGCATGCTCCCTGTGGTCAGACTGTTCCACCTCGAAGCAAACCTGTAGCAGTAGTGAAATCATAACTTCGAGATTGACTAGCTCTTCTTTACTTGTCCCTACACTGGCTAAACGTCTTTTAAATGTGCTCCTTTCCAGTATCCACATGCGGTTGGGAAGAACACCCTTCTGATCGCGGGACTCCAAGCAAGGAACAACGCTCGCGTTGTTTTCAGCGGCTCTTTGGATTTCTTCAGTGATGCCTTCTTCAATTCTGCTGTGCAGAAAGCTACTCCTGGCTCCAAGAGGTGCGCTAGCTTCTGGGCATTCCTTCCCAAGGAATATTTGGGGAGATGGAGGCAACAGGCAACAAAGTTTCCTGCTGTGGGAAACAGAAAAAGCTTTAATGCAAATAGGGTGTGATACATTGCTTTGGTCTTGAGGGATGAGGTGTGTTGGAAAATAATTCTCTTTTAACCCAGGATAGCTTTTTCTTGCTTTCAGATCTGTTCATGGCTTGTTTTTTGGCATGTAGTGTGTTTTTCAGAGTGGCTGCCATACTTTCTTTGCATTCCTTCCCCCCTAGGTACTCGCAGACTGGTAATTACGAGCTGGCTGTTGCCTTGTCCCGCTGGGTGTTCAAGGAAGAGGGCGTGCTGCGCGTCGGAGCCGTGTCTCACCACCGCGTGGGAGAACTTGCACCTCCTAATGCCTACACCGTCACTGATCTCGTGGTAAGGCTGCGCGCAGGGCGGCCTGCTTGGAACGGGCTCCTGTTGTGTGGGCAGGAAGAAACTAGGAGCTGAAAAGTATAGTTGGATCCCTTTTCCTACTGCTGTAACATAGGTATTTACTTACTCTCTGACTAGTGAGAGTTGCTTTGATTACTGATCCCTAGTCTGTGTTTCCAAGAGGGACAACTTACCTAACCAGCTTTGGAAAAAGAAATTTGGGAGAACTCCCTGGACACTTCAGACCGTATCCCTTCTGGAGTCTTCTGCTGGGGTCGAGGTGTGTTTTCAGGCATTGCTTCTGACTCCTGTTCATGCACGGGTTTGTTCCAGGAGTACAGCATCGTAATTGAAAAGCTTTCTGATGGAAAGTGGGTCCCCTTCGACGGAGACGATATCCAGCTGGAGTTCGTCCGCATCGATCCGTTCGTGCGGACTTTCTTGAAGAGAA
This sequence comes from Anser anser, assembly GCF_964211835.1. Classification (NCBI taxonomy): domain Eukaryota; kingdom Metazoa; phylum Chordata; class Aves; order Anseriformes; family Anatidae; genus Anser; species Anser anser. Next base: position 8,030,587 of record NC_139738.1, on the reverse strand, counting down.
ACGGTAGGTTCCCCTCACCTCTCTGGCCTACGTTGGGATGTTTTCTCCTCGGCATGGCAGCATTGTAGCAGGAAGACCTGTGAAGGCTTCCACAGCTTCTGTCTTCCAATTTCTCGTGTCAGTTAAATGTTGCGACTCTTTCTTAGGTGGCAAGTACAGCGTGCAGTTCAAGCTGCCGGATGTCTACGGAGTGTTCCAGTTTAAAGTGGATTATAACCGCCTGGGTTATACCCACCTCTACTCCTCCACCCAGGTCAGTACGGTGGGAATGGATCCCGCAAGAGGAAAGGGATCTCCGTTAAGTTGTTATTGAGGTGCAAGGTACTTGAATGCACATGGAATTTCAGCACTTCTGACTTTATTTTTTATTTGCACTTCGGGGTTTGGAAACGAGCTGTGCAAGCAACTGGTTGTGGTTACCCCTTCTTTGGACAAGCGTTGTGCAGTTGCTGCAAATGCCAGCACAGAGAGCCTTACCATTGTGCAGGCTTGAACTGAGCAAGTATTTCCTCCCGAGTAGAGCATTTGGAGCTTTAAAAATATGTGGGACACATGAGAATGTTTTTGGTATTGGCTAAAAGCTGCGGTTCAGCCCTAGAAACAAATAGTTCAATTGCCTTTTCAGTAACCTAACAGGTGCTGAGGAGCACAGGGAGTCAGAGGTGCGTGCAGGGGATTATCTTGATCCGTTACTGGGTCCTGCCAAACTCGAAAGGGATGCCACCTTTTCTCCTAGGTGTCCGTGCGTCCCCTCCAGCACACGCAGTACGAACGTTTCATCCCCTCGGCGTACCCGTACTACGCTGGAGCCTTCTCCATGATGGTGGGCCTCTTCATGTTCAGCATTGTCTTCTTGCACATGAAGGAGAAGGAGAAATCCGACTGAGCTCCCTATGGGAGGAAGAGCCTTTTCCCTGGCACCATGCGGAGATGGGCAGCACTCGGGGCCCTTGCAGTAACTGTGTGAGGACTGGTAGGTGCCAGACTGGTTTGGGGCTTTTTTTTTTTTTATTATTACATATGGGTTGATTAACAAGAGAGAAAATGAAGTAAATATTTGCAGGGGATTTGTTGACAAAATGTTTGCAAACGGAAATGTGACAACTATGGTCTTGTTGCTCCTTGATCGGTTCGCAGTGCTACTGTTCTGTTTGTCCCACCCCGTGGCTGGAATGATTTTGATTTGAGATTAACTCCATTTTCAAAATAAAGTCTTGTTCCTCTCCCCATGTGTTGAAGTGAGTGAATTACTGAGCAGGGCTCTCTGATGAGGAAAGCCCACGGTCAGCACGTGGGAGGAGGTCGGAGGGGAGCGCTGCCTGTGCCGCTGAATCCTACCCTGCTCCTGGTGCAGAAAGCAGCGAGTACAGCGGGGGTGACGTACGGCAGGGGCCCCATCGCTTTGTTCCTGGGGCGCGGTGTCATCCTGTGTCTCAGTCCATCCCCACAGCGGTGTACCTGCAGTAGGCGGGGGTTTCACTGCTGCCTGAGGGCACCGCCCCCCATCCTGCTGCACCCCTCTCCAGCTGCTTTGCCTTCCTGGAAGCCTCACAAGCAAATTAACGTTCATGTTCCTCGATGCTTGGGGAAAAAAAAATAACGCGGCATGGCAACAACGGCCCTGCAGCCTTTCCGGACAGCCCTGCAGCCTCGTGGGAGGCGTGGGTGGCTTGGAGCAGCGCGAAGGCCCTCAAGGGATGTGGCAGCAGGAAAGCCCATGCCTGCGGTGCTGGTGAGAGCTGTGTGGTGGTGGGATCCCCAGGATCTTAACGTCCCCCTGTTCCCAAAGGGCTCCCCAGGAGATCTTGGGGCAGCCCCTGCGTATGCTGGGGAGGGGGGAACCAGCCCTCCTGTGTATTTACACACGCTCCCCTGCACGCTAGGCTGTGGCATAGTTGCCTCCCCCCATCCACTGCTGCCTCCTGTCCTCATTTCCCCCCAAAACGAAGTGGCAGAGGCTGCTGGGGGTGTGTGGGCTCTGGGGCGACTTTTGCGGGGGGTTTGGGCGCTGGGGCTGGGGCAGGGAGGGACGGAGCCAGGGGGGTGCCGGCTGCTGCCTGGCCTGGAGGAGAAGGGCGAGCGCTTCGAGGCACCGCGGGGGGCGCAGCGCAGAGGCACCCGGGGGGGTACCGGGTCCGGGCCCCCCCCCCAGCCCCGGGCTGGGCTCGGCCCCGCCTCCCGCTGCCGGCTCGGGGCGGGGCAGGCGGCGGGCGGCGCTTTGCGACGGCGGCGCTCGGCGGCGGGCGGCGGCGCTTGGCGGCGGCGGCGGGCGGGCGGGCCGGCGGGGGGCGGCCATGCTGCTCACCGTGTTCTGCCTGCGCCGCGACCGCAGCGAGCTGACCTTCTCGCTGCAGGTGGACGCCGACTTCGAGCTGCAGAACTTCCGCGCGCTCTGCGAGCTCGAGTCCGGCATCCCGGCGGCGGAGAGCCAGGTCAGGGCCCGGCCGCGCGGGAGGCCCCGGGGGGGGGCACCGGGCAGGGGGGGGCGCCGGGCCCTGCCCGGCCGCGGCTGTGTCCCGGGGGCGGGGGGCGGGCCCCGCTTCGCGACCCGACGGCCCTGGAGCCCTGGAGCCGCCGCCCGGCCGGGCTCTGTCCCCCCTCCCTCCGGCCCCGTTGTCCCGGGGTTTCCGCCCGCGCCGGGCTGGGGCAGGTACCCGGGCTCTGCTCCCCCCCCCCTCCCGGGCGCTTCTCGGAGCTTTCGCCCCCCGGGCCGCTCCCTGCCCGAGCCCCCGGAGGATCTCTCCGGTCCCGCCTCGGCGGTGGCCCCGCACGGAGCCCTCCCCCCCCCCCGCGGGTTCCCGGCCCCCCTGAGCCCCCCCCCGGTTCCGAGGCGGTGCGGTGCGGGCAGCGCCGAGCGGAGCCCCCGCTGGCCGGGCCCGGCTGCAGGCAGCGGCGCTTTGTGCCGGGCAGCCCCGGGGACGCCGCTGGGAGAGCGCGGAGGGGCAGCGCCGGTGCGGGGCTGGCTGCAAGGGAGGGGGGCAGAGAATCGAGGCCGGGTGGGTTTTCGTACGGTGGGGGAAGCTTTGGGCTGTGGTGGGTGGAAGGAGAGCGACCGCTGCGGGCGGAGAGGCTCCTGCCGCCGTGCCGGCCGGCTCCCGGTGCGTGCTGCGCCCACCGGCACGGTGCCGGCGTCCCCGGTGGCTCCTGCGGCGGTGACGGGGCCAGGCTCTGCCCACGGGGCCCTGCGAGTGCTTGTGCTTGGTTGCCCGACCATCTCAAGGCACGTGGGGCACGAACTCCTTGGTTTTGGAGCTCTCTCGCGTCACGGTGAGCTGCCGGCTCTTCCTCTGTTTTGGGACAACGAGGGGTCGCGTCCTTCCCGTGCTTCTGTGCCTACTTTTGCCGGGAGTTTTTCCTTTGAGCCTTTGCTCCGCTGTGATTAAATCGCTGCAGATTTCCGATTACGCAGACTGCAGGTAACACGGATCAACCCTGTGCTTTTTGGTAGCACCTTTGCTCTCCTTCTGTCTACCTGTCCTCTGTGTGTGCATTATCAATTGTGTTTCCTTTCTTGACGTTTTCGAAGCATGTGTTTATTGTTCCTTTATCTACTCTTTCTGCTCAGTGTTTGTTTAGTGTTCTTTGGACCTTCAGTAGGAAAAAAGTTGTGAAACTACAAGTTATGGGTGAAGTAGCTTGTTGTGCAGAAAGATTTTCTGTGCCCAAACCATCCCCCACAAGCAGGTAACAGCGTGGGTCTCGCTGCAGCTCTTCCTTACCCACGGCGTGCGTCGCTTTGTGGGTGTCACATTGGCTTCCCAGCACAAAGGGGAGATGTAAGGACCGTGCAGGGTGGAGCAAACCACAGAGGGTTAACCGAGTCCCATTCTCTGATCTCCCACAAAATGAATTCTGGGGTGGAGGTGAGCGCTGAAGCACTTGGCTGGCGTCGCAGCGGATCGGAGGGTGCCGGGAGATAGCGGGCACGGCGGCCGGTGGGCCCTGCTGATAAGGGGAGGTGCAGCAGGGAGAGCAGAAGGGAAATAATTCAGCTCGCTGTGGTTTCCTTCTCGTGACGTGGAGGTGCCTTTTCTGGAGAAGGAGAGGAAGGCTGCCAGCGTTCTTCTGGCACTGGCGTTATTTCCTTCGTTTCCTTCTCTTTACGTGCTCTGTGTCCCCTGACCTCGGCTGCCGCTGCCACGTGGTTCCAGCCGAGGCCGCCGGGCTGGGGGACACGTCCTGAGGCACGGCATGGAGCAGGCTGTGACGGCCGGGATCACAGCGCTCAACCCTGGGTCTTGTTCAGGATTTATAGAGAGTGTTTCTCCAGGAATCACACATTCCGAGCTATAGATGGCTCGGAGCCAAAAAACAATTAAAAACTGGACGGGGGTTCTGTGTTGGGTTTGATTTATGGTTACTGGGGGTGTCTAGCCAGTGGTCCGAGGCATGGTGGTGCACTGAGTCACCCGCAGTGGTTGCTTTGCTGTCAGCCTCGTAGAAGTCCTCGGCCATCCCGACCTGCAGACTTGAGATGTGGGGCAGGTGAGAGGAGGCACAGAGGAATTGAAGTGGATGGCCGGGGCCCTCAGGGTGTCCCGCCAGCAGAGGCTGAGAGGAGGTGGGTGTAGCTGTCCTGCATAAACCTGGGGGACCATATGGTGGGTAGGATTTATAGTCTTTGTGGGTCTCTTTTTCAAAAGAGCGATGTTTTTGCTGTACGGACTTTGTTTTAATGACAGCTGATTACTTGCGTGGGGTTGCTTGCTCCACAAAGACGTTCTACCCAACACCACTGTGCAGAATCCGGCCAGTGCGTGATGTTGGTGCCTGCTTCCCTACCCAGGCTACCTCCGGAAGGGCTCGTGTCTGGTCTTGGCCAGCTTACAAGCTTGCTTTCTGAAATGTGCTGCAAAGCAGGTAATCTGAAGTACAGCAAAATTAAATCAGTTTATTTTAACAGCAAAGTGGAAAGGGTCAAAAGCATATTAAGCTGTGCTGGTAATGGATATGGAGCGAGTGCTGGGCACATAATTCATTGTCTGAGGTGTGAAGGCTGAACGCTCATAAATCCAGCCCATGAAGCAAGACGACAGAGGTAAAACCTCACTTAAACTGATTAGCTCGTGTCTTCCAGGCCGTCTGCACAGAGAAACTGTCATTTAAGATTTGCGCGTGCAGCTGGGATTTATTACAAGCTTGCTTTCTCTGCGGACAGCAGCGTTACCGAATCAGGTTGGGCAGGGTGTGCGTGGTAATGTGAGAGGATGCGCTGGGACTCCTCCCATCGCCAGCTAACCTTAATAATGCTGGCAATGTCTTGCAAACCACCAGAGCAGTGACTGAATGCCTTAATATAGCTTGCAAATGGATCCACGTTTGCTTTGAAAGGGACCCACAAGCCAGTCGAGTGCAATGCCATGGATGTTGTGAAGTGTGTAGTGAATGAGAAGAGAGAAATATCATCCTTGTTTCTAATTGTGTGTATTTTTCAAATTCTGATGGTTCTGATTGCTACATCATACGTGGCTGTTATTTTTACTTCCTCTGTCTTTCTTACTTTGATACCACCTCTGACGATGGATCTCTGCAACCAGGGTGCAGCAGTTAGGATTCTGTGTAATACTTCTGAGCCGATGAAGTAAAGCAGCCAAAGTCTGTAGCGTCTTCCACACTTTGAGGAAGACGTGTACTAATTGTCTTTTTGGATCTTCAGCGCGCTTCTGCGGCTTGCGATAGCATCAGGTAGCGTCACAGCCCGTCCAGGCGAGTACTGTGAAAGCGTCTCCCACGCGGCTTTGCCAGTCCCGACCTGCGGCAGACCTGTTGTTCCTGAACCAGCCTTTTCCAGACCAGGGAGAAGGTCTTGCTAAATTACGTGGCAAACGTGAAATTGGATCGTACGCCCAACAGGGTTAGGCTGAGTTCTCCAGCACTTCTTGCTTTGGACTTCTGCCAGGGGTAGGAGACTGTCGAGCTGATCTGCCTCGTCTCATTGTGCTTTGATGAAGGCACAGGGACCTTAATGCCAAACAGATACTGTTTCTGGGATGCCAGAGACACGTCTTCAGCAGGAACTTTCGTTCCTCTAAAGCACATCTTTATTTTTATGGGTTGTGTTTTAACTAAATGGCAGCAGTTTTGTGGAAGCAGAACATCCTGGTTCCTGTGCTTGGTGAAGTTGGTAACTCCTCTGATGGTATTCATCTGCAGTTACTGCCTGTTGAAATTTCAAGGGGAGCACGGGAGTAGTTTAGGACATCTGTAGGTATCGCAGAATCTGATGTTAATAGAAATGTTTCCATGGTGAATATTCATTTTTTTATCTCAATATGTTTTTATATTTAATCTGTGGACCTCTTGTTAAGTTATATTACGATAATAGGAAATTATGTGACTGTGTTTTATAGTCAAAAGAAATTAATTCCTTACCACAGACTGATTGCGGATTCAGGACTGGTATGTTTGGGTGCTGAACCTTTGTGTCTGGATGGAGTTACATCACTGAAGTAAAGCAGAAATCACTGAGCTAATCACTGAGCTCCCTGTAAAACTGGTTATTTTAGGAGCCATGTTGTGGGTAAAGGTAGAGATCGCTGATCAGTAGACAATCTGGTCCAGTGTCCCTCCTGATGGATGCTGTCTGCACAGCTGAGGCCTCGGTCAAGAGGTGCTGACCTGGGGGCAGACATCCCTACAGAAAGCAGCCGTGACTTGGGTAATAGAGATTTGAGTTTGGAAACGTGTGCTAAACAGGTCTGACGCAAGGCGTTCTTTCCTTTAAAGACTTTGGCCTCTAATTAAGAGAAACCAGTCCTTCTCCGAGATGCTGGGTTTTGAGAAGTGGTTGTTGGGTTTCGGTAAGACCAACTCTGGGTACTTGTCCAACCGCTTACTTGTTGAGGTCTTTCTGTGCCTGAGGCCGAGGTGCTTTGGCAGGGCTTGTCTGTGCCTGTGGTGAGAATTGCATGCCTTCTGTTCTGAAGCTTGAGGTGGGCCCAGAGGAGCTGCTGGAACGTTTTCCTAAAATACAAATCAATTAAAAGCAAGATTCTGGTCTGTTTTGTCATGCAAGTTGTTTTACCTTACGTTCTCTCCATGAACAGATAGTCTATGCGGAGAGGCCTCTAACTGACAACAACAGATCTTTGGCCTCCTATGGCTTGAAAGACGGGGATGTGGTGATTTTGCGACAGAAAGAGACCGTAGAGCCACGGCCTTCAATCCGTTTCCCAGGTGAGAAAGGTTGTGTTAACTTTTCCTCTGAGCATCTGAAGATCTTCATATTTATCAAACACCTCAATATTTGTCAAACGCCAACTCCATCTCATTCGTCTCCTTTAACACCTCGCTAGACAAACTGCTTAGGAAGGGAGGGTGGCTACAACTGAGGTGGGGGACTTTCAAAATTAGCTAAAGGGCTTGTTATTTAATTATTTTTGTTCTAAGCAAGTGAAAAGAAAGCGGTAAAGGATGGAAAAACAGAGAGAATTCAGAACAGCAGTTTGTGTAAAGGTATGTGAATTTTCATACGACTGCCTGTTCCCTTCCCGCTCTGTGTAGTGGTGTAATAAACATGCGCTCGGTGTGGCTCAGACACATTGAGGGGCTCTTGAGATGTGTACTCTGAATTGTGACAAATACCCAGAGAAGCTGCATCTTAACAAACCAAGTTATGCAGTCATGCACACGTGCAAGAGGCTCCTCAAATAATGTGAGTGGAGACCTGGTCCTGTCTCTTTCCTGCCTTCTGCAGTGGTTCCTAGCAAATCCACATCTTAAAAGTATCACCAGAAAAGAAGGATTTCTGGCTGAGAAGGGCTTGGGAGCATTGGTTGAGGTTCTCGTCCTCCTGCCTTAACGGGAGGGTTGGTACCTGCAATGCAGCTCTGCAGAAATGTTGCTCTTTTTTTCTCTACCCTTTTTTTTTTTTTTTTTTTTTAATCTGAGAGATTCAGAAGTGCCTTAGAGACATCGGGTTTAGCCTTGTGATCCCTCTGTGTGGCATTCACATTTGTGAAGCTGGAAATAACTAGTCTGTGATTCAAACAGTGCAATTCTAGGGATAAAAAACGTACGATGTAGAAGAATAGAGCAGTTACATAAATACATGCTAGCATTCCTAACCCAGTAACCTGGGGATGTGGCAGTGCTTCTGACACGATTTGCTGTTCAAAGAATCTGGTCTAATATTGTAGCATGAAGACCGACTCATCTTTCCACAGTTTTTCCACTTTGTTTTTGGAGCAGAACTGTAAATAGGAAGCGCTGACGCATTTGACCTCTTTTCCCTCAAGGTCTGCCGAGGATAGACTTCAGCAGCATTGCGGTTCCCGGGACATCCACGCAGCAGCGTCAGCCACCAGCACAGCGTCTGCGTCCGTCGCCTCCCGATGCATCTTCGTTCCCTCAGGGTTTGGAAAATCCCGCATTGCTACGGGAGATGCTGCTTGCAAATCCCCACGAGCTGTCCCTGCTGAAGGAGCGCAATCCGCCCCTGGCGGAGGCACTGCTCAGTGGAGACCTCGGTAAGTTGGGTTTTTATCTGCGTGAGGCGGTTTTGAGTCTGTTTGAGCTCAGCTCTAATAAAAGGCAGCCACAGGTTTTTAACTAGCTGGGGTGCTCACTGCCAGCTTATTGATGCTGCTGATAAAAGGTGCCAGCTGGGAGTACTGAAGTTCCTCTTTTTCTAACAAGACTATTTCTAGCAAGGTGGGCATATTTCTCCTGCTTGGCTTTTTGAATAGTTTCTGTCCCCTGCTTTGAAATATCAGGTGCGTGGATATGTTGAGCTTCTATGAACACAAGTGGCTCAGCTCCTGATTGTTATGCTAAGGCTCTCTGAATGCAGTTTCCAGTAATGGTGTTGCATTTGATGCGCCCCAGAGCCCACTAAGACCTCAGCTGGGAGCAGTACACCGTAAGACCATCTCTCCCCGTAGTGATTAGCTGCTGTAGAAGTGGACATCAGAGAGAGCAGAAAAAGAACAAGTAAATGGTGTCTTTAGGGACCTTTTCCAACAGACAGTCATAAATGTTTACGTTCCTCTTAATTTTGAAAGTGCTCATGTATTTTGGGCGCTTCACATGGCACAGTTGAATCCTAGTATGGTGTCCCTCATTTTCTCTGCAGGTGAGTAGCTGACCTTGGTTTCTCATTCTTCATCTGATGGAAGCTTTGAACTCTAGTCCTCTTTTATTATGAAGAGTGGTGTTTGGGGCATTAAAAGACGTGCTTCTAAACCTCTGCAAGCACCTCGTTAGGAAATAAATCCTGTTGAGCTTCAGGAAATGAACGAAGTACCATCTATTAGGAGACTTTTTCCCTTTCAAGGTTACATCCTAGTGATTTCTCTCTTAAAGAACACTGGAAGGGAACTCACATGGATGTTGTTGGCCTACTGCATTTTTTAATTCTGATGTCAGCTCATACTCTTGTAGTTAAATAGACATCTGTTGTGCTCTCAAGCTTTTTCCCGCCTCTTTTGAGTGTTGTGTCTATAGTGCAGAAGAGAAGTTCTTCCCATCACCTTGAGAGGAATGTGCTGCTGCTGGCACAGGACACAAGGGGCTAAGCCAGGCACCCAGAACTGGCTAATCAGCCGATCTGTTCTGTTGGTATGCACATAAGCTTTGATTCAGGTGTGCACTTTTAGTCCCAAAGCGCTGCAGTGGGATGTCAGAAGGAAGTGGTTTGATCTGGTTATACTCTCATCGCTTTGTAATGCTGCTATCAGTGTTTGGGCACGGGTCCAGTTCAGCTCTGACTGATGTCCAAATACATGCACAGATACGTGCCGTGTGACTGTGCTGGATGCATCGCAGGCATGTTAGAGGGCACCTGCTATACAGAAGCCTAATTCAAAACAAAACAAACACACACAAACGCCCAGTGCTTTCCTGAACATGTAGCTATCTTTGAGCCACAGGGCTTCTGTATGGGAACTGCATTTCTTGAAGCAAAACCATGGCCTTCTGTGTTTACAGAACTTAATTTATTGCCAGGTCTGTTTGGGAATGTATGTGATTGGATCCAAACAGTAAAAATAGCCAGAGGCTATTATATATATATGGGGAACTAAAAAACGTGCAGCTAAACTTCCTGAAGCAAGTGTCCCTCGTAGCGTCTCCTGATCACAGCAATAGGCATTCAGCTTTAGGGATTATAATGTCTGTGTCTTAGCCTGTGTTGCTTGGGTATAAAGTAAGTTTTGTTATTTTTTTTATGCCTTAGAATTTTGGGTTGCTTTTTGCTGAATCTACAGACAACTATTTTTCAGGGGACTGCTGAGTGTAAAATGTGATAGATTTTGCAAGCTATTCTTGTAGGTGGGCCATCTTATTGCAATCTCACGCCTGTCTCTGTCTGAAGTTTTTTCAAAATACACATACACAATTCAAATGAGAAGCTTCAGGGCAGGTTTTCTATTCCTGATTTCTGTTCCAGGTGTAATTTAGCTGCTGTTTTTTCCAGATTTTTTGGAGTATTTTGTAGGCAACTCTTGCTGCAATAGAACAACGAATTGCCATTTTAATGGCAGCTCTTGATTTTAAGTATTGTCTTAGGAGATTTTTTTCCTCCATTTTTCTTTCGTACAAAAGTGTATACAGAGGGAAGTTGAGTTTGACTGTGTCTTGATGTGTTTGGGTAGGAGAAATAGCTCTGTCAAGTTGTTTTTCATCTCAGCAGATTCCCAAGTTTGCCACCAATCCTTTCGAGGTCCATCCACACTGCCTCCAGATGAGGCTTGTTGTGCTTGTGCTGCTGATTCTATCCCTGAGTGCGTGCTGGCATAAAAAGAGGTGCTTGCTGTGCCAGAACTTGATTTGTAAAGAGTAATTTCCAGTAAAAAGCATTTCTGTCTCTCCTTGTTACTGCAGAGAAATTCACCAGGGTGTTGCTGGAGCAACAGCAGGACCGAGCCCGGCGGGAGCAGGAGAGGATCCGACTCTATTCAGCTGATCCTTTCGATCTTGAGGCACAGGCCAAGATAGAAGAAGACATAAGGTAGCAAACCAAAGGCACCTGCATGCTTTGGAGGTCTTTGTGGCACTTTTTTTCCACAGGGTGCTTCCTTCCAACCTGGTGCTTTTTCCTTGGAGGACACAAGGAGTGTGTTTAGAGAGCAGATCCTGCCTTAAGACAGAAATCTGCTCGCAGGGTAGCACTCTGAGCCACCTTTGCAAGTGGGAAGGTTGGGAATCGGGACGCACTGGTGCATCCCGTCCTTTAGAGGTATCCAGTTGAGCACAGACGATGGTGGCAGCACCGCTGTCCATGTGCGTGATGTCTCAAGGCTGGGCCACTGTGAAACCAGTAAAGAGTGCTTGTGAAAAGCGCTGAGCCGAATCCTCGAGAGGTGCTGTTCAGGGCATGTCTTGAACCTGAGAACAGAGCCTGTGCCAGTGTCTGAGCAGAGGTCCCTGCACAGAATGGGGTGTCACTTCCCAGATGCCTTCTAGATTTGGTTTCGCTTACTGCTAATTGTTTTGTGTTTCTGGCTGATTCCAGACTGTATTTCACTGCTGTCAGAAGAGATCTTCCATAAAAATATGTTCTGCTCATCAGCCTTTGCTCCGTTTCTGTCTTCCAAACGTATTTGCATTGGGCTGAGGCTTGATTGCTTAAACTGGGTGATAAATCCTTGAGTTGGAACATGGCTGGTGGTTTTGTCCCCAGTAAAGAAATGTCTTTCTGATGCAGGCTCATAGTTGATCATATCCAGAATTAATTTGCGATAAGTCATTCTTGCGTTATAACTGACAAAGTGTTGGTACTGGATAAAGGCTTAGCACAGCGATGCAGAAAAATGTAATGCATAAATTGCATAAATTTATAGATAAAACATTGCTTGCAGGCACAGGAACACTTTTCTTGCTCCATAGATGAGGGAGAATTGGGACAGATAAAGGTGATGTGCCCAAGGTTGTACAGCTATTAGGTAACAGTTCAGACATCTAGCAGTCCCCAGATTTCACAGCCCATTGAGTTTCTCTGGTTAGTTGAACTCCTTGCTTAATCAGGTATCCTCTGCCTGAGATTGATCGGGAGCTCCTGCAAGCATCACACTTTTTTGAGACAAATCTCTGTCCTTCAAGTGTATCTTAGGTGGACAGAGCATCAAACACGGAGAAAACAGAAGCTTCAGATCACTACATAACTGATTTGAGTAGCAAAGGACAGTACAATGTGCAGCTCTTTGTTTCACAGGTATGTGAAGCCAGGGCAGGGTAGCAGGGTGCTCCCAGCTGAGCCAGGTCGCTGTTAGCTCTTTCCCTGCTCCACCAAGAAACCGCATCTACCCATCCTATTGTGGAAAGGCTACAGAAAATGGATGAGAGAGGAGTTTGCTTTTCCAGTCCTCCTGCTGAGGAGGAGAAGTGAAGCGGCGTCAAAGTTGGAAGCCCTTTTCCTTTCACAGATAAGGCTATTTCAGATGCAGTCACTGCAGATACCCATCACTTTGAAGATTACCGTAGGGGCCATGATGAGCTTTTTGATAAGTGTTTTTTCTGTAAGCTTGAATTTGCAGCGAGTGCTTGTGCTCACAGTGGTGTTCTCACTGCAGTTTCGCTTATCTCGTCTCCTTCCTATGCCTCGAAGAGGCAAGATACCAGGGAAACGTTGGAGGATTTTAATGTTCAGCTGCTGTGTGGGATTCCGGTGTTGTAGCTACTGGCAACATCTTCATCATATGCCCTCAGTGTTTGCCTCTTTAGAGTGACTAATAAATATGCAGGTTTTTTGCTTACAAGTTCTCCAGGTTAACTCTGTGGTGACAGGTTGCCAACACAAGGTTGTCAGGTGCAGGCGTCTCCAATGCTGTCGTGTGAGCTACACAAGGTGCTGGAGGGAGCAGCCGTCCTGGCTGTGGGGGAAGCGATTTGATATCTCTGGATTAAGCCAAGAGCATTACTAGCAATCCCTCTGCTAAGAAGGCTATGTTTAGCTAATGAAGCAGTCTTTGTTGTGGTTTAAAAATGCTGTTTGTAGCTGATGCAAACTGTAGCAGGTGGGATTACATTTGTAAATTGGAGGGATGTTTATATGGTTTTGCTGACGGAAGGTCTGATTTTTCTCTCTTCTCTGTTAAATTCAGGCAACAAAACATTGAAGAAAATATGACAATAGCGATGGAAGAGGCCCCTGAGAGTTTTGGCCAGGTGGTGATGCTTTATATTAACTGTAAAGTCAACGGACATCCAGTGAAAGCCTTTGTTGACTCAGGTGAATTGCTGCTATTTTCATCTTTCCCCAGAATCTCCTTCCCTCACTGAAGGAGAGAGTACACACTCCAGAATTTTTGCCCGGAGTATTCCTTTTCCGTAATAAAGAACTGTATTACAAGATTTTAAAGCACCTAATTAAAATTTGAGAACAGGCTGGGCTCTAAGGCAAGCAGAGCAAATTGTGGAGACGGTTTGTGAAGCGGCACAAATGAGTGCTCGAACACGCCTGATCAAGGCTCCTGTGAGAATTTCTGGTGTCTGATGGCTGCGATGCCAAAAAGGTCACTGCCACATGTGTATCTTATCTCAGTTTACGGATAGGGAAACTGCCTGCCTTAACGCTGTACTTCCCATCCATACCTTTAAAGGGAAAGTAGTTGGGGCTGTTCCAGTTCTACCGTAGTACATACTTTACTGTCCATGCTGATTTGTGTGTGTAGACACAGTAAATTCAAAGCAGTGTGTGTCATAAAAAGCTTTTTATGCCATAATGCAGTTGCCTGATGCAAGCAGTGTGGCTTCCCTGCTGCTGACTATAAGATCTTAAGCCCTTTCAGGAGTTTCTTTTATTTTGCAATGCCTTGTCAAGACTTAACATGAATTGTGTTGCTGGTAGGTGCCCAGATGACCATCATGAGCCAAGCTTGTGCTGAAAGGTGCAACATAATGAGGCTGGTAGATCGGCGGTGGGCTGGCATTGCTAAAGGTGTAGGCACACAGAAAATAATTGGCAGAGTGCACTTAGGTAAGTACTGGCATTCTTCTTAGGACAGCTTTAGCAGCAGTTTGACTGTATTCCCTGCAATCTTGGTACCAAAGAGCACCTGATTTAATGCTGTGTTTGTTAGAAACTCCCATGAAGTAAAATAAAAGTGCATCTGCAGTACATTCATTTGACTTGGGCACATTAATCTGGCTTCTGTCTCACTTAATGCTTTTGTAATGGAATTACCTCTCTTTTAGGTGAGAGAGTCTTCAGCTCCTGCAGATGTAGAGGAACCGTTCACTCTGGGTGCAAAAGCAGGGTTGATGTGAAGGAGCAGGGTGTCTCCTGTTTGGGGTGTGGCTGTTGGCCTGTGTGAGTTGCTCAGGAAGGGCTCCAGTATGGTGGAGTGCTTCATACTCCTCCAGGAGGAGAAGGCTGGCTGTGTTTGTGTGCAGGTTTTCTGGATGAGTGAGGATTGTCCTTATTGTCTGAAAAAAAATGATCCTCTTTAGTGTTCTTGCTTCTTAGACTTGTGCTTTAATAAGCTGTACACTGCTCCTCTAGCAGTCTAGCTTGGAGGCTTAGGTGAGCCGTACTTAAGGCTCTAGAGCAGATCAGCTTTGAAAACAATTAACTACCTCAGACCAATATAGACCCAATAGTCCCCGGGGCCTGCACGTGGCTGGACTTCTTGTGACCAAAGCCGTATGTCAGAGCTCTAGCTTCAGTTTTACCCAGCAGGTTTGCACAAGCCTTTCCTAGGGGATGGAAGAGCAGAAGGTAATTTGTTGCACTGTAGTATGCAAGGTGGTAACTTTTCTCCGTTGTGTTTCAGCTCAGGTTCAAATTGAAGGGGATTTCCTGGCGTGTTCCTTCTCAATCCTTGAAGAGCAGCCCATGGACATGCTTCTAGGACTGGATATGCTTAAGAGGCATCAGGTATCAACACTTGTTTTGAAACAGTTACTGGCTCTTCCAAGTGAAGCGCTAAGCACAACATAAATGCCATGCCTGTGAATGTGTTAGGATTTTCTGGGGAGAGAAAATAGATTATTTTTCAGCCGGTTACAAAAGAAGTACGTATGCTAGAGACATCATGGATGGATGTATAGGGTGTCTGGCTGCTCCAAAGTTTTTTGCTCTGATCAAAAATGTTCAGAGCTTTCCAACTGAATGATTTATTGCAAAGCAAGTCCTGTAGGGTCCTTTGCTTATAGCTGATGCTCTTGACCCACTTTGCTTAGGTGCTATGAGCTGTTCCCAATGAAATGGATTGTTTAACCTTGTTTCTCCTTTTTCTCCGGGAACTGACTTACTCTTATGCAGGCCCCTGATGTCTCGATGCTCTTTCACAGTGTTCAATTGATCTCAAGAAGAATGTGCTAGTGATCGGCACGACTGGTTCTCAGACCACTTTCCTCCCGGAGGGTGAGCTCCCAGAGTGTGCCAGGCTGGCTTATGGGGCCGGGCGGGAAGACGTGCGGCCGGAGGAGATTGCGGACCAGGAATTAGCAGAAGCAATACAGAAGTCCGTAGAGGAAGCAGGTATCATAACGAGTCCAGCTGAAATAAGAATCTGCATAGTTTTCTTGCTGTGTATCAGGATGTCTGTTGGCAGTCACTGAAAGGCCCCTTCTCCCTTTTCTCAGTTCCTAGGAGATGTAATCTAATACAATATCAGTGAGTAAAAGGTAGAGAGAAAGGGGCTTTGTTCTTGGTTGTGGCTTCTAATTACACCTATCTTTTCCTTTTTGTACAGCAAAATCTGTCCACATGAAGGCATTTGGGGGTGCTTGCTGTTCAATTTGTGCTCTCCTTGCAACTTTCTACCAGCTCTGATATCTTGGTCTTCGAAGGTGTGGAGATAAGTGATTGTCTCTGGCACCCATTCACCTGGTTCAAATTATTGTGCCTAGTCAGGGGCATGACTCAGTTACGTTGTGTTTTAGCAGCCTCACATAGGGTCACTTGTGGTGACCTCTGCAAATCCTGTTCTTAATAGCTACCGCATATATAAGTAGAGGAGCTGTAGCAGTAAGTACAAATCTTTGGAAAGGAGGAATACCAGCCTCAGCAATTATTTGGGTCTTATATGTGCAGTGTCAAAGTACATCTGTGCCTGGTTGCTGCCCCTCCGCTGAGGAGCTATAACTAAGCAATAAGCCTTAACTTGTAGCTTATTCCCACCTGTTTCTTTTTCAAGACAGAGTAAGTTCATGACAATTTTTAGAAACAGTGTGCTATTTCAGCATTTTTGCCTTAGAATGGTGCTTGTGCCCTTGGAAGGTAAACTGTTTTTCTTACTAAAGATTACTGTTGCTCTGAATTTCAAAAGCAGCAGCTGAATTCACATCCTAATGTATATCAGCCTTAAAGATAGTCTGCAAAGAGAATTTTCCCCTCCTCTCCTAGTTTTGTTCCCTGTTACTCTGGAATCTGTAAGCTGCACAAATGAAGATGGTCTGGGCTCTGGAAGATATTGGTAACTGCAAATTTTAGCTAAATGGAGATGCCAAAATAGTTGAAAGCTGAGCTATAAGCCAAACTGTCTGAAACTCAGGTTTTCCATTTAACTCCTCCCTTAACTTCAGCATATGCTTTAGAATAAAGGAGAGCTTCATTTCTTTATGCTATTATGAGAAGCCATAAGCAGCTCAGAAAGTGTATTTCGTAGGACTTTTCCAAAACTGTTAAGGATAGCTTTTTTTTTTTCTTTTTAATGCAGGTGGGAAGATGTTTGAGTTTACTTTAACTTTTTCCTTTGAAAGCATTGCACTAAGATTCTGCTTTCTGTATGTGTGCAGAACATGTTTAAGCTGATAAAGTTGATTTCTTCTGTGGTTTTATTGCTAATCTTTTTTTAATTATAGCATGCTTCTAATTAGAATTGAAGTCTGATAACATTTTTTAATATGTATATATATATATGAATATATTATAATGCACTGTGTGTTTTTTTCCTTTAACACTTCCCAATTGCTGCTTGGTTGTCCAAAGTGTAAGCAGTGTCTTTTCTGCAAATAACCAAGGGGAGCACAGGACTGTACTTAACAGTCCCACTGAACAATATTCTTCTATGCCTGAAAGTTTTCACAGATATAAAACCTCCAGAGGAAGGCCAGTCTTTAGTTTATTGTCAAGAAATGGTTTGCATGTTTGACTTTTTAAACCAAATTAGAATGCTCATTAGCTTAAGTTGCAGCAAGTAAAGAGAAAAAACAAGGATTTGACCTTGCTCCATCAGGTTTTGACATACCTAAATGTCAGACTTGGTGGCTTGGGGTCATGTCTCTTCACATAACCTGGAAGAGAAAATGTAGAGATGTAAATGCATTCTTCTCCTGTTAAAATTCTGAGCTTGATGAAGACAAGGTGGTTTTTTGCAGTCTCCCCCCATTTCAGGTGAGTCTTTGCAGACATAGTTGGCTGGACTTAGTTCTCTGCTGAAAGAGAGGTCAAATAAAAAACAAACCTCTTGGCCTGAAAAATGTGAGTCTTTATAATTAAAGCATTTTAGGCAAGTGCTTTAAAATGAAGTGTCTAAGATGACTTGCAGCTGTTTATATACCAGTACTGTTCTAAAGACCATGAGGCTTTGTTCAAGCTAGTCAGCAATCTGCCATTTTCCATTGATACTGAGCCGTAGAGGAATGTAAAAGATTTATGAGAATAGGAAATCCATTTTATATGTTCACTTAATACTTGTAGAACACTAATGCACAAAATTAAGGTAGGTCTTGCTTAGATTGACTCTCTGCAAGCCTTGGACCTGTTACAAGTCTCTGACTTGCAGGCATCTTGTTAGCTGTATTCTGAGATATCAGACTATTAACTTACACCCTCGTGCTCTTTTCTAAAACAATTAACTGCTGCTAGCTGGTACCAGAAAAAACAAGTGAAAGAACAGTAAACTGGAGAGGAAGAGAGAGAGAGAACATAATGTAGCGCCAAGGAAACCCAGCTTCCCACAAGGCCTGTAATCTTTCATAACAGCTTAAGTAGTACAACAGAAATCACTGTACATCTGTAGACTATTAAAGTTCTCATTTTGAATGCACCTGGGTTATTCTTGAGTTTTATTTAATCCCTGGAAGCCTACTTTTGTGAGCCTCGTGTTTTCTGTCAGCTGACTTGCTGGTGTTTCAACACCTGTGGAAAGGCAACTGAGATGGTAGTGGTATGTTTTACATGTTTGACTGTGATCTACTAGATTCTCCATGAATGCTTCATTTATTGTCTTGAGAGCTCATTCTTTTCTGCCAATATGCAGTGTCCTCCCCGCTATCACCACCCCTGGTAACAACCTGGTGGTTATGGAGCATTTACAAAACTGACAGCGAAACTACAATTGTCTTAGGGGGAAGCATACTGAAGTAGCTTATCCCGCGTGCAGCTTTTCATCCAGACAGCCTGGCTATAAGAAAGGCGTTGCCTCCATATATGCAACTCAGGCTTTTCCTAATATAGAGAGGAATTTATCCCTGATGGTGCACTTTGTGGAGAAGAGTTTGTTCCTGGCGCTAGCTGGATCAATATCCTTGATGGGGTTAGGATTCAGCTCCTGTGGATACCCTGGGAGAAGAATGACAGCAAGTCTCGGAGGGATGGTGCTGAGGAGTGCTTGGCATAATACCAGGTACTTCTGCTGTCTAAATGACTACAACTCCCTGATGTTTGACTGATCAGACCCTGATTTTTGACTCACTGGGTCTGTAATCAGTTCTGCTTTCTCTCCAAAGGATTGGCTTGGAAGCAGAGAGCGTGAACATAATGCTACCACATAGAAACAGAAAAAAATCCCTTCTGTTCGAATGTGTATTCTGTGTCACGAGCCTCTTTGCCACCCTTATGAAAGATGAGCAGTCTGAAAATCTGCAGGATAATTTTGGATTTTTAATACTGTAGCATAGCCAAGTTGTAACTGCGTTAAGACCAGGTGTGTGACCAATAGAAAAGATTGCTCTGGTATAAAATAAAGGAGCAGATGCACGAAGTGTATTGATCAGAGGTGTGGTATCGCAGTATTTACTGCACCTTTTTATCTAACAGAATAAAAGAAATGGGTACCTGAGGTGAAAAAGGCAGTCTTCTTCCGTGACACAGAACAGGAGGCAAATCCTGGCTGTACATGTGAGCGTGGTTAGTCAGCCCTCCCTAGTCCACTTGGATATCTGTAAAAAGAGGGAGACTTGAGGTTATACACAACTGTTTAATTAAGACCTCTGAGCTTGGAAGCTTTTGGGAAGCCATGGAGCACAATCTGAATAGCTGTTTGGGTATCTGATGCAGAACAGAGTAGGACCTTAATGGAAGAACAGGCACTCTTACAGCAAAGGTCATGTTGGTGATTTAACGACAGAATGTGAGCTGATATATTAGCAAAATTAGACCATTAGCGAGGTAAGTTCACTCATTTAATTTAGCCTGATACCTAGACCCAGCGTGTGGTGCTACCAATAGAGATCTGTACTTTATCCATTCTCCATGTGGAGGAGGAAGCAGTTGAGCTGGTTTGACTTCTGGCTGTCTGTTCTTTGCATTGCTCTTCAGTGCCTCAGGGAGTATTCCCTTTTGGGATTTCTGCCCTAGGATCTTTATGCTTCCCATTTGCAGCAAGCCAGTGTTTGCTTATCTTCTCTTGCCTGTGATGGCATGATCCATCACAAGGCCATTGCCACTGGGAGCAGTCTGAGAATTGTGCCATCTCAAACCTCATATCACTAAAAGTGACTCCTGAATGCGGCTGTACGGAAAACAATCTGGTACAGTGCTAGACATCTGCCTTGTGCTGCATATATTTTATCAAGTGTGTAGTATCACCCACAGACCACTGTGCAGTGTAGGCAGTACAGAACAGCCCTTCAGCTGGTTTTCAGCGGAGTTATTTTTGACTCGACGTAATGAATTACCCAGGCAGAACTCCTTTTGGAAGTCAGCGAACCTGAGGAGCTCCTGCTGCTCATGTGCTGTCTTTGTGGACAGTTGGGAGGGGAACTGCAGTGTCGCAGGACTGTAACCATGCATGTTGTGTGCTTTGAATGCTAACGCAAGTTTGGTGTGTTTGTTTCCTAATCCAAACAGAACGTCAGAAGCCTTGATGCATGTAGTGTGTGTTTACTGCAGCTGGAGTGGGCCACAGACCAGGTATTTATAGCCATCAGTTTATAAGCTTTTACTACTACATTCACACTACCTGCAGCAGGACTGTCCTTACTTTAAAGTCTACTGGGGAGAAACCCACATGATGTGAAATTACCAACTCCTCCATTTAAGAGTGTGGAAGAACATTCCGCTTCGCTTGGCCAAAGGCAGCAAACCTGTGTGTTGCCTGTACTAGGAAAGGTGGACCCTCCTGTTCATGTGAAGGAGAGCCTTACAACTCTGACTTTCCTTCCTGTGCGCTCCAAGTGATGCTTGGTGCTTACATAAAACACTTCTGTTTCTTCAACCTGAGCTTCTGTCGAGTGGTCATCCTCAACAGAATGAACGAACTCCTTGACAGTTCAGAGGAGTCATTTGCACAAAATAAACCAGCGTGAGTCCGTGCTGAAAACTCTTGTCCTAATATAAAATTGAAGTGGATCTGGTGAGCTGAAATGCCATTGTGCTGTTGTATGTGTACTGTTTTCCTGAAACAGTCTACTCATTAATGCAACAGTTACGTTACAACTCCCCCAAGTCGCTGGTTATTTGGGCTTATCTCTGACACAAGTATTTTTAAAAGATTTTAAAGGGTAGGGAAATACTTGCTGATGGTGTACTCTAACAGTTTTAACTTAGATGCAGTTCAACATGTCATGGCTACATGTGCAGATCAACAAATTGAAATTGACCATTTATGTTAGAAGTCAGTAATTCCAGTGTTTGCATTAGATCTGGCCTGCATAATTATCTGGTCTGAAATGAAAGCAAGCGTGTTGGTTGTGCTAATATGTAATACTTTTAAAATCTTGCATTAGCACTAACATTTGAATTTTGTGATAAATAGCTATCTTTTGGCTTTAGGAGCCTGTGGACTCCTCAGTCTTCTGGGGTTCTCTAATTAAAGCCTAGGAGGCTGCCTGTCTCTCTTATATCAAAATTGCTTCAACATAGCCTGCTTTTAGAGAAACCAATTGGCAGCTAGTTCCCTTCCTGCTTGACAGCAAACAACATTATGTTGAAAAAGAATGAATAACTGACAAGTAAT
This sequence comes from Anser anser, assembly GCF_964211835.1. NCBI lineage: Eukaryota > Metazoa > Chordata > Aves > Anseriformes > Anatidae > Anser > Anser anser. Next base: position 8,009,522 of record NC_139738.1, on the reverse strand, counting down.
TTTATATCCACAATTTCAATTCAAGCTGACAAATCATATGGAGGATGTTGACTGAACTGTGGGTATCTTGTTTTCTAATTGTTACATGCGTTAACATGCTGAAGGGAAAAAAAATAAAGATAACTGCTCTGTATGGCTAGAAGTTTACTTTGCTGCTGTTACTGCAGCTGTGCTGATAACCAGATGAGAAAGTAATGGGGTTCTTTGGTTTATGCTCTTGATTAAGGAGAAACTTATGGCTAAAAGAAAACCTAAAGTTCTTTTCAGCTTGAGCAAGCCATCTGTGAAGCACCCCTCTAACTACTGTGTACGTGTATCCCATCGAAGCCTGCTTTCTGTATCACAAAGAGGAGTTTGGATCTCGCTCTCCTTTGAAAAATGCCCCTTTAAAGGGGATGCTGGGATTTATCATCATCTCAGTGACTGCAGATATATCTGCTCACTTTGAAATGTAAATGTCCTCTAATTGTGAGCTCTTTGAGCACCCTAGAACTGGCTTCTTGTCTTTCACTGTCAGTAATGAAGTGTCTGCAGCTGGAATGTAGCTGCTGGATTTGCACTTGGTTATTCTTGGAGCACTCAGGACAGTTTGTAACAACTTCTTGCAATAGCTGATGATATGAATGGAGCGGTGCTCTGGTGAGTAATTTCCAAGCTGATATGCAAACTGTTGTCTTAGCTTCTATTCAGAAGGTATAGATATTTGAAAATCATGGTTCTCCTGTGTTCTAACTACTTCTTTCTTTCTGTCTTATGTATAGAGAATAGTGACAAAGAAACTACCTCACTGGAAATGCCCTCATTACCAGCTTCTGATGGGTTTCAAAATCCAGTCCAGTCTTCAGGACAAAGTTCTAAGATCTGTAATCCCACAAATCAATTACTTGATCGTTCTGTCTCTGCCCCTGCTTCAATTTGCTCATCCGAATCTAGCCTCGCAGAGCCCATTAATCCTAGAGCCGTCAAGTCTTTCGAGTCTTCAACTGAATGCCAGATAACCCCAGAAAAAGAACATCCTCTCTTATTACAGCATCTTTCCAAAAACTCTTCCTTGGCAGATAACAAGCCTTCTCTCCAGACAGGTGAGGTAACTTGTTGCAGTCCAGCTTGCCCTTCACAGAAAACACTCAAAGAAACATTTGTTGCTGACAGTCTAATGGAATGTAACGCTAAAGAACACGGCTGTGGTCAGGAACCTCCTTTGGAAGTGACAAAAGAAAATAGTTTGACTAACACTGCTAAGCACGGGCAAATTGAAGATGTATCTCTGTCTTCAGAACAGGAGGAACAGAAGCAAAAGAATAAGCTTGCCATAGGCCATCAGACGTGCAAAGAATCAGAGAAGCCTGAACAGCTGGAGAAACAAATTGACACAACTGACCCAGAGGTTCCTTGCAAGGTTGGTGGGGTTGAGAAACCTGTTGTGGAAGAAGAGGGCCATACAGCCAGCCAGCCAGAAAATCCTCCTGCAGAAACGAGAGGAGATGGACTAGAGAAAGCAGATCTTCCCTGCATGAAAGGGAGTATCCAAATGTCAGCCTCCTGTAGCTGTATGCATATGGAAGTAGATGTAGTTGAGCGGTCAGTAGCTGAAGTGCACAGCTCAGCAAGCAAGCAGAAGCAGCAGCCTGAGAACGGAAGTGTATCTGACCTGAACTCAGATGCCTCCTCTATGGAGGTGGAGTCGTTGAAGTCTGCAACCTCCTTGAGTGATCCAGTTTCCACCCCTGATGTGTCACAGTCCAAAAGCACCAGTGAAATTCCTGCAAAGTATAATGAGTTGTCCAATGAAACAGCTGAAATCAGTTCTCCCCCCCCCAGCATCCACCAACCGGACACAGATCCAGGAAGACCTGTAGAAGAGCCATGTTTCTCTCTAGCAACAGCCTTGAAAGAGCTTCACAGACTCTTGATTATCAGTCGTAAAGGAGAATGTAAACTCCTTGCATCTGAAGTCTCTCAGCTGGAAATGGTTCACAAAGAGCAAGCACAGCAGAAGGGGTTTTCTGAAGATGAGCAAAAAGGCTTGCATCCAAGTGGCCAGGAACAGAGTTGTTCCTCCTTTAAGGGGAGGTCTGAAGGTAGAAAAGCAGAGGGGAACCATCCTTGTGATTCTGGCACAGAAAACAACCTTGGGTCTATCAGTCACATGGAGTCAGCTATTGGAGAAGGTGCTTTAGAGATTCAGGAGTTTTCAGGTAAGAATGATTTGATTTTAGTGACTTCTGCAGCGACATCTGACCAGCAACAGAGCTCTGAGCAGGCTGAAGTTTTGGCAGAATGGAATCAGAGTCCAACTAGTCCAGCCTTGGAACAAAACACATCTATTTCCTCTCAAACTGCTTTGGATGAAGATGCACCTCAAGATATTCGGGCACCATTCACAGGAGCACCTGGGAGAAGCAGCAGTTCTTCTCCTGAAGGTCCGTGGTCATTGGGTGGGTGTGAGGAACCGCTGCTGAGCCCACTTGCTGGCTATACTGAATTTCCCTTGGCTGCTTCTCCACCACCTGCTTTCCCCGCGGCTGATGTTGATCGAATCCTTGGTGCTGGTTTTACCATGCGAGAAGCTCTCGAGGCTTTGGAACAAGCGGATGGAAATGCAGATCTTGCTCTTCTCATTTTGCTCGCCAAGAGTATTGTTGTTCCTACGTAACTACGGAGGAGGTAGCTGCCTGGGGTGTCTCTTCCTTTAAAGGACGTATCTAAATTACACATCACAATGTACAAGCAGAATGTTGAGCCAGATTTTTTAATTCTTTGCAGCCAAAGTAACTTGTCTCTTCTGTTTCACTTGTTAGATTTGGCCTTTTAAAAGAAAGAAAACGTCCTAGCATTGTGTGGACAAGATAGCTTTTAATTATGCATACTGGATTAAAATTAATGTTTTTATTTAAATGTAAAATTTTAGAATAAGCTCCAATGTTATGAATAAAAAAGCAGAAGCCATTAAGATCGCCACCCTGTCCAGCGCAAAGCAGATTGTGAAATAAGTTGAACGTGTGTGTGTGTGCAGCCAGTGGCGAGGCACAGCACGTGGTGTTACAGGACATGAGGTGCACACTGAGTTTGGGATGGTGCAGGCGCAAAACACCGCTTTTCTAAATGTACTTTGTGGGTTTTACCAGTTTTCTCTCTCCTGTGCTTTATAACCAAACGTATGGGATGCTGATGAAACATTTATGGCAGCTACTAAAGGCTATGTAGGTGCCCACAGATGTGTAAAACTTCGCAGAAGGAGTGGGAGGGTGTGGGGTGGTTTTGGAAGCATGTTTTCGTGTGTGCACGGGAAAAGCTGATGCCTGCTTTTGCCAAACCCTTTTATGCTTTTGGGCCAGTGTGTTTAAGTTTACAACGTGGGGATAAGGGATAGGGAGAATAAGGGAAGGGATAGAATTTGGTGCTACCAAAACTAAGAGATGTACTAACTTATTTGAGGATATGCTGGTATTAATTGTAGGGGGGGGGAAGGAGTATTTTACTTTTTTTTTTTTCCTAGCCTTGCCCACACCGTGTTCCCCCCCTACAAAAGAACAAGCTCAACTGCTGCAGGCAGAATGTTAATGATGAAACTGCTTAAGAAACCAGCCGTGTGTTATGGCTCTTAATCCCCCTCTACCCGTGGAAGATGGATTCTCTATGCACTGCATGGGGGTGTGATCAGAAGAATGAAGAAATCTGCTTTGCACTAATTCATCTTGATGTTTGGGGGATCATCGGCCTCTCAGCTGTGGAAATGCAAACTGCAGAAAGTCTGTAGCAGCTGATGGGGTACTAATGTAATACCTCTTAAAGAGTGAGGGCTCCTGAATAGGGTTTATGAAACAAATGCACTTGACGTGGCTTCTGCATTATAACCATCGTGGCCTTCCGGGAAGTCCTTGGTGAGTAGTAGCCTGTCTGATTAGGACTCACTGAGGCTGTATTGTAGGAAGCTCTTTCCAGATGCTTTTTTTTTTTTTTCTTCCTCCAAATGAACTACTTTTTGGTTTTCTGCAAAGCCCCAAAACACTGTTGGGGCTGGGGAAGGGAAAGGAAAGCATGGTTAAATATGATACCAAATTTTAAGTAGGAACTTTTCCTTAATCCCACTTGGAAATCTCTGAAGTGGATTTTGTGTAAAGTGTTCATCTTTAACTTCCTGCTTTGAGCTAAACCTGAAGTGATGGATCAGCAGTGGCTGGAAATACGTTTTGTTCATGGCTTTCATTTGTTATAATTGTCTCAGGCCTGTCCCTGGTGTTTTGTTTTCCCTGTTGCTTAGCAGGTTTGCCTGTGTGTATGTTAGGCTTTTTTCACGCAGGATAGCTTTTACACACAACACAAATCTGGTTTCATCTGCGAACTTGCAGGAGTTTCTCATGTCAGTAAGTGATGGTTGTCAGATTTTTCTTAGATGCTTGGGTAGCCAAGAGATCCTTTATATTCTAAAGAGCTTTAAGGCATTCCTCTGTTGAATGGAGCTTTTGCTCAAGTTCTGGAGCTAGGCCTGGGGCTCCCAGACACATTTAGCTTATTTCCCACTACTTGTGGTGGCAGCAGTAGTCACTGTGCATGTGTTGGAAGCAGCGTTTGGCTGTTTGGGACCCCCTTGCCTGAGTAGCATCAAGTAATTCACTTCAGGCTCTGTTCAAAATAAGTTCCTGAGGCAAGGCTACAGCTTTATGATCTTTACCATGCAGGCGGTAAGAGTTTAGCCGTGCTGAAGCTTTTTGATACTTTCCTTGCAATGAGCACCCCAAATCAGTGAAAGCCAGATCTGTAAAGGGTAATGCTTGGACTGCTACAGGAGTACAGATGTTGTCATCAGATCTCTCTCTAGAAGCTTTAGGAAATAAGATAACAATATTAGTCCCATTCCCGTATGGTTCACTATCAAAAGCAGCAACATGAATGAAGCTCCCAGCTCTCAGATCCAGAGCATCCTCAGTCTAAACAGCCTGTTTCTGCTCCCGATTCACACCATGGGTCTCAGTGAGGTGGTCCTTGGAGCAAGCCCATCTCTGGTACACATGGTCAGTGTACCGAAGACACCAGCTGCGGGTGGTTGGCCCCCCTGGATGCGTGAGAGCTGAATTTGCACCCTTAACCTGCAGGTTCATTTACTGCCAGCTTCTTTGAAGCATCAGATGTTAGCCATTCAATGTTATACCCTTTTCATATTTACACTTTTATGTTTTTAGAAGCAATTGCTAATAGCTAGAGAAAGTACTGCTGCTTTGCACCAAACTGGTTAAAGGCTCTAGTTTTATGGCCACGTTTACTTAGATTGCATATACAGAATTTATGCTATAAAAGCTTTAGAGCATCAGCCAACTTGCTTCAATGCTCAGTTTTATTCTCTGTCAAATATAGTTTTTGAAATCTGCCCTTCTGCCAAAGCTGTAAAGAAGCATTTATCGATATTGCTAGAATTTCCTGGGTAACTTTCTCTGAACTGCTAGAAACAAAGCCTGACCCCCCAATTGATTAATACTTGTAAAATTATTTTATATCAAGTTGGTCCAAGCCTGGTGATCTAAATCTCTTCATTTCACAGAGCCTTGCTTTGAGTGAATGGTTATGTGCTGCTAAATTAGAGAATAATTTTGGCTTTTCAGGAGCAAGATTCATGATAGAGAAAATCTGGGCAGTGGTGAGTATTTAAGGTTAAATAAAATGTAATAGTTAGTGAATGCTGTCTAAAAGTTGTCTTCTGTTTTAACGTGTATGTGTCCTCTCTGCTTTATGCACATATCCTTTGCTCAGCCTTTAGCAATCTCTTAGCTGGTCTCTCTGCTTACCTGGCCAACAAAGTGGGAATATTTGTATTTAAACAGGGATGGCAGACTGTTAAAGTTTTTCGGCTAGAGAGGGGGAAAAAGGTAATGCCAAAAGCTGTTTAAGTGTCCAAAGGAGCTAAGTAAATGTATTCTGGGCTAAAGTAAGGCTCTTCACACCCGTCTCTTGCCCTCCTCATTCATCAATGCTCCAATATATTAACTGTCACATCAGCTTGGCAAAATGATTTCACTATGAAAAGTCTTATCTGTAGAGAATAAAGCAATATTCAAGCTGCTTCATTAAGATGCCAATGCCTGTGGGGACCCTACCGGGTCTGTAGGATTTGTTTCTGGGTATTTCCCAAAGCCACTGTGGTCATGTACCTTGCCATTTGGTTTCTGGGAGGTATTCCTTTCCTTAAAGATACTGAAGGAATTTATTGGGCTTCTTGCTGAATGCTTATTTCTGTAAATGAGGCTCTAGGTAAGTTTAGTGATGTTCAGTGAAATAACATCTGAAAGTCTCTGGGCACAGATCTATCTGACACGAGGAGGAAATATTTCCTGGTGACAGGCATGTTTACGGGCCGCTGAGCAGAGCTGCACTGTGCTGTATTACTGTGACAATCTCTGCCTTGTTGCTAATTATGTTTAACTTTCTATGTAGACACTTGGTCTCAAGGACTGTTAACCTTGTACCTCCTAGATATGTTCCTTTCTTTCTGTCCTTGTCTCTCCCTCTTTCCTGCTGTCTCTTTTCCTCCAAAGTAGCAATATTTAAGCGTACTTGTTGGATGCTTAACTTCCAGATGGTAAGTTTTCCTTAAAACACTATGCCATTTATCAGTAAAAGGAGGAACATATCCTAGAGGTTTCTTCACCAGACTTGGACTTCTTGCCACACAGCTCCCCAGAACTCTAATGTGAATTCAAAGAGGAGAAACCAAGAGGCTTTTTGCCTGCCTCTCTTGGAGGTCAGCTTGGGAAATTGGGTTGGTTTTGTGTATATCATTCCCTTATGAAGCGTTCAAGAGATTTCTTCCTGCACTGTGTAGACGTAGCTTAGTCTGTGATCCAAATGTGTAGCGGTTTGGGTTTCTCTTTGACTGATGCTTTTTAGCTTAAGAGTTTTACAAACTCACTTAAGGAACTTGAGGGAATCAATACTCAGGAATCCTAAAGCTGGTTGCATTTGTGTCATTTACTCTTCTGGGCTGAACATACTGCAGTTGTCCTTGCAGACTGAAGGGAAGTGTGGTTGTATCATCAGAAAATGGGATGTGGTTCTGCCCAAAGTAATACACACTTGATTCTTTTTTGATTTTTGTTTTTTAATATTGGGGGACTGTTTATCAACAAAATTGATGTGTAAAAATTTGATATTTAAAAAAATGAATAAACACTTTATCATAATGTTGCTTGATTGGTCTGTCTGTATTTCTGAAATCACCATCCCTGCACTGAAATCATTCTCAGGCCATTTTCTCTAAAGTCAATAGGATTTCCTTAACATAAATGTTGCCATTTGAACTATAATAAGTAGAAATCGATGGTTAAAATGGTTGCATTGGCAGAGGCTGAGAGCAGGCATGAGAAATTCAAATGTTCCCCTTCTACAGAAATAGGTTGTCAGTTTCTTCAGGCATTGATTGGAAGTAGAAGGGTATAATATAAAATGTAGGGTATGATATACAATATATAATATTATATTAATATATAATATAAAATGTAGCACTTGGCCACAATACTATTTGCTGGAAAAATGAACAGGGAATCCTTGTGTCTCTTATGTACAGATTTCATTTTCAAACAGATTTGAAGATATTTTTTTTTCAGGAGCTAAAAATAATCTCTTGGGACATCAAAAATTTGGTATTTCTATCCCTATGAAGCTCCTTGTGTCAATTTTAATTAGAAATTACTTTTTAATAATTCCATTCCCTTAGCATCATTTAATAGAACAGGTATAGGAACTGATGCAAAGAGGTGTCATGTGCAGCACTAAGCTGTCCCACTTTGTTTTGGAAAGGGGGAGAAGAGGATTTTCCTCCTCCAAAACCTGTAGCAACATTTGTTTCATGGACCAGTAATTCCTTTTTCTTATCTTGAAAAACAGATGCACTTGCCTTGAGAGGAGCACTGAGGTTTCTGACCATTAAATCTCATGCATCTGGAGAACAGGCAATGGCATTGCAAGATCAGCAGACACACTAGAAAAATAAAGGGTTATGAATCAGTTACTGTGACAAAGCAGTTCTGGGACAGTGGTTTCCTCCTCACGTGCCTGACATGTTTGGAGCTCTACATGTGATGCTGGTGTCATTATAGATGAGCTATTTTATGTCACTTAATTATAAAACTGTGTTTTTAATTCTGGTCTTAGGGTGGGAAAGGTGAAGGTTTTGATGTGTGCACTGCTACAGGCCCATTCATACGTTGACCAAAATGTTGATTGCAGTCCATTCCCTTGGAAGATAATTAAGGACTAAAGACTCTTACTGTTTGAAAATTATTTTGAGCACTTGAGCCTTGTCCATTCTGCTTTATGAAGATGATACTCTTTTGGTACTGTATACAAATGCAAATTAACTGCACTGTTGCAGTTTGGGTTTGTGATCCTCCAGGTCTGTCTCCATTAGGTCATTAACACTTTTACGTCTGCAGCCCCGTGTATGACTAAAGGAGGTTCAGACCCTATGCAATAACTATAAAGCCTACTGTGAATTGGTGGCTTCCACTGGTTATCGTATGGGATGTGTTAGGAGATGCACAAGGGACTCCCTAGTGGTCTAGAGTTTACAAATGACAGATGAAGGTTTCTTTGAGTAGTCGTGTGGGTGCAGAAGCCACATTAAGACCAGGAGCCGGATGCACGGAGGTGAGCATTGCATCACAACTTTCTGCACTAAAATAGTCAGCAGAAGTAATGTGACTAAACCACCCCTCATAAATTCAGCAGTTTCACTCGTGTGAGTGCAAGTGAGCCACTTCTTGGACAGGTATGTCACCAGAACGGGATTTAGGAAGCCCTGCTCTCCAGCCTGGCTTTTGATTTGTTTAATTAAGGTTGATTATCTGCTATACCTCTTCTTTTTCCTTGGAGTAAACTGAAGGGGGAAGCTTCCCCCCAGAAGCAGACTGCAATGATCACTCCACTATTAGTTAATTGTCCGTGACAACCAAGCTTACTAATTACCAGGTACTATTATGATTGCCAACAAAAGAATTGAATCATGCAGACAGGGACAGTGGCTGGTGGTTGCAATTCCTCACAGTAGCAGCTACCGAAAAAGTGACTAGTTTTGAGCCTCTTTGTTAACAAATGAAAAGGGGAAACGTTTTAAAATCAAACACTTGGGCCCAGATGGGAAATGTTTTAAAATCAAACACTTGGGCCCAGTTGTGAAAACATAGGTACGCTCACAGGGCTGTGGCCTGCACAATGTTAGAGATGCAGGGCTTGCTCTTTACTTATTCTGATAAATCTACAGTCTCTTCTCTGTCTTTTCCTAATCTAATTCTGAGCCCTGGCTCTTGAGAGGAGTTACCTCCCCTCTTCACACTCCTCAGTAAGAGCAGACTGTCACAATACACGGCCCGTTTTTAATGTAAATTATACTGGTGTTTTGTTTTGGTTTTTTTTCTTCTCCTTAAATCTATCCTACTACCTTCTGAAACATTTCTTGTCTCTTTAATTTTCTTCCTGATTACTGGTGAGCTTCTTGAAGTGCCCTGTGACTGTAGTGCATGATAAGGCATGTTATGTATCCTGGGACAGTATCTTGCACTTGGTACACATTGCTGTAGGAGGTGAGATACACCTCAATGATTCATTCTGGCCTTCTGTCTTTTTGTGATGAGCTCCTGATGGCTCCTCTCTTTCTGGATAACGTTCTTCATGTTAACTTTGGGCTGTAAATGCTGAGCAAAAAGCCTGCTGCTGTCCCAAAGAGTTGAAAATCTCATGGGAAGAGGGTAGGAAGCAGATGAGGATGTGGGGAGAGTGGGATGACAGCACCAGAGTTTGTTTGGGGGAGAATGAGAGCTGTCTTTAAATGCAGGTGCTCCTGTGGGAGTTTCTCATGGAAATCCATAATTGTGTGGTGGAAGCTTTAAGGGCTTACAGTCGCCTTGCTGGATGCAACAGGTATCTGCAAACTCCCTGCTGTGCTGTGCAGCTTTCTGTGGGGCGCAAGCACTAAGTGCTGTAAGGCCCAGGTATGCCAAACCTGGACAGAGAAGCTGCAGTCAAAGCTAACAATGGCTTTGTGCTTGCGTGGGAAGCAGGACAAGGGCTTGGAGTAGAACAGGTACTTAGGGCATTCAAAACATCCAGGAAAACTGTAGGAGACGAGGAAGTCTATACTATGGGATTTTACAGTTACATATGCTGTGCTGTGTCTAGTGCCTTCAGAGCAATCAGGAATGCAAACAGATGCACTTCACTGCTGGCTGGTGCTGTGCAGCATGCTTTCCTTGTACCTCAATCATGCTTTAAATGCTAAAGTATACCAGTAAATAATGAAATTGTGTTGGCTCTGGTTTGGCTTCTACAAAGGGGCTGACACTACTTTGCTGGTCTCTCCAGCATCCTTTTAGGGATTTTAGACTTAGATGTTGCATGCCCAGGTCTGCTACTCAGTAGCTGTGTGCACTTTTTTAGTGGGGTTCTGACCCTCTGTAATGTCCCACATGAGCTTACCTTGTTCTGGTCGTGACCATTCAGCAGGAGAGCCCTCGCTTCCTTCCCTGTGTGCTGAGAATCTGCAGTCACAAGCTCTGATCCTTTTGGGGGCTTGCACGGTGCACTGATTCTGTTTCTCCTGCTGCTGGTGGGCTTGGAGGGAGCTGAGAAAAATAAGAGTTCTATGCTTTGGCTCTGTTTTAACCCAAGTGCATATGAATTGCGCTCTCTTTCGTTCCCTGGGAGTTTCTCCCCCAGTTTCCAAAGCTGTTAAACTGGCTGGGCTGTTCCCGCAGCAGCTGCAGGAAAGGCCAGACTTGACCTGGCACGTCAGCTCTGGCTCAGCCCATCCCTTCCCTCCCAGCAGGTTATTTACAGACGAAGTGTTGTGAATGGTGCAGGGAATGCGCTTGTGGAGAGCTGCTGGCTTTTCCTTTTTTAACTGCTTTTACTTTCAGTTCTATTTTCAGTTATTAGCATTGAATGTTGCATCAGAGCCTTTCACCTGAATCTCAAGAGTAGGGTTTATTACTAATTCTATCTTTTATTTCTTCATCCTCCCTTTCTAGGAGCAGTTGGGCTTAACTGCTGCACCCTGCACCAACTCCTCACTCTGTCCCACGATGGCTATTGGGGCTTGTATTTATTTGTTCCCAGCCCTCCAAAACAGCTGCTGCTTGTGTTTTCACATTTGCGGACTCGTCTTACAAATTTCCTTCTCTACAGGCTGATGATCAGTTGTGTGACTGCTTTTGGCTCCTACCAGGGCCCACCACACTGATAAATGACATTGATGTGTTGATGGGCTAGTATTAAAAGGCTGCTGAACAGCAGTGGGAGATGGGCAATGGGTTTTGATGCTTTTTTCATTGGGACCCTTAGCCTGATCCCCCGTGGTGGTGGCAGGCAGGGGCCCACGCAGGTTTGGCCTCTGAGGGACATTCATCTGGCCCATTTTAGGCCCCAAGTTGCCAAGCGACCATGTGTACAAACCTTAGGAGAGCAAAGAGATGGGATCCTGTATTTATCTCTGTTTTTGCTGGAGATGCATGCTGCAGGACGAGAGGAAGCTTTGCTGTGGCCCTTGGTGGTTGGGTGCTACGCGGACCTGCTGTTTTTCCCTCACATCACTAAGTAGTGACACAAAACGTCACTTTCTGTTGACACTGGCCCCTGCCAGGCCCTGAAGCACAGCAAGGCCATGGGGCATGCAGGGGGGTCTGGCAGCCACCTTGCCTTGTGTTCCCAGGCTGGGGGACACAACGCTCCCCACCCCTTGACCCCTCACTGGGCCCCCAGTTGACATCTTCCCCACAAGTCCCCTCAGAGGGCTGCACGGGACCCAGCACTGTCACCCTGTATCCCCTCATCTCCCTTATGTCCCCTCGTTGGGTCCAACACCATCTTCCCTCCCTGCACCCAACGCCATTTCCCCTCACGCCCCCTTACTGAGGCCAGGGCCACGAGGGACCCGGTGCCCCCTCCCCACAAGTCCCCTCATAGGGTCCAACACAGTTGCTCCTCGCGTCCCCTCCGCCATCTCCCCTTCATTGGGTCCTTCACTGTCCCCCTCTGCCCCCTAACCGAGCCCAGGGTCAGGAGGGACCTAACGCCACCTCCCCTCCCGCACCCAGTGTCATCTTCACTCGTGTCCCCTTGCTGAGCCCAGAGCTATGAGGGACCCAGCACCCTCCCCCCCCATCCTCCTCACGTCACCTCACTGTGCCCAGCACCACCGCCCCTCGCGTCCCCTCACCAACTACCCGACCGTTCCCCTCGTGTCCGCTGCCTTCATGCAGGGCCGTCAGGGACCCAGCGCCAGCCCCTTGCTCCCCCCCTCATCCCCTCGCCCCCCGCCCCGTTCTCCCCGGGGCCGCCATTTGGGGCGGGGGCGGCACCGCTGGGCTCCGGGAGGCGGGCGCCGGCTGCGGGGCGGGCCGGGCCCTCCTCCTCCCCCCTGACCTCAGATCCTGGCGGAGCGCGGCGCCGTCACGAGTGCGGCCCGGCCCCGCTCCGCTCGGCTCCTTCCCCGCCGGCCCCGCTCGCCGTGAGGGGCCCCGGCGCGGCCATGGCGCGCTGAAGCGGCGGCGGCCGCCACCCCGCAGCCGGCGGGCCGGGCCGGGGCCGGGCCGGGGCAGCCGGCAGGACGGAGCCGGCCGGCGGGGGGCGGCGGGGCGGCGAGCGGGCCCGGCGGGCGGCCCGGCCCTCGGGTTCCGCCGGGCGGGCGCGGCGGCGGAGGGCGGCGGGAGCCGGCGCCATGGAGCCGGCGGAGGTGAAGGACCGCATCCTGGAGAACATCTCCCTCTCCGTCAAGAAGGTGGGCGGTGGGGCGGCCCCTCCCCGGCCGGGGCGGCCCTGGGGACCCCCCCCCCCTCCGCTAAATTGCGGCCGGGGGGCCCCGCCGTGGGGCTGGGGGGAGGTCGTCCCCCCCCGGACATCTCTGACATCCCTGCGGGACCGCCCCCGCCCGAGGCGCGGGTCTGGGGTCGCCGCTTTGTGACAGGACCGCGGGGGGGGGGGGGTGAGTTTAGGGGTTCACCTGTGTGGGGATGCCCCGAGGGACCCCCGGGCTGGGAGTCTGAGGTTGGAGGCGTCCTTTTTGCTGGTGCTGTGGGGCCAAGGACACCCCCGAGGAACCCAGTCAGTGGGGTTGAGGGGCCCCCTGGCAGAGGGGGGGCTTGGTCATCCCTCCTGCACCCCCCAAAGGGATGCAGCCGGGGTTACCCCGGGGCCTCCTCTGTGTCCCTGCTGTCAGGGACGTGCGGGGGTTCCCCGTGGGGCTCCCAATTCCAGGCTGGGGTTTCCCTTTTCACGGGGACCTCCTCTGTGTCTGGGGCAGTCAGAGAGTGGGAAGTTCTGGGCTGGGGCCTTGCTTTTTGTCCTTCCTGGCCCAACCGTGAGCTCTGGCCTTGTTAGAGAAAGGCCAGCAACCGCAAGCTGCGTTGGGGGGGGAGCGAAGGCAGCCTTGTTTCAATTTTCATTCCAAGTCCTGGGGGAAAGGAGGCCTTCTGGACTTGCTGACATTTCTCCAGTTACTGGGCTCCTGCTGCCTTTTGAAATTGGCGTTTTTCTGTGATCTGCAACGTGTCCTGACACAGATTCACCCATGAAAACTTGTTATAAGAAGACTATCATGAGTGAATTTCCAGCACAATTAAGGAAGGGATGATTTGACATTACCTCCTGGATGTAGGATGGATGCGCAAACCTCTCCCATCCTCTCTCTTTTCCTCTGTCAGTGAGCCTGTCCTCTGGTTTCCATCCTTAATTTTTAGAGGACATTCATTTTTAGGGTGAATCCCTTATCTACCTGGAAATGACGGGATGTTCGTCTGGCTCCAAGCTCTGTTATGATACTCTGCAGCTCTGACCTTGCTACCTCAGTTTCCACGTGTACATAAGGATACGCTAGTTTCCACTCAGGGTTTGTTGGACACAATTTATTTACATCCAGAAAGTCTTTGGGATCCTTGTTTGGAAATGCTGTAAAATCAACATGGTGGGTTTTTTGGTTATTATTGTACTTGAGGAAGGCTCCTTGTCTACAGCTCTGCCAAGACATCTCTGCCTTGACCTGCACTGATCTCCGCCAACTGCTGTCTTGGTCTAGCAGCGAAGAGGGATTTTTGGATTTTTCAGTCCTGCCAGTTTGCTTTCCTGTTCAGTTCCAAGTAGGAAAGCTCGGGGAAACGAAGGAGACATCAGGCTGATGGACCTATTAATACCATCCCGGTGAAACCAAGCTCAACCACATGGCAAAAGTCCAGCACTGGCACACCCCTGTGTTTTACCCCGGGATGCAATTCTGCTTCCTCAGGGAGACTGCTTCCCTTCAGCAATGGAATCGCTAATTTTTCCCAGCATTTCCCTGTCTGTCTTCATCCCTTGACTCTCTGACATTTTCCTTTTCTCTGTGTTAGTGGGAAGAATAAGATAGTAGGTCAGAGGAACAGGTACGCCTTCTCCACACCCTCGCTGTGTGTTGGGAGATCCTCATCTCGCTCATCCTCTGCTCCCTGCCTCTTGAGTAATGACTCCTGGTTGCTGGGGTTGTGTCATGAGGTGTGGAGACTTTTCCAAGTATTATCTCTGATTTCAAAAGCTTTCTAGCTGTGTAGGCAGATCACTCCTTACTCTTGCTGTTGTTGCAGGTTTGATTTGTGGAGCAGAGGGTTTGGATGTGTTTGCGACGATGTGTGTACCTTTCTGCAGTGCTTTTTGGCCAAATAATAGGCTTTCTTCTCTCAGCTTCAGACCTGAGGAAGAGTTTGTGGATTCTCAGTGGTCAAGTTGTTTTAGAAGGAAACCCCACTTCGAGACTGGATGGAATTGGGACAAAAGCAAGCCAGCGCTGAAGGCTGAGATACCTGGTTCCATAGCTGCCTTTGAGTAGCAGCAGAAAGCATGATTTTTCTGAGTAGCGCAAGGAGAACTGTCCAGATGCTCATCAGCTTCCCTCTGCCTCAGATGGGGAGCGCAGCAAGCAGCAGCACAGGGCTGGGCAGGGCCCGTGCCGCAGAGAGCTGCTCTGGTTTCTTGTGCCCCCATCGTAGTGTCTTCGCTTGCAGCAGGTCCAGGTGTGCTTCTGAATTCCAGGAGCGGGAGGTCAGGAGGACATTTTTTTCAGAGCACAGCGAGTAAATTCTGTACAAATGGACAGCAGAAAAAGTGCTTCAATTCCACACAAACAAGCGAATCCCTCAAACCTCAGTGAATGGGAATATGTAGAAATATCTGAGGGCTAGAACATCAGCTAGAAAAACAGGGGTGCAAACCTCCTCGGAGAGGGTAATTATAAACCCGTGGCTTTCTCTCTGTGATACCCAAGGGCCTGGTCACGCACTTCCACCGTGCCTTGGAGATCAGGGGTAGTCCTACCCTTGACAGCAGAGGTGTGAGGTCAGGCCTTGGCAGCCAAGAGGGAGGCAGAACATCAAATTTAGAGACTCATAAATTGTCCCTCTAGCTGGAGAGATCTCGGGAGGCTTCAGGAGGGGCTGGGAGAGCTCAGCACTGGCGAGTCGGGTCCCTGCTTCGATTCAAACACACACCCAGGAGAAGCGCGAGGATAGCCTTGATTTCCCCGTCTATAGCTTGTCCTCTCTGACCTCCGTGGGAGAAATAAATTACTTCAGAGGGCGATGCTTTTTGCTCAGGTTGTGTGGACAGCGTCGCCCTGTGGCGCTCATTACTTCTGTCTTGTGCCTGTTTCTTTTCCCCTTCCCCACCCAGTGCTCCCTTGCCCTGCTGAGAGGGCTGTGCTCCAGCACAAATTATCGTGCGACTTGGTGCCTAGCTCTTATTTTCTTTAATGAATGAGGGTTTTATTCAGGCAAAAGCTGCAGACGGTCAAGTTTTGGCTGGGTGTGCATTCACCCCTTGGCATGCAGCCTCTCCACGAGGGGTGCAGACCCTTGTCCGCCCTGGTACTAGTTTTCTTCCAGCAGATGTTGCTGTGAGTGGCAGCAGCGGGGCGAGCGCTGCAGCTGAGCTTTTGCTGTGATAAGCACACTAGAAATGCTGACAGCTTCATACCCATCCTTGGCCAACCATCGCCTGGTAGCTCTGAGTTATCACAGATGACCTGATCCACGCTGAAGCTGGTAGCGTAAACATTTTTTGTTCTTTGTTTGGCTTTCCGTGCTGTCCTGGACGTTGCAGGGGGTTAAGGAGAGACTTATTGCCGCCTTGTCTGTGGTTAGGTGGCCACAACGCAGAGTTCTTAAACAACGCTCATCGCTGCCAATTCGGGGAGCTAAACTTAAATTCATAAAGAGCTCAAAATCCAAGATTCTGGGGCTCTTCTCTGTTTTTCAGGCTTTCTTTGTGGCTTTGAAGGACACATTACCACAAACAGCTGATCCTTGGTGCATGTCAATCAGGTGGAGTGGTTTTTTTTTGCCGATGTTGCAAGAGTTCTTGCCAGAAGCTCTGGCTCTGCTCCGTTTATGCATGACTTCGGGGAAGTTTCCACTTCCCCCCACAGGCGGGGGTGCCAGTGAATTAATGCTGTGCCATTTCTGCCTGTCTCCACATCTGATTTTCAGCTCCGTACCAGTGAAATGCCGTTGCAGCCCCCCAGGCTCCCTGAACTCTGCTCTGCAGCATCTCCTGCGCAGCGAGGGAAGGGAGATTTGGGCACGGCTTGGTCCCTCCATCCTGGAGAGGAGCAGGTGGTGCTGGAGTGGAGCATCCCTCGCCAAAACACAGAGGGGATGCGCTCCCCTTTTGGGGGGGTTTAGCCAAGCTGCCGTGACACCGAGGTAGCAGTTCCGGAGATGTGAAAGAGCCTGAAGAGCAGCTTGCCTCCTGCTTCCCGTTGAGGGGCACCTTGCTGGCTGCAAGACCACAGGGGTTTATCTCTGTCAGGGTATTTCCTCTCGCTTGTTTGTGTTTGCTCCAAGCCACATCCGCTGTTGCTGCTGGGAGCACGCAGCAGGAATTGACATCTGTACGCGCGCAGCGCTCCTGCTCGCAAACCTGTACCAGGCTCACCGGCTGCCAGAGCGCAAGGATGGGGCTGGATCTTCTCCCTTCGCTGAAGCCAGCAACGATTTTGTGGAGCTGCGAATACACGAGGACCTCTCAGGTGCTTCAACGCTCGCAGCACTGACGCTCTGCACATTTTGGGTGTCCTCTAAGGGCTTTGCCACTGCTTGGCGAGCAAACAAAGCTGTCTGCTGTGGTCCGGCTGAGAGTGCAGCAGTGAGGTCCTGTGAGTATTTCAGGGCTTTTTTCTCAAAATTCCTAATGTGTCCTGACACAGGCCTGGTGATAACACAACTGCCGGCAACAACCTGGTAAGAGGATTGGATTCTGTGGGTACTGAAACTGACGTTGTCTCTTTATGCCAAGGGGAGGCATTTCTCAAAATCAGCTCAGGACCTGCTGATGGACAAGGCTATGATAGCCTTTTTTTGTCGGGGGGGGGGGGAATCTGTTTGTTCTTCTCCTGCTACCACAAAGCATTTGCTGGGAGAGAAGTTGGTTCAGGAGGCCAGGTTTTGGCAGTGGGTTCTGTAGAAGGAGCAGCACGCCGTGCCTCTGAGGCAGCCTGCCTCCGATTTTGTGAATTCTGTGAGCGTGACACGGCTGCTGGGCGGTTCCAGCTTTTCCCACTTCTGACACCCTGGTCCAAGAGGAGTAACCCAAACAACTTGGTGCCAGAAGACTTTGTCTGCAGGGAGAGACTCAAAGCGCTGAATGCCTGGAGTGTGAGTAAGCAGCAGCTATCTGGGAGAGCAGCACCGTTACAGGGCACAAACCCCCTGTGCTCGCTTGTTTTAGTGTGTTTACCAACTGGACTTGTTTTTCCCTCCTGTGAAATCTGTTTTTCTGTTGTGCCGAGCATGTGACCTTTCCGTCCGCCTTCAGCTAACGCAGGGATCCTGTTCCTCGGCAGCTGTGTGCAGTCCCAAAGGCTCTGCTGGCCACGTCTGACAAAAAGCACCGCTGGCAGGCAGCTTCCCCCCAGCCTTGCTAGCCAGCTCTGTGCCCATTCCCTGCTCACCACTGCAGAAATAATGAACCTCAAACGAAGGAAAGCCCTGGAAAAAGCCTTTGGGGTGTGGGAGCTGACAAGTGTACGTGTCCCAGGAGGTGACAGTCTTACTGGGTTGCACTCAGCTGGATAAATGCTGCAAAGCTCCGTATTTCTAGACATGAAGCATCCTTCCTGTGGGTTTCAGCTTTGCCTCTTTCAGGCTTCTGTCTCTGCACATCACGAGCATGCTTTCTCTTAAGGCTGCTCCAGCAGCACTGGCAGTGCCTCAAGGCGCTGATGCGCTGAGCGTGCCCATGCGCTTCGTCAGGGAAGTGCCAGCACCCAGGCAGGGGGTGCTGAGTCCAGGGTGGGAAGCTGAGCTCTGAGGCCAGTGCTGGTCTGGAAGCTTTTTGTAAGAAATGTTGAGTCAGGTCACGCGTGCAACCCCCAGGACATCCTGCCAGAGCTGAAGTTTCTGGGCTCTAAGTTGTGTTGTACAGGTTCCTTTCTGGATTGGTAAAGGGAGCAGCAGGACAACATCCCTGCCTTGAAATTCAGCCCACTTCTGTAGGTGGTACGGAGGTTGCAGAGGAGTTTGGCCTCCCCTTTACCATTTGCCATCGATGTCTGTACTCTCCTGAGCAGGCATGAGAGTGCCGACTGTGCCTGGCTGTTTATCCATCTTAAGTGTCTGTCCTGTCCCTTGCTGATGCCTCTTCCCTTGGGGCTGGAGCTCCAGGTTTGTTTCTTGAGGGTGATCTGCTGTGGGTGAAGCCCCAGACTTCATGCCAAGACCCAGAGCTGTCTTCCTTGATCGGAAGTTTTTAATCACGTTTTCAGACAGCGTTGCAGGCTGCGTTCACGGGAAACCGCGGGGTTTTGCCCTTGCTGCATAGGGCTGTGCTGTCCGGTAACGTGCCCCAGCTCCCGGCCAGCTGAGCGGTGCGGTGGAAGGGCAGGTGCTGGGAGCAGGCTTGGGGAGGTTCTGAGCCTTGCGGAGGGTTTGCATCTCCAAAACACTGCCCGCAAAGAAAGCCACCTCCTTGATAGACCGGAGGAGCTCTTCCCAGCTGGTCGGGAAGGCAGCAAGAGGACAGGAATGGAGGCAGAAAGAAGGCTGCAGCAATCTGTGTTATGTTTTGGCTGTCTGCTTGCTGCTTTGTGGTGTTCCTTTTGTTTTGCTTCCTTGCAAATGGGGAAAACCCTTTGCCAGTCCTTGTGCTGTGGCTAGGAAAGTGGGGCTTTGAAGCATCCCTCGCCTTTCCCATACAGCGAGTGCAGTGGTTGGGGTAGGAGCTGAGCTGGAGGAACGCAAGGGGTTGCCCGATGGGGCTGTTTGCTTTTCTTCTTTAGTGTTTGTCTTGCCAGGGAAATGCCAAGCAGAGCAAGGGAAACGAGCTTGGTGCTGGAAAGCTGCTAGTGAAGTATCTGCAGGCCAGATGTGTGGAGGGGAGGTGAAGGCTCGGCTGGACTGTGGCCAGCCGTGAATAGTGCAGGCGGGCCCGGAGACTGGATTTCAGGCAGGTCGTGGGAGTGCTGGAGAGATTTCAGAGCACCACCACGAGAACGATTCGGTTTGGAGAATGCGCTCCAGTGTGGCTGCCGCAGCTCGGCTCACTCGGTTTATTCAGGAGAGCGGTGCTGGTCCCTGCATGGGGGTTACCTGCAGACACAGGAGGTAAGGACGTTTTGGTCTAAATGCCAGAAATCCCAGGAAATGAGGACTCAAGGAAGACTCCTTCGATCTTTCTGGTGACATTCTCAAGAGGAGGATAATCAAAAGCCAGAGAAATTTTGTGGCCTCAGCATAACACGGAGGCTGCGAGGCGTGACTGGGTGTTGTTCTCACAGCGGTTACCGGAAACGTGGCTCGAGGGGCAGTGCTGATAGCTTGGTTTGGGTGCTGCGGGTCTCCTTCCGCGTGGACCTCGGGGCTGAGTGCGTTACCTGGGTGGTTCTGCAGCCCTGCATCAAGAAGCAAGTCCTTGTCAGGACTCAGGAAGGACCTGGCTGTTTCCTTGAAGCCCAGCTGGTCTGCGCATCATCCACAGTATCTTCCTGTAGTGTTCCAGGAGGTGACAGCATCTTTAAGAACATTCTCTTTGAAACAGCTACCAGCGCATCACAGCTATTCCTCAGCCTGATGAACACTGAAGATCCCTTCTTTTGTTGGGGTAACCAGTGCAAAAGGGATGGAGAGGGGAGGGCCTGACCAGTGGGGGTTTTGGCATCTCTCCTTGCGCTACGAGAACACTGCAAATGGGCCTGGAGAGCTGATGCAATTAGTAGGCTATAAAACTGTGCAAGGAACATCCTTTCTTGTGTGTGCCAGCGGGGGGTGTGGCGTATTACTACAAAAAACATGCCATTTACAATCAACTCTTGATTAATAAACAGCAATTAAATGCACCCTCTCCTCAATGGGACGAGGTGCAGCGCGAGCTCTTCCTTTATTCCCCTCCACTCAAATAAGCTTTCTTTTCCCTTTGGACAAACACCCTTCTGCTCTGCTTTCTTCTCGAGTGTGTTTGACTTGCCAGCCTTGAGTACTTGGGCTCAGGAGGAGCTTTGGTAACCGGTTTGCCGCAGCAGGTTTTGCTCCACGCTGTTGCAACACCAGCGGACGCGATGGGCTGCGGAGTGGTCTCAAGCTGACAGACGCTCTTGGTGGATTGCAGGGATGCCTTCTGGATGCCGACAGCACTTATTTTGGCTGCAGGAATGTCTATAAATAGCCCCGGGCTGAGAGTCGAGGCGTTTGCAGGGCACCGGGTGCTGCATGAGTCCTCCGCCCGAGGCTTCGGCCACTCATCCTGGCACCCACCTGGTTTTGGGGTGCAGAGGGGCCGAGGGGGAAAGCTTCTCGCCGGAACCCCCCGAGATGAATGCTCTGCAGGAGCGTTGCTGTGTTTGGTTAATTCTTTTTAACCTTACTGCTTGTCTCCTTCCTGGTGCTCCTGGCTCCAGCCCTTCTCACTGCCCGGGTATATCAGGGAGCTGCTTTGAGGATGCTTCACATGTGAAGAGCTGGAGTTTGATCACCACTTCCCGAACAGGTCCGTCCACCACGCAGTGATTAGGGAGAGCTTGCTTTCAAATTGTTTGTTTGTGTTTTATAGCAATTTGCAGGAGAGAAGTAAACACAGCAGATAAATGCATGGTACCTCAGAGGTGGAGAGGCGCGTTGCGTATTGTGTACAGCTCTGAGCATGCTGTGCTGTCCAGTGCTAGCAAGCAGGCATGTTCCTAGCGTGGCATTTTTCAACGCCGGCTGTTTGTGCTGGAGCAGAGCTGCTTGCTGTGATGGTACAAAGCTTTATTTTTCATTTGGTAGGTAAGTAGGTTTAAACAGGCCATCTCTCAGGGCATCTCCACATGTATCTGCGTTTTAGAAAACCTGCAGGGTCACAGATGAGTGTTAACAACAGCATGCTGTGCCCCTCACACCCTGCTGGTACCTTCCAGCCCCCTGCAATATTCGTTTCTCTGCCATTTTTTCAGGGCAGTGTCCCAGCACCCCTCCCTGTGCTGCACAATTGGTGTCAGGTTCTGGGAACGTCCATCCTGGGGGGGTGGAGACCGTGTCCGTGGCCTGCATCTCTGCCCCGAAATGTTTGTGGTCTGAATTCCTGCAGATTTCAGGTTAGCTGGATTTGGGGCAGGCCAGGTGCTCTGGGAAATGATGCAACCAGATTTTGCTCTTCAGCTCGGAAACGAGTGCTGGCAGCGGACACACAGCGCATCTTCCCGTGGAAGGACTAGCTAGCACTTCTCTGCGGGAAGCCTGGCCCTTCCCTGCCTTCCGCCTCTGGAGCCAGCTATAAAATGGCCCAGGTGACACGAACTGCTGTCACCGCTCTGAAATGCGGTGTCTTCAGGGCCTGGCATGACAGGGACGCTGTGTCAAGACTCAACCAGTGAGCAAACGTGTGAAATAGCTATTTTGCTCCTTCTCATCGGTTTGCTTTGTAATTCATTCGCTATTTCATCGTACCTCTCCTCTGTATGTGTCTTTCCAAATAGAAGACGCCTCCCGATCAGCTCCTGCAAGTCGCAGCCTTTCGCCACCCTCGCCATAGGGCTGGCTCCACCCCGGAGATCCCAGGGCTTGCTCCGTCTTGTTGCCTCCCCGAGACGTGGGAGCTCAGCGGGGACTCAGCGCTCTCTCCGGGCACCCTGTGCAAAACCCAGCTCCCCGGCTGTGCGGTTAAGGCCGCCCGGGCACATCGCGTGGCCAGGAGGCAGGCTGGAGATGTGCCCAAGCGAAGAGCTAAACATGCCGGGATGAGGATGAGGGACGAGGATATGAGGGTCAGGAGGTGAGGGGACCTGTGCTACAAGGAGCAGGCAGGGCTTGGAGCAGGGCAGACGAGCTGCATTGCAAGTCTGTATGTTTTTTCCCTCCTGCTGATCTCTTTGTGGGGTTCATTGTGCTCTAGCAGCCTGTGCGTGTCCTTTGCTTGGGCTATAAGCCATTGGCCCTGTTTTCTTCAGGGGGGACAGCAGAAACGTCCCTGTCCCTTGATGCCACGCTGCCTGGAGAACGCGGTGGCACAGCTCTGTGCAGGAGCAGCCCCTCGGTGCGCTTCCCTGCGCTGGCACAAGCAGCAGCTCAGACACGGCCGTGACTCACAGCACCCAAATCGCCTCGGGAGGAGCCACCACTTGCCCGCTTCCCGCTCGCAGTGCCCCGTGGCCCCGTGACGGCGCACCAGGCGGTCACACGAGCTCGTCCTCTGCCTCCTGACATGGCACGGAGCGGACGTGGGCTGCTTGGGGTGGGTTTGCTCTGAGCAATGAGCAGAAGTCGGCAGTGGATGCGCTGCAGGTTGGTGCTTGGCCTCTGACTTCCCAGAAAAGCCGTGCAGAGTTCTCCTGTTCCCTAACATACATGAAGCAAGACCAGCGTTGTTGCAACAGTGCTGCCAGTGGCGTTGACTCCTGGGGCAGGACGGAGGCTAAAGGTAGCACCAAGCCTTAATATGACGTGGAATCATCCCTTAAAAACTTAGGTCCTTTCATGGGGGAAGAACCAGATTTTCTAAGAAATGGAAAACTATTTTTCCAGAAGTACCCAGCTGCCTCTCACCACTCAGAGATGCAGAGATGAGACAATCCTCTGGGTTCGGCAGCGGTTTGCAAGGGGAAGTGTGCTGAACCTCTGCTGATGACGGGAGCTGGTCAGTCCATGTAGGAGCTGGAGAGCTGGAAACCGTGAACTGGCTGCAGGAAGGACTGTGACAAAGATCTAGGCTATTTTGGGGAAGGAAGGAAAGAAAAAGAGGAAGTGCTTCTTTGCTCATCTCTTTCTCTGCGCGGAGTCTCTCTGTAAAGGGGAGCTCTTCCAGCTGGTGGCAGAGCTCAGAGTTCCCTCTGCGATGACCTCCCCGAGCTGCGTGCACAGCGCCTGCCTGAGGGGCGCCTTGCTTTTCCCCACTGATGTGGTAAGCTAACATAAGGCCTGCTTTTATTTTCATTCTTTTTTCCCCTAGCTGTCCCCCACAGCTGCATTTCCTCAAGTGAGCACAGAGCCTGCAGAAAAACCCCAGGCAGACGTTGGGGCCGCAGCGCAGCGGGAGGACCCGCAGCGGAGGGTACCCTAGCCCTCTGCACAGGCAACAGCGTGGCTGGGACAAGCCAGGATTTTCTGCCTTCGGTTCCTGGCTCACATCCCACAAGGCAGGGGCTTTCCTTCCTGCCTCAGTTTCCCCAAAAAGGGATGTTTTAGCGACTCTCTCCATTCCAGACAGCTCTTGGAGAGCATGCAGTGTGTGAGCACTCCGTGTTGATAGCATGTGTTGCAAAACAAACCTGGGGATGAAAGAAAGTATTTCTATTTTGTATTTCTTTCCAACTAGTGTAGAAAAGCCACATCCCTGACTCCAGGGGGCTGGAGGAGGATCCAGTTCCCCGAAATCAAGCGGGGCTTATGTGTGAAACCCTTTGTGATCCCTTGTGGCTCCATTTACCCATTGCCTGGGGGATATGGCTCTAAATTTACATTTTGTTTCCTCCTCAAGTGTCCTTGCTGTGGGAACTGGGAACTTGCTTAAAACTCTGACTGCAGATAGCTCCTGAAATAGTTCTTAAATAGTGGGATTTCAGGGCCTTCTCCTCCCTGCTTGGGCCTGGGCTGCCTACTAATACTGTAAAGCTTCTGGGACAGCTTCTGCCCCAAAAACGTGTAAGAGCTGAAGAACTGCTGAGCTAGAATGCATTGGCTCTCGCCTGGGTGTAGTGAAAGTCTGTGCACCTATGGGTGGCTCTGCATGCAAACCATTATCGCGCTTTGTGTTCCCCAGGGCATTTATCTCCTCGGCGGGACTGGGACAGATGGATTGTGCTATGCGATCGGACGAGGGAATTTGGCTGTGATTCTTCCAGCTCAGCAGTTCTTCCCCACGTCAGGGCTGGGACCAGCTCCATGCAGGAACACGCCTGGCTCTCCCATCTTACCTAAGAGCTGCCTTCCTCCACAGAGATTAAAGATCTTCTAGCTTCACCCCCCTCCTGGCCTGATATATTCATATTTTTAGCAGTGCTGTTGGGAACAGTTCCCCAGGGGCTGTAAGGGTGTTTGCTATCCCCTTGATACATTTCACATCAGGACTGGATGATTTTCTGAAAGAGCTGCTCTGGCTGTAGCAGTAATTCAGGAGGAGAAACCAGTTTCTGGTTTTGGGGGGCAAGTCAGACTTGACAAGCACAACACCATCCAGTTTTATAGAACATAAACCTTTTTTTTTTTTTTGTCTCTATATGGAGCCTGCAGTATCTCACCTGCTCTTGCTGGAGTACTAAGGGGTTGCTGGTAACTGGCAGAACAGGGCTCACTTTGGTGACGCGGGAACCGCAGATGGGCTGAATCACCACTGAGCGATGGTCGATGTGGTCATGGTCGCTGCTTCGTGCGCTCTCACGGACGAGGCACAAGCTGTCTTTTGTTCAGATCATGGTGGGAAGGCTCTGTACTGTGTATTTCTAGAGAAAATTGTGAGCACATGGGCTCCCCATCAAAACCCCTTGGCTGCAAGAATCCAGAGAATCGTGCTGGGAAGCAGATGATGCAGGTGTTACAAAAGCAAGGAAAAGTTTCCAGCTTGTTGGAGCAGCACAGTTTTCTTGCTAGAAACCCATGACTTGGAAAGAACACCTCTAAATGTGTTCTTCTGTGCATATTTTGATTTCTTTGAATCTAACGTGTAACTGGTGAGGCCTGACAAAGAGGTATCAGGTGCCAAAATAAGGTATGTGTGGGTGATGTGTTGTCATGGCTCAGCTGAACCATTGCCAACCAGATCAAATAAATGTGGCCTATGCAGCTGAGGCTTCGTCCTGGGTGAGTAACTCATTCGTTCGCTGCCTGAATGCCAGGCGTGTCTGAGACAGGGACCTAAATAGATCTCTAAGCTCTAGGGGCAGGAGAAGGCTGGGAAGGAATATGGCTGTGAGGGGATTTCTAGTGGCTGATTTTGCAAAAGCAACGAAGTAGTTTTCACTGCGTCAAACCTCTGGGGCTGTTGTCAGCGGAGTGCATGGCCAGCACGGACCTCAGAGCTGACTTTGCCAGCCCCTTGCAACTGTGAGTGGGTTAATTGGGGATGGGTCGAGCCACCCAGATTTTTGAGAAAGCGGCAACCAGATGATGTAGTACCTAGTGGTGATGCCACACAGAGGGATCGGGGTGAATCGGGCTGCCTTTGTCCCTCTGTCTTCATCTGCACTGCCCAAGCTCAGGCTCTGCCTCTGCTCCCTCCGCATCCCTGGTGTCTTGCAGCCAGGCAGGCCCTTGCAGCCTGCCCCTGACGCTCTGGGAGGACCGGGGCAGCTCTTGGCTGCCTGGCATCGATCCCCAGCATCGCAGCGGTTACTCGAGCCGTCTGTGACAAGAAAACCGTGGTCTCTTCCCAGGATGCTGGAATTGCACGGGGTGTCACCCAGGTTTGGCACACAGCACGTGTGCAGCAGTGGGTGAAACAGGCAGGTGCTGTGTTACTTCTCGCCAGCTTTGTCCTGCCGATTGCAGACTCGCTGCTGGATCACTTAGGTCCACTGTGATTATCTGAGAAGAACAAAGCAGACTTTATTTGGTAAGAACTGCCCACGGGTGATGGGACAGCAGCAACCTGTCCCCCCCCGCCCCCTTCTGCTGGACTCAGATCAACTTTTGCACCTGGAAGCAAGGTTTCTCCTAGCCCAGGGTTTCCCATGGCAGGACCCTGAGACCTAGGAGGGGACTTGTGGCAGAGTCAGGAGCAAAGCCCAGAGCCCTGACTGATTTCTGTTCTGAACCACTTGGCGATTGCTGGACTGCTGTAGCGTTAGCTGTGAAGGAGGAGACTGTGCAGCCCAGCCTGCCAGCTCAGCAAACGGGGACGGTGTTTGTGTGGCTGTGCTGCTGACATGTCCCTGAAATGTGCATGGATCGCTGTGAGTGAAATTCTCCATATAATTTACTGCCTTAGGGTACTCTTAAAACCAACTGCTGCACCCTGTAAGTAACCTGCATCAAGGTTGCTGCAAGCTGAGAGAGGGGAAAAAAGCTTCTTAATGCTGTATGCGAGTGTCAGCATCTCCAGCTGTCTTCTCTGTTGGGGTGTTTCAGCCATTGTCTCTCCTCTTTGCAGCTGCAGAGCTACTTTGCTGCCTGTGAAGATGAGACGCCAGCCATCAGAAACCATGACAAGGTCCTGCAGCGGCTCTGTGAACATCTGGACCATGCTCTGCTCTATGGGTAAGTGTTGAGCCTGCCTCTAGGTTTCCTGCACGTGCTCAGATGCTTTTCACTCGGCTTTGCCTGTGGACATGCACGCAGCATGTTGCAGGGGCTTGTCTCAGCATGGGGAAGCTACCTAGGCAGCAATTGGGCTGGGGATAAGAAAGCCCTCACTTAACCTTCCTCTGGGCCCTTCTCTTCTTCCAGACTGCAAGATCTTTCCTCAGGCTACTGGGTGCTGGTCGTTCACTTCACCCGCCGCGAAGCCATCAAACAGATAGAAGTGCTTCAACACGTGGCCACCAACCTGGGACGCAGTGAGTGTTTGCAGACACTGCCCTGCCTCTGAGGGCGAACTTCAGTCTGGGAACATCCAGCAGGCAGCCTGGGAAGGTTGCAGAGGCTCATGCTCAAGGGCTGGGGACCAGGGGAGCTAGCAGGCACCTTAGGGCTGAGTCCAGCTTACCTTGCTCAGGCCCAGAAGGTGGGAATGCTGTTGTCCTGCATTATGGCTCTAGAAATATCGCAGCCTTGTCTCTAGGTCAGACTGCTTCTGCTGCCACGAAACCAAAGCAATCTGCTGTGCTGTGCTCTCAAGAAGGGGTTATGGCAGATAGGAGACATCACCTCTCTTGCCCCAGAATGTCTCACTCTAGCTGTCGTTCGCCTGATGCTACTTCTACCTTGCTGCAAGATCTCTGTAGCAGATGTTTGGGACCATCAAGGCCACAGGACGGTCGGTGCCCAGAGACCTCCTCTCTGCCTGATTCTCCCAACACCCTTCATCTCCCACGCCCTGTACCGGTGAGAGCAGAGCTGAGCACAGACTCCGCCATCACCTCTCTGCACCAGCCTTTGTGTAATACCTCAAATTGGACCTGTGCTGATTTAGAGCGATTCTCCCTCCGTCTCTCCTGGCTGGTGATCCTGCTGGAACTGCCAGTGGGGCCCCATCACGCTGTAGGGGTGTAGTTGTGTCCTCTTCTCTACTGGCTACCGTGCACACTCTTACTCTTCTTTCTACTGCAAGTCATGAATCTGTCCATTCATCTCCCTCTGGCATTCTTCCCACAGATTTTCCCAACAGCCAGTTGCTCCCCTCAAATGATATGAATGTGAATGACCAATCTCATGTGTTTTAACAGATTTGTGATTATTTCCAGGCTTGCTTTGCTTCTCAGGCACTTCCCTGCACTTAAATCCCTCTTCCGCTTTGTTTACAGGCCGGGCGTGGCTGTACCTAGCCCTCAACGAAAACTCATTGGAGAGTTATTTGAGACTGTTCCAGGAGAACCTAAGCCTGCTGCATAAATACTACGTCAAGTGAGTATGCCAGCCCATTCTTTTTTGGGGCTCTTGTTGGCATCCCTCCTTGTCAGAAGCAAGAAGTGTGGGAGCGAGAAGTTGGTCAGGGTCTGATCATTTGCAGAGGTGTTGTGTGCTTAATGCAAGGATCCCAGATGTGGAGGCACTATCCTAGAAGAGATGCTTGCAGGCTCTCTTATATTTACTGCTTTTATTCCCAATCCCAGGCATATTCTTTATACTCTTCCATGCCTTCCAAGAAGCTCTCGACCCAGCTCTAGTAGACACCTGGAAATCTGGCTGTAGAGTGGCTTGGGGACAGCATGTAGTAGAGGCTTGTGTGCTCTCAGAGCCTTAAGCTCGGCCATTGCTCTTAGAAAGGAGGCAAGCAGCAGGCCCACAGCTCTGGGGCTGTTTACAGTGTAGCTCAGGGACATGTCACCAAAATTAAGAAAACAGAAGCTGTTTTTTCTCTCTTCCACAGCTCTAAAGCTCTTCTGTTTTATCCATGTTGCAGGAACGCCCTGGTTTGCAGTCATGATCACCTGACCTTGTTCTTAACGCTGGTGTCTGGGCTGGAGTTCATCCGCTTTGACTTGGATCTGGTGAGGGGGCAGCGTGTTACCTGTCTGCCTGCTGTGACTCTGGGGCAGCGGGTGTGTTGTGTGGGGTGGGGGTCCTGGCTGTCACACATCCCACTGCCTGCTCCAAGGCACTTTTTCATTGGCAGTCCTCTTGTTGAAAACGTGACGTTCCCAGATTGACAGGGGTAAAAGGGAGTCACATTTGCAAGCGTGGTACCAAGTGCTGGCATCCCTCCAGGTAAATAGAGGTGCACACAAGGCTACTGGCTGACCCTCGGTGTCACAGTGAGAGAGGCGGGAACTGTCAGGTTTCCTGTGAAAGGAGCAGAAACGGGCAGTCAGAGGACATTCAAGGCAGTCCCATCATTTTGTCTGTGCTGTTGTTAGCTGTGTGCGGTGACTCAGATCCTGACTCACTCCGCGCTCTTCTCTGCAGGACGCTCCTTACCTGGATCTGGCCCCGTACATGCCAGATTACTACAAGCCTCAGTACCTGCTAGACTTCGAGGACCGCCTGCCCAGCTCCGTGCACGGCTCCGACAGCCTGTCTCTCAACTCCTTCAACTCTGTCACCTCCACCAACCTGGAATGGGACGACAGCGCCATCGCTCCCTCCAGTGAAGGTAAGTGGTCTGGGAGAGCAGAGGCGAGGCACTGGCCTCCTGTTTTTGTCAGGGCTGTGTGTTCCCCCACTGCCATCAGCTGAGCTGCTGGAGCAGACAAGCTACCAAATGATGTAGCAAATGATGGGCTGGAAGAGACCAAAGAGCCCCAGAAGTCAGGCTGTGAGCCTCTCCCGTCTTGCATTAGGAGGTACAGCCAGTGGAAATGAGGGGGCGGTGCTGTGCTGGGATTTAAGCTGCAGACAGCCACTTTGCGTCCAGCTGGGAGGGGCAAACTTCCCCACAGGGTGAAAACTGTGCCCATTTCTGACCATGAACAGTTCAGGGTAGGTACGCAGGGCTGCAGAGGACCTTTTCTAACTGCTTATTTTGCAGTTGAGAGACACAAATAATTTGGAGGATGTAGGGAGTAGTTTCCAAAGTCTTCTCTCCATGTCTGAGGGAAAAGCAGCCAGTGGTCTCAGCGGTGCTGTTTTTTTCTCTTTAGCTATCTTACCTTGAGCAGGCTGATAAGTTGTGATGCTCACACCCTTATATGTATCACAGAGGGCTTGGCCATGTTGGGTGTTGTTCCTGATGAACTGAGAAAACATGTGCCTTGTGCCTTCCTCCTCAGCCCACTTCAGGCTGGAACAGGCAGCTCTTATGCTACATGAAACATGTTCACAAAGGAACATTTCAGCTACTGTTGTTCCTAATCCAGAATACATTGACCTGGTTCCTTTTTTGATGCCAGTTTGAGGAAAGCAGGATCAGGAGATTCTGGAATAGATGGGGTGCAGTGAATTCAGGACTGTGTCCACCTACAGTCAGGTTCCCTCTGAGACAAGGGTCTGCCAGTTGCCTTTTATGTGCAAGGACTGCAGTCCCTAAAGACACTGAGGAGGAACAGCCCAGGAAGCAAGATGCCGGGATGGGTGTTAGCATCATTTTAGCAAAGGGCTTTGAAGTACGGCACTGCTTTGGGCTTTGCTGTGGTGTCTGCACACGTGCTGCATGTGTGAAAGGGTTTGCTTTCAGAGAGAAAGCAACGAGGCCTCTTGGCTTGCCAGGGTGCACAAGCCAGCACCCTTCTCTGAAGTATCGCATAGCACTTTTTTGTATCACAGTCCTGTGTAGCTGTCCTTCCTCTTCCCAAACAACCCTCAAATCCCCTGCCACGCATGACCAGCCCATTGGTAGCACCCCAGGTAAGTTGGAGACAGCAGAAGGAACCTAGCAGTAAAAATCATGGGAAGAAGCTCTTCTGTCCCCAGAGGCTGGGAATAAGCAGCATGCATGTTTCACTGCATACTGTACCCCTTGTCTTGTACTCCTGTCCCTCCCTTGGCAGAACATGTCTTGGTGCCAAGGCACCTCCTAACCGATTGGGCAAGGGGTGTCAAAAGATTTGACTACACTCCCCAACCCAGCTGGTGAATGGAAGCTTGGTGCTCAAGAGGGGTTTGGAGTAGAGATCCAGGAGATCTTGGAGCTAGGTTTTGGCTTTGGCCTCGTCACAAGCCATTCTGTGTGTCCAGGCAGTAGCTGTGATCTGTGCCTCAGTTTCCCCACGTGGAGAGGGGTTTGGTGCTGGTGTAGAAATGTAGTTCCTCATTGTGGGACCAGGGAGGTGGATGTGTGAGAACCCCAGGGAGAAGGCAGTGCTGCTGGTACTCCAGTAGGGAGCGGGTTGGGGGTCCAGTGCCTGTCTTTGTTTGAGCAGCCCCTTTCATCTCTGTGGTGTTCTGATCCCATTTAACTTCATTAACCATTTCACTGCTCGTCATTTCAACAGGAGCATCTCACTTCCCTGGGAATGTAGGTGGAGTTGGGGAATTTAGCATCAGAGGACAAGCTTTGCCCTTTAATCAGACCCCTGGCTTTGCAAACATTAATGAGTCAAACATCACGGTATCTGTGGGAGGTAAGTGTGAAGTGGGGAAACTGAGGCACAGAGCACTTAAATTGCTTCCCAAAGGGGATCCCTGGCTAAGAACACAAGCCCTGTGACACCCACCGTTTCTTTGTTTTAGCTTTCCAGCAGCTCTCCTACTGGGGCCTTCATCCTTTGCTGGTCGCATCCTAGCTCCTGCAATGTAAACATCCAGCAGTAACAACTGCTAGTGCAGCTGGTTTCCATTTGCATTTGTGTTCCCCAACTATGTTCTCATGCGTTTCAGATACCAGTGGAAGATTTTTTTTTGTTTCTTTCCCTTCCCATCTCCCTCCCCAAATCCCTTTTACACTCTCCCCTGTCCCCCTCCCTCCCCACTACTTGTATTTCTAATCCTGAGTTTTATCCCTCGTTTTTGTAGATTATGATTTTGGAGATGTCTTTCCAGCAATGCAGTCCATGCCCAGCAGAGACTGGGAAGGTGGGACATACTCATGTGTTAAAACATTTTGTTTTTCTCTCTGCATTGCTGCCACCTGAAGCTTGCTGCATGCTCCCCTCTTCACTTCTTTAACAAACACACCACATCTCAGTGGAATTCAGTAGCAGCAGAAAGTAGTAGAAAAGATCCTTCAAGGGGGGCAATTGTGTTTCATCTCCTGTGAGACCACGTGCAGAGCTTTCCCCAGCTCCTCAGGTATCCAGACATGTTCACCTGGCCGTATGTCCTGGAGCAGAGGGGTGTTTTCCTGCCTCTGACTATGCCTCTGTGTCTTCTAGATGTCTTTTGCCCTTGCGCTCTGCGCAGCAGACGTGAGGCTGAAGTTTCAAGTGTAGTGCTCTGGCTGCTCGGTGCGTTATGGCCTGTGTTGGTAGAGGAGCCTTACACCACATTACAAAAGCAAAGTTGCAAAATCGCCCCTGCTGTGAAGCTGGCATGCAGAGATCAGCGGCCATCTAAAATGTGTGACAGTGCCAGCTGATCTGACACCAGATTGTCTCTTTGGGGTAAAGCACACAAGATGCTCATTGAAAAACTGATCCACATTCGTTGATTTCCTGAACATCCTGGAAAACAGATAAAACTAATCCTGTCTGCTTTATTTTTGGGTCTTGTGTGGAGACTAATCTGGGAGGTTTTGTTTTCCTTGGACCTATGCCCTGTGTCACAACATCTCTCTTGAAGCCATAACACGCATTACATGGCTGGGCTCAGTTTGGGTCACTACTTTTTTTTTTTCTTTTTTTTTTTCTCCTTTTTTAATACTTTTTAAGCCAATTTGTCAGCTATTTATGGCCTTCATGGTCAAGACCATACGCCCATTTTAGAGGAGTTTGTTCGCCTTGCTCCACATGCAGTCCACAGACCCCCTGTGTATCCTTTATGCTTCACAGGAGTAGGAAATCTCTCTGCTTTACCCCTGGAGGAAATACACTCACACTCCGTCCTTTGTAACTAAAAGCTGCAGCCACAATTACTTTGGCCAGTGCTACCTGAATATTTGGGAATACTCTGCCTGAATTCCATGTGGATGGCTCTTGGGCTCTAACACGCTCCCTCTCACCTTTCTTACCCCACGTATAGAGATGCTCACTTTTGTCACTGTGGCACAGCGTGAGCAGCCAGCTGTACTTTCTGTGCTGTGATCACAGCTGATGACCCCAAAGCTTGGGGGGATCTGATTTCTCCTCCACCACAGCTCTCCCAGTCTGTCTGGGATGAAGCATCTGGGCACGTTGCCTTCAGCTTCTCCTCCCTGCAGCAGGGACAAGGACTGGTGAGCTCCTCCAAATCCAGTTTCTCTGTTCAAGCAGAGTTTTGAGTGGCAGAAGTGGGCTTGGGTTGTCTCTGAGCACCTGGGCAGGTCACAGTGGTCATTGCTGGTCCAATGTGTCCCTGACACCTGAGCATACATCTAAAGGGGACAAACCGTGTTTCCAAACGCAATACCCAATAAGCGACCTAACTGTGGGTGCTGTGTGCAGGCCGGGAGCCACCAGGGGACATTGGACACATCCCTCTAGCTTTTGGAGGTGCATGCAGCTCTGTACGCAGGTCCTGGTTGCAAAGTGGTGCCAGTGCAATCTGCCACTGCTCCAGGCTCAGGGCTGTTGAGGCCAAGCAGACCTCAGCCACAGCTAACTTGGCATCTTAACCCCCGAGGTGAGCTTCCTGCTGCGCTCCTTGCCATTTATACACAGAGCAGGGGGTTGAGAAAGTTTGACCCATTCCCTGTTTCCAGCAGATGCATTTGTAGCAAAACTGTCTTTTGGACAAACATTTTCGTTTTTTTTTTCTTTTGTCTTAACAGAACCAACAATGTTTAGGCAAAGTGCCGTTCTTACAGGCTAGAAGATGAAGGGGCTGAATAGCTTCTTAATGTTTTTTATTTTTCCCTCTCTTTCAATGTGGCCATTAAAAAATTGACCTCGTTTGCTTCCTTTTATACGGTTTACACACTCCGTACTGCAGGGCAGGCATTTCAGCAGGAACAAAGCAGCATTTTGATATTGGCCCTCCCAAAACTGCTTTTATTAGATGTTATTTTTACTAGAGGCTTCATTTCCTAACTCAGAACCTACACCCCCTGAATCAGTCTCCTGGGGTTTTCATTCAGAAGGGGTTTCCCTGCCTACCATGAGGTTTCTAGTTGTTTTAGGGAGTGAACGGTGTTGGGGAGGAGAAGGGCATGGTCACCTTCCTCTAACCCTGACTTTGTGGATGATAATGCTGAGCATGACTGCTGTAGCCCTTCTCTGCTGCTTCTTTTACTTCTGAAGACTAACATGGGCCAGGCTGGTTGTGCTACAACCTGTCTCTGCAGCCTGCTGTCCTTGGGAATGCTGTGTTCCCTTCTCCGTGCTCCAGTCCCCGTGTCGTGCAAGCAGAGGAAAGCAGCCAGCTCCGTCAGGCGTGCCGTAGGGACCATTGCTTCACGGGCTGGCTCCGTGTCTGCCCTTACAGCTGAGCAAGCATCTTCCTGGGACCCAGTTGCAGGGAAGAAGGCGGTGCTGAGCACTGTGGGGAACCCTGTCTGCCAGGCCGAGCCTGCTATCCCAGCCCTGGGGAACTTCTGATGAACAAGGAGGGGGTTCTGACAGTACCTGTGCAGCCATTTGGTGTAACGTGCTGCTGATCTCCATGCCTCCACTCAAGGTGGAGGTGCCCGTGACCATTGGGATGGGAACATTGCTCCCCGTGCTTGTTAGCAGAGCTAAGGAGTCATGGCAGCTTGACCACACAAGCCCAATACCACGGTAGGTGCAGTTATTTCCACCTAACTTCCCCTGGGCACTTTAGCTGCTGTCATCTTGCAAAGGAGTGCCATGGCCCCAAGACCCATTGGTTCTTTCCTGGGGATGCTTACTCTAATTCCTGATCCAGGTGCAGGCTCCTGAGTGACCGAGCTGTTATTTCCAAGCATTTTCTAAATTGCAGCGGTTATAAAACACAGAGCGATGTTGGGTTGTACCCTGGCCTCTGTCCTGCCTCGCAAGGAGCCTGCTGTCTGCAGCAATCTCTGAAGTGCTAAGCGGGGCCAGCGGTGCTCTGCTGGTGCTGGGGATGGTGCCTCTGGGAGCAGCGGGGAGACTACTTGGTGCCGAGAGACCCCAGCACGCAGCTTTGCTTTATGTCGTGTGATCCAGCTCTTACAGGGTGCCCAGGCTGATGCTAATCCTACTTTTCCCTTCTTGTCTTTGCAGATGGAGATCTCACAGACACGCTCAGCTGCCCACGCTCTACTGCCTCAGAGGCAAATGGCAGCAAGGCCTCCGTGAAAAGCCCAACGCAGCGCTATAACCCCTTCAACGAGGAGAAAGCCGACACGCTGTCCTCCACTGAGACCACCCCAGTGCACACGGCTTCCCAGGAGAAGGCAGAAGCTACCCCTGAAGGAACAGACCAGTCCGAGAGCTGCACAGAGCTGGAGGTCATCAGGTGGGGACAGAGCTGCCTGGCCTAGAAACACACCTTCCAGTGTCATCTGTCACTAGGGACTGGTGATGTGTCACCCCTTCTAGCCCAGCAGAGGCAGTATCTGTTGTGCAGCTTTCATAAAATCAGGAGGCAGTGTGGGTTTTTTTGTTTTGTTTCGTTTTTTAATTCTAGACGCCAGGTGGTCCTCTGTAAGTGTTAACAGACCTGGTTCCTTGGGGCCGTAGAGCTGCAGACTGCCTCAGCATAAACACCTTTGCCCAACAGTCTGTATTAGAGAGCTGAAAGGACTCTGCGGGCTTTTATTGTAAGCTTTCTCCAGTGGGTGGCAGGTTTGCAGTAACTCTGGGTCTTAGATCTTCCTTCCTTCCTCTTGTTTGTCAATAAGCTGTGGCTAAACCTGTTGAGGGAGATGTGTCCACAGACCTGTTGGCCTGTGTTTGACTCCTTGCGGAGGAGAGCCTTAGGGGTCCCTCAGAGCCCTTAAACCCAGACAATGAGTACAAGGCTCTGTCTGCTTATGCCTGGGGATGGAGGCACCCCCAAACCAGCTCAGCAGGCCTGTGCTTTGTTCTCATGCCTGTTTTTCCTGGGAGGTGCAGAGCAGACATCTGTGAGATGAGTTACATTGCACCCTGTGCTCCAGCAGACGTGTGGGAAGGGGAGCCACACCGTGCTTGCTTCCCAAACAAGAAGGCCACAGCGCGAAGTGACCTGGCAGCAGCTTGGTGCTGTGGAAGGCCTGAGTATTTCCCGGTGTGCCATTCGTTTAGAGCGGGCTGCAGGCTGCATCTCCCTCTTCTGGCAGCTGGGGACACGGCATTCCCACGTCCTCTTCTTTCTCCAGAACCCTTCTCCCTCCCCAGTGTCCTGTTCTCAGTGATTTCTCCGACACCAGTTCAGCTCCGCATCCACTTGTGATGCCTTTTGCAGCTAAAGGAAACCCAAGATGCATCCAGCAAGGGAATGCCTCTCTTCTGTCTTTAAATAGGTGGGAAACTGTCTCCATGCCTTGTGGTGTGTCTGCCTTTCTTGTGACGGCTGGCATGGAGACTGAGGCAGTGGGGCTCTGTGTGGCCGCACACTGAGCAATGTTCTTGATATGAAAGTTTCTCTGTAATAGGGAAAATTGCAGAGGAAGATTGTTGAAAAAGGGTAGGACCCTGGACCACTACCTGTGTTTTGCACAGTCTAGGCAGGCAAAGACAAGTGATATTTGTGCTGGTCTTTCACCATGCAGGTTAGCCAAGAAAAAGAAAACAGGCAAGAAGAAGAAAGCAAAGCCAGAGGAGCCAGCGAACACACCTGTGCCCACAGTGCCCAAGACCAGCACGCAGCAGGCCAGTGGAGACAGCGGCGTGAACGGGCTGAGCGACAGAGAAGACTCGCAGAGGGATGACGGTCCTGCTGCCCCGGCTGGAGAGCCAAGCCCGGGCGGGCAGGAGGAGGGTCGCGAGCGCTCTGCCCTCAGCCAGCTGGCTTTGCGCATCCCTGAGATGAAGGACACGTCCATGGAGAGCGTGGGGCAGCCGCTGAGCAAGGTGATGGACAGGCTCAATGGGCAGCTGGACCCGGGCGGCTGGAACGCCCCCCTCGAGCCCCCCGGGCAGTCCTTTCGGACTGGCACGCCAGGGGAGACCCCAGATGGATCGTCCTCTGGCGACTTTAGTGAGGGGATTTCAGCCCCCATGGACTTCTACCGCTTTACCGTCGAGAGTCCAAACGCTGCTGCACCAGGTGGTGGCCACCATGACACTCCAGGGCCTGGCCAACCGCCACATGTTTCTGGTAGCCCTGAGGCTCCTGAAAAAGAAGAAAGCGGAGAGGAAGAAGCAGTTGGGGCAGTAGAAGAGTCTGGAGGGGTGAGCGTTGAACCCCAAAGTGCTCGTACGGCCCCCACCAATCCTGAGGCTGTCCGTGAGCAGAAGAAGGAGCAGCCCAGCCCTTCTCTGAGCAGCGCCGAGGACTCTGGGGTGGAGGAAGGTCAGGGCAGCCCTTCAGAGCTGACTCACCCTTCAGAGTTCAGGTGAGGCTGGGTTTGCTCAGCTCAGTGTACAGAGTCCACGCGAGCACAGAGAGCATCTTCCAAACATAAACAACTGCTGGTGCTCAAGCAGGTGCTTTTCCCTTTGTCCTCTGTTTAGGAGGGCAAAACCCATCTTTTTCCAGGATAAAGATGATGCTTAAGGGGTCACGAGGTGATGGTCTTGGCCTTAGGGGCCAACAGGTGCCCTAATAATGCACAAGTTCACTAAGGAAGGGGATTTGCCCTTCCTGGACCTGCCCAGCCCCACATCTGTGTCCATCCTTCAGCCTCTTCTGTCTCTCTTCACAGGGTGGATAACAACCATCTGCTCCTGCTGATGATCCACGTCTTTCGGGAGAATGAGGAACAGTTGTTCAGGGTAAGGTGGGCACAACCTGGGGGGGCACCCTGATCGATCTCCTGCAGAGGGCCTGCTCTGCCCGTGTTAGCTGTGTACCGAGAACTCCTCTCTCCACACAGATGATCCGAATGAGCACCGGGCACATGGAGGGGAACCTGCAGCTGATCTATGTCCTGCTGACAGATTGCTATGTGTACCTGATCCGGAAAGGTATCCCATTGGACTCTACTTACTGGGGCTGCTACAGCAGCCTGCAGGACTCTCAGTTTAGCAGGGACGTAACCCCTGGGAAGCCTGGGAGTGAGGGCTGGAGGGAGCGAGGCTCACTTGCCTCATTCATGGCTTGCTCAGTGGTTAGGGCTTCATAACATCTGTTTAACATCTTTGTCAGTGACATTGACAGTGGGATAGCATGCACCCACAGCAGGTTTTCTGATGGCACCAAGTTGTGTGGTGCAGTCCACACGCTGGAGGGAAGGGATGTCATCCAGAGGGACCTGGGCAGGCCTGAGAGGTTGGCCTGTGCAAGCCTCATGAGGTTCAACAAGGCCAAGCACAAGGTCCTGCATCTGGGCTGGGGCACTCCCAAGCACAAATACAGGCTGTGCAGAGAATGGATTGAGAGCTGAATGGATTGGGGGTGGTGGCTGACAAGAACTTCGATGGGAGCCAGCAATGTGCACGTGCAGCCCAGAAAGCCAACCGTACCCTGGGCTCCATCAAAAGCAGCACGGCCAGCAGGGCGAGGGAGGGGATTGTCCCCCTCTGCTCTGCTCTCGTGAGACCCCACCTGGAGCACTGTGTTCAGCTCTGGGGCCCCCAGCACAGGAAGGACATGGATGTGTTAGAGTGAGTCCAGAGGAGGCCATAAAGATGATCAAGGAGCTGGAGCACCTCTCCTGTGAGGACAGGCTGAGGGAGCTGGGGTTCAGCATGGAGAAGACCTTACAGTGGTCCTGCCAGTACCGAAAGGGGGCTACAGGAAAGCTGGGGAGGAACTCTGTCGAGGGGGTGGGGTGATAGGACAAGGGGTAATTTAGATCAGATATAAGGAAGAAATTTTGTACTATGAAGGTGGTGGGGCACTGGCACAGGCTGCCCAGAGAAGCTGTGGATGCCCCATCCCTGGAAGTGTTCAAAGCCAGGTTGGATGGGGCTTTGTGCAACCTGATCTAGTGGGAGGTGGCACGGAGGGTTGGAATTAGATGATCTTTAAGGTCCCTTCCGACCCAAACCATTCTATAACTCATCAGTCCTTGCCGGTTCCCTCATGTCCCCAGGAGCAGTGGCAGTAACAGCAAGGAGCTCTGGTTGACAGGAAGCCCTGGGACGCGTGCCCTGCAGCTCTGTGCTGCTGGGGACGTGGCTGGGCTTGCAGGTCCATTGCTGCTGCTGTGCAGTGGCCTGGATGCAGGCAGCGCAGGGCTCCTTTGCCCCCGTTCATGCAGCTCTTTGTCTCTGTGCCAGGGGCAGCGGAGAAGCCGTACATGGTGGAGGAGGCCGTTTCCTACAACGAGCTGGACTACATTTCTGTGAGTGCTGGGGGGGAGCAGGGGGAGAGCAGAGGGTCAGTGCCCACCTCTCTGGCTGTAGAGATGTCAGCAGCAACATGGTAGGGTGTTTCTGTGGGGCTCTCTGTCCATGGGGAGTGTTTTGGCCAGTGAGTTCTTGAGATGTGGAGAGTTAGAAGTGCTCCCCCCTCACATGCCACCTCTGTGGATGCCCAGCTTGTTTGTGTCTCTGCATGGGCAGCAGAGCAGCTGCTGACCTTCTTCCCTGGGGGCCAGGATGCCAGGTTCAGCCCTGCTTCGCTACCCTTTGTCCTCCGTCTCGCTTCCTTAACCGGTCGTATGTGGCGCAGGTTGGGCTGGATCAGCAGACGGTGACTCTGGTGTGCACCAATCGGAGGAAGCAGTTCCTGCTCGACACCGCGGACGTGGCTCTCACAGAGTAAGCGGGTACCACGCGGCGAGCCGTGACGCTTTCCTCCTAGGGTGTGGGAGCACAAGAGACTCCTATGACAGCCCCCTCACAACAAACGTCCTACAACCAGTGGGGATTTGGGGCTTGGTTTGGTGCCAGTAGCCTTTCTTCACCTTACTGGTTGAGGGAGGTGACTTGCATGGTCGTACTGAGGTCTGGGTTGGAGATGGGCGTCCGTCTCCCAGCTGTCTCACCCATCTTCCCGAAGCTCAGACTTTGCAGCCACTGTTGCCTTTGGTCTGTAGGCTGATTTCCAGACCCTTTGATCTGGAAGACCAGAGCCCCACATGAAAGGAGAGCCACTTTGGCATCAGAGCATGTGAAGTAGATGAGGGGCTATCTGCCCTGGCCTCATCAGGCATCTGTCTCCCTCTCAGGTTCTTTCTGGTCTCCTTGAAGTCAGCCATGATCAAGGGGTGCCGGGAGCCCCCCTACCCCAGTATCCTCACTGATGCCACCATGGAGAAACTGGCACTTGCAAAATTCGTGGCCCAGGAGTCCAAGTGCGAGGTGAGTTTGGCTGTCACGGTTGTCACCAAACATGGTGGAATGTCACGCTAAACACCCTCCTGTTCACATCTCTGCCCATCTCTCGCAGGCCTGCGATGTGGTGGTGCGTTTCTACGGCCTCGTTCACTGGGAGGACCCCATGGACGAGGCGCTGGGACCCTCTGCCAATAGCTACACCTCTGCCGAAAACACGGTCACGAAGGATGGCATCCTGCACTACAAGGCAGGCACCTCGTACCTGGGCAAAGAGCAGTGGAAGACCTGCTTCGTGGTGCTCAGGTGGGTGCTGAGGCCATGGGTGGAGGCTGGAGTTGGTTGGGGCTCATTGGAGAAGGCATTAGACCACTTTTATTTTGCTGCAAGCTCCTGCTGCCCAGGAGCAGCTTGGGAGGAGGAGAGAGCCCATCTCATCACTTGGGAGGCTGAGATAAAGCCCCCCATTGTGGCTGCTGCCAGCAGGAACACAACCCCGTGGGGCTGTGTGTGCAGAGGGCTAGGCAGGAGTGGCTGTGGGACCAGCAGAGCTGAGCGGCCTCCAGTGACCATCTCATCTTTCCAAATGGCAGCAACGGGATCTTGTACCAGTACCCCGACCGCACCGACGTCACGCCTTTGCTCTCCATCAACATGGGGTAAGTAGCTGGTGGGTTGTAGTGCCCAGGCTCGGCAGGGCTCCTCAGGATCTGGGATCAGTAGCTCCTTGGGATGTTCAGGGAGGTGCTTTGGGGCAGGGGGTGATATACGCCATGCCGCAGGATGTTTGCATGTCAGTGGCTGGGTAGCAGGGCTCCCTGCTCGCTCCTGGATGCACACAGATTCCTGTTTGGATTGGGTTTGGTGCATGCAGCTGGAGATGGGCTCGTTTCCTCCTGCTTTTTATGTGCTACGCTGCCTGTGTGCTGGGGAACTGGCCTCTGAAGGGCTGACATCCTCCTCCAAGAGCCACGCTGGGACACCTGCACCAAACTCAGCTCTGACTCTACTACGATGCGTAGAGATGGAGGCCATCCTTGGAGCAACCACAAGGGATGTGGCAGATGGGAAAGCAGCCCCTGTGGAGAACGGGGGTGGTAGACAGCACCGGGAGGGCGGACGGAGGCAGGGGCTGCTGTTAGGATAGTGCTGGCTGGTCCGTTCTGCTGATCTCTGTCCTCTCTCCCAGCGGTGAGCAGTGTGGGGGATGCCGGCGCTCCAACACCACCGACCGGCCCCACTCCTTCCAGGTGATCCTGACAGACCGGCCCTCCCTGGAGCTGAGCGCCGACAACGAGGAGGACATGGCAGACTGGATGCAGTACTTCTGCCAGGCTGTCTCCAAAGGGGTGAGCCGGGGATTGGCTGCAGGCATGGGCAAGTGGACCCCTCCTTCACCCTGAGCACCTTTGGGCCCAGCCTCCGTGGCCCTTCCCTTCACAGGGAATCCTGTTCCCCAGGATGGCAAAGCTCAGCCTGAGCACAGCCAGGGTGGAGATGCGGAAGGGATCAGGGAGTGATGTTTTGGGGTCCAGAGGAGGCGGTTTTCTCCTGAGCCAGGAGGGCTTTCCCTCACCAGAGGCACGGGGCCCCTTCCTGCCAGGTTTTACCTCCCCTTCCCCACCCTGTGCAGGTGATCCCCCAGGGTGTTGCCCCTACACCTTGCGTCCCCTGCTGCCTTGTGCTGACGGACCAGAAGGCCTTCACGTGCCACGAGGACTGCCAGACAAGCTTCTTCCGCTCACTGGGCACCATGGAGCTGACGGACATCACTGCCATCTCCACGGAGGCTGGCAAGGAGTACTGTATCCTGGTGAGTGCGGTGCTCAGGGGCTGGCCCTGCGCTGGGCTCGGACCGTGGTAGTAACGCCTGGTTTCTCTCTCGGTGTTCAGGAGTTTGCTCAGGACCGCAAGCAGTTCCTGCCCCCCTGGGTGCTCTATTTTAGTTGCACTACAGAACTGGAGAGGTTCCTCTCAGCACTGAACGCTGCGTGGAGGAACATCTACCAGGTGAGTGTGCGAGGCTGTCACACCCTTCCTACAGCAGCAGGGCAAGTGGGGCCCGTGTGCTCTGAGGAAGGTGTGGGTGAACTTTTCCCAGCCTGTAGGCAGAGCAAACCCAGCCTTCCTGCGAGGGACAGGAGAGCCACAAAGCTGTGTCTGTATGACCATGGGATGTGGGATTCAGAGCAGGGGAAATGTTGGAGGCCCCGAACAAGTCAGGCCATAAGCATCCAGCACTGACAAAGGAAGTGGGAAAGAAGCTGGGTCGGCCCTGTCCCCCTCTGTCACCAGCATTCATGACACGGATGCCTTTATGTCTGTTTTTGAGGCGGCTTTGTAATGAGGGGGAAGAGGTTTAGTTTATCCCTGCCTGACTGCTCCGCACCTTTCAGGTCGACCTCCTGCACAAGGCCATTCTGGATGCCACTGTCAAGAAGAAGTGCGAGGACGCTCAGAGCCTCATCAACAGCGCCTGGCAGCGCAGCGACAGCCTGTGCCGCGGACGAGCGGAGCGGGACCCCTGGTGTTAGCCCTGGCAGGGGCAGGACAGCTGGTGGGACGCCCTGAGGCGCTTTCAGAGAGCGGGCACAGCACGGAGCCTGTAACCATCTGCCCTGTGGCCAACTGGCACCCCAAACCCTCCCGCCATCGCTCAGTCCCCACCAACAACATGCCTGCGGGTGAGGATCCTGCACCCCATCCCCGCCATGCTCTGCCCTGAGCCGGGGACGTGCAGCACGTTGGCAGTGCCGCCGCGGGGAGAGGCACGTGGTGACCAGACACTTCGCCATGCTGGAGCCGAGGCCAAGCTTGGCCTCTTTCCCTGTGCAGCCTGCACCCTGCTCGTCATCCGTCTGCCACGGGGCAAAATAATTTGCCTTTCAAGGAATACCGTACTGGTAGGGAGGGCAGGGTGGGAGCGGGGTGGGCTGGGGTTGGGCACCCACCTGTCGCAGCAGGAGTGACAGTCAGCACGGCTTTGTTCATTTTAGAACAGGGTAGGTGGCGGACGTGGCGAGACGGGAACACTAAATCACTACCGTGCATGTTTTCTCCTTGCTAATACAATCACCACGTACGGCACCGCTTCGTCTCCTCCTTCCCGGCCCACCTCCGGGCATGGGAACATCTCACCTGGAGCTGGTGCATCCAGACATCACTGAGCTGAGGTTGAGAGCTGAGGTGGCGGGCAGGGAACGATGGGAAAAAGGAAGAGGGAATGGGGCCAAAAATTTGGCTTTGAATATTGTGGCTGTTTACGAGCAGTACGGTTTTAGGAGATGGCAGAAGCTGGCTCAAGGCTTGGACATGTACTTGGACAAAACCCAGCCGGCCCCATGTGCCGGGGGAGAGAAGGGATCGAGTCCCGTGTTCTTCAAATGTCCTAAGGGCTGCTGTTGTCGTGCCTGGGGCTCTTGGCTCGCTTCATCCACCACCAGTGCATGAGAGGGAGCAGAG
Organism: Anser anser; assembly: GCF_964211835.1. Classification (NCBI taxonomy): domain Eukaryota; kingdom Metazoa; phylum Chordata; class Aves; order Anseriformes; family Anatidae; genus Anser; species Anser anser. The sequence goes on along the minus strand of NC_139738.1, from coordinate 7,966,237 downwards.
GCAGCAGCCCTGTGCTGGACCCATCCCCCTGCCCTCTGCAGCGAGCCCCTTGGGGCACCGTTTGAGCTTTTAAACAATAATACAGAGATCTCATGTAATATATGTTCACAAAGCCTTTTTCTGGGAGGAAACGTATGTGACTGAATGTATATGTATATACATCTGCTTCCTTTCCCCCTCCCCAAATAAATGTTCATTGGTAACTCGGACCTGGCCGTGCGCCCTGTGGCTGCCTCGGGTCCCCTCGCCGGGCGCTGCCGTTCCTCCGCGGGGCGATTTCTGAGCCGGCTCCGGAGCCAAAGGAGGCTCCGGAGCCAAAGGAGGGAGCCGGAGGCGCTGCGGCAGGGGAGGAGGAGGAGGAGGAGGATGGCGAGGAAGGGGCCGAGCCCCCAGCGGCTTTAACCGTGCGCCGAGGGACGATCTCGAGCGGTCGCCGGCGGTCCCGCAGCTCCGGGCTCGGAGCGGTTCCCAGCCCAGCCGAGGAACGAGCAGCGCCGGCGCCGCCTCTCCCAGCCCGTAAGCACCTCGGGGCTGTGCGGCTTCACCCCCCTTCCCCATCGCCCCTCCTCGCCCCTGCGGATCTCACCGGGGCTGGGGAGGGATTTAGGGGACGGGGCTGCCGCGCTGGGCAAGCTCCTTGGTTTTTCACCCCCCCCCCGCCCCCATAACCCCCTCGTTGGCCGAAAGGTGAAACCCAGGCACGGCAGCCCCAGGTACAATCAGGGAGATGGGGGGGACGCGCCCAGTGTCCCCTGCAGCCTTTTAGCCCCAAAAGCTCCGATTTCAGGTCCCGGCAGCAGGAGGGGGGGCGAAGCCCCCGAGCCCCCGCCGCGGTCACCAGCGGGGCCGTCCTGGTGCCACCCCCGGTGCCCGGCCGGCCGGGGGGGGGAGGGGGGGCGAGGGGCCGCCCCCGGAGCCCCCCCATCCCGGGCCTTACTTTGAATTCCCCGGCGCTTTGGGCTGTTTTTTTTTTTTTTTCCTCCCATTTGCGCCGCGTCACGCGGGGGGGGCGGGCACCCAGCGGGGATCTGGCACCCCCCCCGCTGACCTCTGCCCTATATCCCGTCCCCAAATCGGGGGGCGGCAGCGGGTTGGGGGGGGGGGGGGGCTCGCCCAGGGGCGGCGCTCGGGGCCCCCCCCGTGGCCGCAGGGCGAGGAAGGTGGAGCCTGGCGCCGTCCCCGCGGCGGGCAGGTGCTGCATGGCGGCGGGCACCGGCACCCTCGCCCCCTTCCCCGCCGCCCTGCCCGAATTCCCCTGTCCCCCCCAGAGCAGAGCCCCGAGCCCCCAGGGCTCCCCGGCCGGGGGGGTTCCGCCGGCGGCCGACCTGGTGCTGGGGGCCGCGGCCGGCTGCATGGCCTGCGTGCTCACCAACCCGCTGGAGGTGGTCAAGACGCGGCTGCAGCTGCAGGGCGAGCTGCGCGCCCCCGGCACCTACCCCCGGCCCTACCGGGGCGTGCTGCGGGCGGCGGGGGCCGTCTGCAGGGCCGACGGGCTGCGGGGGCTGCAGAAGGGCCTGGCCGCCGGCCTCCTCTACCAGGGGCTGATGAACGGCGTCCGCTTCTACTGCTACTCCTGCGCCTTGGCCGCCGGCTGGACCGGGTGGCCCGGTGGCACCGTGGTCGCCGGGGCGGTGGCCGGGGCCGTGGGGGCCTTCGTGGGCAGCCCCGCGTACCTGGTGAGTGCTGCGGGAGGGCGGCAGCGCTGCCCGGGGGGGGTTGGGGGGCTGGGGAGCTGCCCCCAGATCCTCGAGCATCCCAGCTCTGCATGTCCCCTGTCCCTGTCCCGGCTCGGCTTTGTCCCCGAAATGGAGGGGACGCGTTGTCATGCTCAGCTTGCCCCTTGGTTTGTCACCCCCCCCCCCCTTCTGGAAACCCTAGCGCAGAGCCCCCGTTGTAAGGAAAGGAGGGTGTTTTCCCCCTTTTGGGGGGGTCTCCCCGTCTCTTGGGGCACAGAGCGGTCGCGGCTCAAAGGTGACGCCACTGCAGGTACCGACGGGGCCCTTTGCCCTGGGGCGGGAGGGGAAAGCGGGGTTCAAAGTCTGGGGAGGGGGGCACAGCTCTGCGCCCCCCCAACACATCTGGGCACACAACATCTGCTGGAGGGGCTCTGATTGACCCCAAAAGCTGCTTTTTTGGCACTAAAGAGAGATGCTGAAGCCCCGAGAGGGATACCAAGCCCTTCCCGGTGTTTTAGCATAGGGGCAAGGGGGGAGGAGGGGAAATTTGTCACCTGCCGTCACCCGGTGTCACCGTCCCCGCAGGTCAAGACCCACCTCCAGGCCCAGACGCTGGCGGCCGTGGCCGTGGGCCACCAGCACAACCACGAGGTGAGCGGGGTCGGGGTCGGGGGGACACGAGCCGGCGGCACTCCCGCTGTGCGCACACCGGCAGCAGGGAGGTGGCGGGGGGGGGACGTGGATTATTTTGGCCAGCGGCTATTTAAAGCCGCCGTTTGGCAGCTCGACCCACATGGGTGCTATAAATAAACGGCGCGGGCTGCGTGGTGGCACTCGGAAATAATTCACGTGACGTTTGCGGGGTGCAGCGACACCAGGACCAGTGCCACCCGCATGGGCCCCACGGTGGCTTTGTGGGTGAAAGCCAAGGGGGTTTGGGGCCAGCACCTTTCCCTGTTCACCCCAAATTTTGCTTCTTCCCAGAGCATCTCGGGTGCCTTCGAGAGCATCTACAGGCAGCACGGCGTGGTGGGGCTGTGGCGGGGGGTGTCGGGTGCCGTGCCTCGTGTGGCCGTGGGCTCGGCCGCGCAGCTCGCCACCTTCGCCTCCGCCAAGGACTGGGTCTGCCAGCACCAGGTGAGTATCTGGCGATACTGCACCAGTATCCAGCAGGATACTGCACCAGTATCCTGCACCAGTATCCTGCACCAGTATCCAGCACCAGCGAGCATCCGGCACGCGCCGGATCCAGCCCCCGAAATGCCTGGCTTGGCTGACGGCCTCCGCTTCCTGCAGTGGTTCGGGGAGGGCAGCTGGGCCGCAGTGCTGGCGGGGGGCATGGTGAGCGGCGTGGCCGTGGCAGTGACAATGACGCCTTTCGACGTGGTCAGCACCCGCCTCTACAACCAGCCCGTGGACGCCGACGGCACGGTAAGGCCACGCGGGGAATTTGGCTTTTTTCCACCCCGGGATGCGTCCGTCGAGGAGCTGCAGCCACCTCCTCTCTCCGCAGGGCAAGCTGTACCGGGGGTTTTGGGACTGCTTTGTGCAGATCTCCAGCAAGGAGGGGCTGCTGGGCTTGTACAAGGGCATCGGTGCTGTCTACCTCCGCCTCGGCCCCCACACCGTGCTCAGCCTCTTCTTTTGGGACGAGCTCAGGAAGATGGTGCAGCAGCAGCCGCCCCCAGGGCCGTAGGAGTTGGCGGCGGTTAATAAAGGGATTTTTTTTTTTCTGTTTCGGTGGAGCTTCAGGGTCTTTGGGGTGCTGGGGCTGGGGGCTGGGATCTGCTGCGAGGCCTTGTCGGCACATCGGGCTGCAGGATTAGGCTGAGGATTTGGCCAAATGCACCGAGCGGGGCCGGGAGGGATAGCAGCAATGCCAGGGGGGCGAGGAAGGATGCGTGTGCTGCATTTCAAACTTTGCCGCTGCCCAAATTTCCCGTCTGTGGGGGCTGGAGGTGCTGCCCAAGCCTGGCTGCGCCCAGCGTGGCAGCTCCGTCGGCAATGATTTACCAGCCCCGGGGAGCCTCCGCCCGCAGACCTTTGAGCCAGGGCCTGGCTGCGCCGCAGCTGCTCCACGCCGAAAAATGTTCTCCCTGGGGTCCTGGCTGCCGGTGTGGCCCGGGCTGGCGTGGGGCTGGGCTCTGCTGGATGCGCTGCTGCAAGGTGAGAGCCAGCGGGGCGGCACGGGGCCGTGGGGATGGGGGACACGGTGACCCCCCGCTGCTTGTCCCCACAGGGCTGGTTGGTGCCTGTGCTGTCTCGGTGCTCTGCAGCCTCCTGAAGGTTTATCTCTACATCCAGTGTCTGAAGTAAGCTCCCACCCTTCCTCCCCCTGGGATTTGGTTTGGGGCATCTCCTTTTGGGGCATCTCCTTTTGGGGCATCTCCTTTTGGGATCCATTTTTAGGAGCTGCTTTAAGCACCCACGGGTGCTGAAAGGGGACCCAGGGATGCTGGGGGCTGCGCCTTCCTCTCCCTCTCCCCACTGTGGGCGACCCCATCCTGGTGTCCCCCTGCTGTCACCAGCGACCCAGCGAGGCAGGAGCTGAAGGCAGCAATCGGGGCACAGCGGTGGGCGCTGGAGCTGCTGCAGGTGCTGGTGCTGACGGGCGTCTTGGCACTGGTGGGCTCCCGTGTGGCCGCGCTGGTGGTGCTCGAGTTCTCCCTGCGTGCCGTGTCTGCCCTCCTCTCCCTCGGCAAGGTGAGCGGGGCTGGGGAAACTGAGGCACGGCAGGCTGGGAGCCGCACAGCCCCTCAGTGCTCGCAGTGCCCTGCGGCATGGAGGAAGCTGCGCAGCGCCCTGATGCTTTGCAGCCTCCATGGGGAGGATGGGGTTGAGTTTGGGAGGAAACCATGCACCGCTTTGCACTGCTGCAGCTCCTCGCTACTTGCAACAACTGTAGGGAGGAAGGCGATGGGGCATGGAGGAAACCCTGCGTGGCTTTGCAACGGTGCAGCCCCTTGCTGCTCTGCAACTCCCATGGGGGCTGCAGGGGCTGGGCATGGCCCCTCACTGCTTTGCAACACCCGTGGGGAGGGCAGGGGATGCGGCACAGAGGAGAACACACGTGGCTTTGCAGTGGTGAACCCTCCTGCTGCTTTGCAACACCCGTGGGGAGGATGAGGGCTGCAGGCAAGGGGAACGTGGGGGCTGCAGCATGGAGGAACCCATGCGTTGCCTTGCAACAACGCATCCCCTTGCTGCTCACAACACCCACGGGGCATGCAGCTGCGCTTCCTGTTGCTGCTTTGCAACTGCTGCAGGCAGGATGAGGGCTGCAGCGCGGAGAAACCCACACAGGGCTCCGCACCCGCGCCTTCTCTCGTGGCTTTGCAACCTCGGCAGCTCTTGACAGCGCCGTCCCGCTCTCGCAGGGCACCCACAGCAGCCAGCTTCTCCTGCTGTGCCAGTACTCGCTGGGCTGCGGCGTGTCCTGCGGCCTCAGCTTCCTGCTGGAAGGGGCTCCCCACGGGACGAGCAACCTGGCGCTGGCGGCGGGGCTGGCGGGGCTGCTGGCCGTGCACGCCCGGCGCTTGGCGCTCCACACCTGCAGCCTCTACGAGCTGCACAGCCGGCAGCGCTACTGCGGCGTCTGCATGCTGCTCCTCACCGCCGGCCACCGCATCCCCCGGCTGCTGCGCAAAGCCCTGGTCATCACCTTCACCGTGGCCGACCTGGCCGCCGTCTCCCTCATCAACCGCGATTTCCTCTCCACGGCGGAGGCCGTCCGCTTCTGGACGCCGCTCACCATCTGCTACACGCTGCTGGTCATCTACATGCAAGGTGAGAGGCGGGCGGCGCATCGCAGAGATTTGGGGGAACACAGATTTTGGGGACGACCCGATGTTCAGGCCAGTCCCCCATGGGGTTGCTTTGCAATACAGACCTGGAATTGTGGGGATCAGCCAGCCAGGTTGTTCCCCCTTGGGGTGGCTCTGCCACATAGACCCCAAGTTTTGGGGACAACACAACCAGGAGATCATTTGCGTTCCCAAAATTTTGGGGATGACCCAACCAAGGAGGACATTTCCCCATGGGGTGGCTTTGCAGTAGGGACCCTAAGTTCTGGGGACAAGCCGACTGGGAGCTCATCTGGATCCCCCACGTTTTGGAGATGACCCAACTAGGAGGTCATTTGGGTCCCCCATTTTTCTGGGATGACCCAACGAGGAGGATGATTCCCCATGGAGTGGCTTTGCAATAGGGACCCCAAGGAATCTGGGGACAATCCAACTGGGAGGTCATTTGGGTTCCCCAAATTTTGGGGATGACCCAACGGGCACATCATTTTCCCATGGGGTGTCTTTGCAATATGGATCCCAAATTTTGTGGATGGTGCTACCAGGAGTTCATATGGTTCCCTCGAAGATTTTGGGAACATACCAACCAGGAGGTCATTTGGGTCCCCCCCAAATTTTGGAAACAAACCAACTGGGAGGTCATTTCCCATGGGATGCCTTTGCAATATGGACCCCATATTTGGGGGGTGACTCAACCAGGGACCTCCTTGGGTCCCCCAAGTTTTGGGGACAACCCAAAGTTGGATGAACTTCCTGCTGTGCCTGGTTGTGGACAAGGCCACCCTGACACCGTGTCCCCGCAGAGGAGCAGCGACCGAGCGCAGGCGGGCAGGCGGTCTACCAGACGGTGCTGGTGCGCATGGGCGGCCTCTTCATCCTCCTCCTCACTGTGGGCCGCTGGACAGACATCCTCCACATCCTCCTCTCGCTGCTGGGCGAGCTCTGGTGCCTGCTCCGTGCCGGCGTCCTGCTGGAAGCGTGCCGGCGGCAGGTGAGTGCCCCCGACGCAGCCCCAGCGAGGGGCTGCAGGCAGCCCCGAGGCCACGGTGAGGGGCTGGCGCCTGCCTTTCCTCCTCTCTCCCCTTGGTCTCCCGTAGGATTTCACCCAGCAGGGATCATCCTGAGAAGAAGGTGTAAGTGGGGATGAGAAACACAGGGTGGCTTCACTCAGCTCCCCAAATTCTCCCCACTGCGCTGGAGAGCCCCCGTGGGGACCAAGGGAAGAGGGCTCCTGGAAGGCGCTCGACCCCATCCCGTTGGACACGCGGGGCTGGGGGGACGCTCACACGGCCCCTGTTTTTGGGGGCGACCCCACAAGGCTGTGACGGTGCTGGGGGTTGGCTCCCTCCTCCTGCTCGGAACGTGGGATTCTGATAGATGTCCCTGTCCTCAGGGGGTGCATGGCCATGTCGCCATGGTGTGGGGACCTCCAGGGCTTTATAAAACATGGAAAATAAAGTGGTTTTCTTTTTTTTTTTTTCAGCAAATGCCTGGGCAGAGCAAGCTGGGGGCCCATCGTACTGGGGACAGGCTTGGGGATAGCCCCAGTGGAGGGAAACTGAGGCACAGAGGGGGTGTCCCCACCTCCCTGAGCCATGCCAGGGGGCACCTGGCCCTGCGCGGATGGGGTGCGGGGTTTGGGGAGGGAAGCCCCTGCCCCGGGAGCTGGCACTGGGGGCGCAGCAGCAGAGAGGCTGGGGCTGCACGGGGCATCCTGGGGCTGCGTGGGGCACCCTGGGTGTGTATGGGGCTACACCGGGCATCTGGGAGGTGCATTGGGGGGGTGCATGGGGCATTCGGGGGGGGTGTATGGGGGCATCCTGGGGTACTTGGGGTGGAATGGGACATCCTGGGGGCTCTGTGGGGGCACAGGAGGCATTCTGGAGCTGTGCAGGGGCACACGGAGCAACCTGGGGGTGCATGGGGCTGTATGGGGGCAACCTGGAGATGTTTGGGGGCATGCGAGGCATCCGAGGGTAGGGGTGGGGGGGCGACCTGGGGGCCCTGTGGGGCACACGAAGCATCCTGGAGCTGTGTGGGGGGTGCATGGGGCGTCCTGGAGGTCTGTGCGGTGCTGGGGGGTGTCCCGGGGCTCTATGGGGGCACCCTGGGGGTGCACGGGACAATCGGGGGGAGGGCAGTGCGTGGGGTAACCTGGGGGGTGTGGGTCATCCCCCAGCACCCAGGGGCCCCCTGGGGACCTGGGGGGGCCCCCTCGGGGTCAGGAAGCTCCCCGAGGTCTCGCGGGGGGGGGGGGGGGCACACACCCTATGGGGCCACCCGTAGGCGTAGGGGGGCCTCCTGCCGGGGGGGCGGGGGGGGGCGGGCCGTGGGGCAGGGAGGGAGGAGGAGGAGGAGGAGGGAGGAAGGGGCGGCGATGCCGGGCGGCTCAGCCTCCCCTCTGCCCCCCCGCCGGGCAGGGCGCGCCCGCGGAGCGCACGGAGGGACCCGCACCGGCTGCGCAGGTAGGGGACGGGGACGGGGACAGCGGCCACCCCCGGGGGCACAGGGGGCTGCGGGGACCCCCCCCGGGCAAGCGACGCCCCCCCCCCCACTAATAGGGGAACCCCCCCCCCCCAGCAGCACCTTTTCCCCAGGCAGGGAACACCCCCGGGTATGTGGGACTGGGGCCACCCCGGGGTGGGACGTGGGACCCCCGCTCCCCCAGGGGAAGGGACAGGGGCTGCGGGGCTGTCCTGGGACGGGACGGGGCCAAGAGCCACCCCCGGGGAGGGGAGGGGAGGGGACGGGGGGAGAACCGCCACATTGGGGATCGGCACCCCCCGGGAGGGGACAGGGGGCTGGGGACTGCAGGGCCACCCTCTGCAGGGACGGGGGGGACACCCAGGTGGGGGACGGGGGGGCTGCAAAGCCACCCCCTGGGTAAAGTGGGGAGGGGACAGCGGGGCCGCGGAGGGACAGGGGTCTGGCCCCCACCCTGTCCTGTCTCCCTCGGGTATCCTCACAGGGCCCGTGGAGGTCCCTGGGGCTGGGGGGGCAGCCATAGGAGGGCCACGTCCCACCCCAGTTTGGGAGGGGATGTCCCACAAGTGGCCCCGGCCCCATCGATCCCACCCAGGCTCTGGCAGCCCAGATCTGGGGCAACTCTTGCAAGGCCCCTTCCCAACGCAGCCATCCCAAAACAGCCCGGCAGAGGGAAGGCGCGACCTCAGGGGGCGACCTCAGGGGGGAGGGACCCCCCCCAAAAAAATGGGGTGCAAGCCCCACTAATGCTGCCCCCCCACTTCAGCCACCCCGGGCGGTGGGGCGGCAGCGGGGCCGCCGGGAGCTCGGCCGCCCCAGCACAAAGAGGAATGCACCGAGCACATGGTTCACATTAGCCCTGGAGATTTTTTTTTTTTTTTATGATTATTACTTTTTCCCCCCCCTTATTTTCTGCCGCCCGGCCAGGGAGCACGGAAGCGGCGGCTGCCCGGGGCGAGGATTTGAGCGCCGGGCGAGGGCTGGCAGCGCCGGGGCCCGTTTGGGTTTCGCCGGCGGGGAGGGAGGGAGCACGCGAAGCCACTCTGGGTTTTCCTTTTCCTCCCTTTCATTTGAGTCAGAGGCTGAAGTCACCGGCGCGCGCTTGTCCCCGAGCTTTTTCCCCGCCGCAGAGGATGCGGGGATGCCCGTGAAGGGGATTTGGGGGAGCAGAGCCGCCCTGTGCCGCCGCCACGGTGCCGCATGAGGCCGGGCAACTCGTCGCACGGGTAGGTGCGGGGACGGCGGCGGGGAGGAAACGCGTTTCCCCCTCCTCCCCGGCCAGCTGGGCTGCTTTTCCCCTGGCGGAGCTGAACGAACAGCCCTCTTCCTTCCCCGCCGGGGTCGCTCGGGGTCGGGCGCATCCTGCCTGCGCGGCGGGCGATGCGCGGGGGCCGCTTCGGCACCTTTGTGCCTCAGTTTCCCCAGCTGCAGAAAGAAAAAGGGGGGGGTGCCTCGTGCCGGGGGTGGTAAGGGGGAGATAGGGGAGCTCGGGGACCTAGGAAACACCCCAAAAAGGGTGTGCAAAAGCAGATGCTCTCGCAACCCTATTTTCAATAGGCAAGATGTGTTTCTCCAGCTGTTTCATCCCCGTTTGGGCAACAAGAGGGAAAAAGAAGCTTACAAAGCTTGCAGAAGGCTGGGGTTGGCCAAGGAGGCTTGAGAAGGGGAGACCCTGGGGGCTTCACCCGCTCCCCCCTGCCGGGCGCTTTGCCGGGTCCCTTTACACCGCATCCCGATGGGCACGAGGCTGTTTATTGCCATGACGTGGGACGGGCACGGGGCCGCTCGTTCCTTCTTCCTTTCCGGGAGGGCGAGGAGGAGGCGGGTTGAGGCCGAAGGGCAGCGCGGCTGCAGGCACACCAAGCTACCGGCACACCGGCAGCTTTCGCTCTGTTGTTTATATTATTTTCTTTGTCTTGTTTTTGAAAAAATAAAAAAAAATCCAGCGCAGCTCCGGCCCACCTGCCATTTCCACGATGCTCCCCGGGAAAGCGGAGAAGAGGATGGCTTCGTCCGTGTTCATCACCCTGGTGCCCCCGCGGAGGGAGGCGGCCACCAAGGAACGGCCCCAACCGGGGGTGTCACCCCCCGTCCCCGAGGGCACCCATCGCCCCCGGGCATCCCCGCCACAGCCCCTGGCTTTGCCCAACGGAGGTGAGGGGCGTCCGAGGGGTCCCGCGCGCGAGGACAATGCCGGTGCCGAGGATCCCGTGGCGACGCTTTGCAAAAGGATGCGGGTGCAGGCAGAGGGGGGGTGGACGTGCTTTTGGGGAGGGGTGTTTGGGGGGGGTTGTTCCCCAAGCCGACCCCGGATTGGATCCGGCTGCTGGGGAAGGGCTGTGTTTGCTCTCCATCGCCGGGCACTTATCGGCTCTGTTTGTCTCCTCCTGCCGGGCCGGCGTTTGCTTTTGGGGCTGGTCGGCGAGCGCTGCGGCAAAGCGTTGGGGTGTTATTGCAGGGGGAGAGGTGTGGGATGGGAGCTAGCGTCGCCCTCCCAACGCGCCGTGCCTGGCTTTTCCTGCAGAAAGCTGCCCTCGGTCCCCACCAGCGCCTGTGCCTTCGTCCTCACCGGTCCTCATCCTCTCCGAAGTGCCCCAGCCCTTGTCCGCGGAGGCGCTGGGTCCGGCGCTGCAGCAGCTGGACCTCGCAGCGCCTGCCACCCTGCAGGTCAGGCCCACGGGGTGCCATTGCCCCCGCGCCTCAGTTTCCCCACCCTCGAGGGCTTCCACGTAACACGCGTTTGCCTCCTGCTCACCAGGCTCCTTCTGCCTTCCCTGCCGAGCTGAGGCCGCCCAAATTTTGCCAGGAGCAAGCAGACAAGCCGCCGTGGCAGGATGCGAACGGGCACCTGGAGAGGGATGGCTCCAGAGGTGAGCAGGGGGACCCGGCTGCGTGGCACAGGCTCATCCCCAGCTGGGGACGCCGAGGCCGACCCCCCCTCATCCCCTCCCGCAGACATCTGCGCCTTCTGCCACAAAGCCGTGGGCCCGCGGGAGCCGACGGTGGAGGCGATGCGGAAGCAGTACCACGCCGACTGCTTCACCTGCCGCACCTGCCACCAGCGCCTGGCCGGGCAGCGCTACTACCAGAGGGACGGGCGCCCCACGTGCGACGCCTGCTACCAGGTACCTGTCCCGACGGGATGCTCGGTGCCCCCAGGGATGTCGGGGGGCACCGGCATCACGCGTGTTCCCCCCATCGCCTCCAGGCCACTCTGGAGAAATGCGCCAAGTGCCAGGGGCTGATCTCGGAGCGCATCGTGCGTGCCATGGGCAAGGGCTTCCACCCCAGCTGCTTCGCCTGCACCGCCTGCGGCCAGGCCATCGGCGCCGAGAGTTTTGCCGTGGATGAGCGGGACGAGGTGTACTGCGTGGCTGACTTCTACAGGTAGGAGAGCAGCCCTGGGTGGGGGCTTTCAGCTTGTCCCTGCCGCCCCCTGGGGCTCACGTCACCCCTCTTTTGTCCCACCAAGGAAATACGCCCCGGTGTGCGGTGCCTGCAAGCTCCCCATCATCCCCAGTGAGGACCAGGACACCTACAAGATCGAGTGCCTGGGACGCAGCTTTCATGAGAGCTGCTACCGCTGTGAGGTACGGCCCTGGGAGGGGCGGCTGAAATCCAAGTGGGGTTGTCCTGATGCCTCCGCAAAGCACCCGCGGTTGGTGTTGGATGGGTTGGACACAAGGTGGGTTTTGTGAGAATGCGGGGCGCATTGGCACAGCATCCTGCATGGCGCGGCGTCCTGCGTGCGATGCAGCGCGGGGCTAAGCTGTGGCCTCTGTGCTCCTGCTCCTCCGCAGAGCTGTGGGACGCCCCTGTCGCCGGAGCCGACGGAGGATGGGTGCTACCCCCTGGGCCAGCACCTCCTCTGCAAGTCCTGCCACGTCCGCCGGCGGAACGAGTCGTCCTGCTAAAAACCCCCGCTTGTCCCACGATGTCCCCGCAGGGAGCGGCGGGACCGGCGTTTTTGTTGCCACAACGGGCCGGGACCCTGTCCCTCAGCCCTCTTCCCAACCGCTCGTTGCAAACAGAAAAAGCCCTGGCAGAGCAGCAGTGGTGGGCGAGCTGAGGTTTCTTTTGCTTTTTTTTTTTTTAAAAAAAAAAAAACTCTTCTGAGGCCGGTTTGGTTTCCTCGATGTTTTTCTTTCTTCTTGAGCTTCCTTGGGGTTTCATTTAAACGTTTCTCTCTGGGGTGATGCAGAGAGCAGCACTGATTTAGTTCCTTGTAGTTAAATAAAACCCCAAACTAAAAATGTAGTTTCTTTCATCCACCCGTTTCCTGTGTCCCGGACCTTACAAAACACAAGTTTGCAAATAGGGAAAAAGCCACTTCTGGACTTATGGGCTGCTGTGGGTGGCAGGAGGCTGGACGTGAGCTCGCTTGGGTTGCTCGCTGGTAATGCAGCTGCTTTTGGGGTGGGACGCGGTGATTCAGCAGGCTAGGGGAGAGTAGAGGGTCATATGGGGGGACTGGACTTGGGATTTTGCAATGCAGCGCTGATAAAAGGATGTTAGGACGCTTGTTTTTGCTGATCGTCTGTGCGCCGTCTCAAACAAGTCTCAGAGCCAGCAGAGGGCAGCCGGAGCACAAATTCCCCCATCAGGCAGAAAAAACTCTTGTCTAAATTCTGTCTTCTGTATCCAACAGCACTGGTACCAATGCCTCGTTTTTGCATCTTATCCGAGATAATACTGCTCTGCTGGCAGGAGCTTTTTGACTTTCCTTTGGTCGAATATGGAAAAAAAGGCGGAAATTAACCCTATTCCCTGTGCTTCTGACATCTGTGCAAGCAGTGCCACCAGCGCTCCTTGTTGGTGCTTGGGAGTGTTTTACAAACCAGCCAGACACAGAGGGGGTCTCTTTTTAACCAAAAGTGTTCATAATGTCACAAACCAAGTGCAGAAAATAGCAAAAGCATCTGAGATGATATCTAATGTTTTCCTGGTGAGAAAAGGAAGATGCAAAAAAACAAACAAACAAAAACAGCTAAACAAACAACCAGAAAAACAGCAGATAAACGCTTCTAGGTCACGTTGAATAATGTCTTTCCAGCACGTGCTGTATTTCTGAACGAAAGGGTTAACGTGTGGGTAATGCATGCACTGGAGTCCGGCGGGCTGGCCGATTAATCACAGCAACCCCGCAAATGTTTCCTGCCGTCTCTCCCCATCTACAAAGCCTATTACTCACGTTGGTAATGTGCGTCTATGGCCATCAATCAGGTCACAACTTGCTGTAAACTATTTATAAATAGGATGCTCATGTAAAGTTGTCATTCCCGGAGCCAGGACGGTCACGTATGGAGGTGGCTTTGGGTCTGGCTGGCCAGGGACGTCTCCCACGCCAGGGATATCCAGTGCTCAAAATCAGCTCTTGTTTCCAAAGCCTCTGCCCTGTGGGGGAAGCCAGGCACCAAAAGGATGCCAGAAAAGTAAAAAGACACGGGCAGGACTGTGGGAGTGGGGAAGGGAAGAGCCAGAGAGCAAAGGGCTTCCCACTTTTTTGCAGTATGGGTTTTTTCCAGACAAGGTTTTCAGGGAGGATGGAAGCGTTGATGCTGAGCAGTGTTTTGGATGTGTTATTGCATTGCACGCTTGTTAATCCCTCTGTGCAGCACCTTCGGGTGCTTCACAGCCACACTACCCCTCTGCAGAGCTAAAGCGAGAAGGCGTCCAGTACTTCCCCACAGAGCGAGCCAGGACAGTCTGTTAGCACCGGGAGTGGGGCGATTTTTAGCCAGAGGCAGGAAGGGAAAGGTTTTTATCAACACAAAGCCTTGGAGGGGAGAGGAACAGGGCAAGGTGCAGCTGGAGAGTTCAGCAGCATGGCAAAGGGATGCAGAAATGGTCAGATTTGGTACTTTTTTCCAGGAGCAGAGAATGACAGGAGTGGCAGATAGGGAGGTAAGCAGATAAAGGCTGATTTAAGCTGCTTTCTTGGTGGATAAGGGGAGAAGCATTATGAGCTGGGGCCTGGAGAGTGTTGTTAAGCCTGAAAAGCACAGCCCTGGGTTTTCCCCTGGGAGGATCTCGAGGAATTGCGCTGTATTTCCAGCCCCGGCTGAGCCATGCAGAGGAGATGTTCTGGGGGTCCCATCCAGCCGACGAGCAAGCAAATGCAGTCTGCAACAGCTCAGCCTGTCCTTGGGCTCCTCACCCCCCTTACAAGCGATTTTGCAAGGGGAAAAGTTTAAAGTCTGCCTCCTTACTCAGCACCAATGCACCTGGATTTGCCAACAAAAATACAAAGCACGCCTGGAGCAACGCGAAGCTCCTGTTTTGCCCAGGGAGCCCCCCAAAGAACTGCAGAGCCCCACCGAGACCACCCAGAGGTGTAAAATCCGCTTGAGGTCTCACTTGTTGCCTTCCAGCAGAGGTGCAAAAGGGCACGGAGAGCCTGCGAAATGCGCCGACCGGGCCCTGCCCGCCCCTTGGCTGCTGCAATCAGCCCGTCTTTTCTTGCAATCCCTCTTGGCAGGCCAAGGCGAGCAGGGAGGGACCTGCGAGGCAGGCTGGCTGCCCTCCAAGGAGAAGCAAATGCAAATATTTCTTCACTTCAGCCTGGGTGCGGCCTGGGGATAAAATTTCTCTGGTCTTTCCCAGAGAAGGCATCCGATACCATACCCTGCTGCAGGCCCAATTTGCTCTCAGGAATATGAGAGTGTATGACAAACCCTGCAAAGGTTATCTTTCTTGCGACTCAAGGGACAGCCATGTTTGCTAAAATGAGCTTTTAAAGTGAAGGATGAGCCAACAGGCATGGCCATACTGTTTTTAAATCAGTGATCAAGGTTTTGGTTTGTAACAAATTGCGCCTCTTACAGGTTTTGTTTGTAAGCTGAAGATTTTGGTGCAGCATAAGCAAGTCTGAAAAGGGAAACGGGTTGGAAACTGCCCCATCAGCCGTGAGAAATGTGAAAAGCAGGCGGCGGACAGAGGGGGAGAGACGAGCCGGATTCCTCACATGCTTTCCCTCTGCCATCACCGCCTCCAAGGTGCTGTTGGCCATGGAAAGCAACCGGGGAGCGGGGAACGAGAGCCAGCCACCAGCAAACGCTGTGGCAAAATGGGTCAGTTCTCAGGAGGGAAAACTGAGGCTAGAGCAGTTGAGGGGGCATTGCTGGCTAGAAAGCTGTTAATGGTGATGCTTTGTTTTCCTTTTAAACAGGACAGAGAGCTGAAGAACTGGATTTTTCCTTTGGTTGACCTGAGTTAATTACAACCATAACCCAGCCGGATTGCTGCAGCGTTTTCCTTTCCGGCAGACCATTCGGACGCATTTCCTGCATCTTCCCGGATTCAGTGCAACCTAAAAAGCTAACAGCTCTTTCATGAAATGTGGTCTGGTTGAGGTAGAAGGATGAAAAGCAGCCGGAATCATTCTGGGTTAAAAATAAGTGGAGCAGTGCAAGCCCTGAATGTTTCCAATGTCTCCAGCTTCAGAATTTGGAGCACGGCCAGGATGTAAAAAAAAAACCAAACAAACACCGTGCACTATTCTCCTTTTTTTCCAGTCTCCCTGCAAAAGCAAGCCATCCAGGCTGAGATATGTTTATGGGAGGATCCCGAAGCAGGATCAGGCTAGGATTGTCACCTAAATACCCAGTGCTGGGATTTATTTTTAACACATACAGTGTTTTTGATACGCGAGGCGAAATCGATGCAGCCTGTTATGCAAGCATGTTACCAGCCTGCAAATTATACGCTGTTAAAAAAAAAAAAAAAGGGAAAAAAAAAACCCACCCTATTTCTGAAAATAGATGCATAGCACATGTCTGCAAGCAGGGCTTTGACATTTTATATCCCAGCTTTACTTCATCGCATCAGTGGCAATTACAGCATCCTGCAGCCCCGTTTCCTGGCTGTGAATTAACGATTTTCACTTGGACCTGACTTCAAGCAGCTTATGTTTCTTCTTTATTTTGCAGGGGTGTTGATTAGAGCCCATAGGTGTGGGGTTTTGTTGAAAAAAAAATATATGTAAAGCCTGGGATAGATTTCTCTCGGGGGTAATGCTGCATTTTGCAGCAGCGGGGCGTTTGTCAGGGCAGCTCATTGACCTCGGTGATTTATCACTGGAGGCATGAGGCGGGGGGAATATCTCCTAAAAATAAATATATCCCTTAATTCTCCGTGCGGCTAAACTTTCCCTCACGGCCCAGCCGGGGGAATAGACTTTAATCTCCTTTATGCGCCCCTGCAGATGGCTTCGTCCGAGGCAGGAGTGTGCTGAGACGATCGGCCTCGTCCCTCCGCCGCCGGCCGCCTCCCTTTCTCGCCGACCCTGGCGTTTTAAGGGCACCACGTAGCCTCCCCATTTTGCGGACGGAAGAAAAAAAAAAAAATAGAAAAAGGACGATATTTGCCACACAAAAGAGGGAGGAGGAGGGGGCCGGGGGCTGCCCGCCTCAGGCACCAGAGCGCCGCCTCGGCCGCGCGTGGCGGCCGCCCGCGGTACTGCAGGAGCCGCCCCGCCCGCCGCTCGCTTCACAAAATGGCCGCCCGGCCAGGCCACGGCGAGCGGCGCCCAGGCGACAAAATGGCGCCGGGCGGGCAGCGGGGGGAAGGACGGGCGGCGCGGGGCCGGGGCGGCGAGCGTGGGCAAAGCCGTGCCAGGAGCACGGCCGAGCGGCCCCCCCCCGGCGTGCGGGGCCCCTCCAGGCGGGCTGTGAAAGCGCTGCGGGTGAAACCCGAGCTCCCCCCGCGCCTTCCTCACGCACCCCCCTTCTCCCCTCCGCCTTTGCAAAAGGACGCGAAAATGCCCGGAGATGTGCGTTTCCACTCGGCCTCGGGGGCGGCTTCGGCCTCCCCCCGCCGCCATCGCCCCCGTGGTCCCTCCACGCCACAGCCTGCCAGCACCGACCCATTTGGGGCATTTTTTCCCTCAGAGCGTGAAGATTTTGGGGCCAGAATTGCCCTTTCCACCACCCCCTCCACACACACGCACCCCAAGGTGGGTAGTTCTATGCCTAATTCTTTCTCCTCCACTGCTTTTTCTCCTTCGCAGGGGTTGAAGCCACTGCCTCTCGCTCTCCTCACAGCGTGGAAAATGCCCAAACGTGATTATAAAAAAAAAAAAAAAAAAAAGGCACCGAAAACCCAAAACACCCAAGGAGTGATTTATCTGCAGAGCTGGAGGGGCGCGGGGAAGAAGCCGCTGCTTGCCTGGCTCCGCACGACAGCCTGCCCGCCATTCGGGTAATTAAAAGCATATACTTGGTGTGATCAGACGTGGTAATACCGTAAAAAAACACCCCGTCACATCCAAATGCTCGCTGGAGGCTGCAGCCAAGGTACCACGTACGCTTCTTTCTTTCTTTTTCTTTTTTTTTTTTTTTTTCAGTTAATGCTGTCTTACCTTTCTCTGCACCACAGTATTGTTACATTATAACATTGCCCCTGCTTTGTTAAAAACCACACACCTAAAATACTACTACATTTTTTTTTCTTTTTTTCCCTAGAATTACAGATTTAGGCCCATACAGATGTTCTTTTATTTCTACATATATCTATATTTATATATGTCCTTCTTCCAAGGACAGATTACAGAATATAAAACAAAAGCCACACACCTAAAACACTATGATTTAATTACATATAATTACTCCATTTTTGGCCCGTATATATGTTTGATTTTATATTTATATATATATATTACCTGTGTTTTCCTCCATTGGCTTTCTACTACAATATATCCTAAAAGCAGAAGAAAAAAATGCCATCATAAAAAAAAAAAAAAGGAAAAAAAGAAAAAAGCAACCCATTTCTTTTTAACAGTCCATGATGGAAGTTTGTGCCTGAATGTTTTATTTGTTCCACAGAGATGTAGATTTTTCCATGGGATATTTGGGGAGGATTTTTTTTTAATTAAAAGAGAAAAATAAAAAATGAAAACAATGAAACAGAACCAAAAATGGAAAAAAAAAATAGAAAAACAAACCCCAGTAACTGAAGCTGCAAATGCAATCAAATAGTCCAGATCAGACAATTCATTGTACCGAAAAGAGAGGACAAATTAGTTCAACTTAAGTGGCAGGGCTTTGCTGTAGCTCCGGGAGGAGGGATCAGCTCCTTTATTCCACCATCTAGCGCTCCAAACACCACCATTTTTTGTGCTTTTGTGTTGGTGCGTTTTGTTTCCAGCCACGCAGGCTGCAAACCCCGCCGCGCCGGGCACGCATACGGTGTACACAGAGATTTTGTGCACGCAGGCAGAGCCGTGCCCCGGTCCTTGTGCATTCCTTTCCCTTTTATTATCTGCTCTACGGCTCGCTCTTTTTTTTTTTTTTTTTTTTTTTTTCTTTTTCCCCTCTGTGGGTAGGAAGGCTTCTCTCCTCTCCCCAGCTTGGCTGCTTATTCCAGAAGTTTCTACAGCAGAGGAAATTGCACGGGGGAGGGGAGCACCCACTGCGGAGCCTTTGCCGCAGCGCCGGGCAGGCGTGGTCCTGCCGCCGGGGGAGGAGGAGGAGGAGGAGGAGGAGGAGGAGGAGGAGGAGGATGCGGAGGATGCACCACCTCCCTCCCTCCCTCCCTCCCCGGTTCGGAGGGGCTCTGGCGGCTCGCAGCCTCTTTCCGAGCCTCTCCCCCCTGCTACATCTCCCCATCCTTGAAGGGGGTGCTGGGAGGTGTTTGCAAGGCTTTTTTTTTTTCTCTCCTTTTTTTTTTTCTTTTCTTCCCTTCCCCCCGCCCCCTTTGCTAAATAAATTAAAAGCAGAGATGTCTCCTGATGGAGATGGATGAGGCTGGGCTTACAGCAATGGGGTTGCTCGCTTGCATGCGCTGCTGCAGCCTTGATCTGCGGAGCAAGGCTTTGCTGCTGATGGCAGAAGTGACCTTTCCCAGGCGGTGGGAGAGAGGCTTCCCCTCTCCCCAACGTGCTTCTGCTTGGAATTCATTTTAAATAGCAGCGTTATTATTTTTTATCCACCCCCCCCCCCGAACAGCTTGCTGTTTCAATGATTTTTTTTTTTTTTTCGGTATCCTGTGGGTTGAAGCTTCCTCATGATCGTTTTTTGTGTGTGTGTGTGCGCGCTTTGAATTGCATTTTAAAATTGCCCAGCTGGAGACAAGTCTTGATTAGAGCTGGAACAATAGCTCCATTTTATTAATAATGGGAAGGATTTACAATTCTACAGCACCTTCCTTGGAAGGCTTTCAAAATCATTTGCAAACACACACAAATTTAAGCTTTCACAGCTCTGCCTGTGAGGTGGGTAAGTATTTTAATAGTGCCACCGAAAATCACATAGACCTGGAATCGGTGGCAAATCTCCATTTCTGAGTGCTAGAATAATGACAGATCTGGTGGGTTTTCGGGCTGCAAAGCTGGGAGGGGGTAGGTTGGTATGCGGGATGGATAAAAGCGGTAACCTAAATCTGTTTAGTGTTCTCTGTAGATGCAGAGTATTTTGCTGTGTCCTGGGAACTGGGCTGTTATTTCTCAGCCTGCTCCACGCAAGCGACCCTTCCTTCTTGCTCTTTGCCGGAGTGAAGATGTGGACTTGCCTGCTTGTCAGTAAACATCTGCTTATAGATTTTTATTTCTTTAATTCATTACCTTTTTGTAGTCCCCAGGTGACCTCCTTTAGTGCTGGCTCCACTGTGATTTGACCACAGCTTTGCATTAAAGCAGGCTGTGAGCGCTAATGTGTCTCCATGCAAGCCAGAATGACCTTGCCTGGGGGACTGGGCCCACCAAGCTAATGCAGATGCTCCGCTTCTATTGCACAACCCTGCATGCAGCTTTTTTCTGCACATCCCTTCCCTGACCCAGGTAGCGCAGGGGACTGTTGCAATCGTATGGGTGAAAGCTGTCTTCTGCTGTAATTTTTTTTCCTCCTAGGGAAATGCAAGATTATTTGTGTAATTCCCACTCCACAGTAGATACCTTCTCTGTAAGTCCTGTAAACACGCAGCGATCCAAGGGCCATCGGGGCAGTCGGATCTGGCCTTGCCAACGACTGTAAGGCACAGTGGTCTGGTTGTGTGTGCGCTGTACACTGGCCACAGAAAGCCACAATGTTTCTGTGGTTACTTCTGTCTGGATAGCATGAGGAGGTCCCAGGGCTTCCCCTTCCCACCACTTACTGTTTCACAAAAGAAAAGGCCGGTGCTTCTGGAAAAAGCTCTGCCTCATGGGCTTTAAAAACAAACAAACAAAAAAGGAATAAAGAAAAACTGCTGTGGATTAGTCATCTTTATTGTTAAAGGAGGCTGTGTTTGCTGGTCCTATCTCTGTAACGCAAGTGCATGCGAGATATTAGCTATTAGCTTTATTTGTGGAGGCTGGTAATGTGCTCTGGTCACTGCTCGTTGGAGTTGTGCCACCAAGGCTCCATCAGGCTGCTGCTGGCAGGTGGAAAAACTGACAGTCTGGCTTTTCATACCCTTCCATCCATTTTCCCTTCTCACTGCCAATATCTCTGCATTGGCAGGTGTGGAAACACAGAGGCTGTAACAACAGCAAGTGAGGATAGATGAGCTGTCTTCTAGGGTCCAATGCCAGAGAAGAAACCCCGGTGTATTTTTTTTTTCTTACCTCTGGTAGCTTTTACTCTAAGCCCAATTGACTGTATCTCGTGAGAAGACGGAGTTTGATCCTTTTGGATGCTAAAATCGGTGCTGCTTTTAATCCTTTGTTTTTTTCCCCTTCCCCGTGGTCACACAGAAGAGCGAGCCATGCAATTAAAATGGGATAGCAAAGGACAGCTCCCTCCCCCTTTCCCCTTTCAAAAAACCTTCCAGAGTTGTGTGCTCTTGAACTGCTGCATAGGCAGAAAACATACAATGCAGTTGTCAGCATTGTGCTGATGTGTGGCACATTAAAAAAAAAACACACACACACACAAAAGGGGTGGGGAGAGCGGGCGCCTCCAGGGAGTAAAACTGTGGGGCCCCTTTCCCTACAAGTGAACAGACCTACGTGCAATAGTATATTACTCCTAATTTTGCTCGGGCAAATGCAATGCGCAGACGTCAGAGGGAGCATTGCAACATGCTAAATTGTGTTGCCGAAGATCAGGGTCCCCTTGAACTATTTTTTCTGTGAACTTGCTCCCATGAGATGTTGCGGCTTCATTACTTGATTCCTCAAAGTTGTGCTTGCTCACCAGGAAGAAGGGAAGTACTTCCTTGCTGGGTGCAATTTCTTTTGTTGTGTTGCAAAATGTAACAAAAAGCACCTGGTTCTGGTCTCTCCTAGGTCGTGCATGACTTCAGCAGGCAGGCAGAGCCCCAGCAGTTCCTAGTGAGCAAGGAGAGCAGGTATCGGCACCTTGTCCTTAGCCTTCCTTAACGAGAATGTTGGGATTGGTGTTGTGTGAGTGCAGCCTTCCTTAATGAGAACATTGGCATTGGTCTTGTGCGAGTGCCTCTGGCTGACCAGCGGAGGGGCCCTGCCCTGCTAAGCTGGAGCAACACCTAATGAGAAACGCAGCGATTTCATTGCCAGCGAGGCAGTCTGGTTGCTGCAGTGATTTGTAGCGCAGCTATGACTCTATGCTCTTCTGGCAAAAATTTAGCTGAGGATTAGTATGAGGTGTCCAGGCCAGATTTCATGCCGTGCTCCCTGTGCTGGAGAGCTGGGGGAAACTGGTGTGTGGTGTACGTGAAAATTGCCAATAGCTCGTGTGCCTGAAGTCTCATCTATATTTGGATTAAGTGAGCGTGGGCAGGAAAATAATTTTATTCTCTTGCTAGGATGTGTTTGGAGATACGCCTTGTGTTCCTCAGAGGCCTCCACTGGCCTGCAGGTACAGTGGACCAACAAACTGGCCGTTTGGGATGATTTCATGTTTTCCAGGCTGGCACACCCTGTGGGACTCAGACTTACTTTTCCTTGGCAGTTTGGGACAACTAAGTGAGAGTTACCTTCTGAGTGCTGAACTTTTACCGCCCCATGCTTTGGATTTAAGAGTTACTAGAACTACATCTGCGAGGTTTCCAAGCTAAACAAAACCTGAATTTCTGGTGCCAAAAAGCAAGCGAGTGATAGAAACCTCCGCTCCTCCTCCATAAAGGGGGAAACCACAGCCTTTCCAGCTTTCCTATTATAGCGAAGAGTTAAAAAGACATAAAGCTGCATCGTGAGGTCTGCAGAGCTAGTGGTAGGGTAAAATGAAAGCCAAAGCTAGACGATAAACTGTTCTCCTGTGCTATATTGCTGGAGAGGATTTAAGACGCGATAGCTTTCAATACACAAGTACTTTTCTTCTGTGCCTTTTCCTTGAAGTGAGAGTGATCATGGCAAGAACCTGCACAGTCTGCTTCGTTTAAAACACAGTTACATCGCTTCGGTATCAAAATGTCATTTGGTGAAACAAAAGCACTGATGGTGGCTGGCTTGCAATTTATTTTGTGCTGGGTGTGCTGATCAATCAGATGGGGAATGTGGGGAAGAGCAGCCTTCAACTCACAGGGCTGGACTGTGTTATTTGTGTTAAACCCTTGTCCTGCAGCATCTTCAGCATGATTTCTGTGATTCCTTCTGGGCATTGCATGTGGGGCCTTTTATGTAGAGTTAACGCACAGCAACGGGGTGTTAAAAATGGCAAAGTACAGAATACAGTGATCTCTTCAGTCCGAATGGTTTGGTTTGGTTTTAAATCCTTTGCAGTGTGGGTCTGGCTTCCCCCCTTTCTCCCCCCCTTTTTTGTTCCCTTGAGGCATCTTATTTTGCAGCCTGGCAGACTGAAGTCCTCTGTCTGGTCGTTGAAATACCCTGTGTTTGGGAAAAGCGAGCAGGTACAGCTCCTCATGTGGTCGCAGAGATCTTTGGGGCCAAGGCAGAAGCTGGCACCTTGATGTTTCTATATTTTTCCCTACATTTCGTGAAAAACTAGGTATTAATTCTACTATATCTGCTGCACAGTAAGCAAGAGTGAGCTCTTTTGCAGTCCTGTGAGTGCACATGGTGTTTTGGTTGCGTGGCTTAGCAATTGCTCTGTGCGGTGCTGAAACGTCTGTTTTTGTATAGCAACGTATTTTGAAAACAGAAGCGTGCTTTTATATATATACAAACGGGTTCACTGTAAACCAAATTCCAGGGGCTCCTGAGCTGTGTTTACTGTGCTGCAGAAGGTAGCTGATGCTAACCCACTGGCTACAGTGGCAGTATTTTGTGGCAGCTCCCGTCCCCAGTGCTGTGCGGATAAGAACACCGGGTTTAGCTGGGAGTAGTGTTTGAAAAGGAATCGCTAAATTCTGGGTGCAACCATTTCAGTGACTTGAAGGGAGTCTTCTGGACCGAGCTACCACATCTCGAAGGCTCGGAGCAGTAACCCTCAAAGAGGCAAGAACCAAAATCAATAGCTTTATTAATACAAATCCTATGCTCTGTGTTGCTTAGGATCCAGAACCGGGCTTCATGTTCAAAGCGTTATCGTATAAACCAATATCCTCCGTCTTGGCAACACATGAGCCCAAATATCAAACAGCACCAATCCCTCCTTGGATAAAATTATCCGTTGCATAAAATGTAATGGGTAAGCAATAAAATTAGCCCGGTAATTCAGGCTGGCTTAAAAATGAGATAAAAGCCTGGCTGGCAATTTGATATTCAGCTGCCATACTGTCACGTTAATAAATATAGTCAATGAGCAGGAAGGGCACGTAAATAAATTTTCCAATGGCAAGATGGAGGCTGGAGCTGGCCAGCTCAAACAAAGCAGAGCTCCGAGTGTTCCTGGTGCTGTCTGAGAGCCCTTGGCTGAGTAACACACCATTTTCCTGTAAAAAGCAAAGCAAGCTGGATGCCTGCTGGACACTGAGGATAATTGCTGTGTGCCGTGACTGCGGCCGCTGCAATCCTTGCAGGTCTCTGGTCGATGCAGCCGGCCGATGTCCCCGGCTGCGGGGAGCAGCGTAACGCCTCCCTTCCCCATCCCCAGCTGCACTGCTGCGAGCTCAAGAGGCAGAGCCCTCGCTAAGCCAGGACCAAGTATAGGAAGTCACGGTCTTAGCAAATATAGCTCTGGTTGCTGTCCTTGTTCGGTATCTAATCTTTTCTTTTTTAAATGTTTGGCAAGCAGTCCCTGCAACACGTGGCAGTGTGCTCCACCACTTGGGTAAGACACCGTGTTAAAAATGTTACGAACATTATGTTACGTGTTAAAAATGTATGAACTTGCCTTTTCAAGTGTTGTCTGCTCGCTCTGTGACGTGCCCTTCAATGTATTCACATTTCCTCCTAGATGTGAGGCTGTCTCTGGCTGTTCCCTTCACTTTTTTTATGGACCCCAAGGATGTTTTCTGATTCTCCTGCCCTTTTTTTCTCCAAACTGGAGAGCTGCTAACTTTATTAGTTCCTTATATGGCAGCACCATTTTCTCACGCCTTTAATGGCTCTCTTTTGATCTGTCCTGCTCTTGCTTTGCTTTTCTTGATGTGAACACAGTGTTCAAGCTGAGATGGGTTTATAACCTGCTCCCTCGTTAATATCTGGCCTGGCATTTTAATCCTCTCCAAGCGGTGATAAGAAACATGCAGATGTTTTAACCGAGTGTTTGACCGAGATACCCAGAGATAGCTGGGTTCTCGCTACACCTACCGCGTGTATGAGTAATTAAATTGTGCCTTGCCGTGCGCCGGACCCTGCCCTGGTGTGTGCCGAAGGCCGAGAGGCATCAGATGGAGGAGAGCAGCTGGACTCTCCTCTTCTTGGCTCTTTGCCCCCCGAGGGGCAGCAGCACACAGGGGTGCAGGGCTGCCTCGGCCCTTGGTGCTTGCCACCAGGCTCGCGCCGTCAGCAGAGCCGGGACGGTGGGCTGGCACGGGCGGCGTGAATGCGTGTCCCTCCTGCAGTGACAAGGACAGCAGTGGTTGCTGCCACATAAGGCTGGTCCTTTATCGAGGTCCCTTTGAACCTCCTGAGATGGAGGTTGTGCTCTCTTCTGTCTTGCGCATCACCCTGTGTTCTTTAAAATCTTAGAGGGAGCTGGGGGAATCCCGTCATGGCGGCATTGCCCAAGTGTGGTTGCGTGTTGGAACTGGGAACAGTTTCCCCCCAAAGCATATGAAAAGTATCAGAATGGTCCAGAGCTTCGTTTTGCGTCAGGGGCCAGGGTTCGCGCTCCTCTTCCAGCTGGCTTTCATGTAAATGGAGCCTTTTAAGCACTAATTTCAACCGTTTCTTCTGTCAACAGGGTCGATGCCTTTGTTTGGGACAGCTCCTGGTCAGCCTGCAGACGTCCCTCCCGGCCAGCCTGCTCTCAGGATTGTGGTGTGACAGCAGTGACCCCGCGTGAGGTTTCTTTGAAGGACCCAGGAGCCCGTGTGGTTTTCTCTTGTCCCTTGGAGGTGCTTCCCTGGCAGGGAGGGAGGGAAAATGGTTGGAAATGTTGCCTCAGCAAGCATGCCCAACTGGGGAGGGGAAAATACGGCATCGAAAAGCCACTTGATGCATGGTTTGAGGGAAGGGGGGTTCTTTCCTCCCCAAAGTGGATGCCTGTGGAGTGCTTTAAAAAGGTACAGACAAGTAGTTCCTGCTCGTTGGGCTTTTGACCAGTTAAAACAAAGAGCTAAGCCCATTTCCATGGAGAAATGTGTGGTGGAAAACTCTGGTGGAGTACATTAGCAATGCCTTTTCTTGTGCATGTGTGTGTGGCTTGGTCACATGCTTTAAATAATAGATGGTTTGCATGCAAAAGATTTGTTTATTTATTTTTAATCAGTAGATCTCAGTTTGGCAGAGCAGTGTAACACCCATCATCACTGGGGAAACTGAGGCACGGGGCCACGAAGGGATCAGCCTGCAGCCGCGCGGCAGAGCTGGGGATAAGACCCAGGTTTGCAGAGGCTCAAGTTGATGTGCGTCAGAGGTCTGATTAAATCAAGAGATTTGCAAGTTTAAGTGGCCTATAGCTCGATGACTTTGACCAGTTGCTGCCAGAAGGTTACAGCCGCCCTGGGCAGGGTCCTGCCAGACCGGGCAGCACCTTGCAAGGTGCCCACCGGAGATTAACGAGCGTGGACTAAAGGCAGAGGCGGCACAGTTGAGCTCCGCTCATCCCAACAAATAAGAACATGGTTTTAATCAATAGAAAAGCGCCGGCAGCAAGCGGGAGGCTTTGGCCAAGGAAAATACTGAAATATTAGTCTGCTCTCTGTGGTGAAAGCAGCTAACTGGCTTATGTGGCTTCAAAAAAAAAAAAAAACAAAAGTACTAATGGCCCTGGGTGCGTGTTCAGTTTTATCCTGACCTCAGACTGCTCACTCGCTGCTGCTCTGAGTGTTGTGGCGGTAATCAGTCGGGCATTTTCGGACACATAAACGAGTAGTATTATCAGCAACGCAGAGTCTCACTTTTTTTCCTGTAGGTGAAAAAAGCTACCCTCCAGGTTAAGGACGTGTAGCTCCGGGTTCAAGAGCTGCCCTTCAAGCAGGGGTGGGTCAGACCGCGGCCTTGTCAGCAGCGTTAAGTATCAAAATCCCTGCAACTGTAATTTCACATCCTGGCACGCTCTTTTCGGCACTTCGTCCTTTCACGGCGGATGCCGGGGTGTGAAGCGCTGCCTGCCCCGTGCCGCTTGTCGTGGGCGGCTCACCCTGCCAGCGCTCCGGCACTGGGGCAGGCAACTTCTGCCAGCAGCGTGTACGGAGCTGTACCTCCCAGTGGGTGCTTTTCTCAGAAAAGCTCCGCAGAAAATCCACGCTGGGGCGCGGGAGCAGGAGATGACTTGCTCTCCGAACCTCTGAACGGTGGGAGTTTGTTTTCCGCGGTTCTCAGGGCGACGCGGCCTCCCCGTTTCGGTCGGGGGAAGGATTTGGCAGCGAGGCGCCCGTGGCCGTTTGCATAAGAGCGAGTATGATTCAGTGACCTCCCTCCCACCGCCGGAGCGCTTGGCGGGCGGCCAGCGCTGCCAGCCCCGCGTGAGGTTGCATATAGCTCTGAACTTTGGAGTCATTAGAGATAAACAGCGCTATAGGCTTGTGAAAGGCCGCGCAACGCCGGGCCCTTGTCTGCCTTAACCTAAATTAATTTTTTACTCGCTCTTGCTGATTGCATCGAGGCAGCGCGCTGGGTTTTCCTTCGCCTCGGTTTGCATGTCACGGAAAGGGGGAGCCTCGAGGCCCCGGCTTCTGAGCGGTGTCGGGGTGTCCGTGTGTCCGTCAGACAGCGCGCATCCCGCCCTGGCCCCGTGGGAGCACCGGGCTGGGTGCCCTCCTGGGAGCATCCCTGTGTTGTGGGGCACTGGGGGGGGCTTGTCCTGGGCCCCCTCGCGTTGTGTCCTCCTCCCTCGCCTGCTCGCCCCTCGGCCTGCCCCTCGCTCCACTGCAGCCCCCCGTCTTTGCGTTGTACCCCACGCTGCGTAACGCAGCTCCTTTTTTTGCCAGCACCGTTTCTTTGCAGCGCAGCCCCCTTTATTCTCATCATCACCTCCCGTTTATTTCACACAGCGCCCCGTTTCTGCAGCGCAGCCCCCTTTATGCTTCCGAATACGCCCCGTTTCTGTGGCGGAGCTCCCTCCATCACCTCACGTCGCAGCCCCTCTTTTGCTCCTCGCCCCCTTTTTTGCCACGCAGCCCCCCCTTATTGCTGTACATCGCAGCCCTGACTGGCCATATACGGGGGACATAACACCCCATTTCCCATCTTGCACCCCCTTTTTGTGGAGCACCCCCGTTTCCCACTCTGCACCCCCTTTTTGCAGGACCCCCCCATTTTGCCGCCCCCCCTCGCTGCGCCCCCCATTTCTTCCCCCCCCCGCAGCGCTCTGCCCCCGCGCGCCCCCGCGCATGCGCGGTGCCGCCGCCCGGCCGCGGGGCGTTGCGCGCCCGCGCTCCTCCTCCTCCCCCCCCCCCCCCCCCCCCGCCCAATGCCGGCGGCGGGGCCGCGGCGCGCGCCCGTGCGCGCAGTGCGCCTGCGCGGGGGCCCCCGTGTGGCGCTGCGAGAGGCGCGGGGGGGGGCGAGCGAGCGGAGCCGGCGGAGCCGCGAGGGGCAGGAGGGGGGGGGCGGCGGCGGGGGAGGGGGCGGAGGAGGAGGAGGAGGAGGAGGAAGGGGGGGGCGGCGGGGGGGGCGCCGCGCTGCCGCTGCCGGAGGAGGAGGAGGAGGAGGAAGCGCGAGCGAGCGCGCCGGGGCCGAGGCGGGGGGCGGCCGGCAGGGAGCGGAGCCGCGGCGGGGGGGGAGCCCGCCGCCCGGCAGCCAGGGGGCCCCCCCGCAGCCCATGGTGCCGCCCGCCGCCGCCGCCGCCGCCGCCGCCGCGGGGGGAGGCAGCTGAGGGCGGCGGGGCCCCGCGGCGGAAGAGGCGGAGGGCGGCCGGCAGGAGGCGGGGGCGGCGGCGGGCGAGCGGCGGCGGCGGCGGGCGGCAGCGCTGCGCGGGGGGAGGCGGCCGGGAGGCCGGGCAGGGGCCGGGGCCGGGGCAGGGGCGGCGGGCTCGCCCCGCGCCGCGCAGCATGGTGCGGGAAACCAGGCACCTCTGGGTGGGCAACCTGCCGGAGAACGTGCGCGAGGAGAAGATCATCGAGCACTTCAAGCGGTGAGTGGGGCCGCGGGGGCGGGCGGGGGGACCCCGGGGGGCGGCGGGGGGCGAGGAGCGGCAGGACGGGGCGCGGAGCCCCGGGGCCGAGCGGGCTGCGCCCCGCGGGGGGGGGGAGGGCAGCCGCGCCGCCTCCGCCTCACCCCTCCGGCCCTCCGCCGTGCGGAGCCGTCCTCTCGCCGCCTCGGTTCTGTTCCCGTTCGTGCGCGGCCTCCCCTCCCCGTCCGCTCATCCCGAGCTGCGGGATGCTCCGGTGCGGGCAGCGGCCGTGCCCCCGCGCTGCGGGCCGGAGCGCCCGGAGGTGCCGAAGGCGACGGCAGCCCCGCAGAAAGCCCCGAAGGCAGCAGCTCCCTGCCCCGGAGCCCTCCACGAGGGCAGCGCTCCGCGGGCCGGGCTGGTTATTGTTGGCTGTTGGTGTTTTTTTTTTTTTTTTTTTTTTCCTCCTCGGTGTGTCGTTGCATAGATTAACCCAGCTCCCACGGCGCAGCTCACGAGGAAGTAGTGGCTGTTTGCATGGTTGTATTTTCCTCCTCCCCGCTGCATATTTCCGTGCGAGAGGAGGCTTCTCGTGAGTCGCAGCAACACCGTGTCTGTGGGAAACGTGCGCGCACAAAGTTGATGCCCTGCGCTGCACGCTGGAAGCTTCTCTTAGGAAAAAAGAAGAAGGCGACGAGCCCGGGGTGCAGCCGCTGACCTCCCACCAAGCGATTTTGGGGTTTTGTTTTTTAAATTCCGGAAGGATTTGGAAGCTTCCTTCAGTCTGCCTCGCTCTGCTGCCTTAGCGCTGGAAAAATGACGGCGCGTCCTTAATAATGAGTCACCATGGGAAAAATAGATGTGGTTACTAACATGCGAGGAGGCTGGGCCGGGGAGCCCGCTGACAGATGGCGGGCCTCGGCTGCCTCCCTGCCCGCAGCCTCGGCCCGAAAAGGGGCCCTGGGTTGCTGCCCCCCGGCTCGCTCACAGCCCCCCGGGTGGCACCGTGCCCCGCATGGGGTCCGGGGCCACGGCTCGTGGTCCCCCCGCTGCCTGTACGCAGCCCCGGGCCGAGCCGAGCGGCCCCGGGGGGCTTCTCCCCGCGCCCGGCTGCTGCCAGGCGGCCTCTAAAATGGCGGCGGGGCCCCGGCGGCGTGGGCAGGCGGCGCGGGGGCTCGGGCACCCCCGGGGCTGTGGGCAGGGGGCCCCGCCGCGGGGCGATCGTGCGGGGCTGGGAGCCAGACGTGGCGGCAGGGCAGGAGCTTCAATAAAAAACCAGAAATCATAAAAAAAAAAAAAAAAAGGCTCAGCTGCGTATCAGCACTCGGAGCGGGGGCTGCGCCGACCTATTTACCCGTCGCTTCTCTTCACGTTTGTCCCCCCCCAAGCCTTGCGTTCCACCAACGCCGCTGTCGGTTGCGCTCTCGGTGGCTCCCACGGAGGGGATGGCACTTTGGCGTTCGCCGTGGTTTGTGGTGTCCCCGAGCCCAGGTCGCGGGATCGGACGTTATACAAAGGCAGGGTTCGGGGGAAGAAAATGCGCTGCGGGGCTGTTTGTTTAATTCCAGGCATAGCTAGCCGAGGAAATACGAGGCACTCGAATGGAAGTGGAAATTTGACATTCCTGGGTCTTATTTTGTCCATGCCTCCTCTTTTGTAAGATGTATTAAAGCAGGAAAAAGTTGCTATGGTACTGTTGCTTAGAGATGGATGTGGAAAAAATGGTAGGCTCTGAATTAATTACCTTTTTTTTTTTTGTTGTTTTTACCTTTGCGAGTTTCGATTGGTGGCTTTGGAGGGAGGTTTGCTGCCAGGCAAAACCCTTCATTCCTATAATTTCTCGCTTTGTTTTGAAAAGAGATTTCTTTCAACATTAGTGCGTTTCGAGGAGGCCGGTCTTGCACGAGTAAACACACGGGTAAAATACGCTCCAGCCGCTCTGTGCCTATGCTCTACGCATCTGGCTCCAGTCTAAGCATGTGGCTCGGGGTGCAGGTACCGGAGGGGAGGACGAGGGTCGCCTCGGCAGCCCCGCGGGCGTCCGGCCGCCCGGATCTCTGCCGCGGGTGCCTGTAGCCCCGGGTGCCGGCGAGGTGCAGGTACTGCCCGCGGACAATGGAGCCGCGCTCTTTGTGTGCCGGGGCCCCGTGTCACAGGAGCGGGCCCGCGCGGAGGGCGGCTGCGACGCGGAAGGCTGCCTTCTTGGAAAGAAGAGTTGTCGCGTTTGGAGCGCGAGCCTGAGGAGACGGAGATGATCTCGGCGAAATGGAGTTCCCACCCATCCCCCTGCCTGCGAGCGGCCGCTGGCGGCACCGCGCTGCCAGCGGGAGGGAGTTGGGGAGCAGCCTGCCTGGAATCCCCCGGCCTGGGCAGCAGCGGTGCCCGCGGGGTCTTTGTGTGTCCCCTTGGCTTACGAGGTGCTGCGGCTCCTGTCTCAGAGCCTGCGTGCAAGCTGTCCTGCTGTCGCCCAGCCTCTGCTAGGAGCGAGTTTGGGAAGCGTGACCATCCTGCTTCCAAAGAAGCAAAATTCAAGGGCGACTCTGAAACTTCAGGCCTAGCAGGCATGCTCAGTATGAGGGGTGTGCTGTTTTTTTCTTCTTTTCTTTCCTTGTCCAGTTACTGTGGGCACCTTGCTGGGGTTTGCAGTCTTTCAAGTCATTTTTTAAGAGAAGGAACTAAGACGAAAAAAGCATTTTGCAGAAGCTATCTTTTTGGTTGTAAAACACTCTTGATTGGTTACAACACTGTTTATGAATTCTCTCAGATGAGCAAATACTGAAGTTGGTCTCAAATCCTTGGCTTATTGAGTAGTGTTATTTTTTTCCTGAAAACCCCTTTTTATATATTGTCTCCATACTAAAAGGGATAGCAAGAGAGTGATTTTGGGTGTATTGTAAAAAACTGAAATCACTCTGGGCTTTTGTTTTGTTCTCCTAGGCAGCTACTCCCCTTTTGAAAAACTTCTTTCTAACGTGCTGTATTTTCTTTCGGAGAGTTACTCAGGCATTCCTGAATATGAAAGCAATGGGGGCCAGGAGCTGGGGTCCGCAGTTAAGATGGAGCAAACACTGAGCCTCTGGTAGGGTGTCGGGGCAGAGCTGGGCGCGCGGGGAAGCAGTGGTAGCAATCATTCTGGGTTCACCTAATTAACGCTGTCTTGACTAGCAGGAAAAAAGTCATTCACCATCACTGGAACAGATGCTCGGCAGCTTGCGGAACAAGGCAACTAAATATAGTAACAGTTGTCCCCAGCACAAGTGTTGGCCTTCCATATTTTTTTTTTCCCTGCGTTTTCTCCTGGTTAATCTGAAAGAACACGGCTTTGTCCCCTTATTGGTGTTTTAAAGGGCAAGAGGAGTAAAAGCCTCTTGATTGCGAGCCGTGTGACTTTGGTATGCCATCTCGTATTCTGTGGGAGAATTAAGATGTTCAGAGGGGCAACCAAGCCCAGGAGAAACCCTGGGTTTCGGGGAACAAACGCGCTCCTTTAAAGTCACTGTGAATACGTTGCAGATCAGAGCAGCCTTGGAGGAGACGAGTATCGTAACGTTTGTTTAAGCCCGCTGGAAAAGCAGCGAGCTTTGTCCGGCGTCACGCTGCTCCCACTCCTGGTCCGAGGGGTGTAGGATACCCTCTGGAGAAGCGGTTGGCGTTTGCAACACCACTGCTCTTTGGAGTTGCTCTGCAGTACATGGGCGTAATCGAGAGCACGTGTTTGTTTTCAGTAACTTCCAAATACCGTTCGGTCAGCTTACAAGAAAGCGTTGTGTCTGATGGTTGGGAGCCTGGGAACGTGAAGCCTCCCTGCTCTCTGCTCCGTGCATTGCCGCGGAGGGCGAAGGCGGCGCAGCGGGATGCTGGTCGACTGCTCCCCGGCTCGCGTGGGGCAGAGCAGTAGGACTGCCACTGGGGGACTGGCTTGGGGCCCCGGGAAGAAACCCCCCCATGGCTGTTCAGTGTCGGAGCTGTTTATTTAGGACAGCACCGTTTCTCCAGCCTTCCCCGCTTACGACACCAGCAGGTCTTTCAGTGCCTTTCCACAGGATCGGGCTTGAGTCGGATGTAGGAGCGCTGCAGTTTTTCTAGTAAAATTCTCAAATATGTTCCCGAGCTTTTATTGCTTATAATCTAGTAGTGGTTCTTGGATATCACTTAAGATGCAAACACATGGGTAGTTACGCTAAATCAGCTTTGCATATAGAGGTCCCTAACCAGATGTTAGGTTTATCTGAGGAAGAGGCAGGAATATGGATGCGGAATGAACTATTTCTGCTTTTTTCCCCACTGTTCTTACCACTTTTAGGTGATGGTGTTTTCACAGCGCAGGCGCTAGCCTTTTTAGCTCAGCGCCTTTGAAAGGAAGGGGAAGGTAAAATTTATGCCTGTGCTTTGTTGAGGCAGTGTCTGGAATATCAGGCAATGTCGGCACTTGGTTATGCTGCGTTTTACAAACATCTCCAGTAAGGTGATCTTAGTTTTGCAGAACACAAAATGCAGGAAGATCGTGGGAAGGCATTTAGTTGGGGGATTAAGGCATGGGGATTAAGCTAATTGCCCAGAATCAGATGGGAAAGACAGACATGGAAGGTGCGAGGCATGTACTGCCTTCCCGAATCTCGGTCCGGCTCCTTAGCGAAAGCCTGCCTCGCACCGCACGAAGGCTTTTCAGCCGAGGGGCTAAAGGAGCACGGGTGCTGGTGGCGCCCCTGTTTTCCACTACACCTCCGGTGGTGCTGCTGTCCCTGGCCCCGATGGAGAAGTGCCCTGAGCAGCCGCCTGCTTCCCCACGGCCGAGCTGCGCGGAGGATGGCTCCTCGACACTTCGGGGTCCGCGAGTCTGCTGGCTGCTCCGCGTCTTGCTCTTTGCGTGCACTTGAGGTGGCAGCTTGGTGACGCCACGCTCACCAGGGAGATGCCTATATAATTACTTCAAAGAAACTTAATGAAGAGCTGCACGGAGCACAGATTTGGACTAAGCTTCTATTAAGTGTTTTTAAACGCTGAGCCGTGTTAGAAAGATAAGTGGATGTCACTTGGTTACAAAATTCTGTCCTCTGGTGAGCCTTTCCAGCATTGCTTGTTGCCTGAGAGTTCTTCAGAGGGTCCTGGTTGCATGTCCTGGTCCTGTTCTGTCTGAAAGGCTGCTCTGAAGTCACGTTGGCTTTTGGTATTTCTTGAGCTTACTCTAAATTCCATTGGTACGACAATAAATAATCCTGATGCCTTTTCTGGTGGATAGCTGAATGCCTAACTCAGTTGTGTGAAAGCTCCGTGAGGCTGCTCGATGTGCACAGGAGATGCTTGTTGGAGCTTGAGGGTTGCCGTGGCCGAATCTGGGTCGCTGGAAGCGTTTGGCTCCCCGTGGAACCCCTTCTGTGAAGAGAGAAAGCAGACTGGTGCACAGAGAACGTAACAGCCCTTGTGAGGCGTACGCGGATATTAAACCCATTCATCAACTTAAAACAGGGGACTAGGAAAGGCCTAAAGCTGTTTTTGATAGTCTTGTTGACTGTTTTTTTTTTTCCCCCAATGCTTTTCATAGGACAGAAAGTCATGCCAAGTTCTCCGGCAGATGACCTTATTGCAGTCTTAAGGTGTGTCCAAAATTAGGTCCTCGTCTTCGCTGAGGGCCAAGAAGCGCCAGCTAGCATTTCATAAAAAAGGAAGCAAATATCCAAATGAGCGGAGGGCAGGCTGCAGTCCTTGGGCACGTTAGTGAGTCAGGGTGAACCTGGAGCTTTGTTTTCCTGAGCCGATGTGCTGCGACTGCAGACTGACTGGCTGCTCTGGTGGCTTCACGCTGTCGTCAGCTTGTGAGCAGGAGGAGGAGACGCGTTCTGCACATGAAGATGCACCTGAGGAGCAATGACTGCCAAAGCGAGGTGTTCTGGTGGCGTTTGGGGATGGTGGGAAGGGGGTGAAGGTGAGGGTTACCCCTCCTGGCTGCTGTCAGGTTGCTTCAGCCGGCACTCCGGGAGGTGCTGGTGACGGGGGTGTAAGCAGTTAAGTTGCTTGTGCGGTGGGTAAGGTCTGGTTTTGGTGGCTACCAAAAATAAGCACTTGTGAGATACAGCGTACGTGTTTTTTATTAAGCTCTGTGAACTCGCTGAGGTCTGCGAACGCCCTGAAACCAAAGACTGGAAAGGCAAACATTCTTAAACAATGAACTAAGGAATAAACTAGAAAATATGATTACTCTCCATAATAAGATTTTGAGTTTAGCTGCGTCTTCGGCATGCCAATTTAGAAATCTCGTGGGAGGAATATGAGCCTGAAGATGGAAATTCACAGTGTACAACCAGCCTCGTGGCTTACCTTCACATGAGTCTCTGTAGTGTTCTGAAGATGATTTGAACAGTTAATGAAAATCAGACAAAAGCTGCTTTTTTGCTGCCGAGCTAGCAAGTCACTGGCTCGGACGTGATGAGGGTACGTGCGGGGGCAACGCCGGAGCCTTCGCCTTTCTGCCTGCCTGGAGAGCTCCCTTTGTGGCTGGGTCATGTCAGCTCCGGTCTCCTCGGGTCCGAGAACCCGTCTCTAATGCTCGTCTGCAGTAATGTTTTAAGATGTGATGACGACTTCTGTGTAATGAATAAAACACAGTGACTGCTTTGGTTTCTGCATTTCCATAGTTATTGTTTAACCTACTAACACTGTGTAATCGTCGCATACAATCTGTAAAATCCTGTAGTGTGAAGATAACATCCCTTAATAAAAGAATAAACAGTTACAGACTTTTCATAAATACACCACAATATATTCCAGGGACTGCTGCAATCTGATCTGTTAACGGGGTAGATTGACTATGAAGGCAGTGTCTCTGAATTCATTTGAAACAACATACTTCTCAAGACGGATTTTTTGGAAGTGTACCCTGTAGCACTGCGTGCGGCTGGCTCCGTACGCTATTTTGTATATTCATGCGTTGTCTGAGGTCCAAATATTCATGGTGACTTGGGCGAGAATGCAGCAGAATTGGGATGCGAAAGGAACATCAATTTTCCGCTCAGAGAAACTAATCATGGGAGACGAGCGGCAGCCTATCTCAATGACCAGTCTCTGTTTAAAAAACCCAGACACTTTTTAAGAACAAAAGGGAGCTTTTTTGCTTCCTTTCTCTTCCCCTTTTTAATTAAGCTCAGCATTTTAAAATTGAAAGTGCTTTCTTTTAGTACACTTAGATCTGTGGTGTGCATGGCCAAGTCTAATGAAAGTGTGCTGAACGTGCTCTGGTCTCACGTCGAAAAGCGAGATAAATCCGAACATCCCTGGGAGCAGCGTGGATAGATGATCCGCACCAGCGCTCTCTGCAGATGGAGGCAATGGTGACTTGTTTGTGTCTTCCTCTTGGATGCCCTCCTATCCAAATACAAGACCTTGCATGTCTTCTGTTACCCTCTGATGTGGTAGGAAACTGGAGCTGGATTCACACCAAGCTTTTGTCACAGTGGTGACCGGGTACGCAATCACAGCTGGTTTTGAAGTAATCTTTTAGCTCGATGAAAAGAGTACTGCCAGGCTGTAGCTTCTTTAACGAGCGGCGAATTGGTTTTCCTCCAGGTAGAAACCTGAGCTGCTGATGTCCTCTGTCCGTGGGACTCACTATGAATAACTTGACGTCCCTGTTGTGGCTGTCCCCGCGCGCAGCACGGAGCGCCGAGCTGGGGTCCGTCTGATCGTGCTGCTGGCGTGAGTGGTGCCTCCTGTCCCCGCCGGCGGGGGCGGCTGCCAAAAAGCACATAGAGGCTTATTTCAGCGTTCCCTCTTCAGGCGCTCTGTGGCAGCTGTGGGTGACCCGGAACAGTCAGTAGGGCAAAATAAGAAAGATAAATTGCCAAGTTGGATGTTTAAAGTAGTCATCGCTGGAGGAAAAAGTCTTCCGGCCTCATTCACATCCTGACTGTGAGGAGAATAAAAGCTCAGAATGGATAACTATCTCCCTTGTATACGGAATCAAATCTGATTTAATTTCAGGAATTCGTGCTCGTATGTGTGAGATGCAGCTCTTGGAAAGCCATCTCAGTATGCATCTAGGTGGCTAACGATGTGCACAGTGACCTCCTTGTAGTGAAAGCTGAAATGAACCCTTGGTCTTCTCCTGAATTCTCAAACAACTGGTTCAATGTATTAGTAGCAGGAAAGCTTTGCTATGTTTAAAAAATAAGTGTGTTTTCAAC
Source organism: Anser anser (assembly GCF_964211835.1). Lineage (NCBI taxonomy): Eukaryota > Metazoa > Chordata > Aves > Anseriformes > Anatidae > Anser > Anser anser. Next base: position 7,929,647 of record NC_139738.1, on the reverse strand, counting down.
GTTGACACAGATTGTATATGTGGCTGAGGGTACATCGAGATGTGCGGGATCTGGCAGAGCTCAGGAAGTGTCTCTTCCTCCCCATTGCTCGGAGACTTTGGTCCCACAGCTAGGGTGCCTGTTCCTAGCTCATGTCAGAGTGATTTCTGACAGTGGGCGTCTGGGGGTGAAGCAGATCAGCAGAACAGCGTCAGGAAGGCGCTCTCGTGGCGGTTACGCTGCCGTAGCTGGCTGCGTTAGGGCAGGGAGGGCAGGAGGAGCGCTGTCCATGTGCGGGTCCTGGCACAATTCCCCCGCCCCTGGTTTCAAGAGAGTGACCTGCCTGGAGTGGGTGAGCTGCTGGGGTCGGGGACCTGGACGTGTCTCTGGGGCTGTGGATCCATGGCTGCTTTCCGTGAGGAATGAATTTCAAGTTGTTGAGGCTGGTTGCTCATTCAGACGGTGGTGGTTCACGGCGAGGAGCGATCTCAGTGCTTGGGATGGTCTCGGTGAGGGCAGACGAATCCACTTTATTTTTATGTTCTTCTGGAATACAGTTTCTTGGAAAACCTACAAAACCTTGTAGGAAGACAGGTTATAAAGTTTGTTTCACTAGAGAAGTATGAACCGGCGATCACCGAGACTCGTAAAGCCTTAAGATGGTACGTATTTAAAGTACTTTACAGCATGGCAGGGAGACCATAATGTTATGACTCTGCATTTTCCTCCATCTGCTGCTGAATACATGCAAAGCAGGGCTTGGAGAAGCAAAACTGAGATGGGGATTTACCCTTTCATGTAAGAATGAAAAACCTGATTAAGCAGGAGATGCCCCTACAGTTGCAATGCAAGTACGTTCTTAAAATCGAATCCGACCAAATCCTAAAAGCATTCACTCAAACGAAAAGGCTTGAGCAATTCCTGTTCAGAAAGCATTTAATGCAGCCTATCACCACCAGTATTTTTGAAGAAAATCTGCCGATTGTGCTTTAGGCTGGAAGGAGAGATGCCCTGGAGATGGAATTTGGTGGCAGTGCATCTAGTGCGTAGTAACGTGGTGCCATGCATCTGTGTAGGTTGGAGGAGAAAGAATTGCAGTGCATCGTCATTGGTGTGTGGTTGAGCACGTTCTCTGCCTTGCAGGGCTCCTACAAATTTCTGTAACCTCTTTAGGCTTCTGGGAGTGGTTTTACTGTTCAAGAACAGTCTAATTCTTAAATATTCTGATCTGCTAAGAGAGCAAGACTGATGTGATCTTGCCCTGCATGCGTATCTTCCCTAATCACTGTAGAACCCGTTAGCCAGTTTCAGCTAAACTTGAGGGCAGAGGAGGTGCTCGCAGTCTCAGAGATGCAATGTTCCTGCGCGTTTCATGAAAACAAGCGGTTTTAATAGAGGAGGGAGACCTGATTAGCGGCCCCATGGAGAGAAAAGCTGCAGCGTGCGTACAACCCTTATTAGACATTAAAGAATCCACATGGGAGAGAGGTGTTCCTAACCGTGGGAAAAGCTGCAGCGGGAACTGGCATTTATTGGACGCCAGGGAATTCGACCTCAAGACATGCATCCATAAGAAATGAGTCTTCATTATTACTGCACACAAAGCTGCTTTGATTTTTTTTTTTTTAATAATACGAAAATGTGTATTACCGGTAAGCCCTGCTATGGGTGCTTGTGTACTTCTCCTCGATTGTGCAGAAGTGGCTGCTGGTACAAGTTCCTTACTGACGGAGCTTCTGTCTGTTTGCTGGGTGGCCAAGGCGGCTGTGCTGACGGAGCTTTAGCCCACACTGTTCAGCACTCAGCCCCTCGCTGCGGGACGGTCAGGGTTTGCCTTTTGACCGCGAGGCTGGCGTTGCAGGAGCTGCTGGCTGCGGCGAGGCGCTGCGTGACCTGCTGAGCGCGGGCTGAGGGCTTTTCCCAGCTTGCTTCAGGTGATCCCGGTGCCCAGAACGCGGCGTATTAACACCTCGGCGGTATCCAGATGGTGACTTTGCCGTGAAAATGTAAATAAAATGTCGTAATTAGGATTGACTTTTACTTTGGATCCTAAAATGGAGCATTCAGCTGAGCTGTAAGCAAGAGGCGAGCGCTTATTTCAGCATGGAGTTATCTACCAGACTATCTGATATGCCGAGCGTGTTGCTCTTAAATAACAGGTATCAGAAGTATCAGTGAATGTGCCTATGCTAGCTTTTTAATTTCCTACTTTGTCATCTCTTATGGAGGGATTACGAGAATAGACAAAGCCCTCGCTGTTCTCAGTGCGTGGCAGAAACACGTGCTGTATCTCATTAACAAAACCCCTGTTTGTAGTCAGAGCTGGGAGATTTCCCATAAAATGCTGTTAGGCTAAAGTGAGCAGGAAAATGCAGGATAGGCCTGGGCTCGGCTAGTATTTTGGGCTGAGGGGAGTTAGGGTCGGCGCGTTAAGGGTTCAGCCCCGTCATGTCAGCAGTTTGCCTTAGCGCCGTAACCTCGTTGATGGTTTGTGCTCCTGAACTTTGAGAACTGTTTAAAAATCTTTATTGCTAGACAGCTAGCAAGAATGCCCTGCAGAACTTTATTCCCCGCCCCCCCCCCCCCCAAAGGTCTCAGGGCCAATAAAGATCACTCTAAACAAGTTTTAAAGCATCTAAGATTGCAATCTAGAAAAGCATGGGAGCTTGGTAATTAGGGCGTGTTTCTGAATCACTGCTGCCACAAGGTCTGTTCGCCATACGGTTTGAAAACCAGCACTCCTTGTGATATGGAGAGCTTTTATTTTGCGTGGTTTTGTGAAGGTAAAGGTTTTCAAAGCCTTACATCGTGTGGATTCACCACTCACCGACAAGCTCTCCTACTCTCGATCATCCAGAATGCTACCCCGGCCTCTTGTGATGGCTTATCATTGTAGAAACAGTCATTTTGTGCAGAGAAAGGTAGAAGTAAAGGCATTGAATTTGCTTTATTTTTAGCCATCTTTAACGTGACATAGCAGCTGGAGATAAGGAGCGTCCGTGCCATACGTTGAATCTCTGGAGGCTGCTGGAAGTGCTCCATACGTTGCTGGCAGCTTTGTGCCGCTACCCTCGTCCTGGTTGGTTTCGTCCCTGCGTGCTTCCCCTGAGAACCCTGTTCTTAGAAAACGGGGAAGACGGGGCGCTCGGAGGAGGGTTCCACGGTGGTGCTGTCGGGTTCTTTAAAGGGGCGCGTGCGTGGGCACGTTAGATAAATACTCTGGAACGTCACACTATTTTCACCGCAAGCCTGAAGAGCCAGTTGTTCGGTTTCAAAGACGGGTTGACGTGAGGGATTTCCGAGGTGCTCCGTGCGGAGCGTGGTCAGGCGCCCTTGGTCCTGGGCAGTCGCGTCCAGCTGGTCGCAGTGAGTCCTGCAGCAAGGTCTGCCTGCAAAGCAGCTGCTAGCGAAGGCCGGCAGCCGTGTGTACGTTTCCATGGTCGTCATTAAGCGTTCGCGGTACTGTTTGACAAATTCTCCAGGTTTGAGTGACAGGCTTACAAAGACGAGCAATTGTGGCTCATCAGGTGACGGTTCCCCGCATGCTGTTCATTTCAAGTAGTTTTCCAGGACTGCGGAATTCAGCCTGTTCTCTGTTGAGATTACATTTCCATTAGCGTGCATTATTTTTGTCCCAGCCCTGCGCATGCACTTATTTATGGCCTGCCTCTGGGTTTGCTTTCTGCTATTGATCGGTTGCTGTTTTCATGAAAGGACCCAAACCCAATAATGCAGTCCGCGCGTGGTCCGAGTACCTTTTGTTTAGATTCCTCTGTTCTGTATCTGTAAGCTCTCAAGTCTTCCTTCCATGTGATGATATTTGACCAAAGATATCCTGGTCCTCTGCTGAAGGCATGACTGGAAGCAGAATGCAATTCCAAAGGCTTGTGCCACTTAAAAGCACGTAAATATTTTCCATGGCAAGAAAAGTACGTGGCTATAATGAACATGAAGCACGGAATATGGTGGCACATCGTTTCTTAGGCCTGTTGTCTTCCCTCTCCATGGTCTGCGCCGTCAGTGGCGTGGCAGTGAGGGCCACGGCCAAGCTGGTGGCCCTGGCTCTGAGCAGTGTTTCCTAAAAAGAGCTGGTGGTGGGCCGAGGAACGGTGATCCATGCCAGCAGGAGAGCCCAGAAGGGATGCTCACGGAGGTGGCCTGGCGGCAGGATCCCTCCGGAGCCGGTTACCGGCAGCCTCGGTGCCAGCGCTGCCCCGCCACGGGAGCAAGTGCAGCGCTGGGAGCACGCGGGCTGGCCTGGCGTTACAAATAAGGAGAAGCGAGGCAGACATCTGGCTAAGTATTACTTCAGGTCACATCGTTTTGTTATGAAATAACAGCAGAGGCAGAGGAACGCGATTGGCGGGGGGAAGCTTCGCGCTGTGTGCGCGTTTTACTGAATACTGCAGGCCGTGACTTGCCTGCGCCATCGCATAACCCCGCGCGCAAAAAGCCGCCCGTGCGCTCCCGATGGCTAAAGATAGCTGGCTGTAGTCGAAGTGAACCCAAGTGGATCCAGAATACCCAGACGTCCCCTCGCAGCGGTGTGTCTTCTCAAGTCGTGCCCCTAATGAGCGGTGCAGAAATGAGCACAAGAAACCTGTGTTATTTTTGATCTCGCGATGCGTCTCGCATGCAGGAGTATTGGGCGTAGCATCGTGCCGACTTCTCAACAACAGGTTTTTTTAGGCTGACCTGCAGAATTCTGCAGTGCTGAAAATGGGTGGGTATGAAGGGTTTTTGCAAGCTTGGGGGAGTCAGCATGAGAAATGAGGAGGTGATCCGAATTGAAGTGGGAATCAAGGAAAGCAGTTTAAATTAAAAAAGTGATCGCCCCTCTGATTCCAAGCTACGTTTTCCTACCTTGTGTATGCCATCTTAAAGGAGCTTAACCGCTTCATAAAACCACTCAGCTAAATGGTAATACTGGCTTACTGAATATTTGGCTTTCTTGTCATCCGCCCTTTGTTCGAAACGCCTTTGCTTGAGGAGGGCAGAGGCTGCTCGTGCCCGGGAAGACGCCTGCCGCATGCAGTGAGGAGAGCAGGGCTGCGGCCGGTGGCGACGTGGTGCCCGGGGAGCCGGCACAGCGCGGGCCAGCACCGTTGGCGTGTGGCGTTCCCCAGCCGCCGCGTTGTCTGCCGGTACGGGAGGAGGCTGGAGCACCACGAGCACGCCGAGCGGCCGTGCCAAGAGCCCAGAGACATTTCGGCTGCTTGTTTATAGAGGTGCTTTGATCTACAGTGAATAAACCGATAATGGTTAAATGACGAATTCCTTTTCTTTGTCTGAAAAGCTGGATTAGCGTAGCTTTGTTCAAGCAGTGATTAGCTAGCAACTTTTTTTTTTCTGAAAGGGCCACCAGATTTCTGTTTATCGCGCGGTGTTAAAGTCGTGCGCTGGTAGAGGGGCTCGCTGACATAACAGCCCTGGTGTGTCGGCTGTGGTTCTGGTTGAACTATAAACCCCTCTGAAAACACGGCCCCAGCCTGCTTCGCTACGATACGGGACGGGCTCGGAGCTAATGATTAATCGTCATGAGTTCCCCAGGCGGAGAGGCATTAAAAGCCTTGCTTTCATTAGGGTCCATGGATTCAGAGCTCAGCGAACGCCTCTTTGTTTTCTGCCGGGTCTGCCAGCGATTGTGAAATGCAGCTCGGACGGGGCTGACGCATAGGTGCAGGGATGGGCGGTGCGGCTTTAGAGGAGCCGCTCTGCGAACGTTACCAAAGGTCGCGGCGATGCCTCCGGTCCTCCTTTGTCCCCTCTTCCCAGCCCTTGGGACCCGGACAAAGGTTGCGTCGCGCAATCGGCTGCTCCTCGCAGCGCCTTCGCCTCCATCTTGCCTCTGCTCGCCGTCTGCTGCCGCCTCGCCTCCCCCAGCCCTCCCGAGAGCATCGTTCTCTTGCCATGTGTTGTTCTGCTGCAGTAACCCGTCTCGTGATGCGGCACTGCAGATCTCCCCTCCTCTCCCCCGGGGATTGGATGCGGAGCGATGCGGTCCTTGTCCCAGTGGCGCGGCACCGAAGGATGCGTGTGGTCCCCGGGCACTGACCTCGCCGGGCAAGGAGGACGCGGACCTTCCCCGTCGGCGGCCGGCCTCGCATGCTTAGGGCTCGCTGCGTCTCGCTTTTCTCTTGTCCCCCCATCTGCTTATGCTCCCTTTCTCCTCCCCCCTCCTGGCTCCCCGGCTTGCAGCAAAGACGATTGTCACAGATTATCCCCGGGGCTCGGCAAGGGCACGGTGCAGGACACCAGAGCATGGCGTATATTTGTGGAGCTGGATTAACGCGCCCGCGCCGAGCGGGGTGATTTAGGGCTGTGGCTGCAGGGGAATACAGGAGTAGCCTCCCCCACCCGTTTCTGGTTTAGGGAAGAAAAATACATTGTCCCACATTTCACAGCAGTTTTTTTTTTTTTTAAATTCTTGAAATAGCTGGCAACCAAAGTACGCTTCTCCCAATATAAAATTTGAGCTCTGCCTGCAAGAGGTGTGCATTTGCTGGGTGATTTTGCTGGTAGAGGGGGAACATTGACATTTTGTCTTTTCTGCGCTTCCTGGGCAGCATTAGTTTGAATATTTGAATGTTTTAACACATTTCTGGATCTTCTGCAGCAAAAGAAAATAGGTGAGGTTATAAAATAGGTGAGGTGTGTGTATGTTATAATAACACGTACGTGCCGCGATTTCAAAATTAGGGAATAAAAGAATTATCAGGATAGTGAGTGGGAACAGTCAGAGAGCTCATTTCTGATGTAACTGGCAGGCAGCTCTTCATATTAACTAGGCTCTGGTGATTGCAGTCAGAAAGGTCAATTAGGATTTCAGTTTTTTTGAGGAGTGTTAATACATTTAAGTTTTTTTTTTTTTTAAACGGAAGATTGTAGACAAAGTATGGACTCACATTGCCAGAAACCAAATGTGTAAACAGTGAGCAAAAGGAAGGTACATGTTCGAACCAGTCAGCTCTGTAACTGCAGCATTTAGAAGAAAAACTCAAAGGAAATCAAAGTTAAAGCACTGTCCTATTGCAACAGCTTTTCTTTTGTTTGTAGAGGACTGGCACTGAAATGCATGATAAAGGGGCTTAGGTGATGCTAACTAACACACCTCGTTATTTTTCGTATTTTTGTCTCGTTTGTTCATGGCAATCAGTCTCATTTTTTTTCAGATGGGCTCTTCCTGTTTTCCTTCCCCCTTCTTCCTTTCCTGTTGCTTCTCTCTTTACACGTGCTACATCCAGTCAGGCCCATTTTTTTTTTTTCCTCGCACAAATTTTAGGAACCACGTCCTCTACTTTCCTGGTCTTTCTAAATTTTGCCCTCAAGGTAAGATTTGATAACCTCACCCAGCCTCAGAAGGGTGCAGACTCGGAGAAGAACCTTTCCTGCAGGACCATTATTTGTTCCTTGCTGTTTTTTGTTATAATAAAAAATGACCAGTGCCTCACTTTGGTATCAGAGGTTAGAAAGCTCCTCTGAGAATTAACATTACTGTGCTGGACCCATGAGTACCAGGGCTGCAAGCTCTGCTCTGGGCAGCGCACAGCCACGAGTGCGTCCCATGCGCGCCCCTGCCTTTTTGCATCTAACAAGGAGCTTTTAGACTGGCTTGAACGATGCTCTTGTTTGCACATATATCCCTTAACGAGCAGTGTGCCGTATTTGGTGGAGTAGAAAATCTAGAAGAATGAAGCCTAAATCCAATCCAGATCACATATGAAGTAGAGTAGGTCAGATTGGAATGAGGAGGCAGGTTTTCAAATCGTATTTAAGAATTAGTCATCCAGTAACAATGACGAAGTTTGAAGGTATATGGAAAGCCGTGCATAAACTGGAGTCAGATGCGGGTTCTGACAGCATTTGCTCCTCAGACGGGCGATTGTATTAGTTTTTTTCATGCTGTAGCTGAAAACAGCTTTTCTTGTTTAAGATCTGTTTACATCTGTTCGGAATTGTGCTGCCTTTGGGAACACAAAAAATTTTGCAATAGTTCTTTACACAGTTTACAAATATTTCTTCATTATTTTTTCATTTGTGTATCCCTTTCCAGTTTGCCAGTACATCCCAAAATACGTTTCTTTGCCTCTTTTTGTCATGGATTAACATCTGAAGTCACAAGCCCTTACCTGCTTGGCTAAGCCTGGCTGAGAGAATGACCAAAACGTGACGTGTGGTTCCAAGCTCTTTTAAAATGCTGCCCTGTTCCCCCTGTCCATTTAATCCTCTCTGCTATGAGTCGACGCCAGTATTTGGAGACATTTTGACATCATGTTTTCTCACGTGCACAAAGGTGGTGCCTTTTTTCTCCTGGGCAGCTGCTGACCGGGCTGCGCCCGTGTTGCAGAAACCCTGCGGCGTGCGCTCAGGGCCGGTGGTGCGCTCTGCCACCTCCTGCAACGTCCCGCATGGGGCTGGGCCGGCGGCGGGGAACGTGGTGCGGGGCTGGAGCAGCACCGTGCTGCACGCGTGTCCTGCGGGGTGCTCCGAGCCCGGGAGGCTGGGGCCGGGAACCTGCAGGAGCGAAGGCTGTCGTTTCCGCGCGGGATGGGTTACGTGCAGAGCAGGGCGGTGGAGTTGCTGTGTCAAGGTCATTTTTTTCTCAAGAAGATTGTCGGGATGTCTTTATTTTTACTTGTTGTGACACGGTTTTGTGTTAATTATGTCTTGCTCGTCAGATTAAAAGTCAGAAGGGCTGCTCTAATTGCAAACACCTTTCTATTTCTTCAGCTGCTGTTGCTCTGCTATTATAAAAGGGGAGATCTTGTGGTATGCTAGCCAAAAGAGAGGGGGTTTGAAATTATTCTGGAAAGGGCACTTGGCTTTTTCCCCCCGTTTTGGAAATGCTTCCTCCAGCCTCTGCCGTGTTTTGAGATTGGTGTTTCTGCCATGCGTGAAGGGCAAATGGTTTGAAACTGATGTTGCTTTTTCTCTAGGCAATGTTATTAAATACCGTCTTTTTCTGCTTGCATTAATAGTTTTCCTTTTCTTTTCTTTTCTTGCAGATATGGACGTGTTGAAAGTGTCAAAATACTCCCTAAGAGGGGGTCGGAAGGCGGAGTGGCAGCGTTTGTGGATTTTGTGGACATCAAAAGTGCGCAGAAGGCACACAACTCTGTCAACAAAATGGGAGATAGAGACCTACGGACGGATTATAATGAACCAGGAACCATTCCCAGTGCTGCTCGGGGATTGGATGATACAGTTTCCATAGCATCTCGTAGTAGAGAGGTTTCTGGGTTCAGAGGAGGTGGGGGGGGGCCCACTTACGGCCCCCCACCATCGCTTCATGCACGGGAAGGACGTTATGAGCGGAGACTTGATGGGTAAGTTCCAAGGTTTCTCTAGGCAGGTATTTTGTATTTGATATGGTGAGAAACACAAACTCGTATATAAGGGGCCCCAGATGGATTTAAAATTTTGGGAATTATCTATGTTTCCTATTTTGGGTTGGAAACGGAAGTGATTTCTATCCCAGTGGCTGGTACCTTGTGGATCCATAGAGGATGTTTTCTGCAGCTGGTTGGATATCTACACTTGAAATAAGGTGGTTTTAAGATGGAAGATTTCCTTTGGCCAGCATCGATATTGGAGTTACTCTTTTCTAGAAGTAATGATTCCATTTCTTGGATAATATTAAGGCCTTATTCGGATGTATCCCTACTGCCAGATGGAGTTATCTTACTACAACATGTGGTGAAGTTCTGTATGGAGTATCTTCGGAATACTAGAACCTAAAATTCTGTGAAAGCTTGATGCCTAGTTCTCAGTTCTCACTATACGCAGTTTATATGTTAATTGGATTGTCACCAAAAATTTCCTAGTAGAATTTAATGATACAGTCCCTTGGATTCTACAAACAACACTTAGCCATGGAAATAACGCTTGGATGGAGAAGACCGAAGGCAGCTTGTGATGTTTCCATTTTGGATCTACATCATTTCCAAGTTATTGGGATTATTCTTTCTGATGGTATTGACAAAAAGAGCTGATGGACATTACTAAATTTTGGAAATTATATATATATTTTTAATGCTGGGATAAGAACTACTGCCTTGAATTTATTGGATGGTATACAATCAAGACGACAGTAGCCATGGGGAGTGGATTACTATATAGTCTCTTAAAAAGCTCTTTGCTGCTCCACATTAAACATACTTTAGTTTTTAAGGACGTGGCACTAATAATCAGTTTGTGGATACACCAATCAAAAATGACTGGGCTGGATGGTTACAAAGGCGGATAGAGGATGCCTGCTGGCCAACAGCGATGAGTGCCCTCGTGCATTGGGTGAACTACCAGCTGCTCGATTCAGACATAGGGCTGGAAATTAAAATAATGGATCTATTTAAGTGCCTTCTGTCTCAAGAAAGAAGTCTGGGGGTTTCAGAGTTATGGTTTCAGTCTGGGACTACTTGCTTCCAGTGGAATTTTTTTTTGTCTTGTCACTAAGATTTTTTTTTTCTTGTTGGTTCATCTAAAATATCATTTGACACCCTTGCCCATTAAGAAGGTGGATTACCCCTATAAGAGGGGCCAAAATTGGGGAAGTTATGTTCACAATTCTCTCCCTAGATTTAATTGGGAATATAGGTCGTGTTTCCACACTTGGAAAAGGTTGGTATGTCCTGCCCTGTGTATATTAGCCCCTCTCCTAACCCAAGTCAAACCCTCTCTTTCCACTAACTCCAGTAGTACTTAGTACTAATAGATAAATCAAAAAAGCACTGTAGCCATTAGATTTTCAGCTCTGCTAGCTCCTCTGTCTGTCTTCTGTGTCCTTCTCATGGATAAGGACTTTGTTCTTTTATGTCAGCTATAGCAGTAACCCTTTAGAAAATACTGCTTTTTCTCTTACCTGATTAAATCAGCTTTCACTGATTAACACTTTGTAGGATGCTAAATGCAATCATTTATAAAAATGTTGATCCTGGTCCTTCAAAAGGGGGAGAAAAGAGACATGTTTCTGTTCTACACCCTGAAATATCTTTAAAAACTTCATTGTTGTGAGCAAGAGATGAGGCAACAATGAATTTTAAGCACGTACATACATTAATGAAAATTTCTGTTGCACTGGTTAGGTAGTTTGTTACATATAATTTTTGAGAAAAAAAAATGCAGGCGAGACATGAGTTAGTTCTGCAGAAAGCCTGAAAATGAGTTATAATTGAACAGCAGAGGGTGAATATATTTAGAGGATTAAGGATCTAGTGATTCGTTGGGGAAGGAATTGAACTTCCTGAGATGCTAATTTAAAAAGATTCAAATCTGATTTTGAGTTTATAAAAGATATCTGAAATATTTCTGCCATTTTAAATGGAAGGCAGACCCGTGATGCAGGAGAGGCGGAGGAAGTACAAGGAGGAATTGGGTTATTAGGATTCAGGGGACTGAAGTGACTAATAATTGATTCTGAAGGAAGAATCTGAGAAGGCCGAGAAAAAGGTTGAAATGTCCTTCATGAGATGGATAATTAAATTTTTAAATTAACTTTGGTTACCCTGACATATTTAGAATTTTGCAAGTATTTCTTAAACGCTCAACATAATCATTCCTGATCTTTCATTTTGTGGAGGTAACTTAAAACATACCGTCCTGGTATTTGTCTAAATTAGACTACTAAACCATACGTAATGTTCCTTTAACTTTATCTGTCAGTTTTGCTATGTCTTTATTTGAGAGATCACACTAACATTCTTAGAACATAGAGCTTTCCTTAATTGACATACAAAATGTTTGGAATACTAAAACAAAATGGTCATAGCTACTTCAAACTAGTGTGCCTATAAAGATAACAAATTCTGTGATTGCAGTAACAATAGCAGTCTCAACAAACACCTAGTGAAAAACTTAATTTATACTCTTTGTGTAGGGTTTTAGTATATTTTCCGGGCCTGCATCTTTTTTAGTAGTTACGAATACTTGCAATTTAAGTATTCTGACATCAGTAACCAGGATGTTTCTGTAGGGTATGCAGCTTTAACAAGAGTTGAGCGTAGTTCTCTGATAAAGAGCAAAATCCCCCCTAAGAGGACGAAATATTTTAGAACAGCAACAAGAAAACCCCTAATTTTCTGGGCTTCTGTGTGGGTAATACCACCCCTTTTGAAAGCAGCTTCTTACCTCTAGGTTATGCTTTGCACTGAGGCTTTCATGGCTACAGCCCAATTTATGATGCCATTTTTGCAGAAGGATAATTACAACAGCTCCAGTAATTATGAAATTGAAGAAAAATTTCTGAAGCTCTAAAGCAAAAATAGAAAACAATTGTTTATTGTGATGTTCAAAAACATGAAGTTTTCCTTGTTTACTGCATTAAAGGAAAACAAGCAAACAAAAAAAACCACAACAATTTAAAGGAGGAGTCTGCACTAGAAGGCAGTATTTTGTCCTGTGCAGGCAAGATGCTGGTCATGAAAGCCTAATATGTGTTTAAAACAAAATGATTGCTCAGCTTTATTGTATATGAATATAACTTTGGAGTCAAGTAAAATGTTTTAAGTTTGTCAGTGTTTGCTTGATAGGTTATTGCTCTTTAGTGGAGAAGCAGTCGCAAAAATAAATTCAGTGCTGAAGTGAATGTTTGCATGATTTGCTTTTAGTTGTGCTTGCCCCTTTCTGATTGATTAAATATTTTTCCCCCCTCCTAAATGCAGGGCTTCAGATAACAGGGAGCGTGCTTATGAACATAGTGCCTATGGACACCATGAACGGGGGACGGGAGGATTTGATCGGACAAGACATTACGATCAGGATTACTATAGAGATCCTCGAGAGCGGACTTTACAACATGGGCTCTATTATACTTCTCGGAGTCGAAGTCCAAACCGTTTTGATGCTCACGACCCCCGTTACGAACCTAGGGCCCGGGAGCAGTTTACATTGCCCAGTGTGGTACACAGGGATATCTACAGGGATGATATTACACGGGAGGTACGAGGCAGAAGGCCAGAACGGAATTACCAGCACAGCAGGAGTCGGTCACCGCATTCGTCCCAGTCCCGGACCCAGTCCCCACAGCGGCTGGCCAGCCAAGCGTCCCGGCCCGCGCGCTCCCCCAGCGGCAGCGGGTCGAGGAGTCGGTCTTCGAGCAGTGACTCCATCAGCAGCAGCAGCAGTACCAGCAGCGACAGGTAGGTCACTCGCGGCTGCGACAGAAGTGGCGTTGCCCGACCCAACGCAACCGGTGCGTGAGGTTTGTGCTCTGGGCCGGTGTTGTTTCCTAAGGCACACGGCGAGGAATTGGGAGCCCGGGCTGTGAAAACAGAAGGTGTTTTGCAGCAGTACACTGTTCACTGGTGTAGAAGTAAGCTGGCGTGAAAAGTAAAAAGACCAAGTTGGCACGAAACAAATCCGAGGGGAGCGCTGTTGCCGTTGTTGATTATTTTCCATGGTGGATCCGTGTAGTGTCTGTAAGGTGCTAGCTAGGCGAAATGGGGATGTGCAAACGCAAGGCCCTGCTGAATCCCTGGCTGCTGTCTCCGTACTTGGAGAATGGGGTAATTATTTTATTTGCTTATGTTCAGGCGTAAGTGAATTTTAAGGTCAAGCCACTTTTTACAGGGCACATTGTGAAATATTTTTGGAAATGATCAGTATTATTGGCCAGTTTCCTGTTAATTCCGTATTACCACTAACATTTAAAAGAGTGATCTGTTGCTGTTTCATTCCCCCTCCCCCCGTTTCCTCACAGCAAAAATTGTGCACTTGGAAGATTTTTTAAAAACCCAAGTATGCGTTTCCTAGTGATAAATGCACATCCTTGATTCTGTAATTCTGTCATTTGTGTGGCTTTATAAACTACATACGGGGGAAAAAAGACTTGTAGAGGTAGCCACTGGCTTTCTTTTTGTAATTTGAAAATTCATCTTGAAATGCCTCTGAGATATTTGGCTTTTTGCGGGTAGATCCACCGTAAGAGTGGAAACCGAGAAGTTGCTACTGTACCTGTGAATGTTTTATGCTGTTTGGTGAGGAGCTCTGCTCTTCAGAAGGGTTTCCAGAGTTGGAAGCGTTTCCGTTGCATACCAGTTCTTTTCCAAAACTGAAAATATTTATTAAGTAACTACATGTATCAGTATAATAAATATTTGGTGTTCGATTGTCACTTTGAATGGAATTTTACCGCTGGTAACTCTAATCAAGGTAATTATTCTCATAAAATCTTACGTGCTTGAACATGAACCAGAAGGGTTCGATGGGTTGACACTGGGGAGAGTGTGCAGGGGTGATCCTTGTAGCTACTGTTTTCTCCTGGGTTCAGAAATCCAGGTTCTACCTTGGCTGGAAAGATAAGAAAAAAAGTGGTGAAAAGAGAGGCACCTGCAGAGCGCTGGAGAGGACTTTTGGGCTGCTTTAATGTGTTTATTTGCGACACCTCGCTCTCGATGAGGTCTTAACACTTAGATAAAGACAACCTTTTGTCAGAGATTGTCACACTTAGTACGGCTTAAAAGTTGGTGAGACTTCAGAGATCTCAAAAACCAAGAGAAGATGATTTGAAAAAGAAGGCCTGGTTACATTAAAGATTTAGGGGGGAAAAAAAAAAAACAGGAAAATTTCTCTGTTCTGGTGCTCCTGTGCTTGCAAAGTGGATAGAAGGAAGTCCAAGAAACGCTTAACGTTTATATATTTTTTTCACTGTTGGGATGTTGAGACTGGGTGAAATACTGTTCTGAATTTTAGAGGTCTAAATATTATCCCACTGGAACAAAGTTTTAAGATTAATCAGAAGATAAGCATTGTCTGCTGTGCTCTAGCATTTCATTTTCTTGGCAATTTGTATTTCTAGTAATGGAAAACTGGATGATACTCTGGGAGGAGAGGGAAACAAACATTTTTTGTCATATTAATAAAACAAATTCAAATTCAGTAGAGCAGGTAATAGAATCTGCCAGATACCTTTCATTTTGAAGGATCAGAAAGGATTTTTATGTTTCACAGCAGAAAGATGGATGACAGTAGGCACTTAACCATATCTTTACCTTGTAAAACAAAGTCCCACCTGGCCTTGAAGTCTTACAGAACACCAGTGGACTTTTTTTTCTCTTCTTAGTGCACTTTAAGTTTGGCAATGTGAATATGTGAACCCCTCGTGGAGGTGGAAATGGTCGATTTTGTGACCCTTAGAAATGAATGAGAAATGAATATCAGTCAGAAGTTGCATCAGGAAAATTTTCTTTGCCATGAGGGTGGTTGAGGGCTGGAACCAGCCGACCAGCGAGGTGCTTGATGCCCCAAGCCTGTTGGTGCTCAAGAGGCGCTTGGACAGGGCCCTCAATAACGTGCTTTAACTTCTGGGTAGCCCTGAAGTGGTCAGGCAGGTGGTTTCGATGGTCTTCACAGGTCCCTTCCAACTGACCTGTATTCCATTCCACTCTACTCCGTTCCATTCGGTTCCATTTCATTCTGACACTGAATTGCTCTGTAATTGTTTGTGTTCAAGAACTTTGTTGCTAGAGTCTCTTGCCTTGGTGGAAAAGGCGAGAGGAGTTGTGTTTGCCTAGAGAGGTGGGTCACCCAGCCATGGCCACGAAGTCTTCAGGGACAATTGTTGGGGCCTGTGAAAACTTCAGGGCGTTAAATACTCCTGGGAATTTTGTTTGTGTGGCACCATCCCTTAGGTCCTGTGAAAAAGGAGCAGAAACGTAGTGAAGGAGAAGTCTGGGCTTCATTCCTTGTGTTGTGGTTTTCTAAGAGCTGTGTAAAGTAAATACGATTTCCATTAAATGGTGAAGATTTTCCTGGATAATAACGTGAGGAAAGATGCTCCAGCAGATTATTTAAAAAAGTGAACAAAGCCTTTATTTCATAAAAGTTTGGAGTTGCATTTGATCTCAGCTAAGCTTCATTTTAAATGTATATTCAGAGGCATTTATAGGGGATTTGTAATGGGAACTGCAAAGGAATAATTTAGAAGATAAGACCAGAAAGAACACAGTCAAAATAAACCATGCTCTCTGAAGCAGGGCTTTCCATCTTTTTTGATGTGTGAACCACAAAAAACAAAACAAAAACAAAACTAATGTAGGTGTAGGCCTTTCCAGAAATGCCAATCGCTCAGGATGCTCCGTAGCGTTATTCTCGTTTGTTGCATTTTGCGGCCTCTTGGAAGCCGTCCGCTGGGCCGGGATGGGAGAAGTGCCCTACGGGAACCCTGCGCCTGGCACCCGCGTGGGGCTGAGCGACACGGCCTGCGCCGTGAAGTTTTCTCACGTGAGGTTTCTCATTCCCCACGTGTTACCAGAAAGGGGGGCTTGGGTTTTGTCGATCTCCTTGAAAGAGAAAAAAAAAAAAACCTAGAAAATTGTATTTGCATTTACTACTACTAGAAGCATTGCTTTCTCCATTTTGTTGATTTGAACGTGCAGCACAAATGATATATTAGCAAACATACTTTTTGTACTGTGTCATGGAAAAAGCTGAATATGCACGAAAAGTATGAAATCCCATAGGAAGTAAACCAGATTTTGCTCGTGCCCTGCCCAACCTCCTGAAAGAATCCCCCCTCCCCCTGTATTTTGTAGAAAATGCTCTTTTTCGGCTGCTCGTCGAGGTGTTCTAATGAGCTAAAAAAAGTTCTGTGCATTTTTTTTTGGTTTTGTAATGTCAAATGGCTTTACACATTTCTTACTGTTCCATGTGTTAGTGATTATTTTTAAAGCTTTGCTGCAGCAATGTATTGAATCACATGGCACGGAGAGCAGTGGAACGTTTTGCTCTTAAAAGCTGAGCACACGGTGAAGTGCTGTGCTGAAATGGAATTTAAACTTATTTACAAAATCCTGGCAGAACTATTTGATTTCCTATAGGTGGTTTCCAGAATACGAAAGTGCGAATACTGCATGTGCATGTGGGTGTAAGTTACATTTAAGTGACCTGAGATTTCCTTCTGCCCTCTTTTTTTAAGGTGCTTATTTGGTTGTCTGATGTTGAGGATATTGGAGGATACTGATTTACTAGATGAATAATTGGCTATAGCTTGTACCATAAAGTAGAGCTTTCTGTGGAGTTCTAAAAGCAAATGCAACATAGATGTAAAGTTTCATCAAGATTTAGGAGAGCGTAGTCATTCTTGAAGTGCTGAATTAAAACTGTTGTAAGAAGTTGCAGACAGATGTCTGGAAATGGATTTTTTCCATGGTTGTGACATCTATACTTAAAGTTCTAATGACGAATGGGCAAGGCTTTCATAAAGTAATTAGATGTTGTGTTTTTTTAATCAGATTAATCTGTGATGAAATATTTTCTGGAGCGATGAGTTACAGTTCGGAATACGTATGTGTTATTTTGTGTGTCTTAATATTGAAATAAACTGATGAAAAATGCTGCCAAGAGAATTTTAATGATGGGAAAAACAGGCTCTGTGAACCCTCCCATGGAGGCTCCCATGTATTTTATTTGTTGGGGGGTTCTTAGTGCATTTAAACAACTGAAGTGAAAGCAGAAAGTGAATTTGGTTTCATTACATAATGTGGACCTTTCCCTCCCATTGTCTTCACCTCCTCTTTTCCGCTCAGTTTGTCTGCCAGCAAGTGATGAATCACGGACTTAGAGGGGAGATTTCGGGTTTTTGAGTGGGTTGAGAGATGCCTCTGGTGGGGACAGCTGAAAAATAAGGAGAAGTAAGTTAAAGGCAGCTGTTGAGTCTTGGTTTAATAATCTGTGAGGTGGCCTTTGCTGACGTTAAATAATTGCACATAAATTTTGTACTGAAAAGGCACCGCAGAGATAGCCTGAGTGTTTCGGATCTCTCTTCCAGTAGGGTGAAAAGCTTCAGGGGTTGAGCACATTCCTGCTTGTATGGGAAACAGAACTGGGTTCAGATTAAAAACAAAACAAAAAAATTCCACCGAGTAGAAAGCCTCCTTTTATAATACCACAAAGGTAACAGTAAATCCCAGTAAGAGCCTGGCGAAACACCTCGTCTTTTCCTTTTGTTCACATCCAGCCGTGTACTGCTTTGATCCCTCTGTAGAGGGAAGTGCGAATCATGGAAAATTAAAAAATGTGACTGAAACCGTCTCAGGGTTTTGTCACTGGCTGCCTGGCAGTTTCACTTCGTCCTTCGGCGTTGCTGCTCGTGGCCGCTCGTCTAAATATAACCGGCAGTGGCCTCTCGCGCGCTCTCACCTCTGGGAGCGCGTCGGGTTTCTCGAAACCGCTTTGTGCAGCGGGAGGTATGGCCGTGCTGCGGGGCTCGGAAGACACGCACGCAGCCCTCCCTCAGCGCCCAGCATGCGGCCGCCATGCCGCCCGCGACTGAGGCAGGATCAGGCCCGCGGCCTTGTGCTGAGCGCTGCGTGCTGGCAGGCCTGCCTCGGCCATACTGCGAGGGGCCAGAGGGGCCGAGGGGGGGGGCTCAGTCGTGCCTCAGAACCGGTCTGAGCCGGCGGCGGCCGGCTGGGCCCCGCACTGTGCCGTGCTGTGCCGCGCCGCCCCCGGGGCGGGCTTCCCGCCCGGCCGATGGAAATGGCGCCTGTGGGCCTGAGGGAGCGAAGGCCGCCTCGCCTCGCGGGGCTGCGCGCCCGGCCCTGCCGCTGCGGGTGGGTGGCTTCTGGCCCTGCAAACTCGGCCGCCCGAGGCTCTTGCCCAGCCCTGTGACAGGACCCCTGCGCAGTGGGGCGGGTGGGATGCGGTGGAAAAAAAAAAAACATCCTGAAACACCCCCTGAAATTCTTCCTGTGTAATAAAATCCTTAAACATGTTCACATCGTCGTGTTTGAATGTGGTTTTGCATGCTGCCAAAGAACCGTGGACAGTTTGCTGCAATTAATACCCCCCCCCCCCAGCGGTCCCAATAATAACTGTTAATTGCTGGCTCAAAATAACAGAGCAATTAAGCCCCTTCGTAAATTTGCAGGAGTTGATCTAAATCTGGTCTGTCAGCGTGTGTGTGTGTAAGTTTCGTTTCTGCAGCAGGGCCCAGAAGTTTATCTGCTGCTGCTGCCTTTTCCAAGTGCATTGGATTTCTCTAAAGGCGGAGAAGGGTTGCCCTCTTTCGTTAAATTAATTTCACGTTGGGAGTCTTTAAAGTGCATTGTGTGGGGCTGGAAGCAAAGGAAGAGGGTCCTGCAAAAGTACCTCTGTTATAACAATGACAACTATTTTGATTGTCTCCGATGACTTCACTATTTTGCATCCCATTAAAGAGAGTTTATTTTTAATGCTGTAAGGCTGCTTGCAATCAGATCAGTCTTTGCTTAGCACATTTGAGGTTGAGTACAGGGATGGTGGCAGCTGAATCCAGAACCTTGTGTGAACTTTCCTTATCCTCAGCTTCCTGTGCTGGGGAGGAATACTTGCCGTGTTGCAAAAATGACATTTCCAAATCCCCTGTAGACAGCGGCAGGTCTGCGGGAGCGGGAGCTGGAGTCTGCTGTGATGGTTGGCGATATCAGGTCTTCTACCCTGGTTTTCAGGAACGGCGGGCAAAACCTGAGCCGTACCGAAAGCTTTGCTCCCGCAGGCATCACGGGAGACATTGTCCTCATGAGTTCTGTGCTGCATGTTTCCTTGTCCCTGTGCACGCCATGGGAGCCTGGATTTCCTTCCCAGAGGTGTGCTGAGGCCCGAGGAAGGGCTGGTTTTGTTGGTAGATGGGGTTTGACTTCGGGTTTGTGTGCGCGTATTAACAAAATGGTCACTTCTAATTGCATTTTTAAGGCTTTGATTTCCTTCCAAGTATTTTGCTTAATCATCTTGAGTAGGCTGAGGGAAATAAAGAATTAGCTGAGGTCAGGGAAGTTGAAGCTGCCTGTGTTACTTCTCAGAAGCAAGGCTTAGTCTGAGGGATGCTAAGGGCAGGAAGGAATCAGCCTCCTCTTCTTTTCCTGCAGTACTCTGTAAGAGCAAGGGAAATCAAAACCCCCCAAAAGCCAAACAAAACAGGGAAACCACCAAGTGCGATAGGCTCCACAGCACTGGGTACCTCCCTCTGTGTCAGTGGGCCAGATTCCTCTTTCTTGGAGAGAAATAAGTCTAGGATGTGAATCATGGTTAGAATAGATGAGAGGCATCGTAGTCTAGAAGTGCCTGCTCGTCTACACTGATGATGAAGAGCGTCTAGACAGCTCAGATGGAGACACAGGCATTACAGGCACCAAAAGGTAGGGGAGAGAATTCCCATCGTAAAGACCTTTGGAATAATAAGCAGTTTCATAATTTCTAATGAATATTCACATGGGGGAATGAATAGAAAAAGAGGAAGGCTGTATTGAATGCTTCCTGAAGAAATACCAGTCATTATGATGATCAAAGGAAAAATCCAGCCGGCGTCTATGTTCAGTCATACTTATTTCCATTAAAGCATAGACACGGTGTCCCTTCGCATCTTAAAGGTCGAAGATGCAAATGCAGTGATTTGTTTTTTCCTAAGGAGAATTTTTTTGGCTCTGCCAGAGGTGTGGATGCAGGCACTGTGGTACCTTCCTGGCCTTAGAAACTAAAGGGCCAGGAAAACAGCTCTCTTTGAAGCATATTTGAGAGACCTTGGCATTAACCTTAAAAACAACTTTAGGCAGAACATGCTGTGTGCAAACTAAGGTGACCTGGATGTGGATTAATGGCAAATAAACCTTACTGGGAAAAAACCAGTATATCCCCCCTCGATCGTTACCCATTGAATTAACTGTGTAACTGATGCACTTAGATGTGCCCTCAACTTCCAAGCATCAAGCATAGTCTGTGACTCTGCTAGTGCCGAAACCACTAATGGTGGCATCGGGGTTTTAAGCATGAAAGCTTTGCAGCGAGCGGTTAGATAGCCCTCTGCAGATCCTTACGGTCTGCTGGGAATGCTGTGTTTACAAGTGGAAAGTCCCAGTCTGGGAGAAGTGAGGGCTTCAAAGTTGTATGAAGGGGGAAATAATTTATGTGTGCCAGGGCATAGTCCTAGTTTTTTAAATGTCATTTTTAGTATGACTGCCTGTTTTGCTTAAGGGAAGCAAAAGATGGGTTTCCGAAAGGAAGAAGAGGGAAATGTACTGCGTAGATGGTATAATAATAAAAATTGGAGAACCTTGCATTATTTATTAAATGCTTAACTGATATGAGAACAAAAGTAGCCCTTGGAGTGTTCCTGGCATTAATGAGACTTCTCTGTGAATCCTTCCTTCTTGACAAGATTCTGGTGATAAAAGTAGGGAGACCTGATTTTTCTTTACTGAGACCTGCTGGATTTAGAAACGAACACCCCGTCTGCAACCACAGGTGAAATGTGGAGCCTTTCAAATACGTCTCTTTGAAAAATGTCTTGAGTTCAGTGTGCAGTTCCTCTATTTAGCTCAAGGCAACGATTTCAGCTAGAAGACACTTAAAAATCGAGGATGGCATCAAGAGCACCTTTTGGAGAATCCTTTCTGCGAGAGGGAGGTGGTTTTCAGGGCAGTTTCATCATTTGTCCCGCAGGTGCTTTGTATTTTCCAGATGCCCAGAAACCTGGGCAAAAACCAAAAAAAAATCATCAAACTTCAGGAGTCAGGAGCGTAGTTAAGGTGCACGTCAAGCAGATCCTGGCAATAAGGACGTTAACATAATTTATTATCTCTCGTCCATTTGAGAGTATAAAACGTCAAAGGCGTTTCTAGTCCGCCGTGTGATAACATGTGAAAGAGCAGCATTGTCCTCCTGAAAGTTAATTCCCAAGCCCGAGCAGCACCCAGTCCCCACGGACAAATGGTGCGGCTTGGCTGACTGAGAGGTGCAAAGTGCCCTACTTATTCCGGCTGCTACAGGTTTGACCTCCTTGTATCATCTGACACCTCGTTTGGTAAGAGGTTGCTGCAAGATCTCAAACCCTCAAATTATGTCAGACTTGCACAGTGGCTTTGAAGTTAGTCCCTCCCTAAAATGTTTGTTTACTGCCTGGCATGTCCTGTTGTCTGGATTGTGAAGGATGAATAGTCAAAGAAAGGAAGCTATCAGGTTAGTGCAAATTTTCTGTTCCTCTTCACTTTCTAAACGTGTGCGGAGCTGTGTTTGGGAACACGCTGGGGATGTCCGATGCTGGTCGGTGCTTTGCTGTGCTGATGCTGGCTTGTAAGTTTTGTTTGTTTGGAGGCAGAGGGAAGCAAAGGATGGCTTGTCATACTGTTACAGGAGAAACAAATAGATGCTATCTAACAGCTCATTCAGAAGCTGTTTTTGTTGGTTTTGCTTTTAAATGTTCGGTTTCCCTGTAGCTTTAAAAAACCACGTGGGAAAAAAAAAAAGTTTAATTAAACACTCTGTGCGGCTTGCAGACCATTCCTTGCTGTCCTACAGTTTGGAGGTTTCAAAGCCTGGTCTCTACAAGCCCTGTACCGACAGCAGGCAGGTGGGGCACCTCGGCTTTGTTGGTGGGAATCCCTTGGGAGACCGAAGGACTTCCCTGCTGGCCCCGGCGGAGCCGCCACACCGCCTTGCGCCGTTCCTGCCTGCGGTACCCACGCGGTGCGCGGGGCACAGGTGGAACGGCATGGGGCGGGTGCCTGGGAGGACTAAGGTTAAGGTGTCTTCCTTTGGCGTTTTTCCCTACTTTGGCGTTTTTTCCCACAAATATCAAAGTCCTCAGCCTTGCTTTACAGTCCCAGTTAGCGCAATAGGACTGTCCTAGGCTTTTTGGGGAGGGGGCAGGATGTACCTCTGCATGTGACGGTCAGCAAAAAAGTGCCTTGCACGATGCCTGGTCTCCCAACCGTGCAGAGGTTCAATCACTGACAAACATCGCTGAATTAAGTTAAAAAAGAGGCTCTTTCAGGAGTTGCTTGTTTGAGAGAAACTGTAGGACTGCTCCGCCACGTGACTCTGGCTTAGGTTTGTGAGTGTTTGGGGCTGGCATTACTCTGTGTGGTTGCTTGGCAGATGCAAAGACACATTTTGCCCACCAACATGGTACTAGGCTATAGCACCTTACCTGTTCCAGACAAAGACTGTGATTTTTTTAATTCTGTGGCTTGTGTTTTCTACCCATGAGAATTTTCGCTGAAAGTTCTAGTTTTATTTTTATTTGCATGTGGGCAGAAAATGAAGTAATTCCCAAATATAGTCCAAGCCAAGAGATCCATCTGTTCTTGCATTTTTAAATGGCAAATTAATCCTTAACATACAACTCATCAAATGTCTTCTCTTTTATATTGTATGCCGCCTGAGATCACAGAAGCGACATCATTTTCCCAGGCCTTCCATTTTAAGTCACCCTTTACGTGGGAATCACAGTTACCGTTCTGGATTTACAAAGTGCTCGCGTGCCCCACCAGCACCCTGCGCTCTGTCCCGTTGCTGCATTTGGTCTAAAAAAGGATTAAAAAATAAATAAATAAAGCCTCCAAGATTATTCTTCCTTTCATCTGGTTGGCATTTCTTTATAAGCCCAGATGAGATGTAAGGCAACTGAAATTGTTTCAAAACCACCCTTAGTATACATACGTATTTCTGATGGAGAAGTAGTGCCGCTTTGTCCGTTTCTTTTCCATTTTCACTCCTTGGACAATGGTGACCGTTTTTAGAAGTACTAAACTTCCACGGCGTTACTGTTGTAAATGGAACTTCTATATTAAGCTTTGCGTGTTCCCAGTTTTACTTAAGAGGCATTGTTTATCAGCTGTGTATCTTGGCACGGCTTTCATTGCAACTCCCATCTGAAGAACAATTACATCTGTTTATACGAGAGGACGCACGGTTTCAAAACCGCTCCGGACCCCAGCAAATGGGAATTTCAGCGGGCGGCGATGGGTGTCCGGCCGGCGGCGGCGACGCTCCGCGGCGTGGGGCGAGCGTGGAGCAGCTGGCGGCACCGGGGCTCCGCGAAGGCACGGCAACACTTCCCAGGCCCCCCGGGACGGGCTGCTGGACACGGGGGTCCCTCTGCTCTGCCTGCTGTGCCCCCGCGAGGCTCCACTGACCCCGCGGCACGGGAGAGCCGCGCTTCGTCGTTTTCAGCCGATGTAGGGATAGGCTTTGCTGCCGAGGACGCCAGCCAGCGCTCCGTGTGCTGCCCGCCGATGTCGGGGTGGTTGAGGCCGTTAATTCCCAGGAAGGCAGTTGCCAGTGCTTGTCAAGCGAGAGGAGCTGCTCTGTACTCTTTGAGTAAACAAGTAGTAACATACTAGCACAGGGTAGAGGTGGTGCTCTAACCGGCACTGTGCTGTCCTGGCTCACAGGCAGTAACTTGGAGTAGATTTTTCTTTTTAAGGTGTTTACCAGATGCCTTCATGAAAGCAGTGCAGTTGTTGTTTAGGAAACCGCCTTTCAATGTTGCTTTCTCAGTGTTTTGAAAAGATCTGGCCTCCCGCGAGCCAGGAGATCGAGTTCCTCAAGCTGCTCTCCCGGTGACTCACCGAACGACCTTGGGCAAAGCCCTCGGCCTCTGCTTACCTTATTTTCCATCTGCAATGCAGGGGTGTTAAGACATACCTACCTCACATCTGCCTCGAACTCAAATGTTTTTTGAAAGCTTTAATACGCTCTGAGGTGGCGGTTGCAAAATATTAATTTAGATGTCTACAGATAGCTGGCAAAAGTTGTTGACTTGAACAGCGTTACGGTAACTTTGGCCCAAGGGCTGAGGGCAATTTTTCTTCCAGCCCATGCAAGCCATTCCTCGGCCGCGGTGGTGAGCTCTGCCCCACCGGTGTCCTCCAAAGCCGCTGCGACGGCAGGCTCGCGGTGCTGGCGGCAGTGCGGGGACGTTCCCGTCTGCTCCGACCAGATTTGGGAAAGTTGCATTAAAAAACCCGTCGGGGCAGCCGTGGTGTAAGCGCACGTCTGCGCGATGCACGAGCGGGTGCTGGGCCTTCGCCCAAGGCTTCCCTCGCGAAGGTGATGGTAGAAAACAGAGGCTCCTTGGGCTCGCGTGTTCTCACACCCACTCTTCGGTTTGCACCGGTGGAAATTTAATTGTGGGAACGCCATGGTGCAGAGCGGCTTTGTACTGCGCCCTCCAGGCCCCGACGGCTTCCCAGCAGCGAGTTCTGTGGCTGTGGCTGTTCGCAGAGAAAGCGTTTCCTCTGGCTTTCGGGGGTTTCATTTTTGCTCGAGAGCTGTCCCGCCGCTCCCAGGAAACCTGCGCGTCCCGAGGTGGTGGCCGGAGCTGAAAGCCAGCACGGGGAGCTCGGGCAGCGTTGTCCAGTGGTGGCAAGCTGCCGTGGTGCCCGAGCGGGCTGTTTGCGAGGCAGATAGGCCGATAGGTTCGTAACCAGCGCCTTTTTTCCAGGTTAGCCTTTTTATTCTCGGCTGTACGAAGTTCATCGTACCAACCAAGCCTGGGGACAGAGGAAGGTAGGTGAAGGAGCAACACCAGCGGTGGGCTGGGCACAACTATCAGCCAGACACGGATTAATACCAACGTACGTATTTCAGCGATTGTAATCAGCAGATTATTTAGCTGCAGTGAGGAACCAAAAGGACCCTGCGGCTGTCTCCAGGCTCTCAGAGCACATGGCTGCAGGGGAAGGACGGTTCTGGGGCCGGAGGGCTTCCCGAAGTCGTCCCCGGCTTTCTGAGCAACATCCGCGCCTTTTCCACGGTTGATTTCAGCATGCTGTTCCTCGCCGAAGTTCAGGTGTCTGTTAGACATGAAGATAAAATGGCTGAAGTAAATATTCCTATGGCCTGTCATGGAAATTGTCATGTGCTCTTAATAAGCCAGTCGCTTGATTTGGATTAAAAATACAGTAAATATTGCCTGGAGACTGTATCTTAAAAGCTCACTGGCCAAAGACTGAAAGACCACTGTCAACAGCCTGTGTTATTTGGCCAGCTCAAACATCCAGAGTTGTCATGGCTGTGCTACTTTCCCATGGCCTTTAAACATCGTTTCGTTTCTGTCGATTCAGGATTCCAGCCCAGCAGGAGATTTCTCAAGTCTCCTTTCTGGGTGTGGTAAGGCAGAAAAAGTTAAGGGAAAGAGGACGTCCTAATTGCATTCGTCTGCAGTATTTAATGATCTTCCCCCAGAGCAGTAAATACTTTTTTATCTGCTGAACACTGATTTTTCACGACTGTTTTCTGCTTACGCGCAGTAGGCCCTTTTTTTTTTTTTTCCCCCTGAGTAGGTTGTTTTATCATGGTTGTGTGTTGTTAAATACTTCTGAGGATGCATGCGTGACGTGTACAAACCAAAGTTCCTTGGGTGGCAAGTTTTCAGCGGCTTGAAACGATGCCAAGAATGTCAGGCCATCGCGTCCTGGCGAGCTGCTGCACCCAGGCTGAAGGTACTGGAGGCTGGGGCGAGGGGCAGTTGGTGGAGAGGACGTCGGTGTGGCTCTGTTCCCGGCTCGCCTCCTCTGCCCTTGCATGCCAGGCAGCCGGAGTCTGCTCTGACGCTTACGTGAAGATGTAAAACTTTGTTGTGAGATGGAAAAGCAGGGTTCAGGCTCATTGTGGTACGCACGTGTGGGCTGAGCCCGCCGAGCTGCCAGCCTGCAGCGTGGTAACGACTTGTTACCTCTTGATCGCTCAGTACAAACAAACCTGAGATGTTGGACTCCGTTTTCTGATGACTTTCACCCAGGTTCAACAGCTCCTTTTAGCTCGGACAAAAGCACACCTGTATTCATCACTGCAGATTTGAGAAGTGCTTTTTTCTCACCCACCCGCTGGTGCAGACTGGTGGCGGCGGCGTGGCCGCACAGAACCGCTGCCTGCTGCTCACGGGCGGCTTCGGGTCGGTGCTGGAGCGCAGCGCATGGGCTCTGGCAGAGGGACGCCCGCCCCGAGGCCGTTTCTCCCCGAACGTGGCCGAGCAGCCACCCGGATCCTCGGTAAGCTGGCCTCTGAGCTCTGCTGGGTTACGGGGGATGTGCTCACCAGCATCCAGATCGCTGGAAGGATGCCCAAAGAGAACCCTTCATGTTTTGAGGGTCTTCAGGCAAAGTTCAGCATCAGCAGAAGTGGTCTGAGGCGACCAGCCAGGACCCAGAAGACGACAAATCCTGAATAGCTGAATGACCTGCTTCTTCTGGCTTATTTTTAGGGGTGGGGGGAAGTTTGACTTTTGTGGGAATGGGTTACTTGGTGTTGGCATTGTGTGTGTGTGTATATTTGATGTGCCTTTTTTTTTTTTTTGATACGCACATGTGCAGAGAACGTGGGAAATTCTTATCAAAAGCGTTTTTAGATCGGTGCAGTGTTAGGTAGTGCGGCAGCAATAGCAGCCTGTAATGGCCCTGTACGTCTGTTATTTCAATATACCCTTTTTCATCCAGAAGAGAATCCAGTTTCATGAGCAGAGGTCCTTTAATCTACAGCTAGAATGGCATATGACGCTCTAATGTTTTCTAATGGTTTTCTTTCAGTTAGCATTGATAACTTTTGCTGGGTGTTGGCTGCCAATAAACAGATTTTTCAAATTCTTTTTCCAAACTTTAAAATTATGCATTCAGGATTCTTTTACCGTTTCTCTGGCGCAGTTTTCCCAGAGCTGACCGTGTTACGTCCAAGAAATCTTATCTGGCAGCTTGCTTCTGAAGCCCGTTGACAATGTGAAAAAATACCCCAAGGATCCGTGTCTTCTGGGTAGAGCTGATCAGCGTACAGCACTTCGCAGCTGGTGGCTTTTGCATGCGGATCCTCTCCCATGGCTTAGCTGGGATCTGGAAAGGGAGGGACGAGAAGAAGGGTTCCTGTTATTTCCGTTCCGAGATTACTGTACGTTAACTTTGGATTTCCTGACTAGACTTGGGAATCTGCTGCTGACATCAGCCGTGTGAATAACTCACGCCGGGGAAGGTTGGCCTGTGTTATTGTCCTTAATAGATCTTTCTAGGAGATAATCTGTACTTGGAGATTATTTTGACAGGGTATTGAATCATAGCTGATCTAGGCAGAGTTCCTGATTCCGGTTAATTCTGGCAGAAAAAAATAATCGCTCTGAATATTTTCTGTAAAAGAATTCTGGATCCTTCACCAGTTCTGGTTACGCATTTTTTGAGGGGAGCTATTAAAAAAAACCCAAACATTTCATTTTTACTTTTTTCCTCCTGAAATTTGGCACATGTTCCCCCTGAAAAAAATGAAAAGGCTTTCCAGCGATTTTAGGTGGCTTGGTTTTTTAACTTGCTCTGACAATGGCAGCTGGTTTTTGTTGTTTTTTGTTTTTTCCTTAAAACCTGAAGTTTGGCAGCGTGTTGCCTGCCGCGCGCGTCCCTGCTTCTTCCTGCGTTGTTTTCCACCAAGGCCGCGGTGTTTCCTGCTTGCCGTAACGAGGGTCGTCACCGGAGCTACCGCTGACTCACAGTTCTCGAATCAATCCCCAGAAATGACAATTGTCCCACATTTTCAAATTGCAAAAGGGTCTGGCAGGTTGTGGGATCCCTTGATTGAGCGCAGCCCTGCCATTGACGAAAAGCAGCAGGTATCCTGTTACATCGACTGGTTTGGAGTCGCTCTTTTATCTCCTTTTTGCTGGGGAACAAAGGGAGCGGCTCGCTTTGTATGCTTTGCTCGAGCGCTTTCATTTTTCATACATAAATAGAGCGTAACTTCATCGTCAGTTAGAACTGCAAAATGCAATTACCTGAAAATTAGATATTTCTGTGGAAACGAGACCTGGTTCTGTAGGATGCGTGCACCAGGGTCTGCAATGTCATCTCTGCAGCTACAAGAGGGAGGAGGAAAGGTTTGTGGGCTCGATGGGCTGCAGTGTGCCGGGGGCTGAAACCGGGGGAATTCGGGGCTCGTTTGTGTGATGTGAACCCAGCGCTGCATTCTTGCCCTTGGAGTCTCTGGGGCGCTACCCATAGGGATAAAACCGAAGCAGTGGATTATTAATCGACTTTATCTTGGTGATTAGAAAATAGATGTGTAGATAAACGTTGTGAGTAAGAACACAGGCGTCCTAAATACTTGTAAAACACTGTAGACAATTACGGAAGGCAGATTAATGTTTTAAAAGGGCTCGTAAACTACGCTGGTAGTAGGGTGCGTGTGTAAGGGAAGGGTTCCACGTCTGCCTCCTTGCTGCAGTAAGAGTCATCTCCTTTTAGCTCTGCTTTCCATCTGATTTTGCTGACAGTGAAATCAAAACCCTCTATTTTGCATCGCTGTGATGCCACGATAAAAGCCGGAGTGAGACTCATTTTTGAAGCTTTGTGCATATCTGAGCTCGACGAGAGAGCGTCTGAAATCCTTCTGCTTAAACTTCCAGTTCTTCATAAATTAGCATACGTCACAAGAAAACCCTGAAACCTCCTAAAAGGCAAATGAGGCTGTAAGCCTAAGATGTTTAAAAAAGCAAATTCCCAGCACAGACTCCCTCTCTGTGAAATGTGTGTGTTGTGACAGCTCAGGAGATTAGTTTTGCTGCGTGCTGGCATTCTGCTCCGCTGAGTTTACATGGATGTTGAAGAGCAGGTTTTCCCGTGTTGGGAAAAGGCTGGGTGCCAGAGCGCGAGAGATCGCCGCGCAGCTCCTGCGCTTGTGCCGGTAGCGAACACGCTCGGGGAAGACCCGAAGCCCTTTTCCTTGGGATGTTCCCGGCCTGCCCCGAGAGCTGCCGATGGCTTGAAATGGAAGCAGGTGTCAGAGCTGCTGTTTTAACACGTCTCTTACGTTCCCGCGGTAGAATTTCCTTAGCTGGTTTTTCGAGAGGTAGCCTTGCTAGAGGAATTTTTAATAAGTTATCTTCCTCGAGTTGGCAAAGGACAGCGGTTTTCAAAGTGGCTTACAGGGAAAGGAGAAGCCGCACTCTGATTTTAATATTCTGGGAACATCCCCTCGTGCAGCTTACATATTTCAGTTCTGTGTATTTTTAAAGCTGGTCTGGTTACAAGGGGTTCTGTTTTTCTCTTCGAGACCCTGTATAACTCACTGTCAGAGGCTTTATTTTCATTCTGCTGTGTGCTATAACTGTATGACACAGCAGCTGCAATTAACTCTTCCATCAATCTCCTATTCACACAGCAGAAAACCTCTGACTTCCTCTTGAATGATTATATCCATGTTTCTTCAATTGGAAAAGTGACGAGCCTTTCCTGAAAGAAAGGGGAATTGTTCTCGCTGCCATTTTCTCCTCCCTGAAAACTGAATAAAGCAAGCATGATTTTTTTTTCCTCTGGAATGTCTCAGAAAGTCTCGATCACTTCGGAACACGTATCCCTGAAGCTCCCTGCACGCGGTGGAAGTTAGTGGCACGGTCCCGGCTTCCCAAAATAAAATTGTTGTAGAATTCATCACCCTCCTCGGCTGTCGTCTCGGGGAGGCGCGGGGCTCGTTGCTCGGACGTCTGACGGTGCTACCCGCAGCCGGTCTTCTCCCCAAGTGGAGTGCTGTGCTTTTAACAGCTTGTTCCATATTTTAAACGTCGTCATAAAAAGGCTAAAAATAGCCCGTTCCCATTTTAAAGCTCCGCTCAAACAGAAATTCAATGCCGCCACTTAAAAGATACAATCTTAGCAAAGTCGAATATTTGAAATGTTTGGAGAAGTGCGTGGCCAATGGCAGTACCGGGCAGAAATGCATAAAGGGGCAGAGGCTCGATGAAGCCCTAAAATCTGTTTTAGCTGCCCCAGGGGAATGGTGCAGCACGTGGTGCTGCTCTCAGTTTGGAAATTATTTTCAGATTCTCTCCATACACATCCTCTGACTGTATTTGTGTTTTAAAGGAAGTTTCTCTACTGTTTGCCAATTTGTTCCACAGTGGCAGGGGGCGGTGGTGTCACCCCTGGAGAATACCGATGGCTGGGGAACGTGGGGCCAGTTTTGTCCTTTTTTTCCCAAAACGCTGTAGAGAAAAACTTGACTTTTCATGAGGACCTGGGGTGGTAAAGAAGTACCAGAGGCGTAAGGTGGGGGAGCAGAGGGAAGGGGATAAACGGGTGAAAGATGAACGGTGAACTGCAGCATGCCTTGCTGAGGAGCGAATTAGCTTGTTCACGGCCTCAAAAAGCCACAGAATGAAATCACAAAAATGATTCAAAACATGAAATGGTTTCCCTAAGAAGAGAAAGAGTTAATTGGGGTAAGGTAAAGAGGGAATGCAACAAGCCCGTGAAATAATGTAAGATGGAAAAAAGATGAACTTGTTTATCATTTCCGACACAATACAGAGACTTAAAAATTCAATCGAAAGCAGCAAATTTAAAAGCAAGCCTGTTATTTTTGTACGTGGCAGATCCTCCCCCCCAGCATCCAGGCTCGGAGTTGAAATTCCAGTGGAATTTTTAAGAAAGTTGCTCGTGTAATGGAGAATCTCCAGGGTTATGTCAGACAAAATTATTTTTAGCAGTGATACAAGCCCTCGTGCCTCAGGGAAGGAATCAGCCACTGAAGAAGATGACGTGTCCCCACTGGGCAAGCTTTAATAACATTATTCTCTGTATTTGAGACTCCTCCGCGAAGCATCTAACGATCGGCACCGTCAAGAGGCGGCGGGTTCGATTGACTCGCCACGCGATGTGATCCACAAACCCCGTTCTGTAATTACGGGTTGTCAGAGACGTTCCCGGGTCCCAGCTCCCCGCGCCCCGCCGCCGCGGCCGGCCGGCTTTGCTGCTTCCCGCGCATCTGCCCCGGCTCTTCTCCTCGCTGCGCTGCTCCGTCGCGGGCGGGCGAGGGGCTTTGCGGCGTGCCCTCCGCCTTTCCGCAGCCTTCCCACGCAGGCCCGGCTGTAATTCCAGCCCGCCTCGTGTCACGGAGCGTAACGGGAGCCGCTGACATCTTACCCGTATTCCATTTCCGTGACTGCTGGGAGAGCGCGGCGCGGCTGCGGCCGTTCCCCTGCTGCCATCTAAGCAGAAAACCCAGCGGCAGCTCGGGTGTTTTGCTTTTTAATTAAAATCCCTTTGTGTCTCCGTGCACTGACCTGCCGTTTCCCTTGTGCTTTCCGCAGCAGTGACTCCAGCAGCAGCTCGAGTGACGAGTCCCCAGCACGGTCTGTGCAGTCGACGGCGGTCCCCGCACCCGCGTCCCAGCTGCTTCCGTCTCTGGAGAAAGATGAACCCCGGAAAAGTTTTGGGATCAAGGTTCAAAATCTTCCAGTGCGCTCAACAGGTAAATTCACATGCGGCAGTGTCTGTACAAGGTGCCAGAAAAAGGGGAAAAAAAAGTAGGGGCAGGTTATTGACTGATTAAATAATCTTTTTTTCTGTGTTCTTGGTGTCAAATGTGTCTTTTTAAACTCTTCACTGTTGAACAGGAAAATCAGAATATAGTCTGATGAGCCGTCTTTTAGGAAACTTGGTTCAGGGTTATTGCTGCCATAGTAATGTAATACAGTTTGGTGAGGTACGAAAAGCATTGAGTTATGAATGATGCTACATTTAAGAGATTTCATTGTTACTCTGCTAGAGGTGGAAATGCCGGGGATTTATGCATGTTTCAGGGCTCTTCACTGAGTTTAAGTTCTGAGTGCCTTGGACAGAGGAGCATACCTGCTGGCTTTTACAGCTTTTGCCAGAAATTTAACTTCTTGCATCCATGAAAGCAAACATAGAGGCACTGGTTAGGGATAAAGCTACCCAGTGCGTTCCCCTTTGTTTCTCCCAGTGTCACCAAGCTTAAGCTACTGAGGCAGAAATTTTCCACATTTTTTTCTATTTGCTCTTGTATCACCATAGCTTTGTACTGATACAGTGAAAGAAAAATACTTTTTTTTTTTTTTCTGAACGGTTTCTTTAGGCATTCTGTTGAGAGACAAGCAGCATCCATGCTTTGAATGCTGGAACTGATGTTGGGTTAGAAGGTTGTGCTGTGTATTTTTTCATCTCTGTGGAGAAAAATGCAGTCTAGATTTGGCTACAGGTCTTAAAAACGTTCTGATATCCATTGCTAGGTGATGTGGAGAAGGGAGGATGGAAGGAAATTTATGCAAATGGAGATGTAACAAAGGCCGGACAGGAATGGGCAGAAAGATTAGCCTGCGAGGAAAGAGCCCGGGAGAAAGTTTAGGGCAGCTTTGATCAGGCTCCTGACGCGTAGATGTCCCAAGGCGATAGCACATAGGTTCATCCCCCAGAGCCCTGCCTCACTTAGAGCAGAAGATGGATGCTGCCCTGGGAAGGAGTGGCGAGCGACAAGAGAAGGTCTCCTGCGTCCCGAAGCCCTCGCGGAGGAGCGGGGAGGCGTGCGCTACGTGGGGCAGGGGTGGCAGGGCCGTGCCTTCGACGAGGCAGCTGCGTGCTGCCTCCGAGGACGGGCGTCTCTCGGCTTCTGCCTCGGTTCTCGTGCAGTAGTGGGAAAATTGCTTAATTAGTGACCATCTGTGAGAAACCCCACGCGGCCCCAGCACTACAGCTACTGGAGCTGGTGCTTCAAAACACTGCTGTGGATTTCCCAGGGGAAAACCTGAAGCATCTCGGATGTGTCACTTGGAACTGGTGGGAGGTTCTGACCGTCGCTTCTCGCCATGCCTCAGTTTCTTTTTTGCATCATGTGAGAACTTCAGGGTTTTCTGTTACGGTGTTGAGCACTGAACAGTGCATGGTAAATAATGTGGGAGACCGCTCACTGAGGAGTGTGGACGGTTGCCCTCCGCTCCCTGCACTGAACAAGGGAGAGATTCCATAGAAAAAAAAGAGCATGGGGTCATTTGGAAAACAGTCGCAGCATAATTCACGTATACACAGGCTCTGGCTGAATCAAAATAGCATGTCTTAACTTTGTGAGCAGCATACCTTGCAGCGTTAATATTCCTTCTGTAGATTTTTTTGCTGTAGTTCCTTGAAGTGACATGAGGTACATGCCCCACAGATACTAGGCAGATTGTGTGAACGTTGTCAGGTGTTGCAGAATCACATGAATCTGCCTAGTTAACTTTCTGAATTGACTGAACCGAATGCTGTATAACTTGGGTCTCCATTCCAGATGCCTCATCCTGCCTCTGAGAACTGCTCTACGCAGTATCTGTGTGTTTGGTGTATGCCTTTGGTGGTGGGCTTATTAAGGAAATAACACTGTTTACTTTTTCATTTTGAAGTGGATTTCTCCTAGATGTGATAACTGTATGCCTATCGGCTTCAGTGATGTAAAATCCTGCACGGGCGGTTTTCTGGATTTTAAAATCAAGGCAAAGAGAAGGATCAGCTTTTGACACAGGCAAAATTAACATTCAAAAATAAAAAGGCACTTCTGTGGACACTGAAAAACTAGAAGTCACATTTCATAAAGAATAGCAGATTTCTTCACGTCTTTTCTGGTGCTATTAAGTTGTTAAAAAAACACATGTTTTTATAGTACTAATGTTTGCTTGTTGGTTTAGATACAAGCCTTAAAGATGGACTTTTCCATGAATTCAAGAAGTATGGAAAGGTGACGTCGGTGCAGATTCATGGGGCCTCTGAGGAGCGGTATGGTCTGGTGTTCTTCCGACAGCAGGAAGACCAGGAAAAAGCGCTAAATGCCTCAAAAGGAAAACTCTTCTTTGGCATGCAGATTGAAGTAACAGCCTGGATAGGACCAGGTAAGGCCCCATGCCCTTCTTGCACTTCCACTGGATGCATGACTGCTCCGGGCATAGTCACTGCTGTTGCAAAGAGGCAGCATAGATGTAAGAAATGTTAAAATCGCCTTCCTGCAGAAACATAATTTCAAGAAACTGGGAAATACGCCAGAAAAAATTCCAGAGCAAGGAGAGTGGATGCTCTTAGGTTAAACGGGGAGAGAATTCCAGTCTTAAACCTCAGAGAAGGAAGCCTGCCACCCTGTTAAACCGTGGGATCTGCTGGCTGCCGGAAGAAACAATCAGATCTTCCGTATCTCTGTGGAGTGGAAACCAGTAGGTGATGTAAGCATAGCACTGAGTCCCCACAGCCTTCTTTTTTCTGCTTTTGATTAAAACAGCTAATGACGGCTGAATTTATGAGGCCTTAGGCAGTGTAGTGCGAATGACCAACCAGTGAAAGCTGTAGCATTGAGCACACGGTTTTCACTCTGTACTTCAATTGTTTGTTTAAAAATTGATTTGTGAAAATAACCTTTTTCCATTTGCTGTTCCCCAAGTACAGTGCAGCCTTATTTGAATTCTTGACAGACATTGATAAGTGTGAAAAGAATAACTTTCTAGAGAAGCAGATGCAGAAGGCAGCTACTTTTCATCTAAAGGTGCTCAGTGCTCATCCAGTGGCGTGATGTAGACCTTTCAAACTCCACATAAATAACACAGTTCAGAAGTATAGTACTACATTATTTTTGTCAGAGACATTGGTTAGTCTCATTCAGATCGTATCTGCTTGTCAGGAAGTAGACTTGAACAAACAAATCAACACGAAACAAACCCACATGAAAAACACCCCAGTGCATTAAAAATTTCTCACTCTCTTTTGCTTCTAGAAACAGAAAGCGAGAATGAATTTCGTCCTTTGGATGAAAGGATAGATGAGTTTCACCCAAAAGCAACAAGAACTCTCTTCATTGGCAACCTGGAGAAAACAACAACCTATCATGACCTTCGCAACATCTTTCAGCGCTTTGGTGGCATAGTGGTATGTGAATTCTTTTTCTTTATTTTTTTCTTTTTTTTCTTTTTACTGTGTAGGGTATTATTGCACATTCTTTCTGTACAGACGTGTAAAATGCTACGAGTGGTGGTAAATCATGATGTCGATGACAGATAATTCAGTCCTTTTATAAGAATCTGAGTCATTCGTCTTGCTAGAATGTACCTGAAAGCTTTTCTTTGCATTTTGAGTGAAATCTTAGTGCAAGTGTATTGAGGAAATAACTTAGCAATAGAAACAGTCTTGGGAGCGTTCGTAAGAGACAAATCTTTCTGCTAGCTCAGAGGGTTTGCAAAAAAGCATAGCTGGGTAGTTTGGATATAAATATGCCTAGCGTTACTTTCACATTTAATCAGTAGGGCTCTGCGAAGTCTGCGTTTCCTGTTGATTTCTGAAACAAAGGGTTTAGTTGCTGCATGTGGCAGTAGCCATCAGCTATGACAGTCTGTTCGCTGACAATAGGGCAGAAGAGGCACTGAGCAGATGGATCGGTGATGACACATGCGGGATTTGGGTTTTCAGCTGAGCAGGCTGATCTGCATGAGATAGAACAGCAATCTTTCCCCTCTCCTCTCCTCACGCCACTTTCTATCAAGTCATATCAATATTGCATTTAAGAGAGATTTTCCAGAAAAGTAAAGTAATTATCTTCAGTGAGTATAATTAATTGAACCTGAGCTTCTGCACTAATAGTTTATTCTGTATACTCACTGTACCCTTCTGGTGGCTGTGGCTGCCTTATTTGTTCTGCGCTTAAATATTGTTGTCACTGTTGAGGTATCTGTAAAAAGAGGGGAGGCATGCTTCCACGTATGATGTGGGCAAACAAAGAATTTAGATTTTGTTATGTCTGGCAGCAATTGTGCATCCTGCCTTTGCTGTAATCTTGACATCAGCACTGATTTATGAATTCACGGTGTCTGTGGCTTAAACCCTTTTCTAATGTTATACCAG
Source organism: Anser anser (assembly GCF_964211835.1). NCBI lineage: Eukaryota > Metazoa > Chordata > Aves > Anseriformes > Anatidae > Anser > Anser anser. The sequence continues at coordinate 7,893,303 of NC_139738.1, read as the reverse complement.
CTGAGCTGTCCTGATAAAGATGCTTATCAGTAGTAGTTCACTGTCTCTTAAATTGGTTTTTCTGTGAAATAGTGCTGTATTGTCAACATTATTAATCGGCCAGAATTCAGCAGCAGTGCTGCCCTGCAGAATTTCCATGAAAACTTACAAGCTTAGGTGCAAAAGGGACTAGCTTTATAACCTTTCCAGTGGATAGTGAGCAAAGTAATGGTGTTTTATTTGCCTGTCAGAAGAAATTGCTTGCCTAGGGTGAGTGGTCAGGTATAATTTGCCACAGTTGCAATAGTGCTACTTCAGACACTTGGAAATGTAGTCCTCCATTAGTATTCCATTTAAATCATTAGGCCTGGGCTATCGAATTCTAACAGTTGTGTAAATCTCCCTGTTTACTTCTGTTCTCCCAGCTAAAGAGTTCTTGGGAGAGACCTTATCAAACCGCTGCCTTGTCCCTAAATTTATTAACCATGAAATTAGTCTGTCCTGAATGCTGGAATGTTTGCTCTTAAATTCGTGTGGTAGCATTGGCATGTAGCTCACAAAGGAAGCTTGTGCTATTTAAAAAAATAAAATGAAACACTTTACCTTCTATTTTCAGCTCAGAATGAATCATAACATCATGAGCTTGTTCAGAGGCTTTCGGTACATTTGCCAGTACTAGTTCTGAGCTTGAATGTTAACCAAATGTCAACTCCAGGCTTGCTGTTTTCAAAAAATCACTTAAAAGGAGCCTTTATTAGGCTTCCACAGCTTTCTTGTGACTGCACCTACTTTTGAATGGGCCCGTGGTGCCTTAGGATCCTTCAGTGATTTCACAGTGCTCAGAATTTTGGCTCTATTTTGCCTTTGCCACATGAGGGCCAGGTCAGTTCAAGAGATGCGTCCAGCATCACTTTCTGCTTCTAGGAACAGGATGCATCGAGTTTATTTGGAAAAAAGGCCCTGCTTGGCTCTTGGATCAGAAATGAGGATTGGAGCAGGTTGTTTTTTTTTCCTCTTGAGCCTTTACAAGCAAAAATTAATATGTGTTTCTTTGATTCTGTGTTGTCTCTTCTTGACATATTAGCAAACCAAAGCTACTGTTTGTTGATCAGGTCAGGCTTACTTCTGCGGGGTTGAATTCTGCATTATGAAAATTCTGCATTATGAAAAGCTGTCCCTGCATCAGTAAGGATTTGGTTTTACCACTGAATGAGATACAACAGAGCAGCAAAGTTTTTTAACAGTCTACTAATGTTTAAATCCTCTCTGTGAAAGAAACATTAATTAAACAGAGAGTGTTGTGCCATGTGAGTCTCAGAAAAAAAAATCATTTAGATTCAGTTTACGTTGTTGAATCTTCTTTTTCGCCTGTTGCTGACTGTCGATTGCTTTTTTTCCCCAGGATATTGACATTAAGAAAGTGAATGGTGTTCCTCAGTATGCATTCCTGCAGTACTGTGATATTGCAAGTGTGTGTAAAGCAATTAAGAAGATGGATGGGGAATATCTTGGAAATAACCGGCTCAAGGTAAAGAAACCCTCCCACGGACTGTATCCTTCTCCCTGCTACTTTTGTTTGTGGCATCAGAAGATATTTTGCATCAGCTTAGGCTATGGAAGTGAGATGTTTTTTTAATGCATAGGTCAGATTACAGTGTGACGTTTTCAACCACCACCAGATTTGGGATTAATCAGCACTGTTGCTGACTGTCTCAGCAAGGAGGCCCAGATTGAGCAGATTTGGAGACTGACATTCTCTGGCTTGCAGAGGTACTCGTACTCCTTGAAGGCAGTGCTGGGAAGCTGTACCACTACTGACGATGAACAGAGGCTGTCAGTCCCCAGAGCTGTCAACCTGTCACCTTCCAGAAGCATTCAAATTGTACAAGAAACAAATGTTGTCAAACATTGTATTTGTTTAAGCATGCAGAATTATTTTCATTAATTGCTATTTGATTTTTGTCTTGCTTGCACCTGCGCGAGACGCTAATTTTAGAAAACCCATACAGATGACTAGCTTTCTTCAAATAACTCTTAATTAGGCGTGCTCTGTTCAGTTAGTTTAACACTTGTGAATTGTACTGATGGAAGTTTTGCCCTTTTGTGTTCAGCTGGGTTTTGGAAAGAGCATGCCTACAAACTGCGTGTGGTTAGATGGGCTTTCTACAAACGTTACGGATCAGTATTTAACTCGACATTTCTGCCGATACGGGCCTGTGGTAAAGGTAGGTGGGAGGCTTTGGTGTCTGGTTTGAAGTTGTTACTGTCTTCCTTTCTTCACATCCTGTCCTTTCAACCCCAACTGTCCAGGGCTTTATGGCTCAGATAGAGAAATTTTCTCTGGGGTGTAATTTGGCCTACAGGGATCTCTAGCTTTGCATCCTGTCGATCTGATACGTAGAGCAGTCTCTGCTGGTGTTTGGAGTGAGCCGAGATAACGAGTAGTGGAACCCACTTGTTGCTCTTGTGCAGTACAGTCTCTCCCCAACAAAATTTATCTAGAATGCTAACCACTGTAGGAACAGCAACCTAATTACCTAGTTATACTCATGCATGCTAATTATATAATTAGACACGACTATATTTTTTCATTAAACCAAAAAACGACTTCTTAAAAGCAGTTATGGTACTCACACTAACACAGGCATGTGAAAGAAAAGAGAAAGTCAACGACCGTGCAACATGCCCGCATTACACAGCGGGGGCACGTTCCCTGCATGCGGCCAAGCCCCGCCGCAAGCAGGCGTCAGAGATTTGTGCGCATGCTTCGACTTAAGCATGTGAGTTGTCCCGTGCGTTTCTGTTGGACAGTGATGTGCTTAAAGTGGGGCGATGTGTGCAAATCTTCGCAGGATCAGGGTCTTGCCTCCTTAAGAATTTGTGTGGGTTTGTGTTGCAGCTTTGACATTCTTTATTGTAGCTGTTGTTGCTTGAATAATAAGTCTGTGTTGCTAAAGGAAGCTAATATTTGGAAATTGGGCGTTTAGCAACTGAGTGGTACTGCAGACTGTGGTAACAAAAACTGTTTCCATTTTGTGATTAAATGTTCCCTTTACCTTTTTTCCCCCCTAAAACGTATTGGAAAATTTTTCAAAAAATAAAAGTAAACAAAGCAAAACTACAAAACTCAGTCACCAGAGAAAAAAATAAAAGTAAAATACAGAAAAACAAAATAAAGGCATAATATACCTCAAGCCACAATATCCACAATTCAAAGCAGTCCCGTGTCCTTTATTGTCTCTTCATAACAATATGCCTCATCAGAAAAGAATGGAAATTTACCTTGCTAAAAATTATTTTCTTACTGGTATCCTCATGACTTAGGATTTTGTTGGGACTGACATTAAGTCCTGTGGATGAGGCTCTTATTTGGTTTTTGTTTTGTTTTTTTGTTTTTTACAGGTGGTGTTTGACCGCTTAAAAGGCATGGCCCTGGTTCTCTACAATGAGATTGAATATGCACAAGCAGCTGTAAAAGAGACCAAGGGGAGGAAAATCGGTGGGAATAAAATTAAGGTGTGCAGAATGACCTCCAAAAAAAAAAGAAACAAATTGTATTTAGGCATTACCCCTTAAACGCTGGCATTTGCAGACTGCCAGTCAAAAGGAATATTTAGTGGGACAAGTATGTCCCAGATATCTAAGGCTTAAACGATTTTTATACTCGGCTTATCAAGATGTTAGGGTATCTTGAACTGTTACCTACAAAGCCTCTTCCAGTATTCTGCCGTTTGTTTTGCTGAACTTGTCTCTCTAAGCTCCTGAGTGTTGGTGTCCGTGTTACTGCCTCGTTCACCCGAATCCAAGGCAAGCTCTGTCCATTTTTATGTTAAAGAGTGAAACCCGAGGGCTCAAGCTGACCACAGCCATGAGGCGACAGCTTGCTGCCTGTCAGCTGCTGGTGCCCGTGGTGGCCTCGTCCTCGTGGTGGCCTTGTCCTCACGGTGGCTTCATCCTCGAGGCGGCATGGGCACGGCTGCCCAAACATGCGGCCTGCTCTAGTGGTGGCAGCTCCTGGCTCGTCACACAGGGGAAAACGTGCACTGCTCTAAAAAATGGATGGAAAGTAGTGTTTCCTGGAGCAACACTAAGCATTGACAGATTCCGCTTGGATTTGGGTGAATGTGGTAAAACCTGTTACAAGTGTCCCATCGGTTCCGCTAAGTGGGGACGTGAGGTGTCAGCCAGCCCTCTGAATCATCTTCTTCTCCTCCTTTCTTCTCTCCTGAAGAGTGGGTAATGATTTCAAGCGTAATCTCTCATCTGGTGCATTAACCTAGCAACTTCACACCCCTTGGGGTTAGGAGTTGGATATACTATAGTTTCTAAGTGTGGTGGTTGAACATAAGTAGCCTTCATACGGGATAAAATATGTGGCCATTTAAAAAATTCATATCCTGTGTTTGTGGGTCTTGCTACTTAGCAACTTTGGAATAAGCAACACCCTTAATGTGTGTATGTCTGTTCTCCATTGCTATGGCTTGATGAATGTCTAGGCTGATTAAAAAAAACCCAAACACAAAACCAAAACAACAAAAAGCCCCTAGAACGTTAAAAAAAATTGCATTATGTGAAATACACTACCTTAAATCCATTCTAATCCTTTATTTTTGGCACCAGCTATGCCATTAGCTTCTTAATGTTGTCACACTTGGCTAGAAAACAGCCAATCTTCGAGCAGCTAGAATAGGGAGCTGCAATTCAGGATGCTTGGTTCCTTTCCCATCCCTGCTGTTGCCTTGGTATATAACCCCAGGCAAATAATGTACAGCCTGAAATGGATTAATAATACTGACCTGCCTATAGCACCATGCTGAGATATAAGGGACTTTGGAACTTTAAATGGAGTTGCAGCATTAAAAGCATCAATGTCATGATAATAGTGTGTATTTTTCCTGCTGGCTTACTGAACAGAAGCTTTTCATGTGCTTCTGGTCTTGCAGCTAAAACAACATACCCCAGCAAGGAGGTAATTATATAGAGATCCACACGGCTACACTGAGTTAAGAGGGAAAGATCTTTTTTTCCTGGGGATGCATAGGGCCAGCTCTGAGAAGTGTTTGGCCTTTTTTCGTTAAATAGTATCATTAAATCAGTTTCGTTAAAGAGTATCATCCCCATTTTCAGTTCTGCTCCCATGTTCAGATTTTGCAGCAGATGGTGAAATGATGTTAAAATGGGTTGCTTCTGTCACTGAACGTGATTTACCTTTTATTTTTCAGGTGGATTTTGCAAATCGAGAAAGTCAGTTGGCATTTTATCATTCCATGGAGAAAACGGGTCAAGATATCAGAGACTTCTATGAAATGCTGGCAGAAAGAAGGCATGTGTCTAATACTTTTATTGCAGTCTCTTACTTTTCCAGCATTGCACAATTAAACTTTTTTTTCAGGCTATAATCATTAAACAAACATTTGGTTTTGTTCCTATCAGCTTCACCCTTCTTTTTAAAATTTTATTTAAAATATTCTATTTGTGTGTTTTACCTTCTCAACTTTTTTTTTTTTGTTTTTAACTTGGTTGGCCAGGCTTGAGCTGCACGTGATAAAGGCAGGCAGGAAATCACACATCTGAAGTGCAGTTGGTAACTAAAATTTGTATTTAGGTGGAGGTTTCAGCCATCTGCATGATGTACATTTAGTATTTAGGTTACGGTGATGGGTCATCAGGACACAGCTGTGAGTCATTCATCATTTGCTAAGAATGCAAAGAATAGTTTATCTGTAATGCCTTAACCCATACCCTCAGGAGTAATGTATATGTTAACAGGTTATGTATATAGTCTGATAAGCTACTGCTGCTCATCTCTTAAGCAGAGTAAAATTTAGTCTTCCACCTACTCCCTTCAAGAGGTCAGTTTGTTAACTTGATAAACAATAAAATACAATTGAGGGTGCTTTTTTTTTTTTGACATGAAAAATGTATTCTGTGTTGATGTCCTTCTGCAGCATCTGTCATGTTGGTGTCTGGCCATTTTGTGTAGGCTGCAAAGGCTTGTGTTCCCCCTGAATGGTCACTTACGCCTGCAGACCCTGGCTGAAAGCAGCCAGCACAGAAGCACTCTGCATTTTGTTCTTTTTTTCCCTCCAGTGACTGAATAGAACATCAGTGTTTTTATTACTAGTGACGGTGGTGAAGGCTGAAAAGCAAAACATTTTCTTTTTGTGGGGCTGCGTTTTTATTACCTTCAGAGGCTGGCTTAATTGTTAGGGTTCTGTTTCACCTACGAATAAGCCCAGTGTGACACTGATTGTACCTGTGTGCTAGATAAATTTAATGTTTTTTTATAGCAAAATAGATTGAACTAACATACATGCAAAATTGCCAGATTTAAAAGTGAAGAGGGTTTAGAAATTGGCAATCAGGATTTGCATAATGGAAATAAATGTGTGCATTCCCCAGTCTTTGCCAGATGTTGTGATGTGCCAGCAAGCAGTCAGCAGTAATTTCCTCTGAACAACACCAAATTGAGAAAAGAGTAGTGCATTTTCAGATGTCTTTTAATGCACAGAAGTCAGCTGGGCTTGTCTTTGCTGTGAAATAATTCTGAGTTGTACACTTTCTGGAACAACTTGATACTTGGGTACATGCTAGTCTTGTTTTTCCTTTTCTGTCATTATGTTCACATAGTCATTACTAGGCACTTAGGAGTAATGAATCACGGAGTGATTGAGCGAGCTCTGCAGTGTGTCTCGTCATTCTGCATCTTCCAGTCTTCCAAGCTCCTTCTGGCAGTTCATGGTCCATAGCAATGATGCTAAGAACTGCACTAACCAGGTTCTCTTAAGTTGTGGTTGTACCCAGTCTAAATAGGACCCAAAGAAAAATAATTGTTGCTTTAACATCAGAGAATGCATTGATGATTACATTATAGAATAATATCCCCAGGTTAATACAGCACTAATCTCAGATCTTCCCAAAACCAGAGTACTGTGCGTGCCTTCAGAAAATCTGGAAGTGTTCTTTTCCACAGCCACTACAAAACCCAGATCATGTAGTGTTTCACCCTGAATAGACCGATGTGAACTTGAGGATATCCAGTTCTCCACAGTCCGTGGGCTGTGAGAATATAAATGGGATTTCTTGAGTGGGAGGCTGGAGGCTGGAATGTCTTTGGAATATCTTTGTGTGAGGTTGAGTTTTGTAATATCACAACTGTTCAAAGCTGCCTGGGGTTTCTTGCTGTTACTCAACAGCCCTGAAGGAGCGATGACTCCAGGGGCAGAGTGCAGGTGGAGCGATGCGAGGTGCAGAAGGGCCATTTATCGTATGAGCCTCTTAATAGTTCATAAATTATTCAGATGTGGAGGAGACTGCTTGGACGTGTGGATTAGCCAGTCTCTCCTTTGTTTCTGTCATCAAATTGTTACTAAATACAAATGGTGCATTTTGAATCTGTTTTTGTATTTGTTGATTAAAATGAAAAGTTAACAAACATGGCAACTCCCTTTTTCATATCCATCTACCCACAGCTGCCTTTCACAACATCCTACTTTGCTTGCAGAATGTTTTTTTTTTTGTCTTTGGTGGGTGTTAAGCCCAGTATTTCTTTGTGTAATATTGTTTTGTTGTACATTTCTTACAATGTGGAAGCTACCAGCTTTCAGCATAAAACATAAACTATGAAGCTAAATTAGCCTATGTGAAATAGAGCATGTAAAATGCTCTGTAATGGTGGAGAATGGGAATACCAGCTCTGTGCCTCCCGTGTATACTACCCCTTATGCCAAAGAGTCATGTTCAGTGTTAGAAATGGTTTATTTTTGCAGTTTGGGGGTATCGAGATAATAATGCTAGTTGCTTGATAAATTTTGCTAAGTGCTTCCTAAGAATTCACCTGCTCTCACGAACAGGCTGATTTTTTTGTTGACTTGGTCTGTAAATAGGCAATGTCAGCATATCACATGCAGTAAAGGAGTTAATTTTGGAATTAAAAGATCACTTAAAGAGTTTAGGATTTTTAAAGAAATCTTATTACCACTTCACTGCTTAGCCACGAAGAAGTTCCAACTCTGAATTTTGAGTTGACTCGTGTTTTCAGAGGTAGGTAGAAACTGTCTCTGCTTCTTGAGATAGGGTGTTCTCCACCATGACAGGCTGTGTGTTTGCACAGGTGCTGTGCAGGTTTTACCTTAATTTAATGCAGCATTTGAATTTGGCAAAAATGAAGCAGTAAGGCTGATGAAAAGATACTTGGCAAAGCTGTCATTAAATGACCAATTAAGGGCATACAGTGTTTGAAGCTAACAAAGCATTTAATCCACTGTGCGCTGATTCATTGTTGTTAAATCTCTCTGCAGCTGTGTACAGCTGCCTTGATACACATATAAAGAAATTATTGTAAAATTATCCCCCTGCATGGCATAGAAGGCAGTACTGCAGTACATCGGTTGGGAGGGAAAACTAATCACCCTGTTGTTTTTATTTTTGGCAGAGATGAAAGAAGAGGATCTTACGAATATGCCCCTGATCGTACTTACTACGAGACTGTTAGGACTCCTGGGACATATCCTGAAGATCCTCGACGAGAATATCCAGCTCGAGGCAGAGAATTTTACGCAGAATGGGATCCCTACCAAGGAGACTACTACGACCCACGATACTACGATGACCCACGCGAGTACAGGGATTACAGGGGCGATCCATATGAGCAGGATATAAGGGAGTACAGTTACAGGCAACGGGAGAGGGAGAGGGAGAGGGAACGGTTTGAATCCGATCGCGACAGAGATCACGAGAGGAGACCAATTGAACGTAGCCAGAGTCCAACGCACTCCAGGCGTCCGCAGAGTCCTGGAGCATCTCCCTCACAATCAGAAAGGCTGCAGAGCGATTCAGAGAGGAGGATCTACAGCAGATCATCAGATCGCAGTGGAAGCTGCAGCTCTCTGTCTCCTCCACGATACGACAAGCTTGACAAAGCCCGTGTAGAACGCTACGCAAAAAACGAAAAAACAGAGAAGGAGCGAGCTTTCGACCAGGAGAGAGTTGACAAAGACAAACGCTTGGTGAGAAAGGAAAAGCCAGAAAAACTAGAAAAGGAGAAAACTGATAAGCAAAAACGAAAAGCAAAACTCCATTCTCCCAGCTCTCAGTCTTCTGAAACAGATCAAGAGAATGAGAGAGAGCCCAGCCCTGAAAAATTAAAGGGTAATAGTAAACAAAGTAAAGAGAGAGGTGACAAAGAAGGGACAGCTAAAAACCGCCTAGAACTAATGCCCTGTGTCGTGTTGACCCGAGTAAAAGAAAAGGAAGGGAAAGTTATTGATCAGCCTGCTTTGGAGAAACTGAGAGCAAAGCTTGACAACGACACTATGAAGTCCCCACTTCTTGAGCAAAAAACACAGACATCTCAAGCTGAGCAAACAAAGTCTGATCAGTCTAAACTGGAACCTGTCAGAACCAAGGTACAAAAAGAGAAAGCCCTTGCCAGTCATGTAGAAGTGGTTGATAAGGAGGGAAAACTGAAACCCAAAAAGCACTTGAAGACAGAGCAACCTTCTGAGGGGGCAAATGCAGTGGATTTAGATAAGCTGGAGGCTCGTAAAAGGCGTTTTGCGGATGCAAATCTGAAGCCTGACAGGCAAAAACTGGAAGCGAAAAGAAGCAGCCAAGATGAGGAGGATACACGCATGGCTTTGAAAAAGCAACTTGATACAACAGCTTCATCTAGAGAAGCGACAGTGTTAAGGGAAGGAGAATTAGAGAGAAAACCCCCAAGGAAGGAGATGCTTAAAAGGGAATCTAAAAAAATGAAACTGGAAAGACTTATTCCTGTTACTAGTCCCAAAGAAATTCAGGAGACTCTTAATGTTGGTGGGATTGGCATGCGTCCCACTCTAGATCTGCAGGCGAGGCTGATTGAGGCAGCTGATGAGCCAGTAGAAGTTCAAGAACTCCCTTCTAAAAAATTGAATCCAGTAAAACCCCAGCATAAACAAGCACAGCTACTAGATGAACAAGGAACTGAGAGAGAGGACGCAAGGAAGAATTACGCTGGTCTTCCTGAAGATGCACCTGACCATAAGCTTGGCCAAGAGAAACCTCAGTCAACTGATACAGAGGAGAAAATTGGCATTGACATTGACCACACGCAAAGTTACAGGAAACAAATGGAGCAAAGTCGCAGGTTAAAACAGCAGCTGGAAATGGAGATAGCAAAATCTGAGAAGTTCGGCAGTCCAAAGAAAGATGTAGATGAGTATGAAAGACGGAGCTTGGTCCATGAGGTGGGAAAACCTCCGCAAGATGTCACCGATGACTCTCCACCAAGTAAAAGGAAAAAGACTGACCAATTTGACTTTGAGATTAGCACTAAAAGAGAAAGAAACTACAGAAGTTCTCGTCAGGTGAGTGAAGACTCTGAGAGGACATCTTGTTCACCTAGCATCAGACAATTCCCTTTCCACGAAGATGACGACACACTAGATTCTCCGAGGCTAATGCCATTAAAGGAAACCAAAGAGTCACCTAAAATAGAAGAAAAGGGTCTTTCATACTCCAATATGACTGTGAGGGAGGATTCTCTGAAATTTAATCCTTATGATTCCAGCAGGAGGGAGCAGATGGCAGAAATGGCTAAAATAAAACTGTCTGTCCTGAGTTCTGAAGATGACTCAAGCAGATGGGAAACACAAGTGAAACAGGAGCCTGGTAGAGTTGATATCAGCTTTCCAAGCAGCATTGTCAAAAGAGACAGCATACGCAAGCGGTCTGTACGAGACCTGGAACCAGGGGAGGTCCCTTCAGACTCAGACGATGACAGTGAAAACAAGCCCCATTCTCCGAAAGCCTCATCTTTGTTAGAGAGTTCTAGATTATCTTTTTTATTAAGGGACAGAGAAGAGAAGTTCCGTGAAAGAGAGGAAAGACTGTCAAGTTCTCTAGAAAGAAACAAATTTTACTCTTTCGCATTGGACAAGACAATCACACCGGACACAAAGGCCTTGCTTGAAAGAGCTAAATCACTCTCTTCCTCCAGAGAAGAAAACTGGTCCTTTCTAGACTGGGATTCAAGATTTGCTAGTTTTAGAAATAATAAAGACAAAGAGAAAGTCGACTCTGCACCGAGACCTATTCCATCTTGGTATATGAAAAAGAAAAAAATCAGGACTGATTCAGAAGGTGGAAAACTGGATGATAAGAAAGAAGACCATAAAGAAGAAGAACAAGAGAGACAGGAACTGTTTGCTTCTCGTTTTTTGCATAGTTCAATCTTTGAACAGGACTCTAAGCGCCTGCAGCATTTAGAGAGAAAAGACGATGATCTTGACTTCATTTCTGGTAGATTGTATGGGAGACAATCTTCCTCTGATGGGACTAACAGTGCAGCTGATTTGGTGCAAGAACCAGTTGTTCTTTTCCACAGTAGATTTATTGAACTAACGCGAATGCAGCAAAAAGAAAAGGAGAAAGACCAGAAACCCAAAGAAGTGGAAAAACAGGAAGATAAAGAGAATCGGCCCAAAACACCAGAAACGGTTCCTGATAGTAAAGAACCAGAACATAAAACTTCCTCAGTGGTTGGTCCTTCCCCAGTCGCTGCCTTACCGCAGGATCCAGCACCAGTTGCTTCTGAGAAGGTAGCGAATGAAAAAATAGTAGTGGAAACAGCTTCTGTAAAAGAAGAAAAACCATCTGAGCCTGCTTCTACAGCAGAAGAACAAAAACCTTTTCCTGAGCTTGCTGCTCCTGTCAAAATTGAACCACCTGAGCAAACTGAACCTCCGCCAGTCATCGAAGCTAGTAAAGAAGTTGTTCCTACAACTCTGGCACCGGAGGAAGATGCTGTAGCAACAGAGCATCCTTCATACTTGGATACCAAGCCTCCTACTCCTGGAGCTTCGTTTTCTCCAGGAGACATCAGTGTAGATCCAGAACCTGAAGTTGCCCAGTCGGTTCCACCTCCACCTAAGCTAGTTCAGAAGTCTGATGAGGCTGCTGAACCTAAGGAAGAAAATCCTCTGCCTTCCTCCAATGCTGATGCTAGCGTGAGTCAAAAGGTGGAGGCAGCTGTTGAGGTGCTGCCTCCAGTTTCTGACAATGATATGGAAGTTGAACCTCCAGTTGTTGTAAAAGATAAAAAGTCTTACAAGAGTAAACGCTCCAAGACTCCTGTGCAGGCAGCCACAGCTAGCGTCACAGAAAAGCCCGTCACGAGGAAGAGCGAAAGAATTGACCGTGAAAAACTCAAAAGGTCAAGCTCTCCTCGTGGGGAAACGCAGAAGCTTTCTGAATTGAAAGTGGAAGCAGAGAAAGTTTCAAGGAATGCTGCTAAATCCCCTAGTTCTGCTGCAGAGCCAGAAAACGTGGAGCCAAGCTTGCCCATAGGCCGAACGAGGCGCAGAAACGTACGGTCAGTCTATGCCACCACAGGAGACAATGAAGGCCCATCTCCTGTGAAGGACTCTGTGGAGGTCACTAGATCCACCAGGAAGAGAGGGGAAAAGGAACCGCAGGAAACAGTGACAACCGTTCCTACAACCCCAAGAAGAGGAAGACCTCCAAAAACCCGCCGTAAGCCGGAGGAGGAGATCTCTCCAATAAAGACAGAACCGGTGCAACAAGAGGTGGAGGAGACTGAAACTAAAGAAGCTGTGGAAGCTCCAAAGCCTGTGGAGGGCTGGAGGTCTCCTAGATCCCAGAAACTGACACACAGTCACTCATCGGCTGCGACTAGCCAGCAGGGGAAGAAAGGGAAGAACGAACCGAAAGCCGATATCTCGGCTGAATCTGAAGATGCTGCTGAAAGGAGCGGTCAGGAATCGAGTGTTAGTGACAACAGCAATAAAGCAAAAGCAACTGAGAAAGAACTGACAGCAAGTGAACAGAAACGTGATAGGAAAGAACTGGATGCAGAGAAAAACCAGCTAGAAATCCCCACAGTTGAGATTATTGAGAAGAAGCCAGTGCCAGAAAAGGTTACGAAATCCAAAAGGGGAAGGTATAAAAATACCAAAACTGTTGTAGATAAAGCATCCGTGTGTCTCAAAAATGTAGAAATACGCCTCAACGTTGATGAAGTCAAGGGCGCCTTGCGGCCAGCTGAGGAAGAGGCAGAGCCCGTGGCGGTGTCACCGGCAAAAATCAAAAGCCCCCCAAAGGAGGATATCTTGCCACCCCATTTTGCTAAGAATGAGGTAGAAGATTCATTCCAAGAAACAGAAAAAGAGGTGATGCGGGAGCCAAAGCAATCTCCTGAAGCTGCCCAATTAGCAAAACAGATTGAGCTCGAGCAGGCTGTGGAGAATATTGCAAAACTCACCGAAACTCCTCCGTCAATTACTGCCTACAAAGAGCCGACGGCAGACGTGTCTGAAGTTCGTCAGGAGGAGGAAGGAGATAAACCCGCCCATCAGGCTAGTGAAACAGAGCTGGCAGCAGCTATCGGCTCCATCATCAATGATATTTCTGGGGAGACGGAAAGCTTTCCTGCACCCCCCACCTATCCCGCCGAATCAGAAGCGGAAATCCCGGCTGAGCCACTGGTATTACCGTCACCTCGGGAGGAAATGGAGCCTGAGACCGATCAGGCAGTGAACAACATCCTAGAAACAGAAGCTGCTGTTGAGCCCCCGGTGCAGCCGGTTCCCGGCTCTGCCCCGCTGGTGGTGGAGACGGAGAGCAAGGACACAGAAGTCAGCTTCAGCGAATCGTCAAACTCTGCGCAGGAGGCCGAGACCCTACAGGAGGCTGAAGTCGCTCGGAAGGAAAAGGGCCGTCAGAAAACCACGCGGCAGAGACGCAAAAGGAGCACGGGCAGAAAGGGCGATGCCACTGAAGTCAACGCTTATGAGCCAGAGAGGGTGCAGAGCAAGTCTCCCCCCGCCAACGAAGTAAAGGCAAAACCTGAAGAAGCTTTGAAGGAGGAAAAGCAACCTAAAGCTGCTGCTCAGGTAGCTGTGGAGCCAAACACTTCCGACGCCAGCAAGGCTGCAGCCGTGGATGTTGCCATCACTGTGCCCGAGGCTGTCGCTGAGAGCAGCGCCTCTCCCAAAGCTCCCGCGCCGGCTCCTCTGGAGCTGGCTGCCCCGCCAGTCCCTGTCGACGAGGGGAGTCAGAGTGCGTTCAAGATACGGTCGCCCATCGAGAACGCGCCCATCACACCGCCGAGCGCCCCGAATGCAGCCGTACCCGCCATTCCTTCAGCAGCCGTGGCCAAGCTGCCCACCCCAGTGCCCACTGCTATTGTCCCCCTCCACTCCAGCGCTGCCAAGGTGCCGGAGTGGATTGTAAGGCACGAGGAGCCCCGTGCCCGTTCCACACCACCGCCCGCTCTTCCCCCTGACACAAAGGCCTCGGATATTGATACAAATTCGAGCACTTTGAGGAAGATCCTCATGGAGCCCAAATATGTCTCGGCAACGAGCATAACCTCCACGCATGTGACAACGACGCACGCTGAGCCGGTGAGCGCGCCCCGCTTGGAGGAGGCACCTCTCCACCCTGCCGTAGAGGCCATAAAACCAGTTTCAGAGGAGAAGCCAGCAGTTCCTGTCACTAACGCTTTGGACCCACCGGTGGCCGAAGCACCAGTGTTCAGTGAAAAGGAAAAGATAAGTACTGTGATCGCTCCCAAAGCCACTTCTGTTATAAGCAGAATGCCCCACAGCGTTGACCTAGAGGAGGCTCCGAGGATCACCTTGGTGAAGCAAGCTCCCCAGACCCAGACCTGTCTTGTTAATGCCCCCTCACCAAAATTTAAACAGAGGTCAAGCACAAATGACAACAGTAGGTTTCATCCGGGATCGATGTCTATCATTGAGGATCGGCCTGTAGAGACTGGGTCCAGCCCAGGACTGCGGGTAAACACGTCAGAAGGTGTTGTGCTTCTGAGCTACTCGGGACAGAAGACGGAAGGCCCTCAGCGAATTAGTGCAAAGATCAGTCAGATTCCCCCAGCCAGTGCTGTCGACATAGAGTTTCAGCAGTCTGTATCCAAGTCGCAGATTAAACAGGAGCCTATTACTCCATCTCAGCCGACGCCGAAAGGCTCTCAGACCTCCACGGGTTATGGGACTGTTTCCACCCATTCATCTTTGGTACTAGGAACGCAGCCTTACAATACGTCACCCGTGATCTCCTCTGTCAAACAAGAGCGCGCTACCTTGGAGAAGTCCGACTCAGCCCACCTTTCTGTCCAGCCTCCGGCCTCTCAGCCTGGCAAGGTCCTCACGCAGACTGTAAACACTCCACCTGTGCTGGTTCACAACCAGATGGTCGTGAACAAAAAACTGCCTGATCCGGCTGCTCTGAAAGTGGAGACCAAGACCCTGCAGCCCTCCAACCTGAGTCCCGGAGTCAGTCCTCACCACCCTTCCCTCTCTGGGAAGATGCATTCGGAAGCGAACCACGTCAGCTCGGGACCCAGCACCCCAACCGAGCGGGCTATTTCGCACTTGGGGGTCACCAAACAGGAGCCGCACTCGCCACGTACGAGCGGGCACTCACCGTCACCGTTCCCACGGGCTTGTCATCCTGGCAGCACGTCGTCTCCGGCTTTGTCAAGCAGCACACCGGTCATGCTGGCGCCGGGAATCCCTGTGCCTCAGTACATATCCAGCATGCACCCGGAGCAGTCCGTCATCATGCCCCCACACAGCGTCACGCAGACTGTATCCCTGGGCCACCTGTCCCAAGGAGAGGTGAGAATGAACACCCCTCCTCTCTCCGGTATTCCTTACGGCATACGCCCAGAAGCGCTCCACTCCCCCAGAGCTGCTCTGCAACCTCAGATAGAAATTAAACCTCAGCGATCCAGCACGCCCCAGCCAGCGCCGATAAGAGACATCGTCATGCCCCCTCTATCTTCTCAGCATCCCCCCGAGGAGGAGATGCACTACCACCACACCACGGTGTGCAGGGGGCCAGCCCCCGTCCAGCCCGACGTGCTGGTGATGCAGCCGGATTACCGCATGCACCCCACGAGCATCAGGCTGGACCAGTACAACGTCCCCCGGGATGTGAGGATGATCATGCACCCCCACATGGCCGCGGTGGGCGAGCACCACTCGGAAACCAGACAATCCCGAACACCCGAAGGGGCTGTGAAAACGCCCCCTGTCAGCAAGACCCCGCAGCCTGGGAAAGAGACGCCCAAGTCCTCCGAAAGCAAGATGGCCCACTCTCCTCACAGCGAGCCCCGGCTCCTCAGCGTCCCTTCCAGCAGCCAGCTCCCTGGGCTGCCGCTGACGCAACCGGTGGTGGTACCTCACGGCGTACAGATCATGCACCCCGCGGGCAGCTCCTTTCACGACTACCGGTCTGTGTACGGCGACATGAGGAATTACCACACGGCAGCGCAGCTCGGGCATCCGCAGTTCCCGGGCGCGTCGCCCATCGGGCTGCCTTCCCGGAGCATGACCCCGTCTCAGGTGAGAAATGCGGCTGTTCCTTCTCCTCCTGCTGAAATCACAAACGTTGTGAGCTCATGGCAGCCCCAGTGCGTTTCTGCATGATCACAGGAGCTGAACTGAGCTCTCTGTGTGGGTACAGTCTCCCAGCCCAATTTAAGTTTGTCCCCAAAAGCACGAGAGGACTCATTTTTGTTTTGGAAATAGGGGTTGAAGTAAAGAAACGTGTTTTGTTAACCATTCTAGGACTCAAAAAAACAGAAAGCGTGATGCCTGCCTGGGGGTTTCTAGAGGAAGAGGTCCTGGGGGGAGAACTGTCAGCATCAAGGTGGCGCATGGGTCCGACAAGCTTCCTGGGATGGATGGCATGGTCGGGGCTGCAGAGCAGGGCCGGGGGGATGTGATTCCAGCTCTCAGGTGTGAGCGAGGGCTGCTGGCCTGGGGAGGGGAGGCTGGCCCAGGCACTGCTGCAGCAGGGCAGGTGCGTGCAGTGGTGTGGAGGTGTGCTCACACGGTGTCCTGGCAGCCTTATCGGTGAACCAACAAGCTCTGATACACCCACGGCCTGAAACGTTTCCTTTGTCCCCCGCCGCCTGCTTCCCAGGGTCTCCCGGAGGGCGAGCACTCGCACCCCAGCCAGCCCGGACGCAGCAAGACTCCGCAGATCTCCCAGGACCCCAAGGGCCCGCCGGCAGCGGGGCCCGAACAGAGTCACCACCCCACTGTAAATAGGCATGCAGCGCAGATAGACCCTCACGTCCACCTGCAGAGGGCACAAGCGGACACAGGCCAGACCTCCTACCCTTCGCCTGTTGCCATTTCGATGAAACAGGAGCTTCCGTCACCACACCAACCTCAGGCAGTTCCCAAGCAATCGCTGTTCATCCCGACGACGTCGGGCCCCGGGGCCCCACCAGGGCTGTCCCTCAACCGCCCTGAGCCCCAGTCCGCCCTGAAACAGGATCCGTCTCCTCACCCTGTTTCGCAGAGACCTGTGGATATGGTTCAGCTTCTGACGGTAAGCATTGCTCCATCGTCGTCTTCTGGCCAAGGAGCTGCGCGCTCTTTGCTCAGCGTCGGGAGAGAAATAATCAGTGAGGTTCTGCCAAGCTCCCCTCGTGTGTGGCATCAAAATTTAACATCTCTTGCATCAGATGCTTCAGATGTGGCGAATGCGCTCATCTGTCTGCTTCCTGGGTTGTTCCTGTCCCCGGTGAATTCTTAGCTGTGTTCACATTTACATGGCATTTACTGGAGCCTCAGCGTGCCGTTAACGCCGTGGTGAACGGAGTGAGAGCAGCTTATGCTTCTCTCAGTCATGTTTCAAACAGCCTGCAGGCTCAGGCAGGCAGTGCTGCATCATTTTTACAGTCAGCTGCTCCTGGGAAGGTGATGAAAAGAAAGAGTGATGGTGTATTTTATTTAAAGAAAAAGACACCCTCCCAAGGGCTAGAAACAGGAAGACAGAGAGGAGGGAGAAGGCTTAGGAACAGGCACGTCTGAGAGCGCTGACCAGGAGCCGAGAGTCGTGTTCAGCACCACATATTTCCTGTGTAACCTTGAGCAACTCTCCTGGTGCTGCTGTTTCTAAATTCTCCATTTGTAAAAGAGAAAATAACATTTGGTAAGAGCCCTGCTCTGACTCGCGCTGTGTGGGAGGCTGACATCGCTTGTGAAAGATGGGGAAGTGCTCTGATGTTACGATGAAGGGAGCCACCCAGGCATCACGGCCAGCTGGAAATAAAAGGACTGAGTTACTGATTTAGCAGGGCCTAACCCAAGCCTGGACTGGCGCGTACGAAGGGCGATAAGATGTTACATCAGTGCCAAGTGCTTAGAACAAAGCAGTGGTGTCTTAATTGCCTGTGAAAGTATTAGAGGCAAACAAGCAGCTCAGATGGGGTTTCCGTCACAATTAAGATCCCTCTTGAACAGAGGAAAGCGCTTCTTGTGAGTTCCTTTTGTTCGTTTGTGCTAAGATTTCTTCTCCCTCTCTCTGCAGAAATACCCAATTGTGTGGCAGGGCCTTCTGGCGCTAAAAAACGACACGGCTGCTGTCCAGCTCCACTTCGTCTCTGGGAACAACGTCCTGGCGCACCGCTCCCTGCCCGCGCCGGAGGGAGGCCCTCCGCTAAGGATTGCGCAGCGCATGCGCCTGGAGGCTTCGCAGCTGGAGGGCGTCGCGCGCAGGATGATGGTACGGAGCGGGCGGTGGGGCTGGGGGCGGGCGAGGCTGCCTGCTCGGGAAGATAAACCTAGCAAAACCCACCGCTTCTCCCTTTTTTACTCGGTTCGTGCTGCTTTGGGATCCTGGTAATAGCTGTGTACTTCCTTTGGCCCTGGGTGTAATGCAGGTTGCGGGTGGTCACTCTGCATTCAGGTGAGAGAAAAGAGTCAGGAAACTACCTTTGAAAAGTCACCCGTCCTTCAGCCACGGAACAAACACTGCTGGCTCTGACCTGGCGGAGTGGCGTGGAAGGTGGGAGCCACGGAAGCGAGTCGTTTTGGTCCCATTTGCCATCTCCCAGCTGGCCGAGCTGTCAGCACATCTTTCGCAACACCCGCACAAACTTCGAAGGAGTTCAAAGAGGGGATTTTCCACCAAGGGCTTACAGATAATGAATGTACGTCAGGAATGGGCCTGTTCCAAGCAAACATTTGACTTAATTGCTGTATTTTCTTTCCAGGTGGAGAGCGATTACTGTCTGTTACTGGCCTTGCCTTGCGGACGAGACCAGGAAGATGTAGTGAATCAGACTGAGTCACTTAAGGCTGCGTTCATCAGCTACCTGCAGGCTAAACAAGCTGCAGGAATCATCAACGTTCCCAACCCTGGCTCTAATCAGGTATTGGCAAGGAAAGTGGTGAAACTTTGTGGGTAAACTAAATCGAAGTCATGCACAGATAGTGGGACCTGCAGCCTTCCCCCCCAGGTCTTTACGCGAGGTTGTAGTTAGGGTGCCTTGTTTTATCACTGAAACAAACCCTCCACATTTACCATGCTGGCTTGTTACATCACTAGTCAAAATGCATTGCAGCACACCGAGATAATTACTGAATGCAAACCAAAAACAAACAAACTGTTTTCATTCTTCACAGCCCTACATCTTTGGCTGAAAAGAAAACCTTTTTCCAGCGCTTTTTCTGTGTTGAAAGTAGAGCCCTCGCTTCTTCCTTGCATAAATACCAGAACACCTGGTGTTTTCTTGCTTGTCACTGCATAACGACAAAATGTTTGGCTTTGCTAATTTGGAGCATTTATTCCAGATGCGTTGCTTCAATGAATCAAATTTAATCTGTTCTGGGTAAACAGCCCCTCAGACTAAGTGGTCAGTGCTCAGAGCAACCGCTGAAACATAAGCTTGAAATGATAAAAAATGGGAATTTTCTGTGCTTCATGGTGAAATCAGCCAGCTATTATGGCCCTGTTGTGGAGAAACTCCCTGCCTTGGGAACCGCACCTGCCTCACTCAACAGCTTCTCCTTTTTAATACACGTGCACTGTTTTATGGTGCTTTCAGAGCACCAAAAGTCATCTGAGTGTTCAATTTAAAGCATTTTAGGCCAGCACGGCTGGTATTTGTGTGCTTACGTAAGCTGTAACTTCCCTCTTTTCAAAACAAGAAGGGGCGTGGAATCTCAGGCCTCGCTCTGTCACTCACTCGCTTTGATAGAATCACGGGCAACCTTTAAAATCCAAGCGAAGATGTCCAGCAGAGGGGGAGAGCGGAGGCTGCCTTTTTGCAAACCTTTAGCTGAATTTCTGCCCTGCCCCACTGTCACCTGCTACCCTTCGGGTCGTGCTGCGCCGCAGCCGGACGGGTGGGCTCCCTGCTTTGTTTCTCACCCGCATCTCCTCTCTCCCCTTGCAGCCTGCCTACGTTCTGCAGATCTTCCCACCCTGCGAGTTCTCGGAAAGCCACCTGTCCCGCCTAGCCCCCGACCTCCTCGCCAGCATCTCGAACATCTCTCCTCACCTTATGATTGTCATCGCGTCGGTATGAGCTGTTTACTGGTTACTGACTTTTCCAAGGCCCTGCAGCAAAAAAAAAAAAAAAACACAAAAAAACACACAAAAAAAACAAAAAAAAAAACACAAAAAAATCACAAAAACACACAAAAAATAAATAAAAATTAATAAAAAGAGAGCGAAAGTAATGAAACAAGAAAATGCTGCCAGACTACCAGCCTCCTGCCCTAACAGGCCTCGATCAAACTGTTGCTGGGTAGTAGTTCTGCTACCTTGTATGTTTACATATTGCTTTAGCTTATGGACAACTGATGCACTCAACAGGCGGACTGGTATTGGGTTTCTGTGCCTCCTTTTGGGGAAAATAAAGGATGGCTATTTTTTTTAACAAAAAGAAAATAAATAAAAAAGAACCTGAACTGCCTTTGCACTAAATTAGTGACTTGGACCTTTGCACAGTTGGAGACATGCTGTGACGTTCTGGATGTCTTGACACACATTAACACGCGCCGTGGACTAAACGCAGGACCTGGGAACTTCTGCTGAAATTTGTGGGTCAAGGATCATTTCACACATTATCTTTTTTTTTTGTTGTTGTTTTTTTTTTGTTTTGTTTTGTTTTGTTTCTTTTTTTTTTTTCTGGATGTGAACCTTCCTCTCCTCCACTTGCCCCTGCTGCAGCCGTCTTCTCTTCATCTGGGATGTACAGTTTACACTGAAAAAAAACAAAAAACAAAAAACAAAAAGCAAAACAAAAGGGAGAGCTATTTTCCTTCCTGGTGGGATATGCAGAACTCAGTGGGTGTGTGTATATATAAATATATATATAATATATATAAATATATATAATACTGACTTTAAAAAAAAAATCAAATCCCCACAACATACATTTTTTTTTAATCTGTGCCAAAAATGTGTTTTCAGAGAAAATCTTATTTTCATACTCAGACTTTGTATTGTCACTCATTTGTAAGTGCGCTTCATTTAAACATGACCTCCCCTCCCTCGTCTCATGAGCTGTGGAAGTGTTATACACTTGTACAAAGACTTTCTACCCTCCTCTCCCTCACCTCCCCTAACACTTATTAATTTATGGAACTGTTTTCTCAGCGCAGTTTTGTTTTGTGTGTCCATTGGATTACAAACTTTATTAAAAAATACAAAACACCTCGCGCCTGGATGTGATGCCTCAGCCGTGCCGTGGGAGGGGGGAGCTTGGCGGCAGCTGGGGACCCGTCGGTGCCGCAGAGCTGCAGCCCTGCCCGGGGACGGCACCGCGGCTGCTGGACCGAGGTGCTGTGGGGATAGCACTTGGTTTTAAAAAAAAAAGAAAAGAGTAAATTCTAATCTTTGTTTATGTTTGTTTTTGTGTTGTAAATAGTTGTTAAACACTGAAGTTACATGCTTGTTTTTCTCAGGATGCTGTCAAAGGTGTTTTTAATTTAATTTTGATACGTGCCAACTACTGTCAAAAAAAAAAAAGAGAGATGGTGGGGGGAAAAATACACATGTACACAAAAAAAACACAAAACCCAACCACCACATACTTGTGTGGTTGGTTTCCCAAAGCAGCTGCAGCCCATGAGTGCTGAGGTCTCCAGAGGCAGACGGGCGGCTCATGGCACTGGGAGGGACGGCAGGGGCCATGCTGGCCTCTAGGCTGTGTGTGGCAGCTTCGCTTGGGGAGGTGAGGCCAGGGAGGCCGATGTCACAAAAATGTCCACTTGGCTTTGAAGCCTGACTCAGCGCCGTTAGCCTCAGGGGTCAGCAGCCCTTGCTATTGAATCATCCCAAATCTATTTTGTGTTGCAGTTGCCCTGGTGGCTTCTGTGCTGAATCCTTTTAAAAACCAGAAGCAGCTGTTTTTTGTTTTTTTTTCCTTCCTTCCCTTCTCACTGCTTTTCCTCCCAAAAGCACGCGGGCCCAGCTGCTCAGCTCCAGCACAGGCCAGCAGCCGCACGTGCTGCATTTGCTCGCTGCTGCTGGTTTGGCCGGGTGGCACTGAGGTGTACCAGCAGTGCTAGTGACCCAGCACGACCGGCCACCTCGCCAAGTTGCACCCTGCAGGAGCAGCTAATGGGGCCTTACAGCACATACAGGGGCTCCGCTCCCTTCCCCGCTAGAGGCAGGGGCTAGCCCCCTTCTGAGAGTTAAATAATTCATAATAAAGGCAGTGCGGATGCCCCACCGTCACTGCAGGGGAGTTGTGTCTCTCTATCAGCGCTGCTCTGTCCTCCTCTGGGGCTGGGTGTAACACGGGCAGGATCTGTCCTGGCGCGCTGCCCCCAGGCCATAGGGATGGGGATAGCGAGCACCAGCCCCGACTTGGTCCCAGGCCAGTGCCTGCAACTGGACAGAGGTGGTGGCAGTCCAGCTGGGCATTTGACCCACAGCACAGCATAAACCCTGTAAAAATTGACTTTTAGCCCCAAAAGGCTCCACTTCGAAACCTGGCACTGCCTCTGTGTGCCCACCACCCTGCTGCCCCTCCAGCTGGGGAGGCGTGGGCCACGGCTCTGGGTGCTGTCGGGGCCCTGCACCCATCCCCACCGCCCTTACCCCAACCCCAGGGCAGCCCTGATGCTGGGGGTCCACTGGTCCCCCCCCACTCAACTGCAGCAGCTGGGGAAGAGCTTGGAGAGGGGCTTCAAGGGGCTCCTGGCCCTGGCCGCAGCCCCCAGCCCCGCCCCAGGAGGGTGGGAGCACCCATCTGCGCCGCCGTTAGCCATCAAAGCGATCCCTTGGTTCCTCTGCGCCAGCTGCTGGGGCTGCGGAGGGGAGCTGCTGGGCTCCAGCCCTGGGGGTCTCCCTCCTTCCCCCACAGCAGGGACAGACCCAGAAGTGCAGGTACAGGGGGCACAAAGGGCGGGGGAGGGCACGCCCCTGCCCCCTGAGAGACGCTGGGGGCCCATGGGGCGCAAAACACGCGTTAGAAAATATTGCAATTTATTCCTTCCGTCTCTCCTTCCAGAAATACACTTTTTACACCATTTCCAAGCAGCTGTCTTTAAATAAAGGCGAGGGAGGGCAGGCAGGTCACTCGGTGGGCGCCTGGCCCTCCCCAGCCAGCGGCACAGGGGCCAGGGGGGTGGCGGGGGGCTCAGGGGGGGCATCGCGGGCGCGAAAGAGCAGCTCCCCCGTGGGGAGGACCTGCTCTGTTTGCCAGGTGGCGGTGGCGGCCCCGTATTGCTGGTAAAAGTCCGTGTCGGCCTGGAACATGACGAGGGCCTGGGCCGTGTGGATGCGGACATGCTGCGCCAGGCTGGTGGCGTCCAGGAATTTCTCCCCGCAGGAGTCGCAGGCGTAGAGGATCTGGGTGTTGGGGTCTGCAAGGGCAGAGGGGAGGCCTGGGCTGGGGAGGCGGCAGGGCGGGAGCCGGTCGAACACGCCACCGGCCCCCTGCCCTCCTCACCTGCTTCCTGCACTTGTTTCACCGCTTTGGTGATCTCCGCTTTAAGTGCTTCAGTCTCGTCTGCCGTCACGGCAGCCGCCACGGGGACCACTGTGGGGGGAGAGGAGGGAGAGACGATGCTGAGGGGGCTGCGAAGAGATGGGGCTGGAGAGGGGAGCAGGACACGGGGCCAGGGGGGACTGTCCCCAACCCCTGGCTCTAACAAACCGTGCCAGAGGCTGCGGCCTCCTCCAACCTCCCTTTTGGGACAGCTCCCAGACCCCCCCCCACTCACCCGTGAGCTGCGTGACAGCGGTGGCGGCCAGTGCCTCGGTGGCGAGCGTCACCATGTCATCTGAGGCCACCGTGACGATGTTGACCTCGCCGCCGTCCTCCGGCTCGAGGATCTTCATGCCCGCCTTGCCCTGGTGCACCGTCTTCACATGGGAGCGCAGGTTGTCCACCCGGTTGAAGCCACGGCCACACTTGTCACACAGGAACGGCTTCTCCCCTGGGGGCGAGATGGGAAGCGAGGGGTGAATGGCGGGGTTGAAGAGCTCGGGGCAGCCCGGGAACTGCAGCGGCACGCACCGGTGTGGATGATGATGTGCTTGGAGAGGTCGCCCACGTTGACGAAGGCCTTGTTGCAGACGGTGCACTTGTGGGGTCGGATGTTGTCGTGGTGGCGGATGTGGTTAGCCAGCTGGCTCGACTGCACGAACCTGTCGGGGACAGGGAGGCCGTGGAGCGGGCACGGGGACGAGGACCCTGTGATAGCACCACCCCAGCACTGCCATGGGGGGCGGCCGCGGCCCTCGGGGACGTCCCTTGGCACAAGGAGGGGACCGGGGGGGATGCTCACCTCTTGCCGCAGCGCTCGCAGACGTAGGGCTTCTCCCCCGTGTGCTGGCGCACGTGGGCGATGAGGGAGCTGGCCTGGGTGAAAGCCTTCCCGCAGATCAAGCACTGGCACGGCTTCTCTCCTGGGGGGGCAGCAGGAGGGCTCAGCCGCGTGGGGATCAAAACTCAACCCCCCTCTCCCCAAAAAAACCCCGACCCCCTGGGGAAACGCCCCAGGGCAGCAGAGCCGTGTCCTTACCTGTGTGGATGCGGACGTGCCGCTGCAGCGCCCCGGGGTCAGCGAACTGCCGCTGGCAGTGAACGCAGACGTAAGGCTTCTCCCCGCTGTGGATCCGGAGGTGCCGCTTCAGGTTGCCTGCAAGCAGCCGCATCTCAGGGGGACACCGGTGCCCTCCTGTCCCTTCGCACACCCCGCGCGGCAACCCTTGAGGTCAGGGGTCAAGGGGTAACGCGAGCACCGCAGCGGTGGGCACAGCCAGAACAAGCACCCCGTGTTTGGGACGATGGACAGACGGCGCTGCTGCGGTTGTACCTACAGCAGTGCTCACGCTGGTCTCCTCCCAACCACCCCTCTGGCTCTGCAACAGTTTGGGGAGACAGGAGGAAATGCCTCCATCCTCCCCCACCAGCCCCTCTCCAGAGCATCCCCATCTGGGACACCGGCCTGGTCCTGCAGATGTTTTTGACCCAGCTGGAAACACGGGGGGAGATGTTTGGGCAGGACGGCCGCAGTGCTGCGTAGGCTTAAACCCTCCTCTGCCCCCCCAGCGAATCTCCGGCGCTGGGGCCTCACCACCTACCAACCCGGTGCTACCTGAAGTGGTGAACTGCTTGCCACACTCCCGACACTTGAGGGGCCCGTCTGCAATGTGAATCTTCAAGTGAGCTTTCAAGTTCCCCACCTGGGGACAAACACAGGGATGCAGAGAGCTCCCCACCGTCCCCACCTCCCTCCGGTGGGTACCGAAAGCAAGGCCCTGGCCCCTTCCCCCCAGCTCACCTGGTTGAATTTCTTGTCGCAGTGGGGACACTTGTGCTCCTTGTCGGTGTCGTGGGTCTCCAGGTGCCGCATTTTGGAGGTGGGGTCGGAGAAGGAGCGCCCGCAGTAGTCGCACTGGTACGGCTTCTCCCCGCTGTGCACCAGCTGGTGCCGCTTCAGGTTGCCGGAGGTGGTGAAGAGCTTGCCGCAGTCGTCGCAGCGGTACTTGGCCTCCCCCGTGTGCCGCTTCTTGTGCAGGTTCAGCAGGCTGATGAGGCGGTAGCTCTTCCCGCACTCCTCGCAGCCGTAGGGCTTCAGGGGGCTGCGGAGGAGACGGGGGGAAGCTGTGTGCTGAGCCCCTCTCCCTGCCACGACTCCAGCTCTGCCCCCCAGCTGTGCCCCGCTGCGTCCCCCAGGGCGTCCTCAAGCCCCACAGGGTAAAAGGAAAGGGTGTGGGAGAGCACGGGCAGAGAGGCAAGTCTCCTCTCAGACTCCCTCTGCCCCAGCACGCGGACTGATTTTGTGAGAGTTTGAGCTTTTGCAGCAAAAGCCAAATTTTGTAGTGAAAATGCCAGAGCCCTCCTGTAGCTGGGACTATCCAGACCCTGCTAACCCTACAGCTGCCGACCCACCCAGATCAATCCCAGCGGCACAGAGCCACTCACTGACCTCTGCCTCACACCCTTAAGCTCCACTGTCACTGCCACGAGCTCCATCTGGCTCAGCCTGGTGGCACCTGCTGCTCCCCAGCGTGCCTTACCTGTGCGTCTTCTCGTGGGCTTTGCAGGCGGCCGGGTCGGAGAAGGCTTTGTTGCACTCCCTGCAGGAGAAGGGCTTCTCACCGGTGTGGATGCGGATGTGTCGCTTGAAGTTCCCGGTGTGGGTGAACTCCTTCCCGCAGTCCTAGAGGCGGAGAGAGACGCACAGGCGTCCGGGAACACCGGTGACACCGAGGGACGGGAGCCCCGCTGGGGCCGCAGCCGCGCTCACCTCGCACTTGTGCGTGACGGAGCCGTAGGCTTTCGACTCGGTCCGGTCGCTGTAAGTGCCCGAGCGCAGCAGCCGGGTTTCACCTGAGTTCTCCTGCCCGGAGTCAGTGCTCCCTGATTCGTTATCCTCGGCATTTTCTCCATTTTCTAACTTGGGCTGCACCTCCCTGGGGGTTTTAGCCTCCTCTTCATCCTCTGCCGCCATCTCCTCCTCTTCCTCCTTCCCTTCCAGCTCCACCTCTGCAGCCATTTAGAAAACGGGGACACTACGGATCAGGAGCAGAACCAGAGAGGCCAAACCCATCCTTGCTTCCTAACTCAAAGCCCGAGTTTAAGGCGATGGGGCTCGCCCTGTGTACTTGGAGACACCCCGGTAGCTGTGCTGTACGACACGGGTGCTGCGCACACGCCAGGACCTCTGCCTGGAGTCAGGTTGGATTTGCAGCCCTAAAACCCTAAAGCTCCTGAGCGAACAGAGCAGCGTTTCCCACTCCGCCCCAGCTCTGCTCCCATGGGCTCTGTGACTCGGAGCAGACGGTGTTTTCACGGTGAAAGCCACACCAACAAAACCAGCAAGGCTTCAGCCTGGCTTTGCCCGCAACCCCGTCCTCCTCCCAGGAAGGGAAAGGGAAAACAGCGAAGCCGCCACCACCGCGGTCACCACGGACGCACCTCCCGTCGCGGCGTGCTGGGGGACGCTGCCCTCGGCCGCGGGGCTGCTGCCGCCCATCGCGCCCTCCGCGGGCTGCGTGGGGCTGGGGAAGCCGTCGGCAGGGCCCGCCCGGGCGGCGCCGTCTGCACCTAGGAACAGCAGAGCATGTCGGGGAGAAAACAGACGCTCGGCCCCACGCAGCGGAGCCTGGCAGCGGGACAGGGCGCCCGGGGGATTTTTGATATCACCTCCTGGTTGCTGACCTCCTGCGGGGACCTCTTTGACATCCCGCTGCTCCGCCTGCTCCTCGGGCTGTGCTGCTGCAGCCATGGGCGCCTCTTCCTTCCTCTCCTGGTTGGGAGGAACTTGTTTTGGTTTGTCAGAATCACCCCGCGTCACCGCTGCCACCGCTTTGTCCTCGACGGCTGCCTTTTCAGCCCCTGCAAGGGAAGAGGCATAGCAGCACACCGCGCCACCCCTTGCGGCTCGTGCAGGGGCGAGAGGCCGGGCAGCTTTCCTCAGCTCCGTGGGGAGGCAAGGAAGGCAGCAAGTCTTCAACAAAGCCAGCGAGCGGTGCTGCACAGGGCAATCAGAGCCACAAACGCCATCCGGATGCCCTCTGACAGAGGCTCTGTGCCTCAGACGTGTCTGGTCACCCAGCTGGGGTGCAGGGCCGGGCTGCAGCCAGGGAGTGTGCGGCTCAGCAGGGGGATTTCGAGCCTCTGCGGCTTGCTGGATGAGGAAAAGCAGATCCCCAGGGAGATGGGGCCGCGAGAAAGCTACGCACCCATCTCGGCGGGGACCTCCTGGCTCTCCACGGGGCTTTCTGCCAGCACCGTCAGGGACTTGAGCGCGTTGCAGGCACTGACGATCTCCTGCATCTGGAGGAACCCCGCCACGGCCAGCACGTCTTCCACGTTGTCGGGGTTCAGGCTCAGCTTGGCTGTGTACATGAAGTCCAAAACCTGGCCCAGGCCTGCGAGGGACACAGCACGCGCCGGCACCCAGAGATCAGCTCTCACCCGCGGCACCGACCCGGCCGGATGGTTTTCAGAAGCCGCGACGGGCTGAAAAGCCTCCCACAGAGCACCCCAGCCCCTACCTGCCGTGTTGTTGATGTCGAGGTGCACCACATCCTTCTGGTCCACGAAGAGCATCCTGAAATACTCGCTGCACGCTGCCAGCACGGCTTTGTGGGCCTTGAAGTTGATGCCATTCACCACGAAGGTGCAGTCGCACAGCAAGCCCAGCTGCCGCTGCTGGTTCAGCTGCTCCAGGACTTGCTTGCTGTGCTGGGGGAAATCCATGGCTGCGGGGAGAAGGCAAAGCCAGGGGTGAGACGGGACGAGGCGGTGCGAAACCCGAAAGGGCTGGGAACGACAGATCTGAAAGCCACAGAGCAACCTGGGCTGCCCAGGGGATCGCAATCCCCTGCTCCCTTCCAGCTGGGCCTCGAGCATCCGCCCAGACTGAAGAACAGGAGCTCGGACGGACCGAGGGAGGCCCGGCCTGGCCCAGCCGCCGCTGTTCTGTCCCGTTCCCTCCCCCGCATGCGCCCAGCTTCCTTCGGAGGCCCGAAAGCGGCGGGACAATGCTCGGGACCCCCAGCGGACGTTGGCCGCAGACTGAGGGAAGCGGGGGGTTTAGCAGAGCTGCTGAAGGCCGAGCTGTCCCCTGGGTCCCTGTCGTGCCCTCCACGCACGCCGTTTCTCCGCTGCCTCAAAGCTTCAGCTCTTTGAGTCGCCTCTCGAGACCCTCGCGGGCCTCCAGCGCTCGGTGGGGATCCTCCAAAGCTCCCCCCAGCCTTGTGCCCAAGCAGCGCTCTGGGCAAACGCACGATCCTCGTCCAGCTCATCCTGTGGGGAGCTGAGACCAGGAGCTCCAAAATCCCTTGGGGTCCCATCACCCTCCCGCTCCAGGGCCAGGAAGGGGCCGCCGAGGTTTCCAGCTCCCCCCAGGCACAGACGCCTCCGCCAGGCTGGGCTCCTGCTCATCACATTGTCCAGAAACGAAGGCTGAAGGGACGGCCTCATCACTTGTCGGGCCAGCCGGGAGTGAGCAAGAAGAGGAGAAAACACGGGGACGAGGCACAGCTGTGCGGCCGGGGCAAGGCTTGGTCTCGGCCCTGCGCAGGCAGGTTGTGGTTCCCCGGAGGTTTGCAGCCCACCTCACCCCAAGCGCCCTCACGAGCGGCACGGCGAATCCACGCTGGGGAAGGGCAGGTCTGGAGCCGCGAAACCAGCCCGGACGCTAACAAAAACCCAAGGGGCTCAGCGAGGGCCCTCCGGGGAGCCACCCAACCCGTGGGCAGCGACAGCCCAGTGCTGGCGCGGAGCCCCAGCGCAGCAGGGGGATCGCGCAGGGGCCTCCCGCAGCCCCACGAGGGCAGCGAGGTCAGCGCGCAGCCCTGCGGGCGGTCGCTTCAGCCCCAGGCATTTCCCTTCAGCGCTGCCGGAGCGCGGGCACGCAGCGAGGCGAGGGAGCCGCCTCCTGCCTGCGACGGGTCGTAGCACGGCGCTCCTGAGCCACCTTGTGCCGAAGGATCAGATGCAGGACCTCCAAGTCGCCTCACCGGCAGCAAGGGCCGGGCTGCTGGAGCAGGAGCGCCTCGCTTTGCGGCCTTTGGTCTCCCCCGATGGCATTCGCCACGGGGAACGGCGGTGGCTGAAAAAAAAACGCAGGAAGGGGTGTTGGGTGCTGGGAGCTCAGGGAGCTGGAGGCTGGAAGGTGACGGTGCAGGAAAGCACAGAAGAGCACGGGTCTCCTCTCCTCGGAGCCAAAGCCTGCATCGCTGCCAGGGGTAAAGCCACGGGGACGAACTCCTGCACGGGGACAAACCAGGGTCCGGCAAAGGTCTGGCTTTTCGGAGGCTCCCAACCACATCGGAGACACGAAGCTCCCGTTCCACAAAGCTCCTTCAGGACGCACCGGCACGCACAGCAGCAGAGGCACCGAGTGCCTGCGGTCCCCAGGAGCCACAGACCGCATCCGCGCCCACCTCTGCGCGTTTCCCCGCGCCCTCTGTTCTGGCTGGAGCTCCTTAAACTCTTCCTTAAAATCCTCGCGCTCCTTCTTGCGCGCGGGTCCCGAGCGGGCAGAGCCCTGCTTGCGACTCCTTCAGCAGCCGCGCTCCTTTCCGCCCGGGGCGGTGAGCAACGAGCACGCTTCGGCCTCCAGTTACCGCAGAGCCAAAACTTCTGCCAGCCCCCGGCCGGCCGGCGCCCTCGTTGCAGAGCTGGAACTTTCCAGAGCAGCGGTGCCATGGCAGGGCCGAGGCTGGGAAACCCGATGTTCCCCTGAGGAACCCCCCCGGCGTCACTCGTGTGGGCTCTCTCCTGCCCCAGAGGACCCCGCAGCCCGGGAAGGGCTCTCACTTCCCCTGTCCGACCGCCGCTTTCCGGTACTTCGGCCCCGTTTCACCCTGCCCTCGTCATCCCTGCCCGCGGCGGGGGGGGGGGGTGGAACCGGATCATCTTTAAGGTCCCTTCCAACCCTTCTGCGATTCGTTCCCGCACGGGTTTCCCACCAGCAGGCCCTCCGGGTCCAACGTCCCTCGAGGCTCCCGGCGCACACGCGGACAGCTCCAGCCGAGCTGCCCGCTGTCGCTAGGGCTAACGCGCCTCCAAGACCTCCCCCCACCTCTCCCAAAACACAGGGCGCTCTTCAGCCGAGCACCCCCCGACTGCCCCAAAATACAGCCCTCGAGAGCCACAGCAGTCAGCACCTGCACCGAGACCTGCGCCAACCCCCACGCGTACGTGACGACCCCGTAAGGCTTGCAGGGGAATCTCGATGCCCCTGGAAAAGCAGGATTTTTCTCAGCAGGCCCGGAGAAGCGACGGCGGTTCGATGCACCAGAAGGCTATTTCTGGTAAGCTGTAGGAGGCGCTTCGCATCCGAATGACGACTTTTACCACTCTGACTCTTCTTTCACCACTCTGACCCTTCCCGCCCCGGGGTTTTGCTTGGTGCTTCCTGGTGCTGAGGTCAGGCCCTGCGTGGCCCCCCCGGGAGGAGCGGGGTGAGAAGCTCCATTTCAGACCACAAAACTCACTGCCCCGGAGCGGCCGCGGCAGTTTCGTGCTGCTTCTTGTCCCCCCCTCACATTCCAGCGCCCATCGAGGTGCTGAACAGGTTTCCTCCCACGAGGCACCGAGGTCTGACGCCGAGGAGCCAGAACCGGGCGCCCTCCGCTCCCACCTCACCGGCAGCACACGAGCTCTGCTTTCCCCTCCCATTCCTCCCGACCCTGCTGCCAAGCCTTTCGTTACCCGATCAGTCATGGTGATGGAAAGCTTTGGCACTACAGCACCCACGCTCGTGGCACGCTCGCAGAGACAAACAGAGCCGTGGGGGCCCGGGGCACGTCCCCCACGAGCTGTCGCTGCCCCAGCGCTGCTTTTGTGGGGAGAAAAGCACAGCCCGACGGGGGAAAGGCCAGGGAGCAAACGGCGCTCTGACAGCCAGAGCAAAAGGGGCTCAGGGGCAGGTGTGGAGCAAAGGTTTCGCATCTTTTCTCTGCACCAGCTCCGCGCCCCACCACCCAGGTGCCTTCTGTTAAAAAGAAAAGATCCTCGAGTGCAGAGAAACGGTTCAAACGTTGCCTTTGGATGCTGTCACCAGCCAGCTGTCCGCTGCTACGCTGAGAAGACAACAAAGAGCAGGTTTGTGTTCTGCTCGCCGTCACCTCCGCTCCCCGGCGTCGGCTCAAGGGACAGCGCAGCCCCGGCCCTGCCGGTCTCAGTGACGAGCAACCCGTCCTCACTTCCAGCAACTCCTGCCCAATTCCGCAGTAATTCCGGTTAAGACGAAGCTGGGAGCTGGCCTGACCGGAGCACTCCCGGCGCAGGCGGGCTGGCAGCACCACTCAGCGCTTCCTCGCCGTCCTCGTGCCGCACACCCGGGCGCAGCACCCGCGTTAGCTCCCGAGCTGGTCGCCGAACGAGGGAGAGGTCAAACCGAGCTGCGGCGGGAGCCGCCCGGGGACTTCAAACAATTCCCAAGTCAAGTTAAAAAAAAAAAAAAAAAAGCCTTCGGACGCAGCACAGAGAAGGGGCTGAAGGAGACGGGCTCTGACGTCCGTGGCTGGCAGGCGAGGGGGGAAAAATCCCCGGGCCGTGACAGGCACAGAAGCAACGCCCCGAGAGCACCGGGGGGGACGGTGGGGGGGGAAGAGGCGAGCGGGGGCCCGCAGCCAGCACCCACCCGCAGACCCCGGGCGTTTGGCTCCGGGCACGCAGCCGGGGCTGCGCAGGGCCCGGGGCCGCCTCTGGGGTTGGTTTTTTTTCCCGTTTTTTCCCCATTTTTTCCTCCCCCCCCGGCTCTGCCCGGGGCGCTGACACCGCGGGGGGCCCCCTGAGGTGTTCTGGGGACCCCGGCCCCGGCCCCCTCCTGCAACACGGGGCCGAAGCGCCCCCCCCCGGCCCCTCGGGACCCCCCGGTCGCCTCCCCCCGGTCCCCGCCGAGCCCCCCGGTCCCCCCCCGGCCCCCCCCAGCCCCACCTGCCATGCCGGGGCCGGCGGCGGCCTCACAGCGCCGCCCGTGACACGGCCCAGACAAAGGGCGCCGCCATCTTGGCGCCGGGCGGAAGCGGCGTCGCCCGCACCCCCCGCCCCTCCGCCGGCGGCGCCCGCGCACGCGCGGGAGGGAGGCGGGAGGGGCGGGGTCACGTGGCGCGCTCGGCGCCCTCGCTGCCCTCCGGCCCCGCCGCCGTCTTGGGGCCGCGAGGGGCCGCGAGGGGGTCGGGGCTGTGCGGCCCCCCCCCGAGGGGGGAGCGGAGCTGGGTGGCCCCCCCCCCGAAGGGCTTGTGGCCGGGGGTCCCCCCCCTGAGGGGGGCTCGGGGCTCCTGCAGCCCCCCAGGGCGCCCCCCCGGCTGGGAGGGGCGGTGGCCGGGGCATCGCGCCCCACTGTGATGGCGGCCGGCTGTCCCCACAGGGAGGCTGCGGGTCTGTGGGGCGGGCACGGGCTGAGGGGAACGGCGGTACCCGGCCTGCAGCCCCCGTGCTGGTGGGTTGGCTTGGTGTGGTCATCTCGAAAGTTGTTTCCAATATAAGTGGTCCTGTTTGTTTTTAATCACCTCAGGGAGCGCAGAGGGCCACGGTGGCCGCCTGAGGAGCTCTCAAGGCAGCCTTTGCCCAGAGCGTGTTGCGATACGCTGGTGGGTGTGGGGGCACCCGTCTGCCACATGCGTGTAGGGGGCAGACCGGAGGCCACACAATCCCAAAATCACAATGTTCCTGACTTACCTGCTTCCCCATAAGGTAGGTATTTCATGGCCAGCCTGCCAAAAACGAGCCCGTTACGGGGCCAAACTGGAGGGGAGGGTGTTGGGGGTGTTCTGGTGTTGGGGCTCTGAGCTGTCCCTTCACCCTCTTACCCTGCTCTGAAATCTCTTGCTGCAAACAAACCCAGTCAGTTTTGGGGAGGAAAAAGCCTTTTTTCCTTCCCGTAGGACTTGCTGGGTAAGGGACACCTGCCAGACCCTCACCACTAGATGGCAATGTGTGACCGCGGTGGGTGGTGCCACGGCGCCCAGGGGTGCGATTTTGGGGCAGAGCAGGTGTGTCCCGGTGCCCCGGCCTCTGTATATCCATGGCTCTGATTTCCTGAGCTGTACTGGGTCTTTTGCAGCCATTACAAGCTTTTATGATGATGTTTAAACGTTGTTTCTCACAGCAAGCAGTCCCCCAAGCGCTGCGTGCGTAGACGAACCCTGCATCAGCTCCTGCCTCGCCCGACTTGATGATGAGCCAGAAATAAAGCAGAATTAAAAGGACTGCAGGCAGAGCCTCGTGCCCGTCCTTTGCGGCGCTGCAGGCGCGTTCCTGCGGATCACCAGCCGTCAGGGGACGAACCGACCTCGCGGCTCGCCCCCGCGTGCCCCGGCAATCCGAGCTGGGCGGCGGCGTGTGGTCGCTATAAACAGCCGCTCGCCCCGAGCGCTGTGTTTGTACACACGGCCTCCTGCGCCCTGGCCTCCTTCCACCCCTGACGTGGTGGCCCAGCCTCCCTTCCCGCCCTCGGGGTGGCTTTGGGGCAGCGTTTGGTCCCGCCAAGGAAGGAGCCCCTGGGCTTGGCGGCCGCTCTGCGGCTTGGCGGCCAGGCCGGGAGACTTGCCGGCCGTGCCGCAGCCTGCCGCCGGTGGGCTTGCCGGTGGGCGAGCGGAGGAGAAGGGGATTTGGTGACCTTCCAGGTGGGCTGGCAGCCCAGCGGCTGAACAGCTGAGGGAAGGGCTCAGAAATAGAGCGGCCGGGAAGAAATGAGTCACCCTGGCTGGAAATAAACAGGGCAGCGGGCACGGAGGGAGGCGAGCTGCTCGGGACAGCTCTGTCTGCATCCAGGTTTTTGTCCGGGAGGAGGAACTGCCGTACCTGCTACCGACATCCCCGTCAGGGCTGAACCCGCAGCCGCCCCGGCACTGTAACTCGGCCTCTTTGGGGGAAAAAAAAAAAAAAAGATGGAGGAGACAGTAGTTGTCAATAATTTATCACAACCCAGTACAAGCTGTATATACAAAGAGAAGCTCTGGCGAAGGGTCGGGGAAGGGCTCGCTCCCCGGCCTCACTCCTCACGTCCGTCCCAGGGTGAAACCGCCCCCGGAGGCTCCTTGGTGACTGCTGCAGGACTTCCAGGTCTTCCCGATCCGCCCACGCCAGCCAAAAATTGACGGCATCCAGAGCCTGCAGCCTCCCGGGGGGGTTGCAAGCGAAGGATGCGTGCCCCCGTGCGGGTTTCACCCCCCGTGCCTCTAAGGGAGCCCGCGGGGAGCGCTCCCGTCCCCTCCTTGCCAACCCGGCGGGGTCGCGGCCAGCTCGGCGGGCTCCCCCGCGCCCACGCAGCTAAAAGAACGCCGGTGTCACCCAAACGCTACCCACACGTCGCCTACGGGGTTGGGGGTGGAGGGGAATGGCCCGTCCCCGGCGCCGTGCCCGGCCGCTCAGATTTTGATCTCAGTCCGGAAGGTCTGCTGGACGTGCTCGGTGTGCTTGGCGGGCTGCCGCCGCGCCCGGATGGTCAGCGTGCCGTCGTCCCCCAGCGAGGAGGACACCGACGTGGGGTCCACGTCCTCGGGCAGCTGGCACTTGTGGGTGAAGGTGTTCATGACGGTGCCGTCCCCGGCCAGCTGCGAGGGGAGAAGGGGCGGTTGGAGGCTGCGAGCGGCACAGGGACGCGCTGTCCCCTGCCCTTGGGCGAGGCCTGCGGTCACGCCTTGTGTGCGGTGTTAATATTTATCTCCCCGCAGGTGTGGTGGCGAGGCGTGAGTCACCCGGCCGGACAATGGTGCCTTTTTTGGAGCTGCTGGGTGCTCCCGGGGGGGCTGAAATTCGGGGTGTGGGGAGGAACCATCTGGAAAAGGTGCGATCGCGGGGGCTGGGCGGCCGCCAGTTCGCCCGGCCTCGCGCACTGACACCTCGCGGCATCCTGTGCAGGGTGTGACGCGTGGGGGCAAAACGACGAGGAAATGGTGAATTCAAGCCCACCAGTGCTAAATTACGGCCAGGACCAGCGGGAGGTTGGGGGAGGACGTCCCTGTGTCCCCAGGCCAGCGTTGGGGACGGGATTTGGGGGCCGTGGGTGGGTGGGGTGGCGGTGGGGGCGCGCTCACCTTCTCGGCGTGCACCTCGATCTGGTTGTTGGAGGTGGTGACGATGATGTCCTCGGGGGCGAAGTCGCTGACGTCCACCGTGAACTGGTAGGTGTTGCCCAGGGTCTTAATGTTCCCGGTGCTGCCGGGCCGAGCTGGAGGGGAGCGCGGGGGTCAGCGCCTCCCTGTCCCCCTCCCCGAAACAGTGGCCGGGGCCCCCTCGCCCCCCCCAGTGCTGGCTTAGCCCCCCACAACCTTCCCGCTCCCCCGAGATAACTCAGACACATTCCCCACAGCTCTGGCTTTGATCCCCCAGCCCAAGCCCCCCGACCACCCTCGGGGGGACGCCGGGCCGGGCGCCGAGGCCCTCGCCCAGCGCCACTTGCCTGGGAAGCCCAGCGGCTCGCCGCGGGGCCGGACGAAGCTCCCGAAAAGCTCCATGGGGCGAGCGGGCGACGACGACCGGCTGTGGTGGTGGAAGCTGTGCTCCGACCGGAAAGCAGACGAGGATTTCACGTTCATCCACCTCCCCGAGCGTCCACGGCGCGGGAGGGGAGCGAAAGCGGCCGGCGAAGCCCCCTCCTCGGCCTCGCGGCGAAGACGAACGGGGCCGGCTATTTCGGGGGCGGCCGCCGAGCTTATAAAGCCCCGTTAGGCTCTCGGCCGCCTTCCAGACCTCTTGTAAAACCGGCTAAATTTAGGTCCTGCTACATCACTCTGGACACCGTGGAAATTTTTTCCTCTCTCTCCCCCCCCCTCCCTGTCGCCGGCTCCGCTCCTCCCCGTCCCGAATCCGATGCCATTGCTGGCGTTCCTGCAGGTCCCGATAACGCGGGCTCCCGAAAACAGGAGGATGGGGAGGTGGCACTGGGGTATGCGGGGGGGAACGATGCCCCAAAAGGATGGGGGGGGGGGATTTGGGGGAAAAATCCCCAGGTCCCAGGGCACCTTCCAGCGCGGCCGCGCCAGCCACGTGGAGTTTGTAGTAATAATAATAATAAAAAGTTATTAAAAGTGTCCTTGTGGGGACACGGGACTGGAGAGCGGCCAAGCTGGTGGCTGTGGCAGCACCCTGTGGGTGTTGGGGGGGGAATTCCCTGGGGGGGGTGTCTCTGCCTTCCCCCCAAAATGTGGCCACATCCCGGGAAGCTTCCCCCCAGACCCTAGGACGGCTGAGGCCGCGTTTTGGGGCAGAAAAACAGGAGCTGGTGAGCGGCTCGGCAAGCAGACCATGTAAGGCTTTATTCCCCGTGCTGACCCGCTGGGCAGCGCTGCCAAAAAATGCGGGGGGGGGGGGCTGTAACGTGAGTACCCCCCACGTGCTGAGTAATTTCGGCGGGCGCCTGAGTCACCCTTGGCTCTTCCCTTGCACGGAGATGCTCGGAGGCCAAAGCATCGCCGAGGGCTGGGGGCCGCAGCCTTCCTCAAAGCCCCCCCCAGGCTGGGTTGGATTTGCCCCCCCCCGGGGCGTATTCGGAGGCTGAAACCCTCCCCGCTGCGCTCCGGCTGGCTCCAGCCCGCGCGGGTCTGGCCGCCTCGTCAAGGTCGTTTTTAATGAGCTTGTTTGCAAACTCATTTCCACCACGGCGCAGGCAGAGCCCGCAGCACCGGCCGGGGCAGCCCCCGGTCCCCAAAACGTCCCCGGGATGGAGCCCCCCAGCCCCGAGGTGCCCCCGGGGGGGCTGCGGGACGAGCAGAGGGTGCTGGTGTCGGCGCACAGCTGGCGGCCCTGCCCCAAAGCCCGCAGGAGGCTCCGAGGTGAGACCCTCGCCCCTCGTTTTGGCCACCTTGGGTTGGTTTTATTTGGGGGGGGGGGGGGTAGCACCCCTTTGGACCCCCCCCCCCCCACCTCGCCCCGCAGGGTGCTTGGAGCTGGTGAAGCGGCAGCTCTTCCGCGTGGGCGAGGACTGGTACTTCCTCTTCGTCCTGGGGGTCCTCATGGCCCTCATCAGCTTCATGATGGACCTCATCGTCTTCAGGCTCTACGAGGGTAACGAAGGGGCTCCAGCCCCAAAACTGGGCAGTGGGACAGTGGGACAGGCATGTGGGGGGGGGGGGAGGGTCTCTGGGGGCAGCGCCCCTCCCGGCACTTCTTTTCCAGCCCACCGGTGGCTCTACCAAGAGGTTGGGGATTATTTGGTGCTCAAGTACCTCTCATGGACCATCTACCCCGTGGCCATGGCCGCCTTCTCCACTGGCTTCTCCCAGAGCATCACGCCGCATTCGGGAGGTGAGCGCCCCCCCCCCCCCCCGGCCTCCCCACACCACCCCCACTGTGGGGAACCCCCAAAATTTAGAGCCCCCCCCCCCCCCATACTTGGATTTCTCCAGCTTTGGAACCCCCAAAATTTGGAGGTCCTCACCAATAAATTTGGTGCTCCCCAAACTTGAAGGTACCCCCCCCCCCCCCAGTAAATTTGGAGCTCCCCAACCTTGGAAGTCCCCAAACTTGGAACCCCCCAAATTTGAAGCTCCCCAAAATTGGAGGTGTTCCCCCCCAAGAAAATAAATTTGGAGCTTCCCAACCTTGGAAACCCCAAAATTTGGAGCTTCCAAAACTTGAACCCCCCCCCCCAAATTGTAGCCCCCCCATGTGGAGCCCCCCCACAACCCAAGCTGAGCTGGTGCCACCTTCTCCCCCCGCCAAGGCTCCGGCATCCCCGAGCTCAAGACCATCCTGACCGGCGTGGTGCTGGAGGAATACCTGGCCATCAAAAATTTCGGGGCCAAGGTGGTGGGGCTGACCTGCACCCTGGCTTGCGGCAGCACCATTTTCCTCGGCAAAGTGGTGAGCAGGGAATTCCGCTGGGAATTTCGCCGGGGGCTCGGCACCGCGGCCGCTCAGCACCGCGGCCGCTCAGCACCACGTCCCCTCCGCGTCCCCAGGGTCCCTTCGTGCACCTCTCCGCCATGGCCGCAGCGTATCTGGGGAAGATGCGGACGTCGGTCACGAGGGAATATGAGGTGGGGGAGCTGCTGGGATGTTATTTTTTTTTTTTTAACCCATTTCCCTTCAAAAAACAGGGGATTTTGGTTAACCCCCCCTCCTCCGCAGGACAAATTCAAGCAGAACGAGATGCTGGTGGCAGCGCAAGCCGTCGGCGTGGCCACAGTTTTCGGGGCGCCCATCAGTGGTGAGGGACCCCCCCCACCCCCCACCCCTTCCCGAAGCTGAGGACCCCCGGGGCCCCCCTGAGCGGGTCCCCCCCGTTTCTCCAGGGGTGCTGTTCAGCATCGAGGTGATGTCGTCCCACTTCGCCGTGCGGGATTACTGGCGTGGCTTTTTCGCCGCTACCTGCGGCGCCTTCATGTTCCGCCTCCTCGCCGTCTTCAACAGCGAGCAAGGCAAGGCCGGGCAGGATGTGGCCCCCGCAGCATCTCCTGGCCTCCCCTCAAAACC
The DNA here is from genome assembly GCF_964211835.1 of Anser anser. Classification (NCBI taxonomy): domain Eukaryota; kingdom Metazoa; phylum Chordata; class Aves; order Anseriformes; family Anatidae; genus Anser; species Anser anser. The sequence continues at coordinate 7,854,146 of NC_139738.1, read as the reverse complement.
CTTCCCGCCTCCCCAGAGACCATCGCGGCGCTTTTTAAGAGCGACCTCAAGATTGATTTCCCCTTTGACCTGCCGGAGACCTTCTTCTTCATGGTTTTGGGGTAAGGAAGGACCTGCTGGGGACGGGCTCCTGAGCACACCCTGCCCATACCCTGCTTTGTTCTGCCTGTACCCTGCCTGTGTTCGGCCTCTACCCTGCCCATACGCTGCCCATCTTCTGCCCATACCCTGCCTTTATCTTGTCCGTACCCTGCCCGTATTCTGCCCATACCCTGCCTGTATTCTACCTGTATCTTTTCTATATCCTGCCTGTACTCTGCCCATACCCTGCCTGTGTCCTACTCGTACCCTGCTCATACCCTGCCCATACCCTGCCTTTATCCTGCCTGCACCTTGCCCGTACCCTGCCTGCACCTTGCTTGCACTCAATCTGCACCCTGCCTGCACCCTGCCTGCACCCTGCCTGCACCCTGCCTGCACCCTGCCTGCACGCTGCCTGCACACTGCCCCTTCCCCTGCCCCTTCCCTGCCCGTGCCCTGCCCGTGCCCTGCCTGCACGCTGCCCTCTCCTCCCCAGGGCCATCTGCGGTGCCATCGCCTGCGCCTACCTCTTCTGCCAGCGCTGGCTGCTGGCGGCCGTCAGGGAGAACCGGCTCACGGGCAGGCTGCTGGCTACCGAGTCCGTCCCGGGCGTCCGTGTGTCTGTCCCGTGTGTCCCCTAGCACATCTGTGCAACCACCCCGCGTGTCCGTGTGTCCCACCCCACACATCCATATGCCCACCCCACACATCCACACGCCCACCCTGCGCATCCCCGTGTCCCCCCCGTGCACCTCACGTGTCCCTGCAGCGTCCGTGTGTCCCACCCCACGCACACTGTGCGTCCGTGTGTCCACCTCGTGTGTCCGCGTGTCCCCCCATTACCTCCCTGAGCCCACTCCGTGCACCCCACACACCCACATGTCACCATGGTGCGTCCTCGCATCCCACCCCCTGTGCCCAAACACCCTCCACGTGGCCACGTGTCCCCCCGCCCGTCCATGCGTCCCCCCAGCACGCCCGTACACCCACCCCGTGCACCTCACACCTCCATGTCCCCTTCGCATGTCCATGCATCCACCCCACGTGCCCCCCCCAGCGTGTCCGTGCATCCCACCCCTCCACGTCCATACACCCCGCCCCATCCCGTGTCCGTGTGTCCGTGTGTCTGTCCCAGCCGCCCCCTCTCCCCCCAGCAAGCCCCTGTACTCGGCGCTGGTGGTGCTGCTGCTGGCCTCCATCACCTTCCCTCCGGGCCTGGGGCAGCTGATGGCCTCCAGGGTGAGCAGGGGCTGGGGGCACCCCACCGCCACCCCCCACCCAACCCCATGCTCATGCTGTCCGTCCGTCCGTCCGCCCGCCCAGCTGTCCATGAAGGAACACCTCATCTCGCTCTTCGACAACCGCACCTGGGGGGTGCTGGCCCAAAACGCTTCGGCGGCCCCCGCGGTGCCCGGGGACCCGCAGCGCCTGTGGCAGGAGTGGTGCCACCCCTCCGCCACCATCTTCGGCACCTTGGCCTTCTTCCTGCTGATGAAGGTACCCCCGGCCCTCTCGTTCCCCCCCCCCCAGCACCACCAGCTGCTGTCCCTATGGGTGGCGAGCCCCCTGCCCCTGCGCTGTGCCCCCCCCCAGTTCTGGATGCTGACCCTGGCCACCACCCTGCCCCTGCCCGCCGGGTACTTCATGCCCATCTTCATCTACGGTGAGCTTGGGGGGGGGGGGGCACCCAGCCCCGGGGTGCATCTGGACTGGGGGGGGCACAGGGGGTGCATGGAGCCCTGGGGAGAGGTACGGGGGGTGCACCCGGAACGGTTTGGGGGGGGGGGGGTACCTGGCCCCATTGGGGGTGCACCCAGCCCTGGGGTGCATCTGGTTTTGGGGACGTGCAGTGGGTGCATCCCTTTGGGGGGGGGGGGGGGAGGGGGGTAAGGGGGTTGCATCCAACGGGGTGGGGGGGGGGTACAGGGGTTGTGTGCAGCTCTGGGGGTGGGGTTTGCATCCTGGGGGGGACATGGAGGGGGAGGCTGTGTCATTTTGGGGTGGGGGCATTGGGGGGGGGAGGGGTGTATCCATGCTGGGAAGGGTGGGAGAGGGTACATGCAGCTCCTTTGGGGGGGGGGGGGGCGGTACCCAGCCCTGGGGGGGTGCATCTGGCCTGCTGGGGGTACAGCCTGGGGGAAGGGGGTGCATCCATCCATCCCCTGGGGGGCCCTGGGCTTCTTCCACCCCACCCCCCGCCCCCCAAAACCCTGCAGGAGCCGCCATCGGGCGCCTGACGGGGGAGGTCGTGGCCTCGCTCTTCCCCCACGGCCTCCGCGTGGAGGCCACCACGCACCCCATCGTCCCCGGGGGCTACGCGCTGGCCGGTAAGTCGGTGACACTGGGAGGGGGGGGACAGTGACATCCCCAGCCATGCACCAATGCCACCCCCCCCCCCCCCCCCCGTGCCGTGCCGTAGGAGCTGCCGCCTTTTCGGGGGCCGTCACCCACTCCATCTCCACCGCCCTGCTGGTGTGCGAGGCCACCGGCCACCTGGCCCACGTCCTGCCCGTGGTCCTGGCCGTGCTGGTGGCCAACGCCATCGCCCAGAAGTGCCAGCCCTCCTTCTACGACGGCACCATCATCGTCAAGAAGCTGCCCTACCTGCCCCGCATCCGCAGCCGGCACATGGCGTGAGGCCCAGCCCCAGCACACCCTGGGGGCCGTTTTGGGGGGAAATCCCTGCAAAGTGGGGAAAATTGGGTTTTTGTCCCCGTTCTCCAGCTCCTACCGGGTGGTGGTGGAGGAGTTCATGGATCAGCGGGTCGTGGCCGTGGCCAAAGGTGATGGCTTTGAGGAGGTGCTGGCAGCCCTCAGTGCCACCACCGATGGGGAATACCCCGTGGTGGAGAGCGCAGGTAGGGTGCGGGCACCCCAGGGGCCTGGTGGCCATGGGGACATCTCACCTGGTGGCTGTGGGGACACCTCATCTGGTGGCCGTGGGGACATCTCACCTGGTGGCCATGGGGACATTTCACCTGGTGGCTGTGGGGACATTTCACCTGATGGCCATGGGGACACCTCATCTGGTGGCCATGGGGACATCTCACCTGGTGGCTGTGGGGACATCTCACCTGATGGCCATGGGGACACCTCACCTGGTGGCCATGGGGACATCTCACCTGGTGGCCGTGGGGACACGTCACCTGGTGGCCGTGGGGACATCTCACCTGGTGGCTATGGGGACATTTCACCTGATGGCCATGGGGACACTTCACCTGGTGGCCATGGGGACACCTCACCTGGTGGCCGTGGGGACATCTCACCTGGCTTGTGCCCCCCCTGCAGGGTCACCCACGCTGGTGGGCACCGTCAGCCGAGCCCAGCTGGTCGCCTTCCTGCAGAGCCACGAGCACCCACGGGCGCCCCCAGGGCCGCTGCAGGAGAAGGTGAACCTGAGGCACGCGCCGCACCCAAAGGAGACGTTTTTCCACCCAGAAAATTAACGCGTCACCTTCTGCCCTCCCCTGCAGCCAGCCTCCATGGGGACAGTTGGGGACGACTGCGCCATCGAGCCCGTCATGCTGCAGCTCTCACCGTGGACCTCGCTGCACCAGGTTTGGGGTGGGGACGGACGGCACGAAGCCCCCCCCCCTTTCCCAAATGTTGGCTTTGTCCCCACGTGCCCCCCCCCGCAGGCACACCACCTCTTCGAGCTGCTGAAGCTGCAGCGCATCTTCGTCACCCGCTACGGGCAGCTGGCGGGGGCCGTCACACGCGCTGAGGTGGGACACGGGGGGGGGACACGGGGGGGGACGACACAAGGAGGGGACACGGAGGGGGGGGGGGCACATGGGGGGACGGCGCCCGTCCCACTGCCTCCTTCCCCTTGCAGCTGCGGAGAGCGATCGAGGAGCTCGCCAACCCCAAGTGACCGCCGTTCCCGCTGCTCCGTTGTAGCCATTAAATGTTTTTTTGGGGGCCATTTGGTTAATTTGGGCATGGCGACAGAGGGGACCACCCCAAAACACGCCCCCCCCCCCCCCCCCCCCTTTTCCCCCAGCGTGGAGGGAGCAGCTCTGTCCTGGGGGTGGAGGGGAGGGCGCAGTGCTTCTGACCCCTTTGATGCCAAACCTTTGATTTTGGGGTCACTCGAGCCCTGTGGGATTTGGGGACACCGGGGTGGGCTGTCCCAGCCTTGTGTGCCCCCCCCTACGGTCCCTGCCTGCCTCAGTTTCCCCTTTGCTGGGGCTGGGGGATGCGCGGGGCCGGCTCTCCAGCAGAGTGTGCTCGTGCGTTACGGACACGCGCGCGCAAACCCATAAACCCAAACCCATAAACGCACGAACCCATGGGTGCACAGACACCCAGGACACCTCCTCCTCCTCCCCACCTGTGGCTGCCGGGCTTTCGGGGGTGCACGCGCCACTTGGGGGGTGCAATTAGCATCGCCTCATTAAGCTGCTGCAGTGCTAATTAGAGCCTGGGCTTTCCACATCACTGCACCTCTTTGTAGGGCTTGGGTGGGGGCTGCAGACCAGGCCAGCGGGGTTTGGGGGCGAGGGGTGTCTCCCCACAGCCAGGGTCCCACAACAGGGTTGGCCAAGTACTCAAAAAGCCCCAAATCAGCCCAAAATCATGCTCTGATCTCAGCAATGGGGCCATCCCCCTTTAACGGGGCCACCAGCTTGGCTGTGCAACCCCCCCCTCCCCAATCTCTGCAGAGCCCTATAATTATCAGCACCCTTATTTGCATAATTAGCCTTAATTATTGCAATTAAAGGTGGCGGGTGTTGTGCAACCCCCAGCTGCTGTCCCGGGGCCCTGGGGGCCCCCCCAAGCCCCCCCCCCCCCCAAGCCCTTTGCCCCAGCGCAGGCGGTGCCGTGGGCTCCCCAAAGCGGGGCGCAGCGTTTCGGGGAGGGGAAGGCGCAGCAGACGCTAACGAAGGCGGCACAATTAATCCCGGGCATGCCCGAGCCCAGCCGGAGGAGAGGTGAAATGGGGTCAGCGCCAGGGGAACACCCAAAAAGCGGGGCGGGAGCTGGGTGCAGGCAGCCCCGGGGGGTGCGGGGGCCGGAGGTGCTGGGTGGGGCGGGGAAGAGGCAGCACCCGTGGAGGGTGCTCAGGGGGTTGAGGACACCCAGGGGTGACGGCACCACAGCACCCACATCGCTTGGGAAAGGTGCTGAGCGGGTATGGGGGCCACAGCACCCCTGGGTGGTGCTCAGCGGGGTGAGGACACCTTAGGGTGATGGGACCGCAGCACCCAGGGAGGGTGCTCAGTGGGTTGAGGGCACCCTAGGGTGACGGGAACGCAGCACCCACAGCCCTCAGGAAAGGTGCTGAGCAGGGCATGGGGACCCCGACAATCACAGCACCCATGGGTGGCACTCAGTGGGGCGAGGAGACCATGTAGAGGGAACCACAGCACCCACGGGTGGTGCTCAGGGGGTCCCCGTGCCCCCAGCCCCCGGGGATGGGTCTCAGGGGGGTGAGGGGCCAAGGGCAGGAGGGGACCACAGCACCCACGGAGGGTGCTCAGCAGGGTGCTGGGAACACAGCACCCACAGCACGGGGAAGGATGCTCCGTGGGGCAGGGGGCCCGCAGCACCCGCGGGAGGTGCTCAGGGGGGCGAGGACACCGCGGGGTGACGGAGCCCAGCGCCCGGGGGGGGGCTCAGTGGGGTGGGGACCCGCAGCACCCCCAGGGAAGCCCCCGCCCAGCTCCCCATGCGTCACCCCCGCGGGGATCGGGAGTTTCACCGAAACTTCGCGCAGGGAGGGGAAACCGAGGCACGGCGGCACCCGGGCACCCGCCGGGCGGGGCGGCTCGCTGCAGGGCGCAGCGCCAAGCAGAAAGTAAAAAGGGGTTAAAAAAAAAAAAAAAGCACCCGACGGATGCTTTTGCAACCATCCCGCAACCACACGGCGTCGTCCCCCCCTTCCCCTTGTGGTTTTGGGGGAAAAAAATAAGAATTGCTTTTTCCGGCTTTTTTTCCCTACCCAGTTATTTGCAGGCACCGGGCAGCCGGCCCCGCTCGTGCTTTGCAAAATAAAAATCCCAAATTCCTCAAGGGGTTGGGAGAGAGGAGGCCCCAGCTGGGAAATGCATGCAAACGCTTGCAAAATGCTTAAAAATCTTAAAGCCTCCTTAAAAACCAAAAATAAAAGCTTCCTCCCCCTGCCCCCCCAGCTCTACCTCCCAAACCCAAATCGCTGCTGGCAGCTGCCCCATGACACAGTTGTAGAAAAAGAGCACAAAAGTTTTATTCAAATCAAACTCACTGTCATGAAAATCCCATAAAATCCATTAAAAAGGGGGGGAAAAATACCCCAAACCTGCCCCCCTTTTTTTTCTCTCCCCTATTATCTTCCCCAAATCTGAAACCTCTTTGATTTTTCCTCAATAAATATACAAAAATATAATAAATTACGTTAAAAAAAAAAAAAAACAAAAAATAAAAGAGGTAACACTGCTTATCAGCATTAAGGTGGAAAAAACCCAACCCAGCGTCGGGAGAGGAATAAATAGGGTAAAAAAAGCAAAAATTGAGAGTTTAGGGCCAAGCCATCCACAAAGCATCCAGAAGCACCTGGCTCAGCCCTATTTTTTTTTTCTCCTTGAAATGCAGAAAAAAAAGAGGAAACTCCCCCCTAATAAGGCCGCCCCCCCAACCAAGTGCAGGCTTGAAATTTAATTTTGGTGGGGTTTCGCACCCGTTTTGTCCTGGGGATGGCGATGCCCAAGTGGCAACATCCCCCGTGGGAAATAATATTAATATTATTATTAACAATAATAAAAACCTTAAAAATAATAAAAATAATAAATAAAGCGGTGGGGGGGGGGGGTGTAGGCTGGGGGGGTCTTCATTTTGCACGCTGGGGTACGTGGGGGTCAGATGGGGATGCCCCCGGCGCAGAGCTGCTCCTGCAGCCCCAGCAGGCTGTAGGCGATGCGCTTCTGGTGGCCGGGCAGGCGCACGCCGATCTTCTTGATGTCGCTGCGGGGAGGGAAGGGGGGACGTTACGGAATGAGGGAGGGGTTTTGGGGTGAGAACAGCCCCAAAAAGGTCTGGCCTGGAAGGGTGCTTGGGGGTGGTCCGATCCCGAGCGTGGTGGGGATGCTGGGGGGGGTGGATCCTGCCCTAAACAGCCCCAGGGTGGATCCAGCCCCGAGCATCCCCCAGGGGCAAAGCCAGACCCAGACTTCACCCAGCACCAGATCCAGCCCCGAGCATCCCCCGGGGGCAGATCCAGCCCCGAGCATCCCCCCCTGCCTGACCCCAGAACGGAGCCAGCCCCGAGCATCCCCGGGGGCCAAATCCAGCCCCGAGCATCCCCCGTTTTGCGGGGCCCCAGGACTCACTCGCTGGTCATCTGCAGCACCTTCTCGATGGTGCTGTAGCCCGCAGCCATGAAGTGCTCGGCGTACTGGTGCATCTTGATGGACTCGAGCCACTCGGGCACCGAGCGAAAGGGGACGCCCTCGGAGCCGCTGGTGCTGGGCAGGCGGATGGAGACCCTGCGGGGAGGGGGCCGAGGAGATGGTGTGACGTGCAGGGCGGGGGGGAGGGCAGACCCACGGTGCAGGAATGCAAGGATGAAGAGTCGTGCAAAGATAAAGAAAAGCATGTTAAAAAAAAAAAAAGGAAGGCTGGAAAAAAAAATAAAGGATGTGGGAACAGAAGGATGCAAAAACAATGCAGGAGGGCACAGGTTGAAAAGAAGTCATGCAAAGAAATGGAAGGATGTGGAAAAAAAGTAATGCAGAAAACAGTGGAAAGGTGCAAAGTTACAGAAAGCAACGCAAAAATGGTAAGCAGCAAAAAAAAAACAAAAACTCAAAAACAACCCACGCATGCGAGCACCATGGCAAAAGGTAAAGATGCTGAGATGCGAAATTTAGAAGTGACAGTGCAAAGATGCCAACGGTAAGGCAAAAGCCCAACTGTAAAAAAAAAAAGGTAGAGCTACAGTGCAGAAGTATAAAGCAAATTATGGGAAAATATATATATATAAAAAAAGCAAAATGCAATGCAAAGTTTCCCAGGTGCCAAGACGTGAAAAAGAACGCATAAACGTGAGGATGCAAAGAGTAATAGAAAGTGGAAATGCAAAACAATAAGGCAAGAACATTAAAAGCAAGAAACAAAAATGCAAAAATTGCAAATGTAAAAAAAAAAAGCTAAAAATGCAGATATACAGAAGGCAAGGATGCAAAAAAATGCAAAAGGTGAATATAAAAGCAATGCAAGACTGTAAAGATGCAAAAAAAGAAGACAGGAACAGAAAACTACATAAAGCAATGCAAAAGGCAAGGATGCAAAGAAAAAGCAGAAGAATGCAAAGATTCAAAAAGCAATGCAAGAATGCAAAGATGCAAAATCCAATTTAAAATTGCACAGATGCAAAGATGCCAAAAAGGCAAGAATGGAAAGCTGCAAAAGCAATGCAAGAATACAGAACTGCAAAAACCAATCTTAAACTGCACGGATGCAAAAGAGTGTGCAAGAACGCAAAACCAGTGCAAAAAATGCAAAGACGCAAAAGAAGCATGCAAGAACGCAAAATTGCAATAAGCAAGGCGCAAATGCAAAGATACAAAAGAGCATGCAGGAGTGCAACGCTACAAGAACAATGCAGAGATGCAAAATAAGCATGCCGGAATGCAAAGCTGCAAAAGCAAAGCACAGACACAAAAGAGTATGCAAGAGTGCAAAGCTACAAGAACAGTGTAAAAATGCAAAGATGCAAAAGAAGCGTGCAAGGACGCAAACCTGCAGAAAGCAAGGCACGGATGCAGAACAGCACAAAGAGTGCAATGCTGCAAAAACATCGCAAAGATGCGGAAGAAGCCTGCAAGAACACAAAACAGCGAAAAGGCAGAAACGCAGGGATGCAAAAGCGCATGCAAGCCTGCACCACCTGCAAACTGCCCTCCCCTCCCTATTTTCCCCTCTCTCCTGCCCCTCCCCGCAGCTCACCGTGGGTCGAAGTCCGCCAGCGTCTTGAGTGACTCGGGGGCGCGGATGAGCTTGTCGAGGATGCTGACGACGTCGGCGAACTTGGGGCGCCGGCTGCGCTCCTGCTGCCAGCACTGCATCATCAGCTGGTAGACGGCGGAGGGGCAGTCCAGCGGGGCGGGCAGGCGGAAGCCCTCATTGATGGCCTTCATCACCTGCAACGGCGCACGGCTCGAGGGGCACGCCCCAAAAAAGCAAGGTCGCCACCAAGAACGGGGGCCAGAGGGATACCTGCGCTCACCTCATGGTTGGAGAGCTCCCAGTACGGGCGCTCGCCGTAGGACATCACCTCCCACATGACGATGCCGTAGCTCCAGACGTCGCTTGCGGAGGTGAACTTGCGGTAGGAGATGGCCTCGGGCGCTGTCCAGCGGATCGGGATCTTCCCCCCCTGTGCCACCACCACCAAAATTGCCCAGGTGCCAAGATGCGAGGAGGAACGAGGGGAGGAAAAAGAAAAAAAAAGTGAGGATGTCAAAAAGCAAGAAACAATGCAAAAATTGTGGTGGGAAAAAAAGGACGCTAAAACGCAACGATGGCAAGGTGCAGAAGGGAAGGCAAGAATGCAAAACTGCTCCAAAAAATAAAATAAATAAATAGCCATCCAGCCCCCCAAATCCCTCGGTGGCACTCACGCTGGTGGTGTAGGTGGCTTCGGGGTCGTCCTCCAGCACCCTGGAGAGCCCGAAGTCGGACACCTTGCAGACCAGGTTGCTGTTCACCAGGATGTTGCGCGCAGCCAGGTCCCGGTGCACGTAGTTCATGTTGGCCAGGTACTTCATGCCGGCCGCGATGCCCCGCAGCATGCCCACCAGCTGGATCACACAGAACTCCCCGTCCTTGTCCTGAAAAGAGGAGAAACCGACCCCAAATCCTCCTCTTGCCCCTACAGAGACATGGTTGGGGCCGGGACCCGTCTCCCATGGTGGATTTTGGGGCTGAAGCCCTGCTAATCCCACCCCGGGGCGATTGGATTCCCGCACGCATCACCTACCCGCAGGAATTTGTCCAGCGCGCCGTTTTCCATGTACTCTGTGATGATCATGAAGGGTTTGTCTGCAGAAAGAGAGCCAAAACGGGTCAGAAAACCTCAAAACCCCATGACTCCAAGCATGTGGGGGTGCATGTGAGAGCAGCACTTTTTGGCAGGCCTAGCAAGCTTTTTTTTTTTTTTTGCAGGGAAGTGGTGGGATTTATTTGGAGGGGGGGACTCACACTTGGAGACGACCCCCTCGAGGCGGATGATGTTGTGGTGGCAGAACTGGCCCATGATGCTGGCTTCGCTCAGGAAGTCCACCCGCTGCTTCTCCGTGTAGCCCACCTTCAGGGTCTTGATGGCCACCGGCACCTCCTTCTTGCCGCGTTTCAGGGTGCCCTTGTAGACCTCCCCAAATTCACCTGCCCGGAGGAAGGGGGAGGTTCAAAACCTGTCCCCTTCCGCCCCTCCCCGGCTTGGGGACAGGCAGGGGACAGAGCCCCGTGGGGACCTACCAGCGCCGATGACCTTCTGGCGGGTGATGGAGGACGGGGAGATCTCGGTGGTGAACTTGAGCATGGCTTGGTTGGGGTCTTCATAGGTGTGCGGGTCCACGTAGGTCTTGAGGGGCTTCAGCTGGTCTGCTAAGGGGGGAAGCAGCCGTGTCACCCCCGACCTGTCCCCACCGTCCCACCTGTGTCACCACTGAGCCCCCGCCCTGAGCCCACCACCCCGGTGCTCACCGGACTTGGAGAAGTAGACGTCCTCAGGGGACTGGCGTGACCGCGAGCTCCTCCTCCTGCAGAAAAGCAGCGTTTTGTCCCAAAACTCACCTCAGTGGGGGAAAAAATTTGGATTTTTTTTTTTTTAATCTCTCCTTACCTCCGGAGGACGTAGATGAGAGCAGCCAGGAGAAGGAGGACAAAGAGGACGCCGGTGACGGAGCCACTGATGACGGCAGCAGATGCCATGGACTCGGCTCCTGCAGGGACAGTTGGAGCCATGCGCACCCCATAGCACCCCCAAAACTAACAAACCACCGAAAACCCACCCCAAAAAAACCCACTCCTCACCCTCGGGCAACGTCTCGAACTCGTGCTCGGGGCTGAAGGTGCCGTGGCCGTCCTGGGTGAGCGCCTGGACCCGCACCACGTAGGCGGTGGCAGGGGACAGCTTGGGGATGGTGACGGAGGCGCCCTCGCAGCGCAGCACCGAGTAGCTGTTCTCGTCCACCTGGGGAAACGGGGACACGGTGAGGGCGAGGGGTTTGGGGAAGGACACGAGGTGGGACGAGGATGGGACGCCGCTGGTGGCACCTTCTTGCTGTAGGTGACTTCGTACTTCCAGACCCGGCTCTGCTGCCGCAGCGGCACCGTCCAGGAGAGGACCAGGCTGGTGGCCGTCCGCCCGTCCAGGCTCACCGACGTCACCCGTGGTGGCTCTGCCGTGGGGACAGGGGTGTCACGGGAGGCGGTGGCACCTCCACGGCGGTGGTGGCGGGGACACCGGTGGCCCTTACCTGTCTGGTTGACGCTGATGCTGGCGGTGGCCACGCTGCGGTGGGCGCTGAAGGACGAGACGCCGTTGCGCGCTTCGACGGTGAAGGTGTAGTTGACGTGGGGCTCCAGGTCGGTGACCGTCACCCCTGTCCCCGCCAACCCCCGGGGGGGCTGCGAGTAGCGGATGCCCCCGTCGCAGGGCCGGCACTCGCCGCTCTCGGGCCAGCACTGCTCGCAGGTGACGCTGTAGGTGACGTCCTGCCGGCCGCCCGTGTCGGTGGGGGGGGACCAGCGCAGCTGCACGGCGGCCCCCAGCCCCGTGGCCGTGACGCTGCCCGGGGGCGAAGGAGGACCTGTGGACACGGAGCGAAGCGGTGGCGGTGTGTGTGGGGTCAGGGCACGGAGGTGCCCCCCGCACCCCACGACCCACCCCCCTGTCCCCAAAATGCCACTCACGGGTGCACGGCGCGGCGGCCGGGTCGGTGGGGGCGCGGAAGTGCCCGTCCTCGCAGGGGCAGGCGGCAGCGGCGGTCGGGGCCGGCAGCGTGTGCGCGGGGCAGGGCTGGCAGCCGCTGGGGGACACCTCGGCCTTGAAGGTGCCGGGGGGACAAGCTGGGGGGGGCACACACACACAAAACAGGAAGGTCAGCGGCCGGGTCCCTGTCTCCAACCTGAGCATCCTCACCAGCTCCTGGGCACGTGTCACCCTCAGAGCATGTCAGCTGGGGGGTTTGGGGGTGTTTCACCTTATTGTTATCCACCGTGGGAGGGGGTGGACACCCACTATCAACCCGTGCCTCCACTTTTGGGAATGCCCCCCCCAGCCCACCCCTCTCCACTTGACACGCTTGGTGCACCAGTGATGCTCCAAGGGCCTTGAGGACGCTCCAAGGGTGCCCCCAGGGGTGCTGGGGATGCCCAAGGGTGCCACAAGTGTGCCCCAAGAGAGATGAAGGTGCCCAAGGGTGCCCCCGAGAGGGAGGGATGGCTTGCACGGCACGCACCAAGACGGGGCGCCCCCAGCCCCACGCCACCTTTCCATCCCCAGCGTCCCCACCACTACCACAGATGCCCCCACATCCTCACCTTGGCACTGGTCACCCACGGCCTCGTAGCCGGCCCGGCACTGGCACTGCCCGATGGGCACCAGCCACTCCCCGTCCGCATTGCAGTGCAGCGTCGGCGCCTCGTCGGCCACCGCGTCCTCCACGCAGGAGCCCCGCACCTCCGCCAGGGTCTGCGAGTCGGCGCCCGCCACCGTCTCGGGGAAGTGGGCCATGCCCCGCAGCACGGCCGGGCACGTCTTGTAGTAGATGCGGACCGAGAGCAGAGCCACGCAGGCGCCCAGGTCCTGGAAAGCCAGGTAGAAGCCTTTCTTCCGCAGCGGCCCCACCGAGCGCACCTCCACGTTGAGCTTGACGTTGCGGTTGGTGAAGTCGTCCTGCACCGTGATCTCGTCCGGGGCGATGGTGTCGATCTTCTTGAACTGCCGCTTCTGGAAGTTGGTGCCGTAGTCGACGTCGGACTCTGCGTAGTAGAGGTTGAAGGTCTCCTTGCAGGAGCCGCCGCCGCTGGGGAAGCTGTTGCAGTCGCGGACGGTGAACTTGAGCTCGATGAAGACGCGCTGGGCCTCGCTGCGGTAGATCCAGTTGGTGCGCAGCCAGTTCTCCTGCTCACCCTCCAGCACGTTGCACACCAGGTACATGTAGATCTGCGAGTCGTTCATCATGTTCTGCAGCAGGTCCCACTGCGCCGCAGAGAGAAACGGGGTCCTTGGTGCTGCTGTCGCCATGCCCCCTCGGGGGGAAACTGAGGCAGGGGGTACGATGCCCCTGGTCCTCAGGGATGCCCTTGCCCTCATCCCCACGGACGCCTCCATCCCCATCCCCATGGACACCCCTCATTCTCCATCCCCATGGTTGATATGTCCCCGTGGATGCTCCCCATCCCCATGGATGCTTCCATCCCCATGGATGCTTCCATCCCCATGGATGCCCCTCATTCTCATCCCCATGGCTGATCTGTCCCCATGGGTAGTCCCACCTCCATCCCTGTCCCCATGGAGAGCCCCCCGGTCCCCATGGATGCACGCCTGCTTGCTTGCATCCCGATGGAGGTCCCCGTCCCCAAGGCTGCCCCCGTCCCCATCTGCAGCGTCGCCCCTCGCCGGGTGCTCACCCCTTTGCCGTAGGGCTGGGTGAGCCAGCCCAGCTCCCCCTGGGCCTTGGCGAAGTCCAGCAGGACGACTGTGGGGAGAGGAGAGGGCCGTTAGTAGGGTGAGCAGGACGCCAGGGAGATGCCACCAGGATCCACAGATGGCCCCAGCAACCCGCAGAGGCCACCAGTGCTCTCAGATGTCCTTGGGAAACACAGACCCAGGGCCCATGGATGCCTTCAGGACCCACGGATGCCCCCCCAGGAACCACAGATGTCACCTGCCTCTTGGATCAATGGGTGTCCTCCGGGACCCGTGGGTGTCCCCAGACCCGTGCTATGTATCCTTGGGACCCATGGAGGTGCTCAGGCTCCACAGACGTCCCTTGGACCCATGGGTGCCCACCAGGACCCACAGATGCCACTAACAAATCCAGATGCCCCCCAGGACCCACAGATGTCACCAGAACCTGCAGATGCCACCAGCACACCCATAAAGCCCCTAGCACCCAACATATCTGTCCCTGGCACCCACAGGTGTCCCCAGAACCCACATATACATATCCCTGAGACACATGGGTGCCACCAATAAACCCGGACGTGTCTGGAGCCCATGGATGTCTCAGGGACCTGGGGGTGCTCCAGAGACACACAGAGACCCCCAGGACCCACAGAAGCCCACCAGGACCTGTGCACATACTCCAAGGAAGCCCCCAGGACCCACAGGTGCCACCAACCCACCCAGATGCACCTTGGACCCACGGATGCCCCCAAAAGCCCCTGGGACCCTGGGTGAGCTCAGGGCCCCCCAGCTGTCCATGGGACCCCCCCACACCACCACCCCGTGTCCCCCGGTGTTCCCCCGGGGCCGGGCAGGACGTGGGGCTGGGGGAAGCGGCGAGCCCCGGCACGCCGAGGGCGGTGGCCGGATCCAGCACCGGGGCCGGGGGAGGAAGAGGAGGCCGCGGCCGGGGCGGAAGCGCCATGAATCAGCCCCAAGGAATGCGCCCGGCTTCGTGCCCGACACGGCCCTGGGGGAGGTGGGGGGCTTTGGGGATGTGCCCCCCGGTGCCCCCCCCCCACCCCTCGCCCCAGCTTTACGGGGCAGGTGCTGAGAACGGGGAACTTGTGACACGTCCAGCCCCGTCCCCCCACCGCCAGCCAGGAAGGATGCCGGGCACCTCCCGGCTTTCCTGCAGCTGGAATTCCCCCCTGAAAGCGGAAACACGGCAGGGGGGGAGTCTGTGGGGTCCCCCCCTGTGACACCCCCCCCTCCCCAAGCAGTGACTCAGGGCAGGGACCTGCGGCTGAGTCAAGGGGCGCAGCCGGGGTGCGCCCGCTGCCAGCGCCCTCGGCTGCCCCGCTGCCCCCCCCAGCCCCGCACCGCCGCTGTCACCGCAGCCCCCAGGCTCCTGCATGGCCAAAGCCACCTTCATCATCATCATCGTCACCGCGACCCCCATGTGCGGCCCCGTCCCCGTTCCCCCCTCGCCCCCACTCCGTGTCCCCAAACCCCCAACCCACAGGCACTGACCCCAACCGCGGCGCAGGATTCGGCCCCAAGACCCCCCTCCCCCCTTCCTGCCCCCCAAACCCGACACTTCACAACCGATCGCCCCCTGGCTCCCAGCCACCACCAAACTTTGCCGTCTTTTACCTGGTTTTGCCCCAAATCGCTCCTTACCCCTCCGAGCCCCCAGGAACCTGCTTGCGGATGCCCTGACCCCCCTCCCCGGCCCCGGCTGGAGGGGCGCTTGGGGTTTTCTTCCCCATTTTCCCGTTTCCCCTCGATTTCCCTTCCCCAGACACCCCCCAACCTCCCGGTTATTTGCATTCACTGCGGTCGGGGCCGGATTCTTTCGCCCTTTGCTCTCCGAGAGTTTGCGGCTCCCCCAGGAAAAGAAACCCAACCTTCGCTTCCCCCACCCCAGTTTGCCCAAAACCCCCCGAACTGATCCCAAATCACCCCGGGGAGCTCGGCAGGGGGGGGTGCAAGGTGGGGGCCAGGGCGCAGCTTGTTTTTCCCAGCACTTTTCGGGTTTTCCTGACATTGTTCTCCAGCTCCGCGGCCGGATCCTGCCCGGGGAACCTTCCTTTAAGGTTTTTTTGTTGTTGTTGTTTTTTCGTTTGAATTTGGGGGTTTTGGGGGCTGGATTTTTCAACTTTTGGCTAACTTCTGCCTCCACTCCGCCCCATTATTTTAAGGGGGTCGCAAGGGGGGGAGGGGGCCCCCTCTTTTCGCCCACCGGCTCCAGCTTTACTTTTTTTTTTGGGGGGGGGGGGGGGGGGGGCCAGGCCGCGGGCAAGGAGCGACCCCAAGCCCCCTGATAGCGGCAGCGTTTTGCCCTTTACGGCCTTTTTTCTCCCTAAAAAGAAGCGCTCCCGACCTTCTCCCCAAGGTCTCTCCCAGCCCCCGGTGCTCCCCTAGGGCTCAGCCCCCCAACAAAAAAACCCCAAACCCGCTTTTTTTGGAACTTTTTCCTCCCCCCCCCCCCAGTCCCCCAACCACTCTCCAGCTCCTTTCGCCGAACCCAAAAGTTGCCAAACTTCCCCCAAAAGCCGCGATGTCCCCGATCCCCGACCCCCAGCACCCTGCGAGCACCCAGGGGTGCGGTGGGGGGGGGTGCGGAGCCTCTCCGCAGCCCCCCCAGACCCGAGACCCCCCCCCCACCCCCAAAAAAAAATAGCAAAAAAAAAATAAACTCGGGGCACGGGGCCGCGCTCACCTTCCTTGGGGGCGGCGGGGGCGAGGAGGAGGAGGGCGAGGAGGATGAAGGCTGCCGGGGGGGCCGCGGCCATAGCAGAGGTCGCGGGGTGCCCGGGGCGCCCCAGCTCCGCGCCAGCCCCGCGGGAGCGCCCCGCTCCTGTTCATTCATGCCCCGCTGACGTCACCCGGCCCCGCCCGCGGGAACGCGCGCGGCTGCCCTCTTAAAGTGACAGCGCCCCTCCGGCGCGGCCCGGCAGGGAACGGGGGGGACTCGGCCCGGGGGGGGGGGGCAGGGGGAGCCCCCAGCACCCCGGTTGGCCCTCCCAGCCCCTCCCAGTTCCCCCCACAGCTTTGGTTCCGGACCAGTGGTTTTGCGCCTCGTCTGGCGTGGATATTGTGTTGGGGTGCAAGGGGGGGTCCCCGCTTTGCGACCGCATCCAGCCCCTCTTGTCCCCACCCACCCCCCAGTCCCTCCCCCCAAATTTCTGCATCCCCTCGGCCCGGGCCCCAGCCCCGCGGTCCCCACGTTTGGCTCTGGGAGCTGCGCCCCCCCCCGCATCAGCTCTGGCCCCGGCACCCAAGGGGTTAAAGCGGCCCCCGGCCCCCTCCCCCCCCCTTCATTCATGAAGCGGCGTGGGAAGAGAGGGGGGCGGCAGCCAATGGCGGAACGGGGCGTGGCCTCGCGGCTGGCCCCGCCCCCAGAGCTGGCGGCGGGGGGGCTCCGGAGCCGGACTGGCGGGGGGGGGGGGGGGCTCCTCCGTCCGTCCGTGTGTCCGTGTGTCCGTGTGTCCGTCCGTCCGTGTGTCCGTCCGTCTGTCCGTGTGTCCGCCCCTGCGTCCGGCCTCCCGCCCCCCCTCCCTTCCGTCCGTCTGTCCATCTCCGCACCCCTCCGGTGGCCCCACGCCTGCCCCTCCCTCCACCTGTCCGTCCGTCCGTCCGTCCGCCCCGCCACCCCCTCCCGTCCGCCCGTCCCTCTGTCCATCCCCCCTCGTCCATCCGCCTGTCCGTCCGTCCGTCCATCCCCCCCCCCATCCGTCCGTCCCTCAGCTGCCCGTTCAGCCGGCCCCACGTCCGGCTGTCCGTCCGGCTGCCCGTCCCTCCCCGTGTCCATCTGTCCGCCCGTCCCTTTGTCTGTCCTTTTGTCCGTCCGTCCGTCCGTCCGTCCATCCATCCCCACGTCCGTCTGCCCGTCCATCCCTCCCTCCGACCCTCCGTCCGTCCCTCCCCGTGTCCATCTGTCCGCCCGTCCCTTTGTCCACCCATCCATCCCCGTGTCCATCTGTCCGTCCGTCCATCCACCCATCCATCCCCACGTCTGTCTGTCCATCCGTCCATCCATCCCTCTGTCCGTCCATCCCCCCTGCCCCCCTCCTGTCCCTCTGCCCATCCCCCCCCCCCCAAAGAGGCACCGAGGGGGTCGCCCCCCCCCGGACCCCACCCTCCGGTGCCCCCCCCCCGCTGCCCACCGGGGGGGGTCCCCCCGGTCCCGCCGGTCCCCGGGGCGCCGGGCCGGGCCCTGCACTTTCTCCGCGGCGCTGCCGGCTCCACCGGCTGTGCCGGCCCCGCCGCTCCCCCCCCGGCCGCGCCCCGGCCCCCCGCTGACCCCGGCCCGCCCCGCACCGCGCCCCGGGTCGGGGGGGGGTTGGGGGGGGGGGGGCCGGGGGCGCCGCTCCCCCTTTCCTGCACCCTCGGCTGGGCCTGAAATGGGGCTTTTCTGGGCTAAAACTGAGGGCGGTTTTCTGCAGGGCCCGGGGGGGGGGTTGGCAGGGAGCTGAAGTGGCCGGGGGGTCCCTGAGCCCCCCCCCCCCCCCCGCTTTGGGACCCCAAAATTGTGCCGACGGCTTGCCCCCCCCGGGATTTGGGGTGCTGGGAAGCGGTGGGGGAATGTGGGGGGCCGGGGGTGATGCGAGGGGATCCTTCCCTGCGGGGGGGGTCTGTGCCCCCCCCCCTGCAGCCCCCAGCACCCCCCAGCACGCTGCGGCAGCAGCACCCCCAGCCCCATTGTCCTGCAGCACCCCAACCCCCCAAAACCCAGCACCCCCATCCTCATCACCCCGACCCCCAGCACCCCCACCCCCAGCGGCAGCATCCCCCAGAGCCCCAACCCCTTAGCGGCCTGGAGCACCCCAAATCCCACCACCCCCATCCCCATCACCCCCCACCCCCACTCACCCCCCCCGGGGCCAGCACCCACCACACCAACGACCACCCCCCCCGAGCCCCCCCGAACCCCCACCTCCCCACCCCACCGACCCCAAAACCCGGGGACCCCTCCCCTTCCCCCCAAAAACACCACCAGGGGACCGCGCGGGTTGGAAAAGCATCGCTGTTTAATGCTGGGGGGGGGGGGGGGCAGGCGCCGCAGTGAGGGGCTCCCCCCCCCCCAGCAAAGCGGGGTTCAGGTCGGGGGGGGCTCCTGCCCCTCGGGGGCGACGCCGGCAGCGATCCGGTCGCGTTCCCAGAGCCGCCCCACCAGGGCGTCGAGCAGGGGGGCCACCCGCGCCAGCCCCTCCCGGCCCCCCCCGGCGCCCCCCGCCCGCAGCACCGGCAGCCCCCAGGTGCCCTCGAAGGCCGCCAGGTCCTCCTCCGTCACGTCGGCGTGGGCGGCCAGGTCGAACCTGGGCGCGGGGTCAAGGTCGACGGCCCAAAACCGGCACCCCGAAAATCCCGTGGGGGCGACGAAGCGCCCGATCTCACCCCCCCCCCCTTTGCCCCCCCCCCCCGAAGGATACTTGGTGCCCACCACCACCCGCAGCAGGTCCTCGCCGGGGGCCACCACCCGCGCCAGCCGCGCCGGCAGCTCCTCGAAGGACGCGCGGTCGGTGAAGGAGAAGAGGAAGAGGACGGCGTCCGCCTCCTCCTTGCAGGCCTGGGGGCGGCGGGGGGGGGGGGACATCACGCACCCGGGTCTGCGCCCCCGCGGGGCCCCGGCCCGCGCCCCCCGCGCGTCCCCCGCTGCGCGCTCACGGGCAGGACGTGGTCGAACTTCCTCAGGGCGCTCTCCCCGCAGTCCCAGAGCTGCAGCTGGAACATGACCGGGCGCTCGGCGCCGCGTGGCTTGGCCGGCCAGAACACGGTGCTGGCCTCGATGCCTGCGGGGCGAGGCCGGGCGAGTCCCCAAGGGGTTGCTGGGGGGGGGGGACCCCGAGAGCCCCCCCCGCGAGAGCCCCCGGCCCCGCCGTACCCATGGTCTCGCGGTGGGCGGTGGGCGCGGGGGTCCCGGCCAGGGCGGCCACCAGCGCGGTCTTGCCCACGCCGCTCTTGCCGGCCACGAAGAGCTTGTAGCGCGCCGTGGGCACGGCCAGCGCGGGCGGCAGCGTGGGGCGCTCCAGCAGGCCTGGGGGCACCGCGGGGGGGGGGGGGTCAGCCCGGTGGGGGGGTACCGGGGGTGGTGGGGGGGTACTGGGCATGGTGGGGGGGTACTGGGGGAGGTGTGGGGGTACTGGGCATAGTGGGGGGGTACTGGGGGTGGTGGGGGGGTACTGGGCATGGTGGGGGGGTACTGGGGGAGGTGGGGGGGTACCAGGCATGGTGGGGGGGTACCAGGGGTGGTGTGGGGGTATCAGGGGTGGTGTGGGGGTACTGGGCATGGTGTTGGGGGTACTGGGCATGGTGTGGGGGTACTGGGCATGGTGGTGGGGGGGTACCAGGGGTGGTGTGGGGATAACGGGGGTGGTGTGAGGGTACCAGGCATGGTGTGGGGGTACTGGGAGAGGTGTGGGGGTACCGGCGGTGGTGTCGGGGTACCGGGGGTGGTGTCGGGGTACTGGGGGAGGTGTGGCGGTACAGGGCATGGTGTGGCGGTACTGGGGGTGGTGTGGGGGTACCGGGGGGGGCTCACCAAAGACCCTGCGCTGGTTCTTGTGCAGGATGGAGGCCAGGTAGGGGCGGCCCGCGGGGGTCAGCAGCCAGCCCGGCTCCACCATGGCGGGCACGGGGACGGGGCCCAGGCCTGGGGGGCACAGGGGGGGCCCCGAGCCGTGGGGTTCCCCGCGCACCCCGTGTCCCCCCCCCCAAGTCTCAGCCCCTCCCCCCGTGGGATCCTGCCCCCCCCGCCGGGGTCCCCGCCCCCCCCATGCTCTGTTCCCTCCTCCATGAGCCCTGCGCCCCCCCACGGGTCCCCCCCCAAGCCCCCGTGTCCGTCCCCGGGTCCCCGCCCTCCCCCCCCCGCCCCGTGTCCCCCCCCCCCCCCCGGTGTCCCCGTGCCCCCCCCGGCCCCGCCGCGGCCCCTTTAAGGCGCGGTGTCCCCGCCCTCACCTGCGGCCGCTGCAGCCTCGGATGACGTCACACGGGGGCGGGGTCACGGCTCGGCCCCGCCCCTACCGGCCGCGGCGCATGCGCAGGGGGCGCGGGGGAGCCCAGGGCTGGGGGAGGGGCGGTCCTGTGGGGGTGGGGTGTAGGGGCACAGCCCTGTGGGGGCAGGAGCCCCGGGGCTATGGGCTGTAGGGGCACTGCCCTATAGGCTATAGGAAGCCCAGACCTACGGGTTATGGGAGCGCAGCCGTATGGGATATAGGATGCCCAGAGCTACGGGTTATAGGGGCACTGCCCTATAGGCTATGGGAAGGCCAGACCTATGGGTTATAGGGGCACAGCCCTATGAGATACAGGAATCCCAGAGCTATGGGTTATAGGGGCACTGCCCTATAGGCTATAGGAAGCACAGAGCTACGTGTTACAGGGGCACAGCCCTATGGGATATTGGAATCCCAGAGCTGCGGGTTATACGGACACAGCCCTATAGGCTACAGGAAGCCCAGACCTATGGGTTGTAGGGGCACAGCCCTGTGGGATACTGGAATCCCAGAGCTGCGGGTTATACGGACACAGCCCTGTAGGCTGCAGGAAGCACAGAGCTATGGGTTATGAGGGCACAGCCCCACAGGCTCCAGGAGACCCCAGAGCTGTAGGTTGGGGGCGCAGCCCTATCGGCTATAGGAACCCCAGAGCTATGGGTTATGGGGGCACAGCCCTATAGGCTATAAGGACCCCAGAGCTATGGGTTATGGGGGCACAGCCCTATAGGCTATAGGAACCCCAGAGCTATGGGTTATGGGGGCGCAGCCCTATAGGCTATAAGGACCCCAGAGCTATGGGTTATGGGGGCACAGCCCTATAGGCTATAGGAACCCCAGAGCTATGGGTTATGGGGGCGCAGCCCTATAGGCTATAAGGACCCCAGAGCTATGGGTTATGGGGGCGCAGCCCTATCGGCTATAGGAACCCCAGAGCTATGGGTTATGGGGGCGCAGCCCTATAGGCTATAGGAACCCCAGAGCTATGGGTTACAGGGGCACAGCCCTATAGGCTATAAGGACCCCAGAGCTATGGGTTATGGGGGCACAGCCCTATCGGCTATAAGGACCCCAGAGCTATGGGTTATGGGGGCACAGCCCTATCGGCTATAGGAACCCCAGAGCTATGGGTTATGGGGGCACTGCCCCACGGGCTCCAGGAGACCCCAGGGCTGTAGGTTGGGGGGCGCAGCCCTATGGGGCCCCCAGCCCTCCACGTTGCGGCAGCGCAGCCCTGCAGGCCGTGGGACGCCCCAACCCCGTTGGCTATGGGGTCCCCACCCCACAGGCTGCGGGACACCCCAAAGCTGCGGGTAATGGGGCACGGCAGCCCCACAGGCAGCAGGGCCCAAGGGGTGCCCCGGTGGCTGAGCACCCCCCCCACGGGAGCCGTGTGCCCCCAGCCCTGCCTTGCTGCCAACCAGGAGCCCCAAAAGCTGCTCTTTTCACCCCAAACCCTCAGGGAGGACATCGGGCGCATCCCTCCGCGGCGCGTCCACCCGCACGCCCCCAAGCACAGGCGGCAGCCGTCCGTTTCTTCAGTTTTTATTTGTTAAACCGCTAAAAATTCATCCAGGAAGGGGGAAAACGTAAGAAAAAAAAATAATAAATGTACACAGATTTAAATATCACCGAAATCACTTCGCGTCCCTACGCGCGGCCGAGCCTCCAGCGCCGGGGCGACCTGAGTGGCGGGGGGACCTCACAGCACCAGCGCCGCCGGGGAAAACGGGGCCATTTCCGAGGAATTTATCGTTTCCGAGGACTTTATCGCAAGAACATGCCTTCCTGCGACGCGCAGGGAGGGGAGGGCGGTTTTGGGGCCGGTTGAGGGGGATTTGGGGCTGGTGGAGGACGCAGGGCGCAGGCGGCACGAGGACCGACGGCCTCTCGTGGGGACGCCCCGAGCTCACAGCCGCGCCCACCGCCAGCGGCCCCAAATTCCTGCTTCGTTTCGCTCCGGGGGCGATGCCAGGACATGCGAGCAGGAGGGGGACGCGCCGGACGTCGCGGCGGGCGCTCCCGAGGCGCGGGGAGGATTTCAGCAGAGGTCTGTCACCAAACGGCGCGCACGAGGCATCGCCCTCCCCCGGGCCCTGCCCGAGCCCCGAGTGGCTCGCGGGGCTCCCCGGGCCCCCTTTTAGCGGGGCGGGGGGGATTTGGGTAGAAGGCATCCAGCCCTGACCCCTCCCGGGGACGCGGCTCCGACGAGCCAAAGCCAGCAAAGCTCGGTGGGGACGGAGAAGGACGGGGACCACGTCATGGCACTGCCGGCGGGCCGGGCTGCGGTTTGGGGCGAGTTTCCTACTTTTCAGCTATTTCAGGCGCTGGGTGAGAGACGCCGGCGGCTGCCGGTCCTGGGCGCGCGCTGTTGACCAAAACTGAGCGGAATCTGCCCATTTCACCCCCCCCCCCAATCTCGAGCTGGAAAGGAAGGAAGGAAGGAAGTTTGTCCCAGACGGACACACAGGTTCAATCCATTCGGATTTTTCTTTGTTTTAATCTTTGCGGAAGGAGGCACATGCAAAGATGATTTTGTTACTGCTATCAAGGCTAATGCCGGCCCACCCTGCCGCTCACATGCTCAAGTTTACCGATATTCATCGTTTTGGCTGGAAAAAAAAGCGTTCCCAGGCTATGAGGTGCTGCTTTCAGCGAGCGCAGAGAAGCTGTGTACGTGTTTGGGCCGTTCACGGACATGGAATCTCCGAGCCTACAAGGGCCTGGGCAGCCAAATCTCTGGTTTGGTGGCGCAACGTGATTTTTGGAGCAAACTGTTTTCTGCTGTGTGGGATCCAGAACGACGCTGAACCCCCCACGCAGCAGCCAGAGATGTCAGACGGTGAAATCGCGTCGGGATCTTGCAGGAACCACCTCCCCACCCCAAATTTCTGAGATTCGGACCCGGTTTCAGCACGTCCTCAGAGCGCGGCACCGAGCCGGGGCAGAGCAGGGACGCTCCATCTCCGCCGAGGCGCGCGGAGGGACAGCAGCCGCCTCGCGCCGCTGCTTCGAGCGCTCCCAAACACGTACTCGCTGCGCCGGCAGCTCGGCTCAGCCTGCCGGGAACGCGCAGCGCCACAGATCCGGCACCGAGGCTGCCAGGCAAGGAGGCGAGGGCTGCGAAAGCAAGTCCTGCCCATCCGATCCTCAATTATTGTTTTATTTTTTATTTTTGGCATCTCAACGCAAAACTGTCCTTTCTTCCTTCTTACGATCCTGCACGGAGGACAGGAATGAGACTGTCAGGCCAAAGGGGTGAGAGGCAAAAAAGGCATCGTGTTTGTTCGGAGCAAAGGTCACAACTTGCAGTGCTGGAAGGTTTCTGTTCAGGTATTGCTGTTACGTTCCTCACAGAGCCATACTTGAAGCATGGGAACAACCAGTGCACACGAGCTAACAGCCTCCTGTCTGCAGGTATTGAGCCGGTTCTTACAAAACCACCGCTACTCGTGTTCCACAGAGTTTCAGAGATACGAGGCCTCTCAAACCCCTGGAGAAGAAAACAAACAAACAAACAAAAAAAACTCAAGAGGCTACGGGATGGCAGGCTTCCTGCCTGCTCAGCCCAAATCCTTGGCCTAGGTCACAGCAGAGAGCTCCTGCGTGAGCACAGCAACGTGGATCCTACGGGCAGGGAGCTCCCTCCCTGCTTGTAAACACGATTTGCTTAACTGGGGTCTTACTGGGAACGGGCGGGCAGCACTGGAGGTTTGCTTGGACTTTATTGGTTTGTTGTGCCCTAATTCACAGTTTGAATGCCTGCGCGACAGACTTTGAAGGGAGAGGGAGAGCCCCGGGGAGGGAGGGGAGGTGGTGGTGGTGCACAGCTCGGGCCACATTATCTCTTTGCTCGCACAAAGTACAAGGCATTTGTTTTGGGATAGTACTTCACGTTCTGTTTCTTGTCCATGAGGCCGCCGAATATGATCAGCTCCCCTCTGCCCTGCACCACCGTGTGCAGGCTGGTCTCGGGCGGCCCCACCACGGAGCTGCTACTGAACACTTTCCATTTGACTCGTCCCTTCTCCTTGGTATCTTTAATGTCCAGCACGTACATCTGCATGGGCTTGCAGTTCATGCTCTGGTACAAAGGCTTCCCCACGTTGAGGGACTGCGGAGGATGGTGGCCCAGGCGGCGGGCGATGGGCGGCAGGGAATGGCCCTCGCCTTGGGTAGGGCCCGGCCGCGCCTCGGCACCCGCGCCCTGGCTGCCTGGGGACCCCGGCGAAGCCACGAGGGGGGGGCTCAGGGCGGCAGAAGCCGAGGCGCCTTTGGAGGACAGGGCTTTGACGGCCTCCAGGCTCCTGCGGAGCGCGCCGGGCGAGACAGCCCCCGGCAGGGAGCCGGTGACGTGGGGCGGCGTGTGGATGCCGTTGGTCTGCTCGGGGGGGTTCCTCGCGCTGGCGCCGAGTGTCCTGCTGTCCGCACCGTCCGTCTGGCAGACGACGGAAGCCGGTTTCTGCTCCCAGCTCAAGTCGATGGACCCCAAGCGCAGATCTCTCTGCTCCGGCAGCGACCCCCGCCTCGGCGCCAGGGCGAGCCCGGCTTTCAGCTCACAGCCTTCAGCGGCTCCGGGCGTGCTGGGCGACACGACCTGCACAGGGCTGTCCAAGGAGGCGCCGCCGGCCGCAGCGGCTCCGGGCGATAAGCTCCCCCCGTTGAGCACGGGCGAGCTGTCGCCTCTGGCCGGGGAGAGGCTGCCCTCCCGCGATCCCGAGGGCGTCTGCCGCTGCGCTCTGGGCCGCAGGGTGCCCCAGCGGCCGTTCACACAGGGAACCTCGTCCGTGTTCCTGACGGGAGACTGGGAGCGGTACTCCCGCGTTTCGGGCACCAGGGCGGGCGGCGTGGCGCTGATGGGAGAGGGGCGAGAGTTCAAGCTGGGGCTGAGCGGGGCTCTCCCGCTGGGAGCCTGGCTGAAGACCACGACGCACTGTCCCACCTGGAGCAGGGGAGAGGAGGTAACGGGTTACAACTGCAGGGTGGCCCCTGGGGCTCCGGGGAGGGAACTGGGGCAAAAAGGAAGGGGTTTGGGGCATCCTGGGCAAAAGGCCTACAGGGGGTAAGTCAGACCAGAGACCCCGCTGCCTCTGTCCCAAGCCAGACTCACCCGGCAGGCAGGATGGCACCACAGCTCCGGGGCTCCGTGGTCTTCGTTCTCCACCTTGAGCGGCTGCCACGTCCAGGGGTTCGCGTGCATGTGCAGCAGCCAGGCGTCTTTGAACAGCTGGGAAGAAAAGCGTGACAGATGCAGGAGAGCAGCTTGCTGCCAGGATCATCCCATCGGGGGCAGAAACGGTGCTGTGCAGCTGCCTCGCTGCTGCAGACAGAGGCACGGTGAGCTGACCGGGATCTGAGCACCCAGGGGTGACTACACCCCACTGTGGCCATGGACAGGTCCCTTCATTCCCGTCTGCTGTCCCAGTACAAAATCAGGGACAATTCTTCCAGTTAACCTCAGCGGGCTGCTCTGGTAACTCCCGGGGTGCTTTTTGTGAACGAAAGGCAGCTCCAGCAGAAGTAGCAACTTCTTTGGGAAGTCTACACCGGGAGTTCTAGGTTCGCAGGACAAACTGCCACCCAGGTAACGCGCAGAGCCCCCCGCTGCCCAAGCCAGCACCCAGGGCTCACAGGTACGGCAGGATGCGTGCGGCTTGTGCCCCTGCTCCCTGCAGGATACTTACTGCGTTGGGACCACCACAGCCACCAAGGATTAAAATGGTTTCGTCGTCGATTACAATCTGTGGAGGGCAAAGAAGAGCGTTTCAGACCGGGAAGGATGCGAAGCCGTCCCTCGTGCTCTCGGCAAGGCCTCTGAGTGCAGAGCTGGGTTACGTCTTCTCAGCAGCACAGAAGCTGCTGAATTTTGTCCGCCTGGGGATGAGGTGTGGAGCCAGGATGGAAAGCCGGTTTTGCTGGGCCCACGGCAAAGCGGGATGCAGAGTTCGCCCCACTGCCTCGTCCCAAACGGCTCATAAGCCGGTCCCTTTTACAGACGAGAGCAGTTACCGTCCCTGAAGCTGAGCAAACAGCAGAGGACTCAGTGCTCCTCTTCCCAAAAAGGGTGAAAGGACCATCTGGGAGGCCACAGGCTCGTAGCAACGTGTGTTAGATGCTCACGGTGGGTAACTAGTCCCCTCCTCTCCCTTTCTTTGGATGGAAGGAAAGCCCCTTTCACACATGACGTGATTTCTTTGGGGTGCTTCCATCCAGCTGAGGCCAGTCAGGCACTAGGCACCCCTGAGTGTCCTCCTGGGGACTGAAGGGGAGGCAGGGCTGCCAGCTGCGGCAGACACCTGTGTTGAGCCAGGTGACTCCCACAAGCTCCCTGCCCTGGGCAGGCACTAAAACAGGCACTAAAACAGGCACCACCAGACCCATGCACTCAGCGGGTACAATCTTTAGTCACCTGAACCAAGGATCAGGAGACGGGAGCAATTAAAAGGGCCCCAAGCAAAACCACCATGTGATAACACTTCATTGATCTTAAACGCCACGGGGCTCAGTAGCTGTTTCTTTTCTGATGGGTAAAACAGCAATTTGTTTTCTAGAAATGCTCATTACGGTTCTGAGTCATGTGTAAGACACAGCGCAGTATCTACCGGAGCGTTAGGGAGATTAAAAGTGCAATCTCACAGAACAGCTGGCTAGAGAAAACAAGGGCCTGGCGGGCAAAAGACTGCAAAGGTAACTCAGAAATTGGGCATTAGCTTTCGGACGACCCACAGAGAGCTGCCTGGAAGCTGGAAATTCAGCTGTGCCTGGTTTCTGTCTGGTTTATCTTTGGCAGTGCATGCTGCCGTGGAGCTGAGTCAGTGAAGGAGAGCATCACCTGAGACTGGCCACCTCGCGGGTGAGGGCTGGGCCCAGAGATGTTTGGCTTGGACCAAGCCCACTGCTCAAGATCCAGCACCCAGACGTCGTTGCTCCTGCGGGGATGAGAGAAGAAACACTGAGCCACAGGTACAGCGCTCAGCTCAAGTCCCAAACAAGCACCCGGCTGCAGTGTTCCCGGTTCCTGACGGCACAACCAGGCCCTCAGGGGCTTCAAAATGCTGATTCAGGGCAGAGGTTTTATCACAGAATCGGTTTTCTGCAGGCTGGTGCCTCGAGGGAATTTGCCCCAGGAGGTGAAAGGTGCAGCAAGCCAGCAGGCAGAGCCTGCAGCGGGCCGGCAGCGAGCACCAGCCCAGCGGTGCGCGAGGGCAGGCAGGGTGAGCAGCCAGGATGATCTCAGACTCCTCCGATCAACGCACGGATCTGCACCCGCGTGTGACCTTCCCACACGCCTCACCTCCTCTCGGCTGCCCCAGTTCAGGGCCCTGCTCTGAGAGGCGCTGGCAGCGCTGAGTCACGCTGCGCTGCACAGACAACCACGGCGGCACGCTTATCTGCAGCCCGGGCAGTCGCACCGAGCTGCTGGTGCTGACTGCTGCACAGGGATCCTGCTGAAAAGGGGTCTCGCAGCCCAGCCCCTCGGAGGTTTCTTTCTGAACTGCTCTCCCACGGCCACCACAACAAACTCCTTGCCCGCAGGAGAACTCGTCAGACACCTTCACTCCACGCTTACATTTGCCGAGATCCCAGTGAGCCTCCGAAGACGATCATTTTGTCTTCGATGACACAGGAGGAGTGTCCTGCCATGGGAGGGGGGCCATGGGTGGTCACGATGCAGTTCCACCTGGGGGAAAAGGGAAGAAGACATTCAGCACCGGGTCAGAAAGGATGGTCCTGGATGAATGGCAAAATGAAAAATCCCACGGGCCAGCAAAGTCCTCGAGAAAGCATTACAGAGGAAAACCTCAGGGAAAACCGACAAAGATCCAAATAATAACGAAACTAATTAGAAATACTAATGTGCTCAACATTTTTAAAACATGACAAAGTCACAAGGCCAAGTTGGAAATATCGCCCCTTTCAATTAAGTTTGCCCTGAATTATTTCCAACGCAGTTTAATTACAGCGTTCTAACGACACTGCCCAGAAGTGCATCGGATAATTGACACTTTTGATGATTAAAAGTTCTCAATGAAAGAGGAGCAAGAACCTTCGCTGCTTTGATACAGCATTTGCTCCTTTCTCACACAAGCATCAGTGAGAAAGCGTGGTCTAAAATCAGCTGGATGCTGTTTGAAGGGAAAATTCCTGCCACCTCCTCGCTCGCTGCTGGAGCTGCAGAGGCAGAAAGGTTTCTACAACAGCACACAGACACCTGCTTTATCGCCTGTCCCCTGAATTTCGGATCACCACCAAAAAGCGAAACCTCCAGGAGCTAAGGCTTTCTCCCTTACTTTCCTCAGGCAGACCTCAAGCTCCCAGCAGAGTTACGCGCTGGGAATATTCGCACCCAGATTTCCGCCCGCCCCGAAGATGTTCCAAAGAGCACTGGGGTGGTGCTGGCAGGCTTTCGGTCCAAGTCCAGAGCAACACGGAAGCGAGCACCACCCAAGAGGTGTCAGACAGCAGTGCGTGCGAGTCTCCGGGCCCGAGCAGCGATGCCTTGCCTTCTTTTTGTTTGAAAGGGAGCCTCGCGGACACGCCGGGCTCAGCCACACCTTGGCACCCACGAACGCGCGCAGCTCCCCTGTCCCTCCCAGCCAGTCCCGGCGGGCCTGCGGAGACACCTCGGGCAGCTCTCCAGCTGCGCCGCAGACACTTTTTCCAGGGCTCAAAGCCCGTGCTTCGAATCCAGAGGTTCTCTTACCAGTTTTTGGAGGGCGAGTACGTGTGGATTTCATCGAAGAACCTCTCCGGCTGGTGCAGAGGGTAAGGGCTCGGCCGCGTCCACCCACCGAACAGCACGAGCAGGTCCTTGTAGACCACCAGCGTGGCACCAGCCTTGGGAGAGGGGTACGAACCTGGGCAGGGATGGAAAAGGGGACGGTTAGGAAGCCACGCTCGAACACAGGCATCAAACCCTTCAGGAATTTTACCAAAGTGAGGCGACGTGGAGGCTCCACCTTTGAAAAAAAGCAGCAAAGAAGGCAAAATTAGAGTTGGGAGCCTGGGAAGAAAACTACTGCCAATTTGTGTCATTGTAATTAGTAGGAGCCTGAAAGCACATTTCATGTATGGCAAAACATCTGTCAGTCACTGGCAGGAAATTACTAGCTTTCTAACATATCCCTTTAAATTATTGCTTTAGCACTGAATAAAAGCAATAATTACCTCCAAATACCTACTAACTTCTCCCCAAGGACGGAGTGAGAATGAATACTAATTCTAACACATCCGGCGCCGCTCGTGGCAGATCGCTTGGGAGCTCCGAGGCGGCAGCAGAAACCCAATCCCGTTTTCTCAAAGCGGCACAGCGAAACCCAGAGCGCTTTGCCGCGGGAGTTATCAGCCCCTCCCCGAGTTCGCACAAGGCAGCGCTCCTCCAAAAATTATCGAGGGACTTTCGCCCATCCGGCCGGAGGCTTGGAAGGCTTTGCTCAGGCCAGGCACCTCCCGAGCAGGACCGCCGCGTGCAAAAGCGAGACGCGGCCTCCTGCTGTTGCGACGCCCTGTGCTCTGAACGCACATCCCGAGGGTTTTCCCAGGCACTGATCTCACCTCTCGACCCACCGCTGGTGTGCTGCGAGCGCCCTGCCTGCAGTCCGTGCCCCGCATCTCTCCGATGATCGATCTCTCACTCGGGTGGCCCTTGGCTCGCTCAGGGCAGGAGCGACTTCAAGTGAAAAGCCTCTTCTCAGGGGCAGCTCTCAAAGGGCCTGATCCCTTTGAAGCTGTCAGAAAAGCAGCCGCGGTCCCACTGCAAAAATACAGCCCCCGCCTGCTCCAGCAGCCAGAGGAGCTGTGTTACCACCTCGCTGCAGCCTCAGACGTTGAAGTGGGCAGACACGAGCATCCCCCTTCCCGTGGCCATCACAGCAAGCAGGTTCCTCCCCTTCTGCAGGCACGCTTTCAGCTGACCCTGAGTATGTCACCTGAAAGCGTCACCCAAACCAGGGACGCGCGGGACCAGGGGCAACCCAAGGGCAAGGCTGCGCACGTGGCTGTAGGAGCACCGGCACCCTCTCCAAAAGGCTGAGATAACAAAGCGACTGCTCTTCTCTGATGTCCTAATAGGACCGGGAGAAGCATTTTTAGCAGGTAATGACATGCAGAACCGAGACTATTTTTAAAAGAAACCAGAGCAGCTATTTTAAGATGCTGCAGCTGAGAAAAGCGATTCGATTGTGATGGGTTCCAGGTGGTGGGTGGTAAAAGCCAAGCCAAAAAGCAACCCCCAGCCAAGCACAAAAGAGGCTCAGGGGCTTTGCTGCCACCTTTCTCTAGGGACAAAGTAGGTTTTGGTGCTGCTCTCGGGTGCTGCAGTTATGGGGGAAGAGGGGAATAAAGCTGTTCGGGAAACAATTGTTTTGCTAGGGCAGGTACGCAGCGTGGCCAGGACCGTACCCAACATCTCCTTAAAGACAGGTGCCAAGAGAGGGTCATGTTTGGTTACTTTTTGTTCCCAGCCAAATTCCAGACTTCCAGTTTTCCTGGCTGTGTGCAATTCATTAATCCACACCAGCAGGTTTCCAACCCAAGTATTTCCTTGGCAGAGCCTGAAAGTCGCTCTCCCAGGCTTGGCATGGCAAGCTGATTGCCAGAAAAGTTTCTACCTGACTTGGAGAGAATAAGCTGGCTGGCTGCGTATTCCCTTACCCACCACTCTGCTTCTCCGCCCAGGACATCACAAGACAGCACGGGGGCACGCAGCGGGCCGGTGCGTGGGTCTGTCTGCAGCAGGGACACCAGTGCGATGCAAAAAGTGCTGGTTTTAAACTGGGACAGGAGTTGGCCTTAAACAGACGGCTTGGCTAGAATCGTCCCCGTGCAGGTCGGGCTGGGGTCAGGGGGACAGCCCAGCGCCGTGCTCGGGCTGCCGGGCAGTGAGAAATGCCGCCTTCCTCCTGCTGCAACCTGAAGGGCAGCCCCTGCCTCAGACACCGAGATGGTTCCCAAAGGAGCCAACAACAACCATGTAAACAGCCCCAGGCAGAGGCTAGCCCTGGTTTTTCAGGAAGCTTGGCCTATTATTGGACGCTGTGCGGGTGTAAATGAAGGCAGAGTTTCGTTCTGCTAGGCAGGAAAAATCTCGATTTCACAAGCCAAAGGAAGAGCTGGCCTCTCGCAGCCTCTTCCTGCGCAGCGACCAGACGGCCGCGGCGTGCACAGGGCTTCAAAGGGGCAGGCACTGCGGGGCGGCGCCTGCCCCGGCTCCGGAGCCATGTCCTGGGGCCAGCCCCGAGCTCTGCTCCACGGGTGGAGCGCGCAGAAACGGGGCAAATGCCGCAGCGCGAGGTGGCTCTCTGCAAGGTGGCTGTGCTGAATGCCTGTCCTATAAAGGTGCCTTAACTGCACTGATCTTGTGTTCAGCCAGAAACGTGCACCAGGGTGGCTGAAACCTGGGGTAGGAACACTGGAGCATGAACACCGCTGCCTTATCTCTAAGGCACGCAGGAGCTGCTGGGTGCCGCTGCCAGCGAGCCCGGAGCTAACAGCAGCCTCGTGCGTACGCAGGCGATGCACAAAAGCGATGGCAGGATAAAAATGTTTGCAACGTGACCACGCACGGGCACTGACTGCAAACAGAACTGCCCGAGCAGCTGTCGGGGGGCTCCAGTAAACCCCGCTTAGCTTTGTAGCAACAGCGGATGCTGCTCAAACCCGAGGCTTGTAGCTTGAGGTTTAAAGTGATACAAAAGCAGCTTTGGTAGAAGTTGGTGTCTGAGCACAGCTCCATTCCAACTCGCTGCCACCTTCCCACCAAGCCCAGGAGGGGCAGGAGCACCTCGAGGGGTGCAGCGGCACGGGGCAAGGCAGCAAGGAGGAGGAGGAGGGGGTGGAGGAGGAGGAGGAGGAGGGGGAGGTGGTGGTGGCGGCAGAGGCGGCCGCAGCCTTTGTGACTTCAGGTCTCAAGTATGCGGAGCGCGGAGACAGGTACGGCACCAGCAACATCAAAGGGACACGGCTCCACTTCCCTGGGCCCCGCAGCCACTCGCTCAAAGTCCGAGCTTCAGAGGCCGGCCGCGCGGCGGTTCAAAGGCTGGCAGCGACGTATCCGACAGGAGGGCTTCCTCCTCTCGGGGCTGTCACCAACTGCTCCGAGCGCTCTGCTATTACACTTGCAAACGAAACGGCTTCTGTGAAATGAAACGGCTTCTGTGCCTTGCCGTGGTCCGAAGTACGGCAGCGCCTGCAGGAGCGCATCGCTTGCTAACTGCACCCGCTCCAACGGCCTCTTCGGTGGATGCTGCTGAGAGGCGCAGGGGGCTCTTCCCTGCTGAGCACAAAACGCGTTTCCAAGCTCCGCGCCCCGGTAACACCATCGAGCCCAGTATCAGATTATCTTTCCTTGGGGATAAGAATCCAAGCACGCAGAGGGTGCAGCACAATTAACTACTTCTGAGCACAGAGGGAACATCTCCCTTCAGCTGATGCTGTTTATTCGGTGGAGATGAGGAGTTAAAAGCCAGTCGAGCTATTTTTTCCAGCTGATGGATTTTCCTGGCTCACAAAGCAGATACATACTTTTCAAAAACAAACAAACAAAAAAGATCTCTGGCTTCCGTGGACGTGTGGAAGAGAAACGCCAGCCTCTGATCGCTTCTGACACGAGCTCTGAACGCTACCTATTTATGATATGTCCTTATAAGCATTTTTTAAAGCCCATTTATTCAGCCCTCTAATGCCACCGGAGCAGCACGCGCAGAGATCAGCAGCCACAAAAGAAAAACCTCACTCCAGGGGCACGCTAACACGAATTTCCAGACCAGCCTTTTACCTAAGTCAGGCACAGCCCCGAGCAACCCCAAAAAGAGGGCACGTAACAAACATCAAGCGGAGCTTAAAAGACGAAAATAAAAACGCAGGGAAAAGCTGCCGGGTGCCTGATGTGACGGGACTGCACAGATGAAAGAATTGGTTCAGAGCAGCACCAAATGGGGAAACTCTGCAGGAGAGGAGACGGAGTGAAGCCAGGTGTTCGCACCAGCTCAGGGGTGAGGGTAAGACATGGAAGGAGCTCTCGGGTGGCACGAGGGAGATAAAGTTTGTGGGAATTTTATTTGGGCAGACTCGGCTTTCTGGACAGATTAGAGGAGTGCTACCAACGATGGCTGGGGGCCGTAGCTGCCCGGCCTGACGGATTTCTCCAGCAGCCCTGGCTCCAGCAAGAGGATGCTCTTCTCGACGGGCTCCAGTGAGCCGACTGCAGTCATCCCGAGCTGATTCACTTTCCAAGCAGCGACGGGATAAACAAACACAGGCCCACAGCCCGGTTTCCAATTTCAAAGGGCAAGCTGAGAAATTAAAGCAAGCTCGTCCGGCAGCCAGGGCACTGCGCTGCGAAGGAAGCCAAGCCCCAGGTTCCAAAGCCGCCCACGGCCCGCGCAGAAAGCCGGGAGCAGGCCCAGGGCAGGCTCGGGGGGCTCGCAGCTGCCGCCCGCACCAGCGCCACGGGCAGCGCGGCCACAGCCCCGGGAACGTGGAAAAACCCTCCTCTGGAAGCTGGCCTCGCCCCGCCAGCAAGCTGCATTTGTTCAACAAATTACATCCCATTACACGGATGCACTTAATCTTGCAGGGACATTATCAGCGGAATGTATTACTCCCAGGGAAAGAGCCGGAGGGATGCTGGGCTCCAGCAGCCAGATACGGAAGGCGACCTCTGCCAGGAACCTGGCGTTTCCCGAGCTTTTTGCAGCTCTGCAAAGTCACGGTGTTTCAGCGTAACGGCTGCAGCAGAACGAAACGCTGTGCAGGCTTTTGCTCCGAGGAGTTTGTGCTGTGCTTACAGAGAACTGCAAAGAATCGGTCACAGGCAAATTCCTCTCTAGAAGGGGAGAAGCAGAGGCCGCCCGGCTGCCAGGTCCCCGGCGGGAACGAGGGGCAGCGGGGCTGGAAGGGCGCCTGCGCTCACCGCGCTCGCACCGCTCGGGCGTGCAGCTCCCTCGGGGAGCTCCTGCTCTCCCCGACGGCTTGTCGGGGTTGCAGCCTCCCGGCGGGCAGCGCTCGGCCTGGGTTCACTAGCCCGGCTTTCAGGCCAGCAGACTTAAAGGAACCAAATGGTGAGCCCTAATCTGGAAACCTCATCCGCCCCCGGCGCGTTATCTACCGCGGCCGAGGCACAACCCCGACCACGCTCGTGCGGAGCGGCTTCGTCCTGCCGCCGGGAAGGTCGCGTTTTGCCTTGCTCAGCGTATCCTGAAACTCGTCTGACAGCGTGAAATCCCCAAATCTTTCTCCCTCTATGGGAAGGGAAACCAGAGAAGGAAAAAATCCCTTGGCTTCACGGTCCAGCCTGGATTTTTCCGTGGTAGTCGGCAGATCTGCCCGAAAGCTTTTCCCCCAGCGGTGTGCTGAGCGAGACAACGAGGAGCCTACGGGCAGAGGAGCAGCACCCCAGGCAATCCCAGCCCCAGCACCACAACTGGGAGATGCCAACGGAGCACCCCGATGAGAAAAGGGGGCATCTCGGTGGCACACCTCACACTGGCTCTCTCCAGAAGTCAAACCACAGCACTCAGGACTCGCTGTAACGCAGCACTCAGCTGCCCCGGATCCAGCATCTGACGTTCACCTGTTTTTGTCCTGAGACGTTCAAAACGAGGCACCGGGATTACGGACGTTTTCAAGACCGGCTTTGACTGGGGCTGCTAAACCTTAAGGCTTTTAAGAGCCAGGAAAGTATCATTTTCCCTTACCAAAGCCACATGTGACTTAGTGTTCCCTCCAATCTGGGTTCAAAAAAAATTCCTTTCTTTTGCCAGGAAGCATTAAATGAGAAAAGAGATCTATGCCACAGAGAGGACTTCAGCTTCGCAGAGCTTTGTAGAGTTCAAGAAAAACTGAACAGGATCTGAGTCGCCTTCCCGACAGGCGCAGCCTGCCTCAATCAAAGCCTCTGCAGGCACACGTGTCTGCTGCCTGCAGAGCGCTGCTCAGTTAGCGTGGGGGAAAGAAATCTGTGCACCTCTGCAGACCGAGCGGAGGTTCCCTGCAAGAATATAAAATCCAGGGTACAGAACCTACCCCCCCCTTGAGGCTTAGGGCAGCTGTCACGCAGCAAAGTTTCGGCTGCACTCTCGGTGTTGAATTCCCACCCGACACCAGCAAAGGCTCGGGGCGTTGAATTGAAGGTCCAGCGTCCCGCAGCCTTTCCCGGGCAGGCAGAAGTCAGAAAACCCCATCAGTCACCTCCAGGCTTTTGCAATGTCACAGTCATCTTTTTGGCCCGGAAATTCTCACGCAGCCCAACTTTAGTGTCCACAACGCTGTTTGAAAGGAGAGGCAGTGCCCTGTGAACCCTGTGCAACAGGATCACTGAGTCAACCTTTGCTAGCGTTAGTCAGAAACATCCTTACACAGCAACGGCGGTGTTGGGCAAACGGCAACGAGATAAGGGTGCCAGAACGCCCTGGGGCTTTGCCCCTTATCTCTTAATAGCTGAAAACAAGGATGCAATTTCTGCACCGTGCAATTTCTGCTGCAATTTCTGCACCGTGCCCAGCACACGACGGTGCAGGAGGGGTTTTGTTGGTGCCTATCCCGGCTGGGAACATTTCTCACGGCGCTGTCACCGGCAGCGTCACTCCCAGGTGCCGAGTGCTGCTCACGGTGAGGTCACCCCCATCCTCTTTGCAACCTCACCGGGTTTTGGGAAATGCAAAGCTGGCCGTGCCGTAAACGGTATTGCTGTTGCAAGCTCCCTTTCTCTCTAGGTGGGTGGAATCAGAATGACAACTAGCTATCCACCTTTCTCTGTTTTATTACGTGTTTTTCCCCCACCTCAGTGATACTGTACCCTGCAGACTTTCAGGTGATTTGAGTAACAGTCCGACATCCTACACAAAACAGCTCTGCTGCTAATTAAAGAGCTCAGCCGTCAAAGAGAGAAAGGGCTGATCAGCTCCTGCTACTCGTCTTCCCTCAAGGAGGCAAACGGAGGAATGGAAATTGCTGTATCAGACTACGATGTGGTAATAACAGAGTAATTGTAGGGAAGGGACTGAAGTATGTGTGGGTTTGCAGAGGAGCGTGCTCGGTCTGTGCTGAGCTCCACACTTTTCACTCAAGTCACGCTCCCAGTTAGCTCCCGTTCCACTGCCACAACGGGAGGGACATGGCAGGGCAATTTCAGAGGTCTGAGAACCCCTTCCAGCCCCACACAAAATTACTGGTGTTTCAGGAAATGGCTGCTGTGCAATTTGGTGAGGTTACAGCTACCAAGAGGCTAAAAAACCTCAACCAGCCCTCTCCTTTAAGGAGCATCCTGTGTGCGCAGTCAGAAAAGCCTCCCCAAACAAGCACAAACAGCTCAGCGTCAGGAAGAGCCGGGCTATGCTCATTTCAGAACTGTGGCTGCAAAGAAAATGCGAGTACTTACTGAAAACCCGGTCCTTGGGTCCTGACCTGCCTCTCCTCCGGTGCGCTGCACCCGAGCATGACCGCAGTGGGTAGGGAGAGAAGGCACCTGCACAGGTCAGGTGTGCCTACTGCAAGTCCCCAGACGACACACGAAACAGCGCTCAGCCCACCTCTTTGCATCTCCCTTTTCACCTGCGCCTCCCGTGCTCGCTGTCTCCCCAGTTTTTGTTTTCAGGCTGACCTCCAAAAGCCATCGGTGTCTGCACCGTGCTTTGTTCACACGAGGAGCGCGCTTTTCTCCCTTGTTCCAGTAATTCCAGCGCTTAATGCCAAACTTGCTAAATATTTCATGCAAGGAATAAATATTCACCTTTGGACTGCAGACAAGCATGATCTAGTGCTTTGTCATCCCACGTGCCTACCGGATTTAAGAAGAGGTTTTTCAAAGCACGCATTTTTGTGAAAGATGTAGAATCGGGTTATGAGGCATGAGCATTTCGAGTTCTCTGAAAGCACCTCGTACCAGCGACTGTACACCCCAGAAAGTCAATATTGCGCGTTCAATCTTGAATATTACCTACGTGACCTCGTGGACGGGGCCATCAAGGCACAGGCGCAGCAGCTAGGAGCAGCCAAGCCTCCAGCCCAGCCGCGTGGGTGCCCTGCGAGGAGCTCTTGCCGATAGGTGTCAGCACAGCCTGCCCGAAGCCTCGCAGGCAGGACCTTCCCCGAGTCTCCTCTGAGCTCCTTCCCAGCCGACAGGATTTATTTACCTTGTCGTAAATCCATCCAGGTAGCAGGGCTTTGAAATAAAAGCCCCAAACGGAGCTGTGCCTGTTACCTAGGGGGGAGCGCCGTGCAGCAGAGCTGGGGAGAGGACGGAAGAACCACGTGCAGGACGAGCGGGGCGGCTGTGCCCGGCCGGAGGCTCTGCCACGGCCCCGTACCTCCCGCACCGCCTGCAAGGGCAGCACCCCCGATTTTGGCACCAACCTTCAGAAGGAGCAGGTTCAGGCTCTCAGCTTTCTTCCTGCGCAATGCTTTGTTTCTATCAGAGACGGCGCCGCGCTGAGCGCCGCTACATGTGGCCGGTGCACCTGTTGGCATTTTTAAACCTTCTTTCCAGAAGAGAGAAGGAAACGAGATTTCACAAGTGCCTTGGCTGCTCTCACAGCCTCCCACCAGCTTTCAGATACCTTGGCTCAAGTCAACCACATTCGGGCGAGCAGACATCCCGCAGAAACGAAATTCTCTGCAGTTCTGTGAAATCAAGAATCAGGAAAAAGTCCCCTGCAGAGAAGCTGTCACAGTTTTTACCTAGTGTGTTAACATCCTGAATACCTGTGTAGCAAAAAAACTCTTCCAGAATCAGCCTTAACTTCTGCTTATGGAAATACCAGTTTGAAAAATGACAGGCTTGTGCTTTCGAGGCCATTAAAAAGCAAATCACTCTCCAAGCGCTTGCTTTCACAAGCGGTGGAATGAGTATTTCTAAATGGAGATTTATATGCAACATTTCAACAGCACGTGCTCAAAATTTCACCCAAATCTCAGACATATGAGGCACTCAGAAGCTCCCAAACTCCTTGGCAGCTACCGGGTGGCCAGCACCATTAACACGGCCTGCCTACCCATTTGTCTATATAAGGACTCCTAGCATCAGGAACCTATTTTTGCAGATCACGGTCGTCTTATTTACCAACAGGGCCACAAATATTTTTCCCCGGTTTGGTACGCCATGCTCGTCAGCAATATTTTCAGGCGGCCCAGGGTCACACTCAAAATGAGAGCGTATAACCCGCGGTGCTGCAAAGCGGCACGCAGCGCGCGTCCCTCGATAGCCCCCGCCCCGTCCCTGCGCGGGGCTACCTCTGGGCACCGCTCGGGGAAAACGGGGGCTAAAAATTCCCTGCACGGGCCCTGGAGGCTGATGAAGGAAGTAGTGGGAAAAATTCCTCCGCTCACGTCTGGAGGGATCTGCGCCCGGGGACCTCGTCTCTCAGAATCTAAATCCGACGAGGTTAAAGCAACAAACTGTTTTTCAAGCCTTTACGCCAGACCCGCGCCGACAATGCCCTCAGAGGGGTCTGTTTTCTGGCCTGTGCTTCTGGGGAAAAAAATGAGCGAGTGCTCCCAGAGATAAAAGATAAGAAACTGAATACAAGGAAGGACCGAGGGAGGGAACGAGCAGACCCCCAGCTTCGGCTGTCCTCGCAGCACCGCACGGCTCCCAGGGCATCGGGAGCGGCCTCGCTGCCCCGCGGGCGGTGTGTTGGAGGGGTCTGGGGGCTCCTTCCTCGTCTGCATCCACGTTTCAGTCAGCCAGGGGCGTGCAGATCAGCCAAGGACCAAAACAAAAGGGCTCCTCCCTGCAAAATGTTTCTAGAGGGTATCTTATTCCGGACACAAGCAAAAAGGGGGGGCAGCCAGCGAGCTATGGAGCGGAGCCGGGACGGGCAAGGAAAAACCATCTCCTGGAGGGCTCCTTGCTGGGGCACACCCAGGCGCTGCCAGGACTGCCTTGGCTGCAGCCTGCGGGGAGCCCCAGGCCCTCCACGTCTGAGATCTCAACGAAAGATCTGGCATATGACAGACTGAAACCTAGCCCTGTGCTCCACGGGGAGGAGCGGATGCTTGGGATCTCCTCCGCCTGACTCCACTTCTGCACCAGCATGCAGCTGCTCAGACCTTCCCGTGCAGTTCAGGGCCTTCAAGAGAACCTCAAGTCCCTGGGCCAGTACCAAGGCGAGAGGAGAACCAGACTTGCTTACAACATCCATCTCCCTTTGAACCGCTTCTCTCCCAGGCTCCTCCACCCGTTTTCCCCCTGTGAAAGCCCCCAACCTGCAGAACACCATTTATTCCTACCGCGTCAGGCCAAGCTGTCAGGGACACGACAAGAGGGCATCAAGAGGGCAAAGCAGATTTCCCCGCAGAGCTGACACCGGAGGAGGCGCGCTGAGGGACG
Organism: Anser anser; assembly: GCF_964211835.1. Lineage (NCBI taxonomy): Eukaryota > Metazoa > Chordata > Aves > Anseriformes > Anatidae > Anser > Anser anser. The sequence continues at coordinate 7,814,143 of NC_139738.1, read as the reverse complement.
CAGGCTGGCTGTCACACCGAGCAGCGCGCTTCCCACGGCAGGGACTGCTTTCCCGAGCTGTGCACGCAGACGGCAACTTGCTGAACGTCCAGCGATGGCAGGATGGATGCAGCACACTGAGAGCAGGAACAGGAAGGCAGAAACCGCCCGGCGTTCCGGCCTGCTGACGTAAAGCCAGCTTTATGCCGCGTGGTGAGGGTCTGACACCAGGGCGAGATCCGCCACGAGCGAGCTCAGCACCCCCTCGGGCAGAGGCAGCGCCTGCACGGGCGACGCGAGCCAGCCCCGAGCCCTGGGCCCGTTCCCAGCTCCTTCAGAGCGCCTGCCTCCGGCACCGCATTCCTGCACCGCTGCACGCAACAACGACGGAGAAGCGACGGCAGCGGCGGCCCTGCGAACAAGACGAGGACGGGACCCTGACTGTGACTTCCAAACAGGCTCTGCCCCCATCCTCAAGCCATAAGGTGGATGTAGGAAGGAGGTTATGGGGCGATTTCAAGAACTCCGTGGCAATTATGGTGTTGTTCCCGTAACCGCAGCGCACGGAAGCGCTCTGGGAGCCCAGCCTGCGCACGCTGATCAGATCCCAAAGGAGACGCAGGTGGGCCAGGGGCAGCCTGCAGCCAGGCGCCAGCGGGGACGGAGGGAGCGGGGTGCCCAGCGAGCCGCGGTTGGACACGGAGCAGCACCAGCACCAAAGGAAATCCCATCCCCTTCCCCGCGAGGGAGCTGGGGACAAGAAGCACAGCTGCTCTCAGACGAGCGCACGTTTTAGAGCTGCAGGTTAAAGCTCTGTTCCGAAACACGCAGCGTGAGCAGGTTTCCAGCTGCTCCCCCCCGTCTGCGCTGCAGCCGCGTGCATGCACAACGCTGAAGAGGTGGCACAGATATTTTCCCTTCTTAACCCTGGTACAGGTAGACCACACCCATTTCCCATTCTGCCGACCAACTACAGAGCCCAAGGCTTTGCCTCTGAAGCATTTATTTAACGACTGCTCTCCCAAAGCAAGCTCTCTTTGGTACACAGGCAGAACACGTCCAAGAGCCGTACAAAATGCAGGGAAGGGGGCAGCAGGCTTTGGGCTCTTCCTGCCTGGTTCGGTGAATGCATGTGCAGGACAGATCCCTGCAAAATTTCTCAGGAGAAAACGGATCAAAAATCCACTTTCAGACGTTAAACACAAACAGCGGAAGAGGCCGCGGGAATGGAGGACGGGGCCTGGCAAATCAAAGGGAGGACAGATGTGTGTTGTAAACCAAAACCCGCGCAGATTAAGCATCTGATCACCAACGCAGAGCGATCCTACTGAACCTGAGCAGTGATGGATTAATGTCCTGGAAACCAGCCCTCCGCGCACAAGCAATACTTTCCCAATGAGGCGGCAGCAGATGGATTCGTCACAGCTTTGGGAAAAAAAGAAATCAACAGAAAGAACACTTCACCTGCCAGTTCTTCTCTTGGCCTTGAAACATTTCATATTTAATAACACAAGTTTCATTAGAGACGTTTTTCAAAACCGCCCAAGTGAAGAAAGAAACAAATTAGCATCCTGTCTGCCTCGCACAGACTAACCCAGGGACCAAGAGGCACCAAGAAATACCTGAGCTTCACGGAGCTGCAGCTCGGAGCTGGCCAAACAAGCTCTGAGCTTGCTCTCTGGAGGGGCAGCAATGAAGTTAAGCTCCACGTGCAAGAACGTTGCTGCCTTTGCAGAGAAGGGTGTAGCTTGCTGTTTTCAAACGCAGCAAGCCCGTCTGCCTGCGCGCTCCCTGCAACGATGCGTTTTGCACCAGAAATTGCTGTAGATGTTGCCCAACTGCAGTTTTCACTCCCAAAGCCCCTGGGAGCAGCAGATGCCTGCATAACTACAGCGCGCTGCTCTCTGAAGCATTTCTGTGTGCACTGTCAGCCAGATTTCCCTTCAGAAGATGTACTTTGCCTCCTATTTCCAGGCTGCAGCGGAGCATTCTCAAAAGGCTCTCCGCCCCGGTGCTCCTCGGCACTCCCAGCCCGACAGACGAGCGCCTGCGCTCCCCTTTGCTGGTAAATCTGCGAGCCCAAAGAGGGAAAAAGCTCAATACATTTAACTGGAAAAAGCAATTCCAAGCAGCCTGTGCTGTGACAGTGCCCGCCCTGAAGGATGCCATGAACGTGACGAGTGCTGCAAATGGCAGCAGCGCCACTGACTGTACCTGTACAGACACAGCCATCGAAAAGGTTACAAAGCTGAGAAGCTCGCGGTTCCATTTCAGAAGGGCAGTAATTAGCTACGAGATAAGCACGCTCCAGTCCCACAGTTGGCAGCACTGCAGACCCACCAGGATTAAAGCAGAATTTCCACTGGGGTCAAGGCTTTCCAGGCTGGAGGGCTCACACAGCATTCGGTTGCGGTGCCAAAGTCAGGAAGGACAGAGACTTGGGATAATGTGGAAAGTTTTAGTCTGCAAAGGCAGGAACAGGACCTATAACTACTAAACCCAAAGGGGAATAAGGAAGAAACAAACCAGATCTGGAAAAGTCACCTGGACAAAGCGTCTTCCTCTTTTCCAGGCTGGGTTCAGTGCTACAACAGCACTCTTTATTCAGGTCTATCCCCTGCCATTTTCATCCAGAAAGACACTGCACATATGGCGAGGAATTTCCATGGGTTTCATTAACCTGCTCTACTTTGAAGCGTTAGACACCTGAAGCCAGTAGCTGCAGTCATAATTAGAGACACTATTCTGTGCCAGGTATCAGATTTTCACTTCTTTTGATTCCCAGGAGGCCAGGAGCTATGACATGGCTTTAGTGCGCTCAAGGTGATCCCAAGTTTTTATTAAAAAGTTAGGTGTGCCTTCAATTAAAAAGGGCTGCTCAACGCTGCACTACGTTTAGAAATGCACATGTACACAAAGATCATTTCACAGCCTTCCCCTCAAGGGTATCTGGCTGTAAATGGAAGCAAGTTGGGCTAAATTTTGAAAGTTTATTTTCAAAATCGCCTCTCCTCGTTTCCTTCCTTGCACACAAGGGAACGTGTGTGTTTTGCTCAGGAGCACCTCACAGGCTACGTTCTGGTGTCTCGGGACCAGCAGCAGCGCAGGGACTGGGAGGCACTGCTTTAGAGACTCCTGCACTGGTCAGATCAGGATGTTGCCGTCCCCCCCCCCCCCCACTTTTTCTTTCCCAAAGCAAGGACATGCCTTAGATTGTTCGCGGCGTTGACCCAAGGCAAGTCGCTCTGCAATGGGAACAGGAGCATCGCAATACAGGGTCAGAGCAGAGTATTTCAGTAACAAGCCTCAGCAGGGACCGCTACAGAAAAAAAAGATGCAGCGCAGTCAAGGACAGCGGCTGAACAATCCGCACGATCTCAGGAGATCCTCAGACACAGCGGCTTCTAAACCCATCCAGACGTGCAACTGTTTCCATCGTTCAAACGACTGGTTGTTCTTCAGAAATGCCACTGCTCCCTCGGACCGTCCCGCAGCCCTGAGCGCTACGTACACCGACGTGCAGGTTCAGAGGGCTGCTCCCGCCGTGCCTGCTGGCTTTTGGCTGCACCACCTCCCTGCGCCCCGTCCCGGGAGGGCCCAGGCCATCGCCGCGGGGGCCAGGCCATCTCCGCTCAGCTCCACAAAGCACCCAGGAGGCCCCGAAAAAGGAAGCTCGCCCCGTATCAGCACCGGCGTTATGAAACTTCACCGAGTGTTTTGAAAACTTGCCGCTGTTTTCCAAAAGGAGATTACAAAAACAGGGCTTTCTGCTCGGGGCAAGGTTTTTGGACAGCCTCGTCAAGGGCAAAGCGCTCTGTTTGCACTGCACGCAGCGGGCGGGCTCCTGGTGCTCTCATGCTGCAGCCAAGAGAGCCTCCCACCGCACCGGGACCACATCTGATACAGCCTCCTTGGACAGGTGACAGCAGTCTCTCCTCCCTCCTTTCGTCTGCTCCTTCTGTTGACACAACACCATCAAAGGCACCTTCCCCTCAGCTCACGAGGGGAAACCTGAGCTCCAAACTCTCCCTCGAAACAGGGGCCAGAAACCGGCAGTGCTGAAGCGGTACGGAGCGGGGCCTGGGGAAAGAGCAGGGCTGGAGCAACAGATGCGGGAGAGGTTTTTGCACACTTACTGTGTCACATTAAGGCTACCCCAAACGCTTTCGGTACAGACTTGGTGCTGAAGCTGCCTGCTCGTTTGGGCTGGAGCAGCAAGAGGCAGGGAGGACGAACCAGTTGCTGCGCCCTGGCACTGCCAACGTCTAGAAAACGAACGGAGAGGATCAGAGCATCTACCCACCGAGCATCGCCTGCCAGCCTGTTTTAAGCCTGAAATCTTGAGAGAGGTGAGAAGTGCTCCCATCTCCCCAGCGAAAGCTAAGGCGGCCTCGTTGCAGGGAGACAAAAGCACCAGGAAACGAGCGCTGGGAAGCTCTGCCCTCCTGCCGGAAGGGCGGACGCGGGCTGCTGCATGGCAAGGCTCCGTGCAGCAAACAGGAAGAGCTGAGCCGCGAGTCTGTGGAGCTGCTCCGATAGCGGAGCAGTGGGAAACCACGGTGCTTGAGGGTGGGCACTGCGACTCCTGGGGCTCTCTCGCCTTCTCCTGCAGCTGGAGGGACGATGGCAGCAAAGGAGGGGATGGTGCTCGGCCCAGGGTGGCAACAGAGACCGAGCAGGGAGGATGCAGACTTCATGGTTTCGGCTAGCACTCCTCTCCCTGCAAAGACCTGGTCTTTGTGTTGTCATTCCTTATTTTATAAGCACGGTACAAGACCCTGATATTTAAAAAAAAAAAAAAAAAAGCTTTCCACCTCTGCCCATTTAGCCTCTGGGAGCACAGGCAAAGCTATTGGCGTTTTTCTCTCCGATTTGAAAAAGGTACTTCCCAGCTCGGTGCACGGCTCTGGCAGACAGAGGCCAAGTGGTGCAGGGCTCCTGAGGAACACAACCCAACAAACACAGGAAGGGAGAAAGGCTGCAGGAACACACAGTTGCTTCAGGAGCCTGAAATAGCGCGGGCAAGCCAGAAAGACAGCTGCCTGGGGATACGGTCTCCATTCTGCCTATAAATTACCCACAGCGGCCCGAGGGTGACATGAACGTGAAACACCGAGTGGATGATGGCGTTGAAGGGCCTGGGTCCGCGCTGGTGGCTGAGGCAGCCTCTCCCAGGAGCTGCCACACGGATCGCAGGGCACAGAGATGGAAGGGATCCCAAGCAAGAGCGTTTCACGGACCTGCAAGGGAACAGGGCAAGTCTTCCCTGCCGCCAGCGCGGGGCTGAGCCCTGGGTTGGCCACCCCCACGTGCCAGTAGCCCTGTGCCAAAGCCCTCACCGCAGGAGTCCGCGCAGCTCCTGCACTGACCCATTGCGCCAGGCGTGTGACGTCTCCGTTTTAAGCAGCTTTTGGTTTCTTCCACGGCTGTTTCAGCTGCACGAGAACTCGTTTTCAGGGAGCACCAGAGGACTATCGACACCAAAGTCATGCCTGTGCCCTTGCTGCAAGAGCAGCGTGCTGTGGCTTGAGCTGCAGAGGAGTTGAGACTAACCCTTGCCTCCAGCTGGATAAACAAACTCCAGCTTAAACCACCTCCAGTCCTCGATCAGGTTCGCCTCTGCGCAGAGGGGCCAAAAATCAAAGAGCCCGGATTAACTACGCAAATAAAGGCAAAGAAAGCATCCCCGACGCTGGAGGAAAGCGCTCACGGAGAACAGCACCTGCCTGGGGGGCCCCTGACCCAAGGACGACACCGTGGCTGCCGTCGTGCACTCGCGAGTCAGCGCGAGACGGTGTCACTGCCCTGCGTAGGAAACGCTGGGAGTTCCTGTGCACGCTCCAACTCCTCTGCAGCCGGGAATGACGAATTTTACATCCCGGCAGCAGGCGCTGAGGGCGCACGAGCACCTCTCCTCCGCGGCCGGGCAGCCCCTGCTGCACATTTCTTGCCCTCGAGAGGCACACACAGAGCCCTCAGGCTGCGGCCAGCCTTGCCCACATCCACGCACACCGCACCGAGGGCTGCGCTGCCTCTGCGCACCCTTGTGTGCCTGTCTCCATCGGTAACTCCCCTGCAGGGCTCCCACATATAAAGGCCATCCATTATCCCTCCCTACGCTCCCTCCTGCTCGAGCAGGATTTGCGTGTGGGAGTGAAGGAGGTGGAAAGTAACTCCGAGTGGCCAGAAGAGCTTGAGGGAGAGGAGTTTACAGGCATTCCTGCTCACGTTCCTAAAATAGAGATGCTGCTGCCCACCCGCCTTTGGAAAGCGTTACACCCCACCGGCAAAAAGCGCTACATAAAAGCTGGGCACTAACTCTCTTGTTCTGCTCCAGTCTAATAAGTAAAAGGTCAATGCCATTGTTGTAGATCTAAGCAAAAAGCACTTTGAAACCTCAAAAATTAGGGTTTTTTGAAGCAATTACCTGCCTCCTCCGTCTCCGAGACTAAAGAAACATGGGCCCATTATTTCTTTGAAGGCTAAATATTTACTCCTGGGTTCAGTGCGGCAGCTCACGGTGGGGATGAATTACCCAGCTCTGATGTCATTTCATCTGATGCCCGCAAGTAAGAAAACCCAAATGAAAACAGCAGGTATGGAGAACAACAACAACAACAACAACAAGCTTTCTCCTGGCAAAGCCCCGAGAGGGGCAGGGACGAAGCTGCTCCAGCTCACTGGAGCCACGGCCCTGGGCAGGGTCCAAGGCCTTTAGCACAGCCCCGGCGCCACGCTCGTGCTCCAGGGCTCCCTGGTTAAGGGCACAGGCCACCGTGCACGGTGACACCTCTCCGAGCCACAAGTGGCCTGGTGGAGAAGCCACTGTTGCACCCCGGGGACAGACCTACCCCACGGAGCGCAGAGCCCGCGACCTGCAGCAACGGGGTGGGAATTCCTCCCTCAACCTCCACGAGCAATTAGCTCGCACACACCCCGTGCTGGAGCAGGCGTTAATCAATCAACGTCAGCTCTTCTTTTAAGATCCCTCCTGCGTTATTTACATCTGACTCCAAGTTTCAAAGCTCTCTGCTTTTGCCCCCTCCAGCCACTATTCTTTCCCAGGCAGCGGGTGCCAACACTCTGGTTAGGGCACCAAAAAGGAGCTATGTGCAAGAAACCACCACCGGCACAAGCGCGGGTGACTCATCTTCTCTGAAGACCGACGAACAAGAGCGCTCTCTGTTCGGTGAGACTGCCTGAAGTTTCAGTTGCGATCTGATCTTGCTCCATGCGCTCATGACAGCATGCAGAAATATTTCCTCGGGGGATCTTCCCATGGGACTTAACTCTGACACATATTCCCACAGGACTTGTTCTTTTAACAGCGCTATTTGTTAGTAAGGCAGTGGGAATCCTACTTTGTGAAATACCAACGGAGTGACTGAGACGCAGAGCTGGGTGCCGGCGGCTGGGTTCATTAACGCGGTGCGAGCGCTAACTGCGAGTCATGCCCCACATTCAATCCGACGGAAGAACTCACTGGGCTGCAAGAATAGTCGTCCCGGGTCAGCCCAGAGGTCTGCACAGCCCAGTATCCTGTTTATGCTACCCATGGCCTCTCCTCCACCCTGAGCAGAGGGAGAGGAGCAGGCGAGCGCTGCGGCACGGAAGGAGGAAGAGCAAGAGCCAGTTTCCACAAGCATGCACTGTGGTTTATTTTCTTCCTCCATTTTAAGTCCGAGCCTGCTTAGTTCTCACCTGCAGACATAATACGCTGGACGTGCAGACTCAAAAATCAAATTGAAATGTTTAAAGCCTGTGTAGACTTACATCCCACCAACACCTCATACCGAGCACCAAGCTGTGCATTAACATTTCGAGTTACATCTGACCAGTTCTCCAGTAACACCAGTACGCAGGACATCTTGATTTCACAGGACTTCATAATAAAAAAAATGGTTAGACAGGAAAACACATCTTTAAACCATGATTGAGTATCTTCAATACTGGAGGCGCAATACTTACAGCACACGAAGCAGGGGCAGAAGGAGTCTGCACCCAAGCAGACAACTCAGCAAGGAACGCCTGATGGGTGCTGAGCTCCTTTTCCTTTTGTTCTTCCCTCTCTTCGTTAAATGTAAAGCTTTTGCCAAAATGGCCAGTTTTATACTCCCTCCCCCCCCGCCCCGAGCTTCCCCCAATTCTTCTGCTTTTGTCAAAGTTATGTTAGTCAAATTCAGCAATATATGAAAAACATGCATCTTGTGTGTGACATTTGGAGTTCAAAGCCCGTGTGGGAAACCATTTGTGGCCTTTTCCTGCTCCGCTCAGAGCAGGACTGCAGGAACATACCTGTTTTCCCACGCTTTCCTGGTTGCTGTGGGTAGCCAGCATGGGCATGCCTCATCCACTCCTCAAAATACCTAAGTGGCAACTACCGAAGGTACTCAAAAATCGCAGCTCTGGGACAACACCACTTACTGGCACAGCCCCTCGTGACGGCAGTTAAGTGTCACTCATCCCACGTGGCATGAACCAGCACTGAACACCTTCTCCAGACAAAGAGGGAAACCAGAAACAACTCAGCCTGCCTCACCGCACACTGCTGCAGGCAAGAGGACACCCAGACTGTCACAAAAAGGACGTGACCTGAAAACCATTCAATGATAAAACACGCGGGGAAACACGGACTGGGACCCCTCAGCCCTGCAGATAAGATCTGACGAGGGCTTTGGCAGCAGGGCAGCTGGAGAAGGGCTAGGGAAGGCGGCCGGGCGCTGCCCCTCACCTGATGCCAGGGGCCGGATCCACTCCTTGCTGTTGAGGTCGAGTCTCCAGAGGTCGTTGAAGGCAGCGTTGCAGCTGCTCTGCGTGCAGCCTCCGAACACGTACATCGACTGGTTGGCGTCATAGTAACACGCGCCTAGGGGAAAGGAAACCCACCATTAGTCCGTCCTTCTCCCGTCTTCATGGGTTGGGTGAAAAAGATTTTCTCCCCCCCCGGTCCGGGGATTCAGACAGGAGAAAAGCAAACAGGCTACAGCAACCCCAAAACCACGGGCTAGCTCAGGAGTATCCCCGACCGGTGTAAACCTCCAGCAAGAACCTTCTAAGACGATTATCCCCTCAAGCAGACCTGCTCCTGAAAGTGCAAAGAAAGCTGCCTTAGAAGCTTACAGCTAATTAGATTAGCCACGATTAACGCTTTCAGCATGCTTACCTTTTCTAAGCTATTTCACATCCCTTGTAGGGCTGTAAATTTTACTAAGTGACAGTCCTGTACACCTACACTTGGTGGCTTATTCTTTTTTCCAAAGCTGACAGCATTTCTCCTTATCTCATCACAACTAAGTGCCACTGAAACGCAGGCATCTCGCACAAGCATCCCCTTTGCTTCTTAGGGGCCAGGATCAGGCAGCACGAAGGGGAGCGGGGAGGGAACACAACACTTGACAACCCCTCAGAGAGGGAAGAGAGAGAGCTTTTGGCTCAAAGCCGAACTCAGCAGCAAAAAAATAATCAGTGTGCTGAGCCAGCTTGTGATACCCAGGCACCTCTGACAAGCCCTAAATTAAACATATGCAGAGCAGACACGGATGGTGCAGCTCATCTGCCTTGGAGGATGCGTGTGAGCACGCCAGCACGATGCGAACGCGTTCAGAAAGTCAAACCACTGCGATTAACGCGAGAGGCGCTGAGGATACGAGCGGTGCTCCCCAGTTCCTGGTCTATCTCCCCTCACAGCCAGCCCCAGCCCCGCCGAATTCACACAGCACCCCCCTGCCTGTCAGGGCCGAGCCCCGCACCGCGGGATGCCCGTGGCTCTTCGGGGCTCCCCCACCACTCGCGGGCAGGGCCCTGGGACCCCGCCGGGGCCACCTCGCGCAGAGCGCACGGGGCAGGACGGTGGCGCAGGGAGAAGGAGCTCGTCCTCCGGCGGTGGCTCTGACGGACACGCGCACCCTGACTCTAAGTTTGCAAGGATTAAATTTCCACGGGCAATTCCGGCACAGGCGTTGTAACCTGCCAATCCTCTGGCCTGAAAAGAGGGGCGATAGCAACAGGTACATGCCTCGGCTGCATTCCGCTTTTAGAAATTCAATCCTCCCTTGACCTGACACGGCCTGAAAATCTCAATTCTTGCGTTTTCTCAAAAAGTCTTCCCCTTTTTTCCTGCAGAGCTCTGGAAAGGAAAGCACACAGCTTTGGCAGCAAGGACAAGTTTGCTGCTGAAGGCCGGATCTACCTTGCAAGGAGCTGCTCTGCTGGTCACAGCATCTCCCGGGGCATATTTAACAGCCCCCAGTCACCACAAACTCAGCAGCACACAAATGGATGGTCCCAAAACACAAAATCCTTCCTGCGGTCCCTCAGCACGAGCCCTGCTATGCCAGGGAAGCAGCATGCCTCCGCCCTGGGCACCCACCTGCTTGGATGTGTTCAGACGAGGGTAAAGTACCCAAATCCCTCCCAAAACGGGACCGCATCCCCACTGACACTCGTTGCAAAGAGGATTCGCTGCCTGAATCCCGCTCAGAACCAACGCGTTTCCCAGCAAAGCCCAACCTCACACACAAGAGCCTTCAGCAAAGCCCCAAACCCCACCGTTTGCCTTCTCAACACGAACAGTGCCTGCACAGCGACTCCTCGCGCGCTTGCTATCAAGTCAAGCAGGGGGGGAACCGCAGTGACTCGCCCGTGCGCACGTACACCAGGGTGCAGGAGAAAGACGCGGGGTTTTACGCTCCGGGAAAGCTGAAGGGCATCAGCTGGGGCTTGGAGGGAGCAGGAACCATCGCCCTCACCATGACAAGCGATATATCGCACAGCAGCGAAGAGCGAAAGGAAAAGGCAAAGTTCAGGCAGGCAGCCCCCGGTGCGGGGCAGTGCATGACCCCCGGGTCTGACGTGGAGAAGCACGCCGGGGCACGCAGAAGCCCCTCCAGGGCGGGTGTCCGCACACAGGACCCTGCGACACCATAAATAACCAGCACAAGGCAGGCTGCAAAATCAGCAGCACGGGGAGGGCAGGGCTCTAGCTGGGAAGGGAACTTGAAAAGAGAAAATGTAAAAGAGAAATTCAAGTTCGCTGCGTGCCTGTAAGCTCAGCGCATGAGCGCAGCAGCTCCGACAGCCAGCATCATTCCGTGCTGAAGTCAAAGCTGAGGGCAGGGGTGCGAGCTGCGCCGCTCCTCCTCCGTCTCTACACCACTTGCTGTACGTGGCTGTGCACCAGCTCCACGAGTTACAAAATAAAAATAGATTTGGGTTAGCTGAGCAGACAGGACACGGGACTGCTCCGGGGGAGCTCGTACCACCACGGAACAACTGAGAGAGCGTCTGGGCTGGAGGGAGCCAGACCGCCTGCTTCCCCTGCCGAGAGCCCGCCGAGGAGCCGGCCGCCCTCACGCCCTTGGCTCTTGCTGGGAAGGCCGGGGCACGGAGCTGGCCACACAGCGGGGCCGGGGGACATGCGAGGGCAGCGCGGGACCGCCCAGCAACCCCGCACGTGCATCCACACAGGGTCCGTACCTGCAGCTGAAGGCTTCATCTCAAACCACATCTCGCCCAGCTGTATAATACACACCTACGCCACGCAAAATACCTGCGGAGCTGCCTTTGGGGTGGGGGATACGTTGAGCAATGTAAATAGTGGCGCAGTAACTGCGCGGGCTTCAGGAGGTACCTGGATTGGGATGCCAGCTGGCCTGCCTTGGCACCGAAACAGGCGGAGGAGGTTTGCATGACCCCCCAGCACGTCTGCTGGGGAGCAGAACCGGGAATAATGAGGAAGGAATAACGAGCGGGACCAGGAGTAATGAGCAAAGGCATGTCTGTAGCCTCACCCACTCCCCAGGACCAGCCCTGGTACCAGTTGTGCACGGTACGACCCCTCGCAGGCTGCTACGGCTCAGGAAGGTGAGGGTACCAGGCAGTGCGCCGCTCCCGAAGCACGTGCAATTCACAACCGGTGCAAAGCAACACCGTGCTTCTGGGGGGGTTCTGCTCAACGTTTCTTGAGAGCTTACTGCTTCCTTAGAAATCTGATCGCTACCTCATCGTGACAGGTCGAGAGCCTCTTACCTCCTCCCCACGCCAAAGCCTTGGCAACTCCTGCTTTCACACACGGTGCAGCTCATTTATTATTTTGAGGGGAGGTGGCAACATTCCTCTGCTCTATTTGGATTTAAAAAACCGGCCAGCCAGACAGGCACCATGACGTCCGCACGGCATGTATTTTAATCCCAGACCAAAATAATTTAAACTTTGCCTTCCTGCTTCTTCTTAGCAAGCCATTCAAAGCTTCTGAAGCCAAGGAAGACAGATTAGGTTGAGAAAAAGTAATTAACACAGGCACAACTGAAAACTCCGGTTTGATACCAGCCTTTCAGGGTGCAGAACAAACCCAAGGAGGAAGATGTGCATCCGCAGTGCTTTCAGCTCTTTGTTGGGTGGAAAGCAAAGAGGAGCTGAAACCCTGGGATGGATTTTTATTTTTTTAAAGGACTTAGGTTCCAGTCAAATTCAGCGTGTCCCAGAGTTTCAGTATTGCAGAGACGGCATGCTTTTGTAACTGGAAAAAAGAATAAATATTTCTGATATTTGAAGACACCGATACGCAAACAGACTGCAAAGGCAGCTTATTTTGAACACATTCCTGTTTTCCCTCTGTGCTGCACAACAGCCACGAACAAAGCATCACAGATTTTTCACCCAGAGCGTGAGATAACCAAAATAAAGATCAATGGACTATAACTGGGAAGGGAAACCTGAATGCAAAACACGTGCCCTTTGTGATAATTAGAGGGCATTGACTTTCTAAACGTCAAGTACATCAAATACAGTAACCTATACATATGGGAGTCAAGTTCAGAGGTCAGATTCCCCATCAGAGAGAGGGGAAAAGTCAGCTGGCAGTTGAACTCCCATTGCTACACGGCTCCCAGCTGAAAATAGCGCCGCAGCTTTGCTGCTAACCGTTGTCGAGCCATCACGGCTTCAGAACTGCCCCACAACACGGCCCCACCAGCTACTGATGGCGCCAGCCTGACGGAGCTCCCGTGCTTCCTTAGCTTCGGCTCAGGGCAGGAGGTGCAGCACCACAAACGCAGTCCCCAGCGCCACGAGACGGTGCAGAAAAGCTCCCCGCCTCCTTCGAACGCGACCCCAGCCTTACAGCCTCTTCACTTGCGTGTTCGGCGGTGCTCCCAGCAGCGCCCTGCCGAGCTGGGCGCTGAGCCGCCAGCAGTGCATCCTTCCAGGCGCGCTGGGTCGCGCAGGGAGAAGCTGGCCGTGCCCAGCCCGCTTGGCACGGGAGGCAGCGCGAGCGCGGCGCCGGGAGGCAGGGCTGCGGATGAAAGGGCCCGGGCCCGCTGGCTGGCACCGGTGTTTACGCCAACTGCGCCGCAAGTTGCGGCACGACGAGAATGCTCCGGACCTCGGAAAGTTCAGCTCTGCAACTGCCTTCCACCTCTGCGTGGGGTGTGTGTGTGTGTGTGTAGAAATCCTGCACCTACCCCCTTCTGCTCTACAATTTCCCCGCTGCAGTCAGACCAGGGACTCAGCGCAGTCAGAAGGCAGCGATATATTTAGCAAAGCTGGAAGAACAAAAGCTGTAGCTGCTTGGTCCCCTTGCTCTGGTTGAGAAGCGGCCCGTCCTGTAAAACAAACATCTTTCCAGTTTTTCCCTCGTCTCTCAGGGTAAGTTTGCTTTAATTAGTCATCGCGTTGGTACCATGCTCCCCAGACCGTACGGAAACATTTCAGTTACAATTAGTCACCGCAGAACCAACTCCTCCATCAAAGGATCAATATTTCTGGCTCAACGGTCAACATTCCTTTGCTGCCTTTCCTTTTCTGCATTCCTCCACCTTTTGACATCACTTTCTGAGTGCAGCCAGTTATTTAACTGCATGAGTCATTGCCCTGGTATGATCTCTGCAGGCTTATACATTAGGGCTAAAGAAGACAATTAGATGACTGCCGCAAACTTTCCACGTTCAGACACCTACCTGGTCTTCATCTCAGAAACCTAAGCATGAAGTACATCTTCCGCTAAGCCTCTATGTTTAAATCTCAAAGAATAGCATTGCTGATAATTGCATAGTGTTGTGCAGCTTTGGTTAAACCCTTCAGAAAACCTACAGCCCATCCATAAAGGCTGTTATCAGCCAAACTCGTCGTACGATCAAAGGCCTTGACAAATGCTTCCTCCCCATAAAACAACGGGAACGCACATTAGTTATTCCTTATCGAACAGTTTTTCAATTACGTTTCTCAGAATTTATAGCAGACGATGACCTCTAACTATTTAAAATTCTCACCTGTCATGTTAAATATTGGCTCCAAATTAGCACTTCTGAGATATTTCTAATAAATCTTGAAAGAAAGAGACAGCCCTAGCCAATCCTTCGATGCTACCGCTGCCCGTTCACTTCAAAGGACTCATACCCGGCAGATGACGTCTTCCCATGAAACCTGGTGAGCCACCCCTAAAAAATGTTTTGCGAGCCCTCCCTCACTCCCCCTTCCCAGACCTCCCGTTCTTAGCTTGTCTCACCGCATATTAGTACTTGAGATCACAGTTTTTCGGATTCTCTTTGCACTGTGATTAATGATTTGTTGCCTCAGTTCTAGCCTCTCACTCAGAAAGGAATCTCAGCCCAGCCCAGCTTTGATCAGACCTTCCTCCAGGCTCTGATATTGGAATCCACCCACAAACGCACGCGGCTTTGCTGTAGGGAAAAGCAGATACCGCAGATCTGGAGAACTGTTCAAAAATAATTAATTTTAAACCAGCAAACAAGTTAATCCAGATTAGCTTTTTGCACATCCAGTGCATTAATAATGCTTCTGTAGTGACCAAGGGCTGAGCGGAGCCAGGACGGTGTCACTGAGGCTAATGGAGATCAGAGGCTCCGAGAGCTGTGGCTTTGGTGAAACAACTCAGTCTGGAGCAAGTGGCAGGAGCAGCACGTTCCAAGGAAGCCCCTGCTGGGCAGCAGAAAAAATGAAAGCACACGCAGCGAGTCCTTGGCATAATATTTGGGCCTTCTTTGGGTAATTCATTGCTAGCCTTACAGCTCACCAGGCACGAGGAAGCTGCTCCAAGGCACTGGGGTGGAAACGGTGCAGGTGAGATACCCCCTCAGAAACAGGCCGGTTAGGACGGACACCACCACCAGCAAACCGAGGGAAAGTACCCGTGAATCTGCAAGTCATCGGGAAGCACTTCACTAACGTTGCTGCTTCAAAACGAGTGACGAAACGTGGCGCCTTTTTGAAGTTTTAGGAGGACGCTGAAATCCTTGAAGAGGAGAACGCTGCCACCAGAACATCCCACAGCGTCTCCTAGGCTTTTTTTTGGGCAGGAGGCTGCACATTCTGTGCGTTGGCTGTTTCATAAATTATTACTCGGGAATATGAAAATTTTATGACTGCTTGCTCTTGGAATTGCACCGCTTACATCATGTTTATTTACCTTCATAAACACAAAGTTTGCTCCCCGGAAGAACCGTCTCCCAAAGAGGTCTGACCCAGCGACAAAGCCACAAGGACTGAATTTTTGTCATATTTCAACACGGTGCCTGGCACAGACACTGCACCACAAAAAAGTTTTATTTAAGTATCTTTCCCTCAACGGGAACCCGTTCTCTGTTCCAGAAACTTGGAAGCAGGGCAAAAATTCCACCATAAATTAAGCAATGTTGTCAACTGAACTGCTGACTTCTATCAGCAAATCACACCCACGGCAAGCGTGCTTGCCTCAGTACCTCTCATCTGCAGCCCTTTGTGTTTTGTTTTGAAGCACACCACGCTCAGCCTCCTCCAGGCTGCTGCTCACAAGCGTAAGAGTCGATGTGCTGCGTAAAGCAGCCAGCGTACGTCCCCACGTGTAGCGGGTCAGCAAACCCACTGGCTACAACAGCCACTGGACTGGAGGTTTCTCTTGAAGGGGAGCTGTGTAAAGAAGTCTGCACGTAAAATTTGCAAAAAAACAGGGTGGGATTTTTTTTCCTAACTCCATTAACATTTCCTCTTTCTAACCTGGGACAACAAACAACTACTGAATCCCTATTCTTGTGTAAAGTGCTTGTGTTGGCAGAGCTGCCGCGTTACACCGAGCAGATAAAGCTCTGCTGCAGCAACAGGCACGTGCGCCACCACTCCGCCCCGAATGGCACAACGCAGACACCTCGTTACAGCTTCCCACGGGACCTCAGAGCTGACGAGGGGCGAGCGGAGCCCTCCTGGGCAGCTACTTACTGTGCGAGAAGCGTTGAGTGATGGGGGTTCCTGGGTAGGGGTAAGTGCGACTCTCCCACTGAATGTTTCCTTCTTGCACCGCTTTGATAAAGCCGTGATAACACTGATGGGCCACACCTAGAGAAAGACGAGACGTCAGCAGAATTTGAGGCATGTTTAGAACAGACCGTGTCTGCACAGTTGCACAAGCACATCCAAAACCAGCACATAACACACCTATATGAAGGAGCGTGTGTATACGCCGCCTGAGCCTTCGTAGGGAGCAGCGAGCTTGGAGAAGCCAAAGCAAATGACAACTTATCCCTCGGTGGTGTGTGGTGAGTCGCAGCATGATAGCAATTACAAAACAACCCCGGTATTTGGGCTATAAATACGCTGGTGGATATTCAGAGGATTCAAAAGAATGAAGAACATGGACTCTGCAAACGCAAAAATCAGCGTTCACTCCACTTATTTACCACACCTTTGCTATTTGTCAGCTGCGCTTGGTAAAGCCAAGCCTTTGGGATAGGTAAGTGTGTGCGAGGCTGCGGTTCTGCCCCGCTGCCCGGAGGCAGCCGCTAACGCGCAGCTCTCCCCGGACCGAGGTGCTCTGCCACGAGCTGTAACAACCAGCGAAGGCTCAGCTGGAGGCAGGGGGCCCGCAGTCAGCACACCGGAGACCTCACCTGCTGCCAAGGAAGGTCTCTGGGGAGCAGAGGCCGAACCTGGCATCCCTACACCCCAGCACCTGGCCGCAGCCAGGCAGTGGGGAGCAAAGGTGCCAGCGCAACTGTTTCAGCAAGGAGCTACGCACAAGCACACTTCAGGTCACTATAAACATGTATTTAAACACAAATCCCATGTATTAGGGACATGTCTTCCCTGAGAGGGGTTTTTGGCCCACTCTGCTGCAACACAAGGCTAATCACACCCAAATTAATGCTGCATGTAAGCACGCATTTCTGCCAGAGGAGCACACGGGCCTTAAAGGACCACTGAGGACCAACAGCACATAATAATGAACTTTTAAGAGAATGCCTGCAGCTACTGGACAGTAATCTACAGCAAATATGAGAGGAGAAGCCAGTGACAAAAGGCAGCGTGTGTCAGGTGAAAATATTCCTTCTTAGCCTGCCAGGGCGTCGATCTGTCCTACAGGAGGTGGCTCCAGCTCCTGCGGCGCAGACCAGCAGCAGAGCCACAGCTAATCCTGTGCATGGAGAGTGTGCTTGTGCAGAGAAGGGCCAGAGACTGCTTGCTGCGGGAAGAAAAGGGGCTGGTGAAGCCTTACGACTGCAGCAGCTCAGCAGATGCTCTGTGGCCCCAGCACCTGCTCCGCCTCGCGCCCACAAGCCCTGCTGCCTCAAAGCGCTCAGAGCCGCGGGGGCAGGATGCAGCCCGTCACGCTTTTGCAGCAAAACATCAGCTTTGAGAAAGCGTGCAGAGCGGATCCTGGTATAGCTCAACGCCGTTCACCTCTAGCACTCGGGTGCTAACAGAACTTCCAACGCCAGCGTCCAGCCCCCGGGCCGGTGTAAGCCTCGCCGTGCTCTGACACCGAAGGGCTGGAGCAGTCCTCGCTGGCAGCCCGGGCTATGGCAGCAATTGCACTCAAGGTGCCAGAACCTGCTGGGATTTTTCCCCGAGAGTTTGCTGACCGCAAGCCCTGTGCCAGGAACACCCCCAGCAAGAAATCACACTCAGGGGTACACAGCAGGAAGCTTCAAAAAATGAAGCCCTGGATCTTCAAGCAGCTGGTCCCCAAGAGACACATGGGAAACGTAACCTGAACTGTAGGATTTTGGAGCAGATGTATCCTGACAAACAGGAAAAATTAACCAGGAGCAAACAAATCAAGCATTTACCTCGAGTAACCTCTGCTTCGCAGAGCACACGTTAGTGATTACACTCCCTTTGCGCTGTAACCACCACAAAAACGATGCGGCTGCCCAGCACCTCTCACCGCCCAGGCTCACTCCAATGTCACGGGGCGCCTTGGGCTGCTCTTCCCTCCCCTACACTCCAGGACGTTTCCCACAGTCTCTGTTGGGGTGAATCACCGGCTGCTTGCTCACTCCAGCTGCATCCTTTGCATCTCTTAAGGCTGCTTCAGGAACAAGCGTGTGTGAGAAAGCAGCGACTCAAGGCCATGGGCACTTGAAAACCTTTCAGCAGAGGTGCAGACTGCTGAGCCGGCAGGACCGGAGCACTGCGCGTTCGTGGGCCCAAAATTATGCCAAAAAGTAATTGTGCAAGGCTTACTTCTGAAGGAGCTGCATTTTGGTTCAACCTCCAGCCTGTTAAACTCCGGGCAAGGCAGAGAATCCTTGGAATCTCAGCAATGCTTCACATGTGTGAGGAAGTCCACAGATGAGACATCACCCCACACACCTGCCCAGCCGTACGCAGCGCCAAAGGCGGAAAGCACGGCGCTTCTCGCCTGACACCTGCTCTGCACTTCCCAGAAGAAACAAGTTACCCAAGTGCAGCAGCCTGCCTCATTTCCTACAGATTTAACCGGGGTTGTCTCTCAAAGCGCCTGTTTTTATGAAGCCTGCAACCAGAACTCATGTGTCCAAAGCCTAACGTAACAGAAATCACCGCTGTATGCGGGAACACTGGGAGCCACGAGGCAGGTAGAGTTTGCGCAAGGCTACAAGCGGAGCTCTTTGTCGTATCACATGTATCTAGCATTAAAATATCCCCATAAGGCTTCAGAATTAATGCTGCACGGAGGCAAAGCGAAGTATCTGTATCTCAGGGCTACTCTTTCAGGCAATCTGAATATGTAGATCTCTATTAACGTAGATGCAGTTTACACTTTGCCACTTATCTTCAGCAGAGCTGTCAGAACCAGGCACGGTTTTGTTTCCAACCAAAAGCACAGGCTTTGGGAACGTAACTATTGAGCAAGACGCAAACACAGCACAATTATAGCCACATTAGACATGGGATGCCGGGAGCGGGGCACTGCTGTGCGTGTTGGAGGGGAAGCCTGAATGCAAGGTCAGGAGCGCTGCACGTTAGCAGGCACGGGCAGCGTTCAGAAGCAGAACTAAGCGAGCAGCCTGGTCGTGGGGGTTTTGGGGTTTTGCTCTTTCCTACTTCAAAAGAGAGCACCCAGCCCGATGGCAGGGAGCAAGCTGCCTCAGCTGAGGGGCTCCGTTCTGCAGCACCGGAGTTATCGGCAACACACCAGCAAGGCGAGGCTTCAGCTGCTTTTCAGGCATTTTGCAGAAGTCGGATTTCTGAGTGAAAAGGGAGAAACTAAAGGCAAGTCTAAAGCAAAGCAAAGAGCAGCTGCAACGTGAAGCCACATTCCCACAATTAAAAAAAACGCATTCTCACTACAGCCGTTTGTACCTTTGATTAGTCGATACCACTGTTTGCAGACAAGGGCAGCAGTTTTGTGCTCCTGATACGGTGAAAGGAAGGACAGGATATATTCCAAAACCTCTTCGGGGAGCTCCAACATCGATCTGTTATGCCTGGTCTCCTCCACCTCCAGCTCAGCATGGGGCTCGTCATCTTGCTCCATCGTCCCTTCGACCACAGCTTCTTCGGGATCCACGGCCATGAAACCGTCATCTTCACTGTCCGAGGAGCTGGCCATGGCATTCCACTTCACAGCTTCGAGAGAGAGACAACACTGAGGTCACCGAGCGAAACCCAACAGCATCAGAAACGCAGCTGCAAGCCGCGCACGTTACACGAGAGGTCTACACAAAGCCCTGCACCAGTAAGCTCCAGGTCAAGGACGTGGTTTTTGCAAGGCTTTGAAGCAGGCTGCACGCAGTTTAGGAATGAGCTCAAGAGACCAAGCAGCCGGGGCGTGCAGACAAAAGGTTCGGCACCTTTCCTCCCCCAAACAAACGCTAACCACCACCATCGGCGGGGCAAGGCTCGCCTCTGCTGGGAAAGCAAACACGTCACGCCACTCTCTGGCCGCGGAGCGTTTTCCCAGGCCACTTCTTCATCTCTCACCGCTCTCAGCCCCGCCGCTGCCTGCGGACAGCACCAGGGAGAGCAAAAAGGAAGAAAGAAAACCCACCACAGGAACGAGAGCCTGCGACAGCCCCGCTCCCCACGGCCTCCCCTTGCGCCGCTAGCCCCGGCAGGCCCCGGGGGCAGGACGTGGCAGCGGCGTCCCCGCAGCTGCCCGCGGTTTGGCAGCGCCGAGCTGCGGGGCGAGGAGGTGCCGGTGCCTGGCACGGGGCGGGGGGCAGGACCGGGATCCCCGGGGAGCCAGGCGGGACAGGAGCGAGGGACAGCTCGCAGCCGCTCCTCCCCTGAGAAACCAGTTTGGCCAGCGAGTCTGCTGCACGCCGGTGCTGGGGCTTCCCAGGGAGCACACGCTGCTGCGGGAAGAGGGGGAAAAGCCCCGTCCCGCTCTCCTTTAGCGCCCCTCTCGCACCCCTCGTCCGCCTCTCTGTTTTATACAAGTGGCTGCTCGGGGTAGGTGAGGAAAGAGAAACCCCACAGGATTTACTGCCGACGACAGGCTGGGATACCGTCGCTCCAGCCATCCAGAGCACGCGAGGCATTCGGCAACGATGACAGGAACACATTGCGAAGTAAATCCACCTTAACGAGTAGCCGCGTCCAGTCTGGCTACGGGCATGGGTTACGGACCGGGCACGGGTTACGGACCGCCGCCAAACCCGTGGCGGCCGGCGCGAAGCAGAGCCCAGCCCCTGCCTGCTAGGAACCAGCACCGGCACCCACCAGCGCAGGACCGAAAGGTCCCAGATCCCCGTCCCACCGCCCAGCGCAGCCCGTGGCCCCCCGGCTACGGGACACGTCCCACCCCCAGCGAACCCAGAGAGCAGGCCTGCTCCTCACCAGGGGAAACGAGGCAGACTTTGCCCGAGTTCAGCTCAGACAACTCGCTTTTACCCAGCTCTTAGTGTCACGGCAGGTACGGCTGGGAGGAGGCTGAGTTACCTGCCTGACTCCTGACACCTACGCTGCTGTAGCAGACTTCCAGCGATGCAACCTGCCCCCTCTTCCCAAGCTGCCCCCAACCCCAAGCTGCCCCCAACCCCAAGCTGCCCCCAACCCCAAGCTGCCCCCAACCCCAAGCTGCCCCCAACCCCAAGCTGCCCCCAACCCCAAGCTGCCCCCAACCCCAAGCTGCCCCCAACCCCAGGTAAACCCAGGGCTTGCCCTGCCCGTGCCACGCGCAGCTCCGGCAGAAGAGCCGCGGGGCAGCAGCCCGGAGGCGCCAGGCACGAAGCTGGCCGTGACAACTGATTCTCACGCAGAGAAATCCCGCTAGGCAGCGTCACCCGCCACTCCTGTCAGCCTCCCCGATGAAGCAGCTTCAGAAAATTCCGGGGGCTGTCAATCTTCCGGAGAAAGCAAGTCAAAATTAAACTTGCAGTCAGCACGCTAACAGATGCTCTGCGAATTCTCCAGTGTCAGAAATCCTTCCCAGAGTCAATGTTATGACAAAGAAAGCCTGAAACCCAAACGCTCTGACATAAGTGCTGCTGCGTCAGCAGACTGCGTTACACAGCAGATAATGCACAAATTCCCAAAGATTAAGAAATTGAAAACTAAAAAAAAAAAATAAAAAATCACACTGAAAAAAAATAAATTAAAAAGCAGTGGGTTGGGTCTTTTCCAAGCAAAAGCATCTCCAGTCAGGAAGCATATGTGCCTACTTCCACCTCGGGCAGCGCTGCAGGAAGCCGGAGGCTCCCCAGCCCGCAGCCCCGGCTGCTCGGGTCGTGCCCGAGCCGGGGAGCTCGGGGTCAGCGCCGGCCTCGCGGCTTGGGGGAACGGAGCAGCACAGCAGGAGAGGCGGCGCGGAGGGCGCTTCGCACCCCAAAAGCGTGCGACGTGCTGGGAAAGCAAAGTGAAGCGCACCCGGGTCCGGTGCAATGGGACGCCTGGAGGTGACAGCGCTGAACATAAGCCTCGGCTTGCCAGGTTCACACAAACCTGCTGTTAAGGCCGAGAAGCAAGGATTACGTCGATGTGTTTCCCAACAGCTTGTATTTACTGCCCACATAACGTCCAGAACCTGCTGGAGGACGGCAGCTGAGCAGCGCAAGAACAAACGCCCTCCTAACGAGGACTTTTCCCAGCTATAAAGAGCACAATTATTAAATCCCAATTTTGATCCTCGGGAGCAGGCTCAGGAGCCACAGGACACCGGTTAATCACAGGCGCACGGACCCATCTACGCGAGCTGGGAGAAGGTGCAAGCTAAGGATGCCATCACGTGCAAGGAGCTGGGGGTGCAGGACAGCACCTCCGAGGCCGCTTCGAGAAAGGCAGGGGCAGCGGGAAGAGCTCGTGGGGCTCCATCGGGTCCTGCAGGTGCTCGCGTGCAGCTCTGGGGCTGGAGAAGTCACGCTGAGCTCTGCCTGCCCCTCTGCCCTCAGGGAGGACAAGGCCTAACGGTGGTGCCTGGCCGTGGAAGGCTTCGTTATGAAACAGACCTGGATCAAATCCCTTTTCCAGAAGCCTCCTGCAGAGATGGCTTTTATCCCTCCTGGGATAACAAGCGTGCCAGCATCGATGCCAATGGTCGTACGGGGCTGAGCTAACAGAAAGCAGCACCCTGCTCCCGCAGGCAGGGTGCAGATTGAAATCAGTCCCTAAGTTTGCTTCCCAAGACAGCTTCCTGCTGCGCACATCTCTCCCAGACATCTTACTTGTAACGCTCATTAAACACACACACGCAGTCCTGAAGCTCTCGCTGGAAAATTGCAGGAAGCGGGCTGAACAGGGAGCTGGCAGGGCAGCGGTACGGCAGCCTGTGCTCAGGAGAGCGAGGAAATTCCTCTGCGTTCCCCCAGAAGAAATACAAGTGACCACAGACCATCCAGGACTTAATTACAGCTTGCCTTACCAGACCACTTTATAATATTATGAATACACAAATGCATCTGCTGTGCTAGATCCTCGTTCCTCAAGTGCCCGCGCAACAAATAACTGCCCTCCAAGCTTTCACACCCACACCGTGTTATTTTTCTCAAGGAAAAGATCATCAATAAGCTCAGCTCCCAAGAGGCAGCTGGCTCCAAAACAACCCTTCAAGCTTGATGCGCCACGGCCGTGGACCTTGCTCACGTGGCAGGGGAACAGGGGGCTGGGAATAACGACCCCCGGAGGGCGAGACCTGCTTTGCACACCGCTGGGCAGAAGCCCTGTGCTCCAACCCTGCCCAGCGTCCCAAACGAAAAGGCTACAGCACCCCAGGCAGGCAGGAGCCAGCTCCTCCGGCCATCAGTCAGCAGGTCTGCAGGAGGAAATCCCAGGGCAGCGTTCCTATCAGCCAGCCGCAGAGCAGCGCGGGGCGTTTCTGTGCTCCCCTCGCGGCTCGCTTCCCGTCCTGCACCCGGTGTTCGGACCGGGCGCGATCTGTTGGCGCTGCAGCTGGTATACGGGCTACAGTTCCTGTCCGAGCAACCCCGGCACTCGGAGAGCTGCGGTGAAGGGATTTACACAGCTGCGGCTCATCAAGGCGCGTGTGCAATGCGATCGACTTGCCAAGACAGATCCTGCAGCCCCGTTCTGCTCGGGCCGATCACCGCGACGGCTAACACGAGCGCCCCGAAGCATCGTCTTGTTTCGTACCTTACAGCCCCCAGGCCAGGGGAAGAGCCTCTATATCCCAGCAGCAGCAATGTTTTAGAGTGTTTGACAGTTAGCCTAAAGCCTTACCAACAAAGAATCGCGACTGCTTTAAAATACCACCTACAGGGACGCTAGAAGGACAATGGGAGCAGAGCTCTGCCAGCGCTGATCGCGTTTGCCTGGCTGATCCTAAAAGCTGCTGCTCTGCCAGTTGGCAAAACATTTTATAACTCTTTTCCTCCTCTCTGAGCCCTTCAATATTCCTTCCCTCCCTTCCTGAATATATTTAAGAACCTGCTATTTATTCTGCTAAAGTAATTAGCCGCTGCAGCGGAACAAACAGATGAGGAACATAAAATGCAGACCAAAAACCTGCCAGGCGTCAGCACCTCTCGGAGGCTGGTCGCGGCGTGGGGACCCTGCTCGCGCAAACCCCCCCCGGCACAGGAAAGTTTCCCTACCTGCTGGCACCTTCCCGGGTCCCAAGGACCCCAGCTCACAGGCATGGGTGGCATCGGTGGTTCCCATCCCGAGCTACCTCCTCTTCCCTGCAGAACTGGCTCAGCTGTCGAAGAAGCGCCTGAACCCGCAGAGTTTTTGACTTTTTTTTTTTCCCCTCTTCTATGAAGTCAACAGATTTTAGGAAAAAAAATCCTCTAAGGGAAAGTTCTTGAATGAAAACAAGCAGCCGTGCAATCGTACTGAGTCACAGCACATTACTCATAAGGGAATGCTCATTTTCACATGCCACAAAAAGCTCGCTATCCAAACACAATCGTGGAAGCTGTGCTCTCACCTGGGAAAAAAATAAAGGTGTGTTAAAGGACCCAGCCCTGGCTGGTGGCTGCTCCGGCTGGAAGGAGAAGGGGACTCTGCGGAACGTTTAATTGCTCCTGGCAATCCGGAGTTACAGAGCTAATTTAGGGGTGGGAGACAGCAGCTGCCTCCAACCTGCTCCAGACTCTTCCTCATACTTTGCAACTGCTTCTCCTGCCTGGCAGCAGCCCCGCCGCGCGCAGGGCAGCGCTTCGGGAGGCAGCAAAGCCACTTGGGCTTCTTCGCTTAGCCAGGTCAAAAAAAAAAAGGCTCCGAGGGTCCTGGAGCAGCCGTGCCACCAAGGCCTGGGTGGCAGCTTCCCCCCAGCTTGCCTTCCGCTGCCCTCGCTCACCAGCCCTCTCCCAGCTGAAAACTGCAGGGGTCAGACGGAGCGCGCGGCGCTCTCCCACGGCAGCAGCGCAGGGAGCGAAGCGAAGGGTGTGCACGCAAGCAAGGAAGACTAAGAAGGAGCGGAAACTTTTCCAGCGCTGCTTCGGCTGATAAACGGTATCAGCACAGTTAATTGCTTGTGATTTGGGGCAGGGATATGGTTTTGTCTCGTGAGCAGAAGCACATTTCCTGGGAAACCCTGCTAAACGTACGTTAATAGCGCGGCGCTTCAGGCCCTCGGACACTTGCAGCAGTTAGAGCCAGCTCACTTGAAAAACAATTGCCAGACACGTTCAGCAAGGGGAAAAACAAAACAAAACAAATTTTAGTCAAAAAAAAGCCTCTGGGAAGCAAAACGATGAGCAATATCCTGCCTGTGCTGCTGCGCGGGCACCGGCCCTGAAATGGCTGCTGGCAGGATGAATGAACGGGACCGCGAGGACACCTGCACCCAGCCTTCCTTTCCGTCCCCCAGAACAGGCAATTGCAAGTTCTTTGAAGCACAGCCTTTCCCTTTAGCTGCTTTTCAACAGGAAATTGTCTTTTCCTCCATATAAGACCTAGCTCCAACCCTGAAAATCAAGGGTTCCTAAATTCCACCCGCAGGTTTCCAAACTCGGACCTCCCACTGCACGCCTTGCCTGCTAGGCCAGGTTTTCCTGCAGAATTAAAGCACTGACGATGATAAAAGATGAGGTTCGTTCTGGGTTTTAGCCCGGGCAGCCCGTGCGTCGCACGCTTCTCACTTAGCGTATGGCTCCTGAGAACAAAAGGAAGCTGCAGGGATTAACAGCACCGCCCTGCAAGGGTTCGTAGGAAAATGGTCCTTAGAATCTGCTGAAGGAACAAACAGGAGGAAACCAGAAGCATCAGAACTGGGCTAAGAGCTTAATCAAATATTAACAAACCAAGAACCAGAGCGGGCAGTGCGAGCACCGAGACCAGCTGCCACTGCAGAAAGCCGCTAAGTAAGTGATCGTGAGCACCCCGTCCTAAAAACCAGACGCATCCACGACGAAGGGGATTTGAAGGCTTTCTTCTGCGGCTGTTAGTGCCCTGAGAACGGCTCCGGGTGTGCAAAACCCGCCGAGACCTCCGCAAGGGGACAGAGCTGGCGTGAGAAGCACTGAGAGCACAGAAGCCGCCCGGTCACGTACCTACCGGGTACCGCTCGAGCTCACCCGCGGGCTGCTGGCCAACGGACCCCAAATCTAAGCACGTCGACCGCTAAACGTGTTCACCACGAGGTTACAGAGGTGACCCAGCCACCTACAGACGTGGGTTTCCGTCCGCTCTCCCACGTCCAACGCCGCCCCAGCCGAAGAGCAGTGGGCCTGGGCGCAGGCTGGGGCTCCGCACGCCGATGGGGCCGCTCCAGGAGGCTGAACCCAGACGTGGCCAGCTTGGAAACCTGCTCGGCGGGGCCGCAGCGCTCGGGCGGACGGGCTGCGTGTGCTCCTGCATCCATCCGCCCGACCCGAACCACCCCACGTCCCGGGGGCTTGGGAAGCAGCGGCATTTTGCGCTCACGCACCCCCTCTACTGGATCCCTGCAAGCCCTTCATTAAATTTATTCTCACCTGAAATTTTTCTAGCACAAAGGAAAAAAAAAAAAAAAGAACACAATGAAATTCAAAACGAAGGCAAACCCGCACGCGAGCCAGAAAAGAACGATCCCAAAGCCAGCCTTAAATTAATTCCTTAAATTATTTGTCCTTAATAATAATTAATACAAATTAATAATATTTTGTCCTTAATAATTAATAACATTTAATATTTTGTCCTTAATTATTTGGGGGACAGCCTGTACGAATGACACAGCACTCCCTCCCTCTCACTGGCATCTCTCAGCCCTACCAAAGCCACGAGGACTGGCCAACGCCTGTATCGATTTCAGGCAAATTTACAGCCGAGTCATCGGGGAAAAGGCACCTAAAAACCGGCCAAGTTTTGAACATATGAGAAGTCAGTCTGAAAGCACAACCTGGGGGCATCGCTCCTGCATTTACACTCCCGGGCACCCCAAAGCCTGCTTGTGTCCGAGAAACCCTGCTCAGGCAAAACCGTGCCATGTAAAACGCGTCGTAGGGGGGCTGCTCCCGCAGCGACGAGCTGAGCGCAGCTGCCCAGCGGCGCCGGGTGACTCCGCTCCCGGTTTCCTGACAGCCTCCGTCAGCCGCTTGCTCCCCGCGGTCGGGATTTTGTTGTTTTCCTACATAAAACCTTTCCTTAGCCCCACCTAACTGATGCACCCGAGCAGCTGTTCCCAGCACAGCTCCCACTGAAGCGCTGCCTGCTCCACACAACGCCCTCCAGCAGCGGCCCGCGCCTCGGGGGGCTCCAGTGATCGGGGCGAGCACCCCGCGACGGCCGGGCCGAGCTCTGGCAGGGCGACCCGTCGCGCTCGTCGCCCGCCCTCCAGTTCCCCCCGGCAGCCCCCGGTGCACGCGGGGCAGGAGGAAGGGCTTCGAGCAAAGCCCTCCTGCAGCCCACCCGCACAAAGCACGCCTGGCCGAGAAACGAAGCGACGGGCAGCCCTGAGACGGCTCGTCCGAGCCGGGGACGAGCCCGGTGGTACTGCCTCTCAGGCCAAAAAAAGGATGCGCTGGAAAAAGCCACGCGTTAGCGTAGGCTCGGCAGCCAAGGTTTGACTTCCATCGGTGCCCGCAGCTCTCAGACGCACTGCTGGCCGCACGGGAGCTCGCTGACGCCGTGGTTTTGTCAGCACGCCGGGTACCGGGGCACCTAGCGCCTCCCGGGCACAGATGCCGTCAGGAGATGCTCGCCACCTCGAGGAGCCTCTCCCGCGGTGCTGCCTGCTGAACCTCAGCGCATTCCTTCACCCGCCGCAAACGATCTCATTCGGTTCCTAACGCAGAGCCCGTGGGGAAAGCTGCCGACCGCGGAGCCAGGCACCCAGCGAGCTCTCCGCTTCGCCCTTAAACAGACCTGGCTCCGCGCTGCCCGTGAAACAGCGACTGCGACACCACAGGGAGCACCTGCTTCCCCTCGCTGCTGGAGAACAGGACTTCACACAGAGAGACATGACCAAAAACCCGCTGGGGTTGCCGGCCCCGACCCGTGCTGAAGGAGCTCCGCTGGGCGCGCAGAAGGCACCAAGAGCTGCTCTTGTTTGTGACCGCGAGCTGGAGGCGGGCACAAAGGTGCGCTGGTCAAAGCGTAAAAGGGTGACGGGAACAGCGAGATGCCGGAGAAGCCAGCACGCAGCTCAAGGGCTCGTCTTGACGCTCGTAAGGAGGGCTCTTGTGCATAAACCCACAACGTGCCTGCGTCCATCACCGGTGGGGTTTAAGCACAGGATGCTAACCGGGAGGGCAAACAGCCGGCACACCGCGCTCTGCCAACACCCAGCCCCGCGCCCCCCTCGCAGCATCGCGGGCGGAGAAAGGTGCGGTGCCGACGGGGCCCTGAGCACGAGGTGCTGGTGCCAGCGAAGGGCACAGCCAGCACCGCGCCGAGAGGCGACGGTGGAAGGGGACCAAAGGCAGGGCAGCTCCAGGGCCCGTGGAACCGTCCCAAGCCTGCGAGCTGGCACTGGGCAGCGCCTCCGTCGCTCACCGTCACCGCGATCCGTCAGCGGCGGGCAGGGGCCGAGCTTCCCCCATAAAACTGCCCCTTGTAGGGAGCGGGGGGGCTCACAGCAAACAGCGGCGGCGTTTAAAGCCAGAGGGTTCCCTGAAGTGCTGCGGGAGGAAAAGCCGACGGCGAGGGAAGGACAAACGCAAGCGCGGGGAGCAGCCGGCGGGGTGGCGACTGCGGCCCCATCAGGCCGGGCTGACAACGGGGCAGGAGGGCCCGCCCCCCATCCCCTCGCCCCCGCGGCTTCCAGCAGGTCCATAAAGCACGAAGAGCCAGGGGCACGGCCCCGGGGCACGTCCGAGCCCAGCTCGGGGCAGCGAGCAGCCCAGCAGCACCGCCGAACGCACGCTGCGAGCAGCTGAGCCACCTGCAGGAAGGCGCAGCCCTGCGACGCCGGCAGCGGGCTCCCCGAGGGCCGGTTTCCTCACAGACCTCCAGAAGACCCGGCCAGCAAGGTCGGTGAGCGTTTGCTGCCGTTTCCACGCTTCTTTGAGAACCCGCCGTCCTTTTTGGTAGGAACTTATTTTGAGAAACCAAGCGGGCAGCGCACCACGAAGCGAACCCGCTGCTAGTTAGAGTTGCATCACCCCCGGCAGGGGTTAGCTGGCCATCCCGTGCGACGATCCTCTTCGCAAACGCAGCTTGCTTGCTGAGGGTATTAAACACTAAGAAAAACGAGGAAAAAAAGCAGAAATCTAACCCGCATCATGGCAGCAGCAACCCCGGATTCGGGGACGTTGCGCCAAGCTCGCAGCGCGCCCGACGGGCGGAGGGGCGACGGCTGCTCCCACAGCTCGGCCCCGGGAGGCTCTGGAGTCCCCCCTCGTCCAGCTGCGGCGGGGAAAAAACAGGCGGCCCGAACACAAACGCAGGAAGGGAGCGCATTCAGCGGGACGGATTGAAGGTGGCTGCCCGACAGCCACACGAGGAACGGAACGAAAATAATTTTAGCTCCTTCTGCTCAGCCACAGAATGGCCGTGACAACAATGGCACAGACGGAGCCGCGGCTGCTCGGCGCTCTGCTTCGGGCGGGTTCGGCAGGCACCGCGGCGCGCCGCCGCAGGGATCTGATGCCCCACGGTCTGCAGGCATCAAAGAACCACGGCGATACCGCCCTCGCCTCGTGTTTAACAGCACCACGAGGAGCAACCGGAACGAGACCGATACGACACCAGGGGAAGGAGGAAACGGCTTCCCCGCAGACGTTCGGCTTTTGCAGAGTTGCTCCTTCCACATGGGTCCAACACCCGGCCCCAGAGCTCGCTGCGAGCGACCGCCCCTCGGGAGCCAGCGCAGGAGCACCAGCGCCTCGGGGCCTCACCGGGGCAGACCTGCCCTGCACACCCTGCCCAGGCCGCGGCGCCCTCCCCGTAAGGCAGCCACGACCCCTCGCTTTCGCAGCCCCGGGGCACGACCAGCCCAGCAGCACCACCCCTCCCGGCGCCCCCCTTCGGGACCCACTCACCCAGAAGCGCCTTTTCCTCCAACACCGCTCTCTGTGCGGCCCCGGGGCCATGCCCTCGCTCGCTCCTCACGGCCCCGAGCTGGGGTGAGGTCGGGGCGGAGGGAGAGCTGCCGCGGCACGGCGGCACCGAAGCAACGAGCCCCAAACAAATCAAGCAGCTCAATCAACGCACCTTAAACCCTCGAAATCCCAAACTACCGCGAACCCGGCACAGACCTAAATAAAACAGACGGGCGCTTCAAAATGGGTCTGAAGCACGTGAAGAGACTCGGCTCGTCAGAGGCACAAATCTCCGTTGCACGGACTGTGTTAAGCAGGGGCAAGATGAACATTTTCACTTTAATTCACAGATGTTTTTGTAGGTGTTTAGCTAGCAGAGAAATATTTTAAAAACTGCCACAGAAATGGGAAGTGAATGCAGTCGGCAGTGCAGTCCGGTGCTAACTAACCGAGGCTCCCGGAGAACATGTGCAGCTCTCAAAATAGCAAGCTCCCGGAGGCAAGAGCCGCGTTTTCTGCATCTTGCACAACCCCGAAGTTTCCAGCCGCAGTTTTCGACACAGATGTGTCACCCCGCTCCTCTTTAAGCCGAGACACAAGCAGGTTCGAAAGGGATTTTGACATGAATTCCTGCGCTACATCAGGAAGCTGCTAACGGCAGCGCAGCCCGGCCGGGCCGCGGATACCTCGGTGGATCTCGCAGGGATGCCACCAGCCATGCAGGGCCCCTGCGCGTCCGAAACCACCCCGACAGGGGCTCTTCTCTGGAGCAACACCCGCTAAGCCCACTATCGGAGCCACCGGAGGCCTCCTCCCAAAGGCTTTCCTTGGGATTTGGACCGAGGCGCAGCGCCCAGCGCTGGCTCCTGTCCCCAACGCCCCACGTGCACCCCAATGGCTTTCCCCGCTCCAAGGGCTTTCGGCTTACCTGCGCTCCATCTTAAAAATCGGTGAGGGCAAAGCCTGGAGCAGTGTTGTACAATAAAGCCTGCCATGGCTAAATACACAGGGAAAATAACTTCCCTCAGACGCACAGCTCTGTTTACACAGAAAGTGGGAACCCTTCTCAAGCCGCGCTCAGTCACATCCTGTGGAAATGGCTTGAATTGGCAGGAGCAAAGCAGGCTGCGTTACTGCCCGCGGCTCTCCGAAGCCCCGAGAACATGCATTTAAAAAATCAATCGCCTTCTGGGAAGGCCCGGGTACAGAGCATCCCCATCTCTGCCCAAAGTGTGTCCTCCCGCTCCAGGAGCGGCCCTGGTGCCGCTCCTCGCGCCGAGCACGGCGGTGACACCGGCTGCGTTTTCTGGGACCAAGGAAATGGCGCTCAAGCGCATCCCCACTGGTCCTTAAACTCCCCGGGTAAAAGACAACCCACCTTCAGCACCGGCAGCGAGTCCCAGACTTTGATATTAACCACAGGCACGCGGGTGAGCCTCATCCTCGGGCTTCTCCGATAGCCAGAGAGAAAACTCCATCCCAGGGCTTGCAGGCAGGGACACACTCCGTTTGCAAGCGACACGTGCTGCCCCTACGAGCCGGCGAGAATAAACCAGCGCAGGTCTGCGAAGCAGCGCAAGCACCGAGTTGTTGCGCTGTGCCTTTCGCACCCAAGGGCTTCGCAGACAATTTCACCCGCCGCCATGGAAAAAATGCTGCTTGGGTGGAGCCAGCCGGCAGACAAACCACCAGGTAGCACCGGAAGAAAAACACGCGCAGCCACCTTCGCCATGCGAAGCCAACCGGCGGCTGCGATCCTGCTCCTGCTAGAAACGCGCACGCACAGACACCGAAGCGGTGACAAAGGCGTGGGGCCGACCCCGCGGCAGCTCCTGCAGCTCCCCCTGCACCACCGCCCAGCCTCGGCAGCAGCCCGACGCCCGTCCGGCCCGCGGTCAGGTCTCACTCTCAGCCCTGTGCCGGGGCAAGGAGAGCGCGGCCAGCTGGGGACTTGCCCCGTTAGACTCTGACCAAGGAGAGCTTCAATAATCAACGTGCTGTTCCCGTCCCCACACTCGATGGACACCTTCACTCACTCTCCCGAGCCCAGGGATGGCTGGCCCTGCCCAGCTCCTCTTCTCCACGGCAGCGAGGAGCCCTCGGCTGCGTTTCGGCTGCCTGGCGGCGCCCGGCTGTGTGCTCGGGCTGCCAGCAGCAACCCTGCTGCAAGGAGTCCTTTACGAGGCACAAAACCTCCAAGAAGATGGGGAAGAGGGGAAAACAACGGCGGGCTCCCTGCTGTAACTGCGGGCAAGGTTTAAGCACCGGGTCTGGAGGGCAGGTGCCGCTCCTCTCTCTTCCATCCTCAGCTCGCCGGGCGTGCTGCGGGCGCCCAGCTGTCCCAGTTTCCCCCTGCAAGGTGTCACTGCCACAGCTACAGCGAGGCGGGCTCCCAGCGCTGCCGTTTACTCCAGCGGGGAGAAAGGAGCTGTGCCAGGGCAGCCTGACAGGAACCCCCCAGGCAAGGCCGAGGGACACAGCCTGAGGGAGAGCCCCGCGTCCTCCCCCCCCCCCTTCTCCAACGCGAGCGTAAGGAAAAGGAAGGAGAAAGGGTGGCGTAAACACGAGAAACGGTGGCTAAGGAAATGGGGAAATAACGGCAAGCCCCTCTGCGCTTTTCGGGCCACGTCTGCCCTGCGGACCCGGCTCTGTGAGGCGGGGGGGGGGCGGCGGCGCCTCGGACCTGAGGTGTTTTAGGGACCCCCCCCCCAGCCAGCCCCGCTCCCGGCACCCCCCGCCGCCGTTCAGCCGCCGGTCCCCTCCCCTCCCGGTCCCCTCCCGGCCCCTCCCCGCCTCCTTTGTTCCCAACCCCCCCCCCCCCCACGATCGCGCCCCGGGCACTCACGGCCGGCTCCGCTCCGCTCCCGGCGGCACCGGGGGGGCTCGGGGGGGGGGGGAGGCTCCGGGACCCCGGGACACGGCGCCGGGCTCCTGGGCGCCGCCGGGAGCCCCGCGGGGACCCCGGGACCGGGCGGGGCGGGGCCGGGCCTCACCTGCGGCCTCAGGGCAGCCGGGGCCGGGCCCGCCGCGTCGCCCCGGTGACGGCTCCCGCCGCCGCCGCCGCCGCCATTTTCCCTCCCCGCCGCGGCAGCCGCCGCTCCGGCCGCGGCCGAGCGCGCACTGCGCGTGCGCCGCCCCCCCCTCCTCCCGGCCCCGCCGTCACATGATTCGGGAGGGAGTGTGGGAGGGGGGAAGGGTCACGTGGGGCGCGCGCGCCATGATGGGGAGGTCGGAGCGCGGCCGTCCCTATAGGCGCGCGGGGCCCTGAGCGGCGCGGGGAGGCCGCCATGTTGGGGAGGTCGGGCTTGGGGGGGGGTGGGGGGGTGGCAGGGCGGCTCCCCGCCCGTCCGCCCTCCTGCAGGCCGGAGGCACCGCGGCCTCCCCCGTCAGGGGACGCCATCCCCTGCCTGCGGGAACGGGGAGACGGCCCCGAGCTGGCCTCAGGCGGGGGCACCCATGCGGCGGGGTGACGCTGGTGGCGGGTCCCCCTCCTCCGGGTGGCAGCCCGGCACCACCACGAGGCTGCGCGGTGCCCGGTTCGTGTGCCTGCCGGGTGAGCGGCCCTGCGAAGGGCTGCAGGCACCTGGGAGGACACGGCACCGCAGTTACAGAGCCCCACGGCACCACAGTCCCACAACACCACAGCCCTACAGCCCCACAGCCCCACGGCTTCACAGCCCTAGAGCACCAAAGCCCTACAGCCCCACAGCTCTACAGCACTAAAGCCCCACAGCTCTACAGCACCACGGCCCTACAGCACCAAAGCCCCACAGCCCTACAGCCCCACAGCTCTACAGCACCACGGCCCTACAGCACCAAAGCCCCACAGCCCTACAGCCCCACAGCCCTACAGCCCCACAGCTCTACAGCACCACGGCCCTACAGCACCAAAGCCCCACAGCCCTACAGCCCCACAGCACCACAGCTCCACAGCCCTACAGCCCCACAGCCCTACAGCCCCACAGCACCACAGCTCCACAGCCCTACAGCTTTACAGCACCACAGCACCATGGCACCACAGCCCCACAGCTCTACAGCACCACAGCCCCACAGCCCTACAGCACCACAGCCCTACAGCACCACAGCCCCACAGCACCAAAGCTCTACAGCTCCACAGCCCCGCAGCTCCACAACACTGCAGCACCACAGCTCCACAGTCCCACAGCCCCACAGCACCACAGCACCGCAGGGTGGCTGAGCCTGGAGGGTGCCTCTGAAGATCGCCCAGCCCAGCCCCCTGCCGAGCAGGATACGTGTGACCACAGACAAGAAACCCAGCCAGCACGGGTGCGAGATGACATTGCCAAAAGTCCCCTAGTGCCTGTGCGAGGCCTTGGCTCACGGCTGCTCTCAGTTCCCGTGGGGGTGGCTGGTAGGATGGCTGCTCTCTGGCCTGCGGTGCTCCCACGGCAGCCCAGGTTTTGTGATGCTGAGCCCAACCAGGGCTCGAGAGCAGCTCTGCGAACATGGCAACTGGCAAAGTGCTGCAATCCTCGCTTGGGGTTGAAGTACTGCACAACGTTCGTAAGAGAAAATTAGCTCAGACTTTTAACTGAGAGGCAGCAGTGCCTGAAGTGCCTCAGTCGCTCTCGGAAATGGTACTTCAGTTGTTTAAGATAGTGCTGCTCGTCACTGGATGAGGGATAATGAGCACTTTGGGGGCCAGAAACAGGCAGGGGGCTGAAGAGCTCCATGTGCTGGAGACGGGATTTCTTACCGTGAGGGCAAAGCCAGCAGGATGGGGGCATGTTCGAGAACAACGCTGCTGGAGCTCCGAATGTGCTGCTTGCAGGGCAGCGCTAAGCCAACAATGCTGGGCACCGGCTGCTCGAGAGCACAGTTCCTGTTTCCTTCTGGAAAAAGCCAGAGGATGGGTAGGAACAGCCCGAGGTTGCACCCTTTCCTCCCGTCCTCGCACAGCCTCCGTGTCGCCTGCGTGGACCCTGGGCCTGTCCCCATCCTGTCCCCACCCAGCGGGGTGCAGACACCCACGAGCGCTGCTGCAGCGCCCAGCGCCCCGCGAACCCCAGCACGGCTCGTGTGTGGATGCACAGCATCCCACCCCTCACAAAACCGCCCGGAGGATGCCCCTGGTGGCTTTTGGGCTTGCCAGGGCAGAGGAAGGCCGGCGAGGGGCCCGAGGAGCTGCTGGCAGGAGCCGGGGCTCACCGCAGGGGTAGGGTGAGTATTTTTCTGCCTTTAG
Source organism: Anser anser (assembly GCF_964211835.1). Classification (NCBI taxonomy): domain Eukaryota; kingdom Metazoa; phylum Chordata; class Aves; order Anseriformes; family Anatidae; genus Anser; species Anser anser. The sequence continues at coordinate 7,778,908 of NC_139738.1, read as the reverse complement.
CTGGAGTTTTTAAGAAGCCGCTCGCCATCTGCTGGCAGGCTGCAGCTCGTGAATGGGGTGTCCTCCTGCCTGGAGTTCTGGGGAAGAGTTCCAGATTTGAGGTCGAAAGGAAAGTTTCTGTGAGTCCCTGTCTGAACGTTTGTTTTTTAGGATGCTGGAAGCGGCGTTCACTTCTGCAGCATGTGGATCTGCCCTCAGCAGACCCGCCCCCAGCTACCTTTGTGTCATTCAAGGCCCAGAGCAGTACGTCGGTGTGCTGAATAGCCCAGCTACAAGAGCTCAATTAACCAGGTTTTTCTTTTGGGAAACCCTAAAAGGTTTGAGCTGAAGTTATCCCACCTGCCACACAGGACATTTAAGAGTAGCAAGCACCCAGGACGTGGATGTAAAGCGATATAAATAAGTACGACAGGAAGATGCCACAGGCCCTCAGGTGAGTTTCTGTCCTCTCAACACACAGATTAACTCAGATGCACCTCTACGCCAGCCTCCCCAAAGCCGGACCCTGGCCGGAGCTGCGTGCACCCTGGCGTTGTTGGGATTTGGAGGCACGGTGGTGGGAGCAGCACCGTAACCCCGCGGGGCTGAGGTAACGGCAGGGGGCTCGGGGCTTTGCTGGAACCCCTGGCACCACGCAGGCTGCTGTGGGCGGGCTGGTTCCCCCATGGAGCCACCGGCAGGACTCGTGGCCTCATGGTCCTTTTGGCGTAGGGCGAGTGCCGGGGGGCTCGCAGCGGGGGGATCACACCATGCTCGTGCCTCCCCCAGCCCCCTCCTTCCCTCATGGCTTTGCGGAACAGATCTGCTAAACACCAGGTTGGTGCTTGATCAGGGGGTGCAGCCGCGGGCTGTGGGGATGACATGCGTGCCGATGCAGTGACAGTCGCGTGGCAGTGGGTGCCCCCATCCCATCCCATCCCATCCCATCCCATCCCAATCCTGATCCCAGTCTCCAAGCCATCCCCATCCCACCCGCATCCCTTCACAATCCCATGCCAGATCCCAATCCCCAAGCCATCCCCATCCCAACCCCATCCCTTCACAATCCCAAACCAGATCCCAATCCCCATCTCAATCCCAACCCCAATTCCCATCCCATCCATCCCAATCCCAATCACAACCCCCATCCCAACCCCATCCCATCCCAATCCCAGTCCCCATCCCATCCCAACCCCATCCCATCACAATCCCAATCCCCAACCCATCCCCATCCCAAGCCCAATTCCCATCCCATCCATCCCAATCCCAATCCCGATCACAACCCCCATCCCAACCCCATCCCATCCCAATCCCAGTCCCCATCCCATCCCAACCCCATCCCATCACAATCCCAATCCCCAACCCATCCCCATCCCAAGCCCATCCCTTCACAATCTCAAACCAGATCCCAATCTCCATCCCATCCCAATCCCAATCCCGATCCCAGTCCCTATCCCATCCCCATCCCAACCCCATCTCATCACAATTCCAGTCCCGATACCAATTCCAATCCCAATCCCAATCCTGATCCCAATCCCCATCCCCTCCCATCCCATCTCATTCCCATCCCATCCTGATCCCAATCCCCATCCCGATCCCAATCCCCATCCCACCCCATCCCTATCCCCATCCCGATCCCCATCCCATCCCCACCCCATCCCCTCCTGATCCCAATCCCCACCCCATCCCCACCCCATCCTCATCCCCTCCCATCCCATCCCCATCCCGATCCCAATCCCCATCCTGATCCCAATCCCCATCCCATCCCCATCCCTTCACAAGCCCAAGACAGATCCCGATCTCAGTCCCCATCCCGATCCCCATCCCATCCCCATCCCATCCCCACCCCAATCCCAACCCCAATCCCATCCCTATCCCCGCCCCGCTCCTCCCGCCCGCCAGGGGGCGCCCTCTCCCCTCCCCCGCACGTGGCCGCCCGTCCCCTCCAACCGCGCACGCGCCGCTCCCCCCCCGCCCTCTCCCCAGCGGCGCGCGCGGGCGCGGGCCGGCAGGGGGGGTGTGCGCAGGCGCGTTGCCGGGCGGCGGGGTGGGGAGGGAGGCGGCGCGCGCATGCGCCCTGCTCCGTGTGGCGGCGGCGGCGGCGAAGGGGGGGGGGGCGCTAAGATGGAGGACGAGGAGGTGGCCGAGAGCTGGGAGGAGGCGGCCGACAGCGGGGTGAGCGCGGGGAGCGGGCCGGGACCGGCCGGGGGGGGGCGGCGGGGCGGGGGGGACCGGCAGGGACCGGCGGGGGGCGGCTGGGGCTGGGGGTGGCGGGGGTGGAGGGGACGGGAGCGGCCCCCGGCCCCTCGCGGCCGCCCCCCTCAGGGCAGCGGGCCGGGAACGGCTCCTGGGGGGGGGTCCCGGGCCCTGTCCCGGGAGCCGCGGCCTGGAGCCTCAGCGCTGCTCCTGGCCCGGCACCGCTCGTCCTCCCCGTCCGTCCTCCCCGGCTGCGCTTTGCGCGTGCTCTTAAAGCCCTCGGGAGGGGATCTCCGGGCCTCGTCCTTCCCCGGTCCCCTCTCAGCGAGCCCAGACCGCGAGGCGAACTCGTCGGCGCTCCCGCGGCTCGGCAGGCTGCTCGGGGAGCCGCCGCCACGCCTGCAGCTGCTTCTGCAGTTGTCCGGGGTTTGGGCGCCTGCGAAAGCGCTTAGAGCGCAGAGAAAGCCGAGCCGTCTCTAGCAGGAGTTATTATTATGCAAGAGGAGAGATGGATGCTGCCTTCTGGCAGCCGGGATATTTTAGAAAGGTCATGCTTCGGAGCTGCGGCTCGCAGGAAGGGGACCCTCTGCTGCTGCTGGTGGCCGCAGGAAGTTAAGAGCCAGCCGGGATGGACCCGCGCAGGGGTGAGCCTGCTCCCGCCTGGCGTTTTGCCTCAAGCAGGTGGGTGCTCGTGCAGGCTGGGCACCGTGGGCTCTCCGAGCTGCTGCAGCAATCAAAGGTATGGGAGGCTCAGCAGAGAGCCTCAGAGAAGAGAAAGGGGAAGGGAGCACAGGAAGAGGCTCGGCTGTAGGGCAGACAGTGTGACTGATGTTGCTCGTTAACGGTTGAAAGTTACGAGGCACACCTGCCTTTCTTTGTGGAAAACCTGCTGCAGTTAGCAGGCAGGGAAGCCTGAGTGCAGCCTTAACGAGGTGGATCTTCTGTTGAAAGGGTGAGGAAAAACTGTGTGCAAGAGCTGGCCTGATGCTGTAATCACGGTATCGTTCTTGTTGTTTTAAGGAGTTTCCTTTGTGTTTTTTTCCACCTCTGTCTTACCTGGCATAGATCTGAGGTGGATCCCAACTCAGAGGCGTGAGATGTGGCAGCCGCGGTGCAGAGGAAGGTGCAAGAAAACACTGAAGATGAAAGCTGGCGTGCCAAGGAGCAGCTTTGAGCACATCCCCTTGTCCTAACGCTATACGCAGTTGAGATCTGAGCAGTCAGTTCTCAGACCCCTCAGCACACGTGTAAGCAGGAGAAAGGTAGCGAAAGAGATCCATGGTGGGCTTCTGAGACAAGCTGCCTCCTTTCTTGGCAGTAAGCCACCAGGAGGGCACTGTGTGGAGCAGAAAGGCTGCTGAGATTTTCAGCACTCATCCTTCCCCGTGTGTGTGTGGTTTTTGGTGCTGGGCTACCGGCAGCTGCTCTAGGCGCTGAGGAAGGTGGCTCTCAGCAAGAGGCATTCTGGGGCTGCTGCGCACGCTGTGGTCTCCCTAGTTATTATGTCACCTCAGGTAACTTTTGGGGATTTGCCTGTCAAAACAAGCAGCACGGCGATCTTAATTGGTAGAAGGGTGCCCTCTGAATGGGGAAAGCCCAAGAAACCTGGCACAAAACCTGGCACACCTCCTCCTTTGGATGTGGTCGGTCAAAAGAGCTCCGCGACCAGTTCTCGTTCTTTAACATGGCTTCTCTCTGTCTTCCATTTTTGTACCAGCAGAATTACCCGGTGCTTGCCAGAAAGATGGAGCTTCTTTGGCGTGTGCCACCCCCGAGTGACCGCGCTAAGCAGCCGCTCCCAGCTCCCGTGGCTTCGCCTGCCCGGGCGCTGTGCAGGCGCAGCAGGGTGGACGTGGGGTTCTGCCTGCCAGGCTGCTGCAGCAGAGCTCCGTGGGGCCGGTAGAGCTGGCTGAAAGGGCTCTGTGCTAGGCAACTGCCTGGCGTACGGGTGTTTGAAACGTCTGGGAAACAGAGAGGTTTTGCTCGTCAGTGAGCTACAGACGGAGAACCGGTGTGTGAGTAACGAGTGAGCTGTCCAGGAGACCCGTGGCAGGGTCAGGAGCAAAGTGTGAGGCTTCAAAGACCCGGTCTGGGTTAGTAAGCACTAATGGGACTTAATGTGTGGCTCGGTTCTCTTTTGTGTGGCTTACCTGGCTTTAGGGAAGAGGGAAATCACAAATGGGAGGTGTATTTGTTACACCTGAGCCTGTTTACCAGGTTAAACTAATAATTAAGCTCCAGGTGGGAAGCTGCGCTCCAGCACTGGGGTGGGAGCCCAGTGGCCGGGGATCCCAGAGGTGACGCACGGCCCCACGTCGGTGCTCCTCAGCTGCCTTCATCGCCGGTTCCTGTCACAAAAGCACAGCCAGCTAGAGTCAGAGCCTGTCAATATTGTCTTAGTAACTTACCTCAAGTCGGAATAAGATGTTAGGCTGACAAGAAAGTCATTCCACGTGATTTTCTGTGCCCGGCCTGCTGTCAGGCCCCGTGCAGGGCAGCTGGCTCCCACCTCCTGCCCAGTACAGCTCGCCCCGCTGCGGGCCGGGGCCGGGATCCTGCACCGTGCTGCTCCGGGGGAAGGAGCAAACCCCGTGCCCGCTGCTTGGGGAGGATGTGGGCTTTGTCCCTTGTGTGCGTGGGGATTGGCATCTGCTCGTGCTGCTGCGCTTCTGGAGGACCTGAGGCTCGCAGGAAACCCCGTTGCTGCCGCCTCTGATCAGGCTGGTGCGCAAGCAGCAGGCAGAAGCTGGGCTTCCTGCTTTGGATTTCACCCTTCAGCGAGGTGAATCGGGGCTTGGAAAGGGCTGAATCTGGGTTTTGGCTGCCGTCGCTTCAAGTTGCTAAATGCGATCAAAGTACACAAGTCAGAAGGGAAAGATTTCGGAGCACGAAGCTGTGACCTCTGGTCTGTGAAGCCTGCGAGCTTCTTGTGTGATCAGGGGAGAAGTCAGCGGGGTTTCGGCACCCTTCCCGTCCAGGGCTGTGCCCTGGAGGAAAGCCCTGAGGGTGACTGCCGATTCCCGGTGTCGGGAGAAGCGCCGGGAGGATGGGTTTTGACACCGTGGGCTACGGTGACTTTTGTAAAATATTTACTAAATATTTGCTTTAGATGTTTGTAACTGGCCCCAAAATCTCCTAAGCTAGGAAACGAAAGCTTGTTTCTGCCGCCTCTGCCTTGCTCAGGCGGAGGCAGCCTGACGAGAGGCGACGCTGGGAGGCGGGGAAGGAGCAAGCACCAAATGCCATGAGGTGAGCGTCTGCCGTGGGATGCTTCTGTGAGCCCTGCGAGGGCTGCCTGAGTCACCAGGGAGCAGCCTCTGCTCCCTGCCCGTCGCAGCAGCGTGACCTTGGCGAGCATCTGGCCCTGCTGCCTGACCCCGTTTGTGGGTGCAGGAGGCACGGGTGGCCCGGGCGAAGAGGTGCGGCGTGATGAGCCGGCGTCGAAATGCTGCCGCCCCTGTCTGAGGCCGCTGTGCGGAGCGGGAGGCCGGGCCTGCCGCTGGGAGAGCTGCGGAAGGCTTCTGCTAGGTTTTAGCCTCGTTTTTTTAAGATTGACTGAAATAAGTTCCGCGTCTGGGTCTGGGGAGCGGGTTCGCAGGGTGTCCGTGTGGCCAAGAGCTGAAGGCAGGGGAGGGAGAAGCTGCGGCCCTCTGAAATGCTTCCTCCCTGCCTCCATCCCGTGTTCTCACCGGGAATACCGCCTGGTGCCTGGCAGAAGAGGGGAGCCTTGCCAGGCCTGCTCCTAAAAATACCCCGGTGTCTGGTTCGTAGCTGCGGAGAAGCGCTATCTGCCAGGGGAAGATGTAAACGCCGGCGCAGCTGAAAGCATCCGCGGCTCTCCTGGCATTGCCTTGGGTACGGTCCGCAGCCAGGATTTAATGTAAGCAGAGTGACTGGAGAATTAATTAACGGCGCGGGCCGATTCCCAGTAGCCTCAGGAATTGGAACGTTCCAGTAATTAATAGACGATTAATTTATCTTCAGAGGAAAGAAAGAGGTAGCTAATGAGGAGTCAGTTTGGAGCTATCTTAGGATTACCTACTTCTGCTCTCGCTTGATGGTATTTTCGGCGTAGCTCGTGAAGCAGTGAGTCAGGTGTCTGCAGCTGTTCGCTGCTAGGTACCCGTTAGCAGCGTTGGTAACCTCAGACCTTAAATCCTGCTTTTTTCTGAAGAGAACACTAGCGGGCCTTGAAGTTTGTCCCTAGGTCTTTATAAAGTGCCGAGGTACCTGCTGGTGTGTTTAGGAAGCGGATGGGGTTAGCGTTGGCGTGGGGGGATGCAGCCCCAGACCCGATTTCCCCCTTTCAGGGTCTGTGGTTCGGGTGGGCAGGGCAGAAGTGTTCCGCAGTAACGTCCCGCCGGTACAGCAGCGCGTGGTTGGTTAATGTTTGCCCGGAGCTGCGTATCTGAAATGTCATCGGACCTCTGGGAGACCGCGGCTTCCTTCATCGGTGATCCCGTGAAGATTTGGGGCATTCCCTCCTGATTTCTGCCCAGTACCTGAAGTCCGGAGGCAGAGGGGGGGAGTGTAAGAGCCTTGTGGGGAGCCCAAGGCTTTGCCTTCGTTAAAATATTGTCACAGCTGCTCAATAAACCTTGGGGGGGTGGGGATATGCTGGCAGTTCCCTTGCCATTCCTACCTCTGCACCAGCAGAGCTTGGAGCTGCTGCTTTTGAGTCTCTTCGGAGAGCGTTTGCTGGGCGCTGTGTGGAGGGCGAGTAGGTCTTCGTAGGGTGCTTCGGACAGCGGGGGGCTAACGGGGGCCTCCGCCTGTGCCTCGCCGCAGGCTGGGCAGCCAGGTTGGCCGGGGGGGGTGCCCTACCCCGTCTGGATCCCGCCCCGCAGCATCCCGGCCGCGTTGCTGGCCTTGTCGGGGCGGAGGGGTGGCTGCGATAGGGCTGGAGCTCGGCTTCCATTACGTCCTCGCCCACAAATGCAGCTTAAATGTCAAAGAACAGCGTCTTCTTCGCGCTGTGCGCCGGGTCCCTTTTAGCATCCAGACATAATAGCACTAAAAATAGGCTGCTGAGATGCTTCGCTAATCTTCGGGGAGGGTGGTTCTGTGGAGAATGGGGGCGTAAAGGGCGCTTGGAGTCTGGATAGAAACCTGCTCATTTGGGAAATGAAAGCTAGGAGAGCCTCCTTGCCACGCTCACGCCGTCGGAAGATTAATAACTGGGTTTTGTGCGGCGTGACCTGCCCAGCTGCTGGGTACGTGCAGCTCCGTGTCCTCGGATGCCAGGCCTGCTCGCCTCTGCTCTGCGCTCATGCCTCTCAGTTGTCGGAGTGCTTCTGGCACTGGCTCCGTAAGTCAGGTCCTAATTTTATCTTGTTATCCGCAGCCCGGTGGCAGGGTGACACAGGAGGGAGCGGTGGAAATGGCATGGCATCGGCAGGCAAACAGATCCGCACGCAGCACCAGCGGGGATTTTTTTTTTTAACCATAAGCTGTGTCAAGGTGTTTCTGCTCCTCAAACCCGTAGCTGTGTGCCGCGTGAGCCGCCTGAAGCTGCTGATGTCTTATTTCTGCAAGGTGCTCACGGGCTGCCCGTTTGAATCGGCAAGGCTCTCCAAACATGAACTCCTTCGCACCTCTAATTCAAAATACAGTCATAGCAGGTTGGCAGGGGTGTGGCTCTTGCTGAGAAAACGGGGTCAATCTCTGCATTAAAAAAAAATAAATCCCCCAAACCAAATTTCTGACGAATCAAGGGGTGAGCGTGAAGCAGGGCGCTGCTTTTTTTTTTTCTACTGGCCATTGGTTTGGAACACAACATTGAAGGCTCCACCGAGGCGTTCTGGAGGAAGGCAGAGTTCTCCCAGCAGTGCCAGGGTTATTAGGGCCGTGTAAGGCCACCGGCTCGTTGTTTGGGGTGGGAGAGAAATGCGTGTATTTGGTGGGAGTGGTTATTCAGTGTTACTCTGCCGGGAGCCCTACGTGTAAAGGAAACCTCGTTAATACCGAGCGCTTGGTAGGAAAGAGTGGAGCTGTGGGACTGTGAAGGGCTCTGCTGGGGTATAAGGATGGCAGGTTTTGAAGGATTCCTTGGAATATGCTTGCGTGTGCTGAGCGAATGAAAGAGCTGTTTCTTTCTGGCAGGGGAAGTTGGAAGAAGTTGGAAGTTGCAGCAGAGGATGGAGATGGAGGAGGTCCCGGGCGTGGGAGGGGTGTGAAGAGCTGTCCGGCAGCGCCCGGTCACTGGCAGTCGCGTTAATCAGGGCGTTTGTCAGATGACGAGGTTGAAATGACGCTTTGCAATTACAGGACCCGGCTGAGGTGAAGAACACGACGTTAGCCCCGGGACTGACCCGCAAAGCCTGTGGGAATGTAGAAACGTGGACGTGGCTCGTGTCAAAGCCCCTGCGCCCCTGCCAGAAGGGGAAGGGGGGAGAGCAGAGCCGGCGCTCGCGGCGCTCAGCACCGTGCGGGGATGGCTGCAGCCCCGGCCGCGTGCTCCCTGGCCAGGCGCTGTGGCCGAGGCCCGACGCACCGGTTGTGACCCCAGCGGGGAAATGCCCGCTGTGAGACAGGAGTGAAGGTGCTCCTGGGCGCGCTGCTCCCTGCCGCCCTCCTGTCATCCTCTCCCCGGCACGGCGAGATGTTTAATAGGGGCTATTTGAGGAAGCTCCCTTCCAGACAGCCCTGGGGAGGCGCGGCCAACTGCTTGAGCTCGAAGACGTGTTTTAAAGGCTCTTCCATAGCAGGATATAACCTTGTGGTGCAGGGCAGACGGATGAGCTCACCCCTTGCCTTGACGGGGCTGTCTCTGGTTGCTGCCAGCTGCTCTGAAGCGCTTCCATCCTTGGCCGGGATTTCCGTTTCCCTGCCGCCTTTCCTGGCCGCGTGGGCAGGAGGCTCCGTGCTCCTGAGCAGCATGGGGATGGCATTTTCCTCTGCAATGTGTGTCCTCTTGAAGAGGAAGGAAACTGCAGGTGTGTTTGCCCTCGGCGGGAGGCTCTAGTGGAGATTTGGCCTTCAGCTCGGCGCTGTGTTAAACCCCTGGCTGGTTTTATCCCTAGGGAACGACGTGGCCTCGCTGTATGGAGCTGGGTAGAAAATTCAACCTCCCACCCAGCTCTGTCTTTCCGGAGTGGCTCCGAGCTGCCCCTTCTAGATGGAGGGAGGCTACTGTGGGCTGCGTGACCAGGGGAAAGCCCCGTAATTTGGCGTCTTGTTGGGACTTGCATTTGTTCCCTGCCTGCTGGGGTGTCGGGGAGCTGCTGTGCAGACAGCTGCCACGGTGAGGGCGCGGGGCAGCGTGGCTCGGGACCGGGCTGTGCCCGCTGCGGCTCTGGGGAAGGCTCCGCTGGCAGCGGGCTTGTGCTGTAGTTAAACTGACCCGAAAAGCGGAGCGGCTGTGTCCTGCCAGGAGCTCGAAGTTTCCTGCAGCATTGCCAGTTATTGGCTGGTGAAACTAGGACACTCCCAGGTACTTTTTTTTTTTTTCCTTCTTCACTGACAATTGACTGAAACTCTGCTGTTCGGGAGGCTCTCTGAACAGCATCGGCCATCAGGGGAACCTAAAGATACCGGAGAGGCGCAGCTCGCTGCGGAAGGTTACCGAAAGAGAGACTAGAAGAGCTGAAAGCTGGCTTTGTTTTTCTCTTCAGCAGGGTTTCTCTGCATAATTGCTCTGATTGCATAACGTAAACACCTTTGGTAAGGTAGGTGCGAGCCTTCGACAGAGGGTGACATGCTTAAAGCCACGTTATTGGCGCTCAGGGTAATTAACGCGTCTTTCCGCGTGTTGACTGACTCGGCAGCTATGTTGCAAAGCGAAGAAGCTCAGGAGGAAGCAGCAGGGCTGGCTAACGAGGCTCGGCGAGTCCCTGGGTGCACGTCGGGCAGGGCAGGGACTTCTCGTGAGGGAGGGTTATTGCAGCAAGCAGCAGGAATGCGGACCTGCTGGCTAGGCCTCAGCACGGCTGCAGGCTCTGGGGCCGAGCTGCGCCGCTGAAATGCGGCGTGTGGTCTGCTGCGGGTCCCCAGCCGCCGCCTGCTGCTGCTTCGCAGGGGTTCTGCCGGGGAGGTTTGGTGCCAGTGCCTGCTCTGCCCGAGAGCACCTTGCCGAACGTTCCTCTGGCGCTCCTTGCACCTGTAACTGAGCCTTCTTGCCAGCTCAAGTCCCTAAAATGAGAGCCGCTCTCCTGGGGAGATGAGCGCCTCGAAGCTGCCCTGTCACCGTGCCGCACGGCGTCTTCGACCAGCTGTGGGTGTACGAATGGGCCCGATGAACGTACATAGCGGCTCCGCTCGAGACGTGCTCTGCCTGCCCTTCGTAGTAGGGCATTGCTGTGTGCCAGAGGAGAACTAAAGGTGTTTGTGGACAGACTCAACCTCTGACCTCAGAGATGAGCCTTCATGGTTTTTTTTTTTTCCTTCTTCCTTTGTAGGAAATAGACAGACGGTTGGAGAAGAAGCTGAAGATCACACAGAAGGAAAGGTAATGATGCTGCGCGGTTCGGAAAACCTTATTTTCCCCATGTGCTACCGGGTGTCTGAAAACCTGGGGAGAGGAAACGGAGCCGCTGTGAACGGAGAGGGAACGTCAGGTTGGAGATGAGCGCTAGGGCAGCTCTGTGATCGTGCCGCTAGGTGGCTCTTCCGCTCCGCAGCAGAGGAGCGGAGAGATCCTTGAGAGCGATTTTGTTTCAGAGCCGGGTCTTCCAGGCTGGATGTAGCTACAGCTATGGGGAAGCAGTTTAAGAAAAAGACACTCGGAGGAAGAAATGGGTGAGTCAGGTAATCCCAGCTCCTAGCCCTAAAGTGGCTTGCTGGGTCTTGCGTCAGGAAGACTTTCTTCTTCTGCTTGCTTTGGGTTAGAGTGGGGGTGTGTGTGTTACTGTGTCCTAGCACCAATGTTCCCAGGCACTTCTGACAAGTCTCTCTTGTTTTGTTGGTTCTTCTCCCCTCTGATTTTCAGTCGGCTGCTTATGGTCATGGTGTTACTCCTCTGGGACTCCCACGCAGGAAAGGGACTGTAGAAATTCAGATGCTGAGAACTGGGGCCAGGGCTGGCTCCAAGGAGCGAAATGGCAGGGTTTGGAAGCAGGAGGTATCACCAGGTGTCCTGGCGAGAGGAGCTCGGAAAGGCCTGGCAAGGAGTGGAATCGAGGTGCTTACGCCAGCATCTTCGAAGATGTGTAAAAGCTTTTCTTTGAACATCTTTGGTGTGTAAGGTGCCTTGCAGAGCACCCGCATCAGAGGAGGCTCGATTGGCTGTCCAGGTGTTTGAATCTGAACTTGGTTCTTAACGCAGGTGCCTGCAGCAAGCTTCAGATTCTCTCCACCTGTTCAAAAGTGAAATTATCTTTGGTCTGTGTCTGATTTCCTTGCCTTTGGTCAAATTTAAGATGTTGAGCACAGCAGAGGCTGGTGTTTTCCGTCCCTTACTGAGCTAATCTACAAACCTGCCTGCCACTGTAGTTTAGGGTCACAAATATAACAAGGTCTTTAATTATTGCAGGCTGCTTAGTCATGGGAATGACATCTGACTGTGAGGAATTTACACACAGAGCTGAAGTCATGCTCGCAGTAGAAAACAAGTACTGAGCAAATGTCTGTTGTGTTTGTTTTTTTTTCTTAAGCAGTAGAAAATCAAAGTCTCCTCCTAAAGTGCCGATCGTGATTCAGGACGACAGCCTGCCTTCGGGTCCTCCCCCACAGATCCGGATCTTAAAGCGGCCGGCGACGAACGGCGTGCTCAGCAACCCCAACTCGGCCACCAGGCCCGCGTTCCCCGTGAAGTCCTTGGCACAAAGGGAGGCAGAGTACGCCGAAGCCAGGAAACGAATACTGGGCAGCGCGAGCCCCGAGGAAGAACAGGAGAAACCCATTCTAGATAGGTGAGAGCGGCCTTGGCGTTGGGCACGACGTGGTGGCGTCTCTGTGCTCGCTTCTTGCAAACCCCTTCCTGGCAGGAGGGGGGGCGTGCACCTTCCAGCATGAAGTGTGAGAGGCAGGGAGGAAGGAGTGTCTTGTCAGTAAGCACGGCGACGTGAAGCTCAAATATGCGGCAGCTAAAGGAAGTGCTTGGGCCTGGTAAGGCAATAAAGGTTACCTTGTGCCCTTGAAAGAGCACACCAGGGGTACAGGGGGGAGTGCAGGCAGCCAGAACGATTTTGGCATGACGTAGCCTTGCCTCTGCTGAGGTTTTGACTTAAGGTGCTCTCACCTGTAGGTGAGAGACTTGAGTGTAAGCACTCTTAAATGAACGCGGGTGGCTTGGAGGCACCGTGCTCTCCCTTGTGGTTGCGGTGCGGGTCTTGGCGACGTGAGAGTAAGACTTCCAAGACTTTAGGACAGAAATGAAGTGCTAGTTCACTCCTGGTTGTGTTCCCCATCCCGGGGAACAGTGCAGCAGGCCTGTGATGGTTGTCCCACGGCAGTGGCTTTCCACCAAAGCGGGTGCAGGAGCATCTGTTGGAGGTGTGGGTGTTACATTGCACAGACGCGTCGTGTCCCTCTCTGACGTCCTTTCTCCTTGCAGGCCGACGAGGATCTCCCAGCCGGAAGACACCAGACAGCCCAATAATGTGATAAGGCAGCCACTGGGTCCTGACGGTTCACAAGGCTTCAAACAGCGCAGATAAACGTGGGCGCGAGAGGATGCTGCAGGAAGCAGGGTCAGCTGCCGCGGGTCGCACTGCCGTGGCGGACAAATGGACTTGAGCAAAGGGAACTCCCTGGTTTACTTGCACTGTGATCCCCTTTGCTCTGCCCACTGTGACCTCCAACCCCACGCACTGTGACCTCCCCGCTCCACCCACTGTGATCGGCAAACCGACAAGGGCTGTCCCCAGTCACTGTAAATGGAAAGGGGAGGGGGTGTAAAGGACTCGGACGGGTGCAGAGAGCCGTGTGTGCCACTTTGGCTGAAGCTAGCGCCAGCAATAATGTCTGTTGTACTCGTAACCTGGGATTTAAGGAAAAAAATGGGAAGCCTCCCCAGATGCGCATGTTGTCTTTATCACTTTAAGAGCAAGTTTGGTTTCAAAGGATCTTTTATTTTTTTGTTTTGTTTGTATATCAGATCGACTTTTGAGGGAGTGCATGGGAAGGGTTTTAACTGTTTAGTTTGTTTTAATTGAGAGAGGTAGTTAAGTGTTCGAAAAGGAGTTTCACTGAATTTCTGCAACTTTAATGGCTAGGGTTTGGCAAGCTTAGCTTCTTGTTCTGTATTTCTACTGCTGCCAAGCAAATGGAAGCGGACTCCTGGCTACCCAGCCTTTCTGGTCACCTTGGCCTGGGAGCCAGCGCAGTCCGATGGCCTGGTTTACATATTGCACCTGTTAAAGCTTGGCTAGTGTTTTCTGCTGGCTTGAGGAAAAACTTAAAGTACATCTTTTTGTGTTTGGGGATAAGGGAACGTAGGTGGATCCCTTGAAAATGCCTGCTGCGTGGTTACTGCTTGCAGCGGAGTGGGGCGGCGAGGAACTAGGGCTCTGTTGCATCTGGACGTGCAGGCTAGGAGGGGAACAGTGAGTGCTGTGCGGCTCTGCTCTGCTCCACGAGGTAAACCCCCACGAGGAGCCCCGCTCAGTCCAGCCCACGCTTACCCAGTGGCTGGGGTAACGGCAGGGAGCGAGACGGCTGCTGCTCCAAAGGTTCGAACCCAAGTGGCTTACGATGGACCCGAAGGCTCTGATCTGTTACGGTACGAGCCGTACCTGACGCATTTCCTTCCAGAAATCACAGACATCGGGAACAAAACGTGTTCAGTGAAGTCTGGAACCCCCCCCCCACCCCCCGACGTCGTGCGCTGCGGGCGGTGACAGCTGGCTTCCCGCTGGCTTCAGGGAACGGATGGCTCCTGCTGCTCCAGCTCCTGCAGAGAGGACGGGGCCGCGGGCAGCTCACGGGCTGAAAACTTCCCCGGACGGCTGTGGTGGAGGAGAGCCGCGCGGTACCGCCAGCCGCCTGTGTCACAGGACGCTGCTGACCGTGGGCGCTGCCCCGTGCCCAGCGCCGTCCGTCCCGTTGTGCTGTGCGGCTCTGCACAGTAGACAAGCTGACCTATCTCGACGTTCCTGTCTCCAGGGATTAGATGAACACTACAGCTCTTGTTGGAATGGATGCTGACGGCGGCCACCCGCCTGCGAGCGGCTCCAGGCTCGGGGCCACTTCTGCCTCTCGCTGGGACCCCGACGGCTCCTTCAGCTGGAAGGCTGCGGGCCGGCGGCTTGCTGCGTGCTCAGTGCCTGGGAAACGATTTCTGGCCATCGAGCATTGTTGTGTACGGGTGCAGCGCTGCCGGCTGCTTCGTGCTCGGTAGGTTTGGTAAACGAGCAAACGGAGCGCCTGCTGCCCGTACAGGAGCGACCGCACGAAACGCCTGCCACGCCGCGCTGTATGGGAGGCTCCCGTACGGGAAGACGTGTACGGAAATACGGCTTAAACGTACCGGTAAAATAAAACTACCTGTGTACAAACAGACGGAATCTGCTAGAATGTTAATCGGCTAAGGACTGTGCTGCCCTCCACGTGGGTCCCCAGAGCGGGCGAGCCCGAGCGGCTGGTGGAGGAGGATGGCGAGGTGGGGAAGGGCAGGAGGCCGTCCTCCCCAGGAGCCTGGCCCCAGATCTCCGCGGCGTAGGAGGCTGTAGTCTTGCTGTTTACCAAGCTCCCTCTCAGGCTGGAGGCATCCACAGCTGCTTGGCCGGCAGCGTTTTTTGGGTCTTTTTTTTTTTTTTTTTTTTTTTTTAAATTTCCTCCCCCCTGCAGGCTGGTGGCAAGGAAGAGTCCCTGGAAAAGCAGCTCTGCAGAGGGAAGGCGGTGGGGAGCGGGAGGGGAGAAGGACATTAGCAATAACCGTAGTCACCGCGCCTTTCCTTAACTACTGCTCAAATAGCTTTTATTCCAGAGGGCCAGCGGCTGGCAGAAAGCCACAGAGCCCAGCTCCCGGCGTAGCTTCAGCTGCCCCGCCAACCTTAGACGTCTTCTCCTGTACGTCAGGTGCCTACAACCCCTTCTCGTTGCACACGCGACCTTGTTCTCCAGCACCGACTGCGCGTTAAGCCGCTCGGCGGTGGCCTCGGCGGCTGCTCCGTGCCCGTGGCACGGCCGGGACGCCTCCGACCTGCGGGCAGGGCGAGGGGGTGATCCCGACGGCAGCACCGCGCGCGGCCTTGCCCGGGGCTCGCCCCGAAGACGCGCCGCTCTCGGGGCACCGAGCGCTTCTCCCGCCACGGCACCTGGGCCGCAGCCGGTGCCGCCCCGTAAGAGTGCGCCTGAGTATGCAGATAAACATTTTATAAATTGTATTTTAAATAAATGTGTTTAAACTTTTCACGGTGCGCTTTGGCCTTGTGACTCCGCTGCGTTTTGTCCGGTTTATCAATACCTGAAGTGTGGGAGACGGAGGGATTTGGCCAACCTCTTTTCAGTGCTCTGTGGGGACAGGACAAGGGGCAATGGCCGCAAAATGGAGCCCAGGAAGTTCCGCCCCAACATGCGAAAGAACTTCTTCCCGGTGAGGGTGACGGAGCGCTGGGACAGGCTGCCCAGGGAGGTTGTGGGGTCTCCTTCTCTGGAGATATTCAAGGCCCGTCTGGACACCTCCCTGGGCAGCCTGCTCTAGGGAACCTGCTCTGGCAGGGGGCTGGACCCGATGGTCCCCGGAGGTCCCTTCCAACCCCTGCAATTCTGTGATTCTGTTTGGTGCCTTCGGGCTCCCCGTGGGGGCAGCTTGTGTTACAGTGTGCCCCCACCCCAAGAAGAGGCTCCCTGGCCCGGGGGGGCAGCACCTGGGGGGGCAGCAGCCGTCCTGGTGGCCCTGCGGGGGCACAGGGGGGCTCTGGGGTGCCTGCAGCCTGCTGCTGGGGGTGGGTTTTGGGCTGGGGCCCCCTGTTTGGGGGCAGGGGCTGCCGGGCTGCCTGCTGGGGAGAAGAGGCGTTGGGGGCACAACCCTTCTTAATTTTTTTAAATTTCATTTTTATTTCTATTATTTCTTTAATTTTTATTATGTCTTCAATTATTTGTTTATTTTTCTTTAATTTTTATCATTTCTTTAATTTTTCTTCAATTTTACTTATTTCTTTAAATTTTATTTCTTTAATTTTACTTATTTCTTTAATTTTCATTACTTCAATTTTACGTACGTCTTTATTTTTTTTTCTTTAATTTTACTTACGCCTTTAATTCTTATTTCCTTAATTTTACTTATGTCTAACTTTTATTTCTTTAATTTCACTGACGTCTTTAAAATTTATTTCTTTGATTGTACTTTGCCTTTTATTTCTTTAATTTTACTGACGTCTTTACCTTTTATTTCTTTAATTTTACTTAACGTCTTTTATTTTATTTTATTTTTTATTCTATTTTATTTTATTTTATTTTATTTTATTTTTTATTTTATTTTATTTTTTATTTTATTTTATTGATTTTATTTTATTTTATTGATTTTATTTTATTATTATTTTATTATTATTTTATTTATTTTATTTTATTTTATTTTATTTTATTATTATTAACTGTTATTTTCGGCTTGCTTTCTGCCGGGGCCCGCGGCCTCCGCCCGCCGGGGGCCGCTGCAGGGGCCGGGCGCTCCCCGCTCCCCGCTCCCGCAGCGCGGCGGGGCCGGGCTCTCCCCGGGAGGCGGCCCCGGCACCTCCCGCCGCGATGGCGGCGGCGGCGGACGGCTACGAGGCGGTGCTGTGCGTGAAGCCGGCCGTGCACGTCTACCGCCTGCCCCCGCGGGCCTCCAACCGCGGCTACAGGTGCGCCGCGGCCCCGGCTCCCTCCCCGCTCCCCGCTGCCGGGGCCGCGCGGCGGGCGCCGCCCCAGCCGCCGCCTCCTGTCTCCTCAGGGCCGCCGAGTGGCAGCTGGAGCGGCCGGCGTGGAGCGGCAGGCTGCGCGTCACCGCCCGGGGCACCACCGCCTTCATCCGCCTGGAGGACAAGGCCTCGGGTGAGGGGCGCTGGGGGCGGCACCGGGCCGGCAGGGAGCGGGGGGCGCCTCCCTGGAGCCCCCGCAGCCGGGCCCGGAGAGCCGCCGGTGGGTGCGGGAGGAGGCGATGGGGGCCCGGGGTTAGGGCCCGGAGTAAGCAGGCTCCGGCCTCCCCTCTGCTCCGAGCGCCCTCCTCCCGCCAGCCCGGCTCTGCCGCCTCCGAAATCCTTCGTAATTTACCTCAGCCCGCGCCCGCTTCTCTCTTCCAGGAGAGCTTTTCGCCCAGGCGCCCGTGGAGCAGTTCCCCGGCATCGCCGTGGAGAGCGTGACGGACTCCAGCAGATATTTCGTCATCCGCATCGAGGACGGGAACGGTGCGGGGCTGCTGGCGCGCTAGCGGGCATGGGGAAGTCATCCCTGAACGCGTTCAGAGCCCTTGCTCTGAGCAGTTACGTGTGAAGGATTCCTGTCTGAGGGCTGAACGTTCGCTGCTTACAGGGGCAGATCACCTCTGTCCTCCTTGCTCTGTCCTTCGCTAACAGAAACCAGTTTAATCTACTCAAAGTTAGTGTGAGGATGCATCTGCCTGCACAGTTGTCGCTGCGATGCCAGCCCCTGCCTTGACTCGTTTATATTGATTTTAAAGCTGGTTTTCCTAGGCCTACAAACCAAGCCGGCAGGCTGGTGATGTAAATGCAGCTTTGCTATCTGGAAGCGCAGGCACAGTTCTCTTCCTGCCTAGCGTTACAAGCCCTGCTGACAGTATAAAATTGCTTCCCCTCCTGGTAAGTTGGTGGCAGTTCCCTTTCCTTGGAGAAGGAAGGAAGAAATCTCGCTCCTGTCGTAAGCTCGGCCCTGCTGTCGTCGCGGTTCCCTTCTCAGCTCCTGCTGGAGGAGACGATGGTCACGGGGGGTGTGGAATGGTCTGTCCCCTCCCTCCCGCTCCACGTCCCTGGCTCCTGCGATGTTTTGTGGTTCCAGCCTTTACTCTTGTTCCCCAGGTCGCCGTGCTTTTATTGGCGTTGGATTTGTCGACCGAGGGGATGCTTTTGACTTCAACGTAGCTCTGCAGGACCATTTTAAGTGAGTTTGGGCCTTTCCCTTGGTCCTCTCAGTGGTTTCATGTGGCTGCAGGTGTTCACCAGAAGTGCTGGGGGCAAGGAAGCTGTTTGCTTCAGATTCACTTGAGCAAGGAAGCACGGCGCCAAGAGGTTTACAGGTGGAAACTTCCCTCTCTCTGCGCAGCCTTTATGCAGACTGCTTTTTGTCTCTCTGATATTTCCCAGTCTGTATTAGTAGACTCCCAAATAGTTCCCCAGACCAAGACTGGGCAAATTCCCCCATTCCTTTCTTTCCCTTCGTTTCACCAGTAAGCAGCCGCTCGAGGGACTGGGACGCTGCTCCAGCTGCTGGCACAAAATGGGGCGTTGGGGTAGAACCACCTTGCTGCTGGCGTGTCGTTGTGTGGAGCAGCGTGGACGCAGCTCGGCTCGCTCGCTGTGTGGCCGGAGCGTGCTGACATGCCGTGTGGGCTGCACTGACGGGTGGCAATCGCTGCCTCCGTGCTGCCTTGTGGCGTGTTGCTCCAGCGGCAGGCAAGGTCCCAGATCACACCCAACGTGTTAAAAAAGAGCTGCCGCCGGTCCCTCAGGCCGGGGGAAGATTTGTCTGGCAGGATTTGGGCAGGGTTTGCCTGGCAGAGCACCAGGCAGGTTGTTGACCTGTCCTTTTCTGTTCTCTTTCCTTCCTGCAGGTGGGTGAAGCAGCAGAGCGAGCTGGCCAAGCAGGCCGAGAACCCTGACCAGGGACCCAAACTGGACCTGGGCTTCAAGGAGGGGCAGACCATCAAACTGAACATTGCGGTGAGGGCTTTTGCTAGTTAAATCCGCTCCAAACACTGTCTTTCGTGCGCTTCTCAGAGGGAATCTCACCTTTCTGGCCTGTAGCTGAGGTGTTTGGAGGGAGCTGTTGCTTCAGATGGGTGTCTGCAGTCCTGCGTGGCTCTGCTGGTTTGCCTCACCAGCTCTCAGCTCTCTTTGGGCAGTTTGATTGGATCCAAGCATGTTCCAAAGGCAGATAAATATAAAGTATAATGTACAAAAATAACACCATGATCGTCCTAGAAACGTGGAGGAGAAACGTCACCAAAACCCTTCCTTTCTTCCTAGCATAGCGGGAAAAGAAAGCGTGAAGGGTATTCCCTTGCTCTCTCTTGCTAGCCTCGTTTCTTGTCAGGTGTGAAATATTACTTCTTGGGGCTGCAGGCTTGGGCCGAGCTGTCTGCCGCCACGCTCAGCCCTCACAGCCTGTTCCTCCCCGCTGCTGCGGTTGGGCGGCACAGGAGGAAGCAGCGACTTGGTGTTGAAATCCCCTCGCGGGAGGAAGCCCGCTCAGAGCTGTCGGTGGCACGCTGTGCGCAGCGATGCGCGGAGGGGTGTGTTACAGCTCCCAGTCACAGAACCGTCTGTGGGGATTCACAGATAAAAAAAACCATCCTTGTTTTCACCCCAGTTGCTGCACTAGCGGTGTGACAACGAAGCACAGCAGTCTTTTCCCCCAGCATAAAGCAGTTGAGCTGCCTGACTACTTGGAAGCCTTGGCTGGGAGGGAGAAGAGGAATCACCCTCTAGTTCTGGATTTAAATGCGGTACCACCTAAGTTTCCCTCTCGTGTCACCTTTCAGAGTATGAAGAAAAAGGAAGGAGCAACAGGGAACACCAGGCCACGTCCCGCAGGTCCTGGGGGCCTGAGTTTGCTCCCGCCACCTCCTGGAGGAAAATCTTCCTCTCCAGCTTTTCCTTCTGGAGAGCAGCCGTCGTCCTCGCTCTCTGCGCCTGTCCGGCTTCCAGGCACGCCCATCACAGGTCCGTGTCACGTGGAAATGCTTACGAAGCTCTTTAGGTTCAGTTTCATCCATCGAGGTCTGTTTGGAAAGGCTTTAGCAGCGTGCCTTGATGCTGCTGTAGAGCTCCTCCTGCAGGAGGAGCTGGTGTCAGTGCCCCGTTTGAGGGGGGCAGCTGAGGCATGGTGTGAAGGGGTGATCACAACGCTGTTCAGCCTGCCAGTCCGGAGCCAAGACCTCATCCAGCTCCCTGATGCCCCCTAGCAGCTCAGAGCCGCTCTTTGCTTTGAGAGTTGGGGGAAGCAGAAGCTTTGCAGAGGCCTCGTGTGGTTTGCAAGCTGAAAAGGCAGTGGGCCTGAACCCCACCGCACGAATCCCGACCCCTCCTGCCTGGTCTTTGACCGTCTGTGCGCAGCGCGGAGCTGCGTGCTCGTCGGCGCTGGGAGGGTGAAGGTGCCGCCTCGAGCTGAGTCCGGCTGGGATGGGGACCTGCCGGGCTCAGGCGGTGCCAGCTGCTCTGTGGTCGCGTGGAAAACAGCTCAGCGGGGGAGGCGGGTTGCCGTCTTTGGGGAAACGGAGAGGGAATCTGGAAACAAGAGTCGGCAACAAGAGCTTTTTCTTTTTCTCCCTTCTTTCTGCCCCTCTGACCTCCCCGGCTGCTGGCAGACTCCCTCCTGTCCTGGCCGCAGCCCGCTGCTGCTCCCGCTGCCCCTGCCACCGACGTCTGGGGCGACTTCGCCAAAGCTTCGGGGTGAGTCGTGTGGGGTTTGTGGGTCGCGTGGGCCGTACCTGCAGCACTAGGACACACCTGGCCGGGCCAAATCCTGCTGGTTTTACTGCCGGTGGAATAACGTAACGGGGTGGGGGCACTGCTCCACCCCTGCAGGGTTTGGATGAGTACAGGCCGGGGACGTGCTGTGCCGCGGGGGGCTGTGGGGCGCTGTGCAGGGGGAGAGTTGCGGGGTGGCACCAGAGGACCCGTTCCTCGCTGCGCTGCTCCCTCTCTGCGTGCCCGGCCCTTCAAGCAGCAGGCTGCAGCCCCGGGAGGTGTCTGACACCCCTTCTTCCCTCTCCTTCTCTCTCCAGGTCAGCGCCCAACCAGACACAGGCGAACGCCGGCTGGGTGCAGTTCTGAGCTGGCCCCCTCGTCTGCTCTGCCCTGCGCGGGTGCTGGGGGAGGATCACGCGGATTCCATGGGACCAAAGCAGGGGAGGGAAGTGCTCCCGCACCCTTCCCCTCAGAGCTAGCGTGCTGCTTCGGGACACCCCGCACCTCGTTTGTGGTGGCACTGCACTCCCCTGGTCTTCCCAGGCAAGCAGTGAGACCCCAAAGCCCGGCGCTGGGGTTAAAATGCAGAAGTAGGAGCTGGAGAGCAAATGAGCACGTGCCTTAAAACACTCCGTGCCAGCGCCCTCAAACATGGGGGCCCTTTTTTTTTCTGCCTGGCTCACAGCGACCCTGTGGGGCTTCAGTGATCTTTTCTGTGCCTTCCTTCCCCTCTTACTGCACTAACACGGCTGCAGAAAGCCAGCAGCTCCATCGCCCTGCGTCTCCTTAACGGCCTGAGGGCGGGAGAGCGCTCAGAGCTCCGCTGGAGGACTCTCGTTTGTTTGCAGTGCCTTTGCTGGCTGATGCGGGCAATTTTTTACTAGAAGCCTATGCAATAGAGGCGGGTTGTGGCGTGCAGCGCAGGGCTGCCCCCATCACAGCCTCCTCGGAGACTTCCCCGCTTTCTCCTCGCGTGTTTGGGCCGGTGAAATCTTTCCTCTCCGGCAAGCAGCAGGGCACATCCTCCTGGAGGCTCCCTGCGTGCAGAATCCTGCTTTATCTCCTGCTCCCGGAGGTGCCTTCGCGTTGTGCCGAGTGTCCTGCTCCGAGTGTCCTGCTCTGAGTGTCCTGCGAGGTGCTGAGCATCGCCCGATGGTTTGTGAGCACTTAACTGCTGAGCGTCCCTGCTGTGGGAGGCGGGGAGCAGGGCTGCTGCCTGTAGGGAAACGCGAGCGCAGTGCTGAAATTCTTACTTTCTTGCTCCAATAAGGGTTTTTCCCCTCTCTTTTCACTGAAGATATATTTTTACTTTTTGCAGGCATTTTATTAATCAAATATATGCAATGAAGGACAGACTTGGTCTCTTTAACAGAGCTGGGGTTGAGATTCCTCTTTAAAAAATAAATATTTTCTTACCTATTTATATTAAGGTGAAGGCCTTCCGCAGCACGAAGTTCTATTTTTTCAATGTTTCAGACTTTTTTATTATTTCCATTTTCAACTGGAGGGTAGGCATTTTCATTTCAGAGCTTAACTTTGCCTGGCGGCACGCGGGACCAGGTGAGAGATGTGACACTTCGAAGCGAGCAATAAAATCATCTGGATGCCAAATGTGACGTTTTTACACTCAGGGAGGTGCCCGTGCGGGTCGGGGCGGCCGTGAGGCTTCCTGAGGTGGGGAGGGGATGCTTGGGAATGGTTTTGTGCTGTCCCCTCCTTCCCGGTGTCGAGGAAACGGCGCGGGGCACTCGCCGGCGAGGCACAACAGACGGGTGTTGCTTAGCAGTGGCTTTGCAGGGCGTGAGGGACTGCGGGCGAAGCAGGTAAGGGGAGAAGCGGGGAGAGGAGGCCTCGTGTGTCCCCGGAGCCCATCGGGGAGCCTTGGAGCAGCTCCAGCGCGGATGTTTTAAGAAGCTGGACCTGAGACGAAAGCTGTCTGCGGCAGCAGGACGTGTAAATCCTCAGTCCCATCTGCTTGCCCTGCCGTGCTCTCTCCTTTGCCGTTAATCCGTGGCTCGAAGGGGCGGCGGGGAGGAGAAAGGGCACTTTCCCTCCTAGGGGGGGGCAAATAGAGGCTGGGAGATGCCAGGAGGGTGAAACCGTGTCGGAGCCGAGGCTGGAGCGATGGGTTTTCAGAGCGGGGATGCCCCCAGCCACAACGCTCGTCCTGCAGCCCCCAGCAGGGGTGGTGCCGCGGGGGATTTTGAGCTCTGATGGATTGACCGGCGCGTTTCCTTCCTGGGCGCGCACCCTGCGGGCACCGTGCTCGCGGGGGGCAGAAAGCAGCGCCCCGGGGTGACAGCAGCTGCCCCGGGGGCAGTCACGGTGGGGGAGCTGCGGCGGGGCCTCTTGTCCCCGAGGAGGTGACACGGCTTCGCAGCGCCGAGCAAAAGGCTTCCCGCAGCAAGCTGGCATGCTCGACCCGGAGCTTTTCCCTGCCAGAGCAAACTCCTGGGCTTTAATGAGCTTAACGGGGCCGGGCTTCATTAGGGCTTAACGAAAGGGCTCCGTTCCCCAAGGCTACCAGGTAAAGGAGATCCGAAGCTCGGGGAGCTGCACAGGGGGCGCATCGAGGGATGGCAGAGCAAAGTGAGCGCGTTTTAACCGCTTTGGGGCACGGGGGGGTGCTTGGCGCTGCTGTTTGTTGTTTGTTTTTTTTTTGCCCTACCAAAGAAATCTCCTCCCTTCCTGCTCTGCAAGCAAAAAGCCTCGCTTGCTTGTTTTGATTTGCAAAAACTTCGGCTTTGCAAATATCCCGTGGTTTCTCAGCAAAGGCTGAAGCAGCGCTCGGCGGAGGCGTTAGGACCCCCGAGGCGTGCGGACACAGCCAGGAAGAGGAGGGCCCCAGCCTGGGAGGGGAAGGCGAGGATTTCGGGCTAATCCTGGCCATGCATCCGCTTTCCGCTTGCAGAGCGGAAGCAGAGCCCCAAAAACCAGGCTGGGATGGGGGCACGGGGCTGCTGAAAGCAGAGGAAAGGGGGGGGGAGCCCATGAGCACGCCGAAGTCGGAGGCTGCGATCGAGGTGGGAACTTGGTGCTCCTCTCGCGGGAGCGGCCGCCGAGCAGTTCTGGTGCTGCAGTCGGTAGATTTGCAGCGGGTTTTGCAAAAATCTGCAATCGCAAAATCTGCAGTCGTAAAGACTGCCGTCGCGGGAAATGCATCGGCAAAAGCCGCTGCAAACCTGCCGCTGCCCAAATGCCCCCGCGGTTTTTGCAGTTGCAGAGTTTGGGTTTTGCGGTTGCAAAAAGCGAGGCTGAGCTGCTCTGGGGGACCCGGCCCGGGGAGAAGCGTTTGCAGCTGGGGGAGAAGAGGGTGAGGGAACAAAGCAGCTCGTGGTGGCAAGGCGCAGGGATCCCTCCTGCGGCCGGATCCTTCCCCTGAGCCCTGTCCCCTCCCGCAGCGGCCGTCCCCGGGGCCATGTCCTCGCTGCTGTCCCTCCAGGAGGAGAACCGCATCCTGCAGCAGGAGCTGTCGCGCCTCGAGGACCTGCTGGCTCAGAGCCGCGCCGAGCGCGATGAGCTGGCCATCAAGTACAACGCCATCAGCGAGCGGGTAGGTCGGCTGCCCGCCCGGCCCCACAAATCCACCTGTTTTGGCCCCAAAACGCATCTCCCCAGCGTCTCTGGGAGCTTCTGCTGGCGCCGGGCGGTGCCGGGGTGCCCGGGGTGCGCGCAACGTCCCAGTGATGGAGATGTCGGTGCCTGGCGTGCTGGGACTTGTCCTGTGGGATGCACAAAGCATCCCCACACCACCCCCGTGGCGTTCACCCCGCTGCCTTCTTTTCTGCACCGTGGCAACAGGGGAAGAACAAGGCTTTTGGCCGGGCGGCCGTTGCCTGGGGAGATGCAAAACTTGGCCGGTGCACGCTGAGCCCGGCCGGGGCAGCCCAAGCTGGGGGGCTGCCTGGCCTTCTGGGGTGCAAACCCCTCCGTGCGTGCCTGGTTATTAAAAACCCAAGCAAACAGCCCCAAAAATACCCAAAGGGAAAACTGCTGCCTCCCTCCCCTTGTGGCCAGAGTGCTGAAAGATGCTTTAATCCGCAGCAAAACGGGTGCAAAGCTGCCGGGCCCCCCACTCCTTGAGGCTGGGCTATTTCTCAAAGGCAATTTCTTAGAGCAAAACGGGGTGTGTGGGGTGTGTGCGCGTGTCCCTGGTTGCTTCGTCCGTGCGGGGTTTGCAGCTGCGGGACAACCCCAGAGCAAGTCCGAATTGGCCGGCTCGGGGTGCTGGCACACGGAGGGGGCCGGGGGCGGTGCTTTGTGTTTAATGTCCCCGACCGAGCGGCGCTGGGGGTGCTGCACCCCGCGGCAGCTGGAGCAGTCCCTGCGGCTGGAAGCGGGCGAGCGGGACGCGGCCGAGAGCCGGAGCCTGGCGCAGCACAACATCGAGCTGCGGCGGCTGCTGGACGAGGAGCAGGCCGCCTACAAGCGCAAGCTGCAGGCGTACCAGGAGGGCCAGCAGCGGCAGGCCCAGCTGGTGCAGAAGCTGCAGGCCAAGGTGGGTCCCCGCCAGGGGGACGGGGGCGCTTTGGGGTGGGGGGGACGCGCAGCAGGGGTGGATGACCCCCCCCCCCCCCCCCCCGCTGTCCCCTCCACCCAGGTGCTGCAGTACAAGAAGAAATGCGGCGAGGTGGAGCAGCAGCTGCTGGAGAAGGCGACGGAGCTGGAGCAAGAGAGGCTGACGGTGAGCGGCGGCGGCGGGGGGGTCCTGCCCCGGGTATCCCGGTGTCCCCCCCCCGCTTTGCCCGCCAGCACCTCAAAGGGGCTGATGTCCCCGCAGAGCCAGCTGGACGTCAGCGGCTCGCAGCTGGAGGAGGAGAGCAGCAACGAGCTGGAGAACGCGCTGATCCGGCTGGAGGAGGAGCAGCAGAGGTATGTGGGGGGTCCCCGGGGTGCCGGCTGCTGCGGGACCCCCCCGGGGTCACCCCCTGGCCCTGCGCCCCCCCAGGAGCAGCAGCCTGGTGCAGGTGAACTCGATGCTGCGGGAGCAGCTGGAGCAAGCCAACGTGGCCAACGCGGCGCTGAGCGAGGACATCCGCAAGCTGACGGCCGACTGGACGCGGGCGCGGGACGAGCTGGAGCAGCGCGAGGCCGAGTGGAGGCGCGAGGAGGAGGTCGGGGACGCGGGGCTACGGGGGGGGGCGGGGGGGGGGTAGAATTTGGGGCCCCGGGGGATGCGGCACAGAGGGATGCAAAGCAAAGGGGGGGTTGCACGGGGAGGGATGGGGCCGAGGGCGATGCAAGGCAGAGGGGTGCAGGGGTGCTGCACGGTGCGGGGTTGTGGGACCCCAGGGGGTGCTGCATGGGGGAGAATTAGGGGATGCTGCATGTAGAGGTGCAGAGCGGGGGGGCTGTGTGGGAAGGGCTGGGGGCTGAGGGAGATGCAGTGCAGAGAGGTGCAGCACGGGGAGGGCTGTGGGACCATGAGCGATGCTGCATGGAGAAGAATTTGGGGCTGCAGGGCGCGTGGCACGGGGAGGGGGTGCGGGGCAGGAGCGGTGCCGCATGCAGAGGGGCTGTGGGGTGCGGGATGCAAGGCAGGGGGAGGCTGCACGGAGCGGGGCATGGTGCTGGGAGCGGGTCTGGGGGCTTCAGGGCACGGCGCAGGGAGGGGGCCGAGGGGCTGAGGGACGTGGGGGTGCTGCCCGGCTGCCTTCAGAGGGACGGGGGCTGTGGGGCAGAGGGGTGCAGCACGGGGGGCACCCTGGTGCTGCTCTCCTGCCCCGATCCGACCCCGCCACCGCTCCATCCCCACGCAGTCCTTCAACGCCTACTTCAGCAACGAGCACGGCCGCCTGCTGACCCTCTGGCGGCAGGCGGTGGCTTTCCGCCGCCACTTCGGCCAGCTGCGAGCCGCCACCGAGAGGTCCGGGGGCTGCAGGGGCTGGGGATGGGGAGGGAGGATGGGGACATCCGGGGGGGGGGGGCACCCCTCTCATCCCCATCCACCCCCCGGCGCAGGGACCTGGCGGAGCTGAGCCAGGAGGTGTCCCGTGCCGGCCGTGCAGCCCACGCTGCCTGCGTGCAGCTGGGTGCCCACCTGCGGCTGGCCGAGGGCCGGGCGGGCGCCGCGCGGGAGCAGCAGGCGCAGCAGCTGGCGCAGCTGGAGGAGCAGCTGGCGGCGAGGGCGCGCGACGCCGAGCTGGAGAAAACCGCGCTCGGGGACAGGTGGGGGTCCCGCGGGGAGGGGGGGATGCCGGGGTGGGGGCTGAGCGCCCACCGATCGATGCTGGGCATCGCCTCGGCCAGGCTGGCGGAGCTGACGGCGGCCCTGGAGCGGCTGCGGGAGGAAGGTGGGGAGAAGGAGCGGGCGGTGGCGGCGCTGACGCTGCAGCTGCAGAAGATGGTGAGTGCGGGGGTGGCGTTTCTGGCGCGCTGGGAAGGGTGCGCGCCCAGCTGCGGTGCGTGCTGGGGTGCAGCGCGTGCTCAGACGTGACCCACAGCACACGCTGGGCTGGGCCGCGCGCCAGGGCACGGTGGAAGCTGCGTGCGGTGCACAGTGCACGCCAGCACCCCGTGCACACCGGGGCAGGACACACGTGAAACCACGACGCGCGCAGGGGTGCAGGATGCTGCGCCCGGCCGGGACGCGGTGCGCAACCCGGCACGCTGCACAGCGGGGTGCGAGGCGTGACGTGCGCTGGGGGTGCGAGGCGTGATGCACGCCGGACACCTTGCACACCGGGGTGCGATGCGTGCCGCGGGCGCGGTGCACGTTGCACGCCGGCCGTGCGTGATGCCACACCGCGGTGTTTCGCAGGAGGCCTCGCGTGCCCAGGAGCCATCAGTGGAAGAGGTGCAGGCGCTGCGCGCGGAGGTGGAGCTGCTCCACCAGACGCTGCAGGACGTCACCCAGGTGCCCCCAGCCCTCCCCTGCGCCCCCACTGCTGCCACCCCCTCCGTGCCTCAGTTTCCCCTCCCGTGGTGGTGCCACAGCAGGGTGCTCACAGTCCCTCACAGGCGGTGCTGGCCGATGACCCCGGGTCCCCGATGGAGCCTCCCAGGCTCCCGTGCCGCAGCCTCTCTCCCGCTGCGGCCGCGGCCACGCTGGGGGCTGTGCACGGAGCCCTGCGGCGCCGGCACTTCCAGCTGCAGGTGAGCGAGGAGGAGGAGGAGGAAGATGGACGTGGGGGAAGACGGATGGGTGGATGGATGCACGGAGAATGGATGGAGGAGAATGGACAGATGGACAGACAGATGGGAGGGCGGATAGATGGATGGACACGGGGTCAGGCGGATGGGAGGGCGGGTGGATGGATGCACGGAGGAAGGATGGAGGAGAAGGGACAGACGGGTGGGAGGACGGAGGACAACCGCTGACCCCCCCCTGCTCCCCCAGGAGGCCCGGGAGGCGTCGGGGAGCCTGCGGCGGGAGCTGGGGGACAGCGAGAGCCGGCGGGCGGCCCTGGAGCAGCGGCTGGAGCAGCTCAGCGCCGAGGCTGGGGGCTGCCGGCGGGCACAGGATGAGGCCCTGCGCGAGGCCGCCCGCCTGCGTGCCGACATCGAGCTCCTCCGCAGGTACCCCCTGTGTGTCCGTCTGTCTGTGAGTGCCGAGCTGTCTGTCTGTCTGTCTGTCCATGGCCTCTGTCCCCGCACGCCCTCCACCTCCGCCCGTCCATCCCTGCACATTCCGGCCTGTCCATCCGTCTGTCCCAGCGCACGCAGCCCTCCGCACCCCTCCTCTCCATCCCTGCCCGTCTGTCCCGTCTCTCCGCACGTCCGTCCGTCTGTCCCCACGCATCCCGGCGTGTCCGTCTGTCCGGCAGCGAGCGGGGCCGCGCGGAGCAGGCGCTGGCGGCGGAGCAGGCGCGGGCGGGGGTCCTGCAGCGCAGCGAGGCCGAGCTGCAGCGCCGCGGCCGGGGGCTGGAGGAGCAGCGGGACGAGGCCGCCCGCGCCGCCGAGGCTGCGCGCCAGCAGCTGGAGCACAGGTGGGGACCCCCCCTCGGTGCCGTGACCCCCCCCCAGCCCCGGGTGGGCGCTGCAAAACAACGCTCCTGCCCCTGCTCTGCCGCCCTCCCCAAAAAGGGGCCGCTCCCCCCCATCGGAGGGTGCTGAACCCCTCCCCATGGGGCTGCAAAACTTCTGGGGGTGCTGCAGAACAGTGCCTCCCTCCCTCCCGTGGGTGCTGCTCCCCCGCGGGTGATACCCCCAGGGGGTCCTCCCCATCCAACGGGTGCTGCCCCCCCCCCCAAGTTGGTGCTCTCCCTCCAGTGGGTGCTCCCCACCTCCCATGGGTGCTGCCCCTCGATGGGTGCCCCCCCCAGTGGGTCCCCCCCAGTGGGTGCTACACACCTGTTGGGTTCCCCCCCCACAGTGGGTGCTTCCCCCCAGCAGGTGCCCCCTAACCCTAAAAACCGTAAAGCCCTAACCCTAAAAACCCTAAAGCCCTAACCCTAAAAACCCTAACCCTAAAAACCCTTACAACCCTAACCCTAAGAACCCTAAACTCCCCCCCAACGTGTGCCCCCCCCGCGGGTGCCCGCAGCCAGCAGCACCTGGAGCAGCTGGAGGGGCAGCGGGCGGCGGCGCAGCAGGAGCTGCTGCAGGCGCGGGAGGCGCTGAGCCAGGCCCAGCTGGAGGCCGAGGTGGCGCGGGGCGAGCGGGCGGCGCTGGACGAGGCGCTGGCACAGGTGGGTGGCAGAGCCCCCCCACCCCGGTCCTCCCCGGGGACGTCTGTGTCCCCAGACCCTGTACGCATCGCCCCCCGGAGACATCCGCATCCCCAAATGGCACGTGTGTCCCTGAGCTGCTCCCTGGGGACAGCCGTGTCCCCAAGCTCCCCTGCGTCCTCCCTTGGGACATCCAGGTCCCCAAACCCCACGCGCGTCCTCCTTGGGGGCCATCTGCACCCTCGATCGCCCTGCGTGCCCTGTGGGGCTATCCGCATCCCCAAATCCCCCTGCATCCTTGGGACATCTGTGTCCCCAGCCCACTGCATGTTCCTGGGGCCACCTATGTCCCCAAAACCTCACGTGCATCCTCCCTGCGGACACCCACACCCCCAGCCCCTCTGCATCCCCCCTGGCACCGTGCACGTATCCCCAGCCCCTCTGTGCATCCCCAAACCTCATGTGCCTCCTCCCTGGGGCTGTGCACATCCCCAGATCCCTGCGTGTCCTCCCTGGGGACGTCCAGGTCCCCAAACCCTTCTGCGAATCCACCAAGCCCATGGGCGCTGTCCCTCGGGACAGCCACATCCCCAGCCCCCCCTACACGCTCCCTGGGGACATCCACAACCCCAAACCCCGCTGTGCATCCTCCCTGGGGCTGCCCCCCCTCCCCGTCCCCAGCCCCTCGCAGCAAGCCTCGGCCCCGGCAGGCGCAGGGCAGCAGCGCGGAGCTGGAGGCAGCGCTGCGGGAGGCGCGGGCGGAGGCAGCCCAGCTGCGGGAGGCCCTGGCACGGGGCAGCGAGCTGTCGGCCAGCCTGGCCCGGGATAAGCGAGAGCTGAGCCGGACCCTGGCGGGGCTGGAGGAAGAGCGGGAGGCTGCCGGGGAGGCGACGCGGGCGCTGGAGGGGCTGCGGGCCCGGCTGGGGCAGCTGGAGCGAGGCCGGAGGGACGTGGAGGCCGAGAGGCTGGGCCTGGAGCGGGCGCGCAGGGCGGCGGAGCGGGGCTGCGAGGGGCTGCGGGCAGAGCTGCGGGCACTGCGTGGGCAGCAGCAGCAGCTGCGGGAGCGGCTGGGGCAGGTGAGGGGCTGGGGGGCAATTGGGAGGGGTGGGGAGGGCGCTGGGGGTGATTGGGGGAGGTGGGGAGGGTGCCGGGGGGAATTGGGGGAGGTGGGGAGGGTGCTGGGGGAACTGGGAGGGTGCAGGGTGCAGTTGGGAGGGATGGGGAGTGTGCATGGGGCAATCTGGGGAGGTGGGGAGGATGCAGAAAGCAGCTGGGAGGGTGCTGGGGGAACTGGGAGAGTGCAGGAGGAAACCGGGAGGGTGCAGGGGGCAATTGGGAATGATGGAGAGGGTGGAGAGGGTTACTGGTTTGGGTGGGGAGGGTGCTCAGGGCAATTGGGAGGGTGCTGGGGGAGCTGGGAGGATGCAGGGGGCAACTGGGAGGGATGGGGAAGGTGCGTGGGGCAATTGGAAGAGTGCTGGTGGAACTGGGAGGATGCAGGGGGTAACTGGGAGGGAGGGGTTGGATGCTGGAGGCAACTGGGAGGATGCTCAGCTCAGCCAGGAGGGTGCGTGGGGCAACGGGGAGGGCGCAGAGGGTAACTCCGAGGACGGGGGAAGGCTCCTGGGGAGCAAGGGGGACCGGGAGGGCGCACGGGGGCCGCGGATGGAGGCGAGGGGTGCCCGTGGCGGTGCGGCCGCAGGCGCTGGAGGAGCAGAGCGCGGCAGGCGAGGCGCTGGCGCAGGCCCGGGGCGAGCGGGAGCGGCTGAGCACGGCGCTGGAGCGCGCCACGCAGGAGCGCGAGGGGCTGGCCAAGGAGGCGGCCAGTGTGGCCGTGCAGCTCGCCGCCGCCCAGCGCGACGCCCGCGCCCGCGGCCAGGAGGCGGACGGCCTCAGGTGGGTGCCCCCCGCCCCAACCCGCCGCCCTCCCGCCCGGCCGCGGTTTCGGCAGCGTGTGTTGTCCCGGCGCGGCAGGGCGGAGAAGGCGGCGCTGGAGACCGGCCTCTTCGAGGCGCAGGAGGAGCTCGGCCAGCTCCGCGCGCGCGGCCAGCAGCTGGAGGCCGAGGGCCGGGCCCTGCGCGTGGCCAAGGAGGGGCTGCAGGGTGAGTGGGGCGCAGCCTTGGTCACGGCGCTTACCTGCTCGGTTTTGGGGCGGCAGCCTTGGTTGCATCCCATACCATCTCAATTTTGGGGTGGCACCCTTGGGCATGTCACTTAGCTCGGTTCCGGGGACCAACATCCTTGGTCACATCACTTATCCGCTCAATTTTGGGGCGGCATCCTCGATCACGTAACTTTTCTGCCCAATTTTGGGGCGGCATCCTCGGTTGCATCACTTAGGTCAGTTCTGGGGGGGTTTGGAGCCCTCATTCCCACCACCCACCCGCCCAATTCTGGCCCCGGCAGAGGAGCTGGGCGCCGTGCGGCAGCGGCTGGCGGCGGCGGAGCAGGAGGCGGTGACCCTGCGCGGGACCCAGGTGGCACGCGAGGACGAGCTCGAGCGGCTTCGGTGCGAGAAGGTGGGCACCGCTGGGCTCCGGGGCGGTGCTGATTTGGGGGGGTGATGCAGATTTGGGGCAGGGCGGTACTGAATTTGGAGAGCGGCGCTGATTTCGGAGGGCGATACGGAATTTGGAGCAATATTTCTGAGGCGATGCCATTTTGGGGGGGGTTTGCCAAATTTCGGGCTGATGCCAAGTTTGGCTCGATGCTGATTTTGGGGGGACCGGTGCTGCTTTTGGGGCGCAGCGGGAGCTGGATGCGGAGCGGGGCCGGCTGGTGCGGGAGCAGGAGGAGCTGGCGGCCGAGCTGGCGGCGGCGCAGGCGCAGCGCGACGAGGGGCTGCTGCGTGCCGAGAGCGAGAAGCAGCAGGTGGGTGTCGGTGCATCCCCCCCCCGTGTCCCCGGTGTCCCCCAGCCCCGGCTGAGCGTGTCCCCGTGCAGGCGCTGGCGCTGCAGGAGGAGGAGAAGGCGGCGCTGGCGGGGACGCTGGCGGGGCTGCAGCAGAGCCTGGCCGAGGCCACGGCTGAGCTGGAGCGGCAGCGGCACGAGGCCACCGGGCACCACGAGCAGCAGCAGGTGGGTGAGGGGGGGCCTGGGACCCCCCCCCCAGGCATGGCACAGGCTCCTCCACTGCAAACCCCGTCCTCGGGCATCCCCCTCGTTGCAATGCCCCACGTCCGCGCGTACCCCCAGTGCCCAACACTCTTCTGCCCTGCTGTGAGCCCCCCAAGCCCCCACAATTTGCAAGCCCCCCCCATCTCCCTATCCTTGCAACCCCCCACAACCATCCACCCCAATCCCATCGTAAGCCCCCCCAGTTTCCAGCTGCCTCCTCCCCATTGCAAGCTCCCCCATGCCCAGCCAGGGCTGGGGGGGTTCGGGGGGGCTCAGATGTTTGCGCCCCTTCCCGCAGAGCTTGGCTGCGGAGCTGCACAACCTGCGGGCGCAGGCGGAGGCCGCGGCGGAGGCCCACGAGCGGGAGGCCAAGGCTCTCCGCGAGCAGGTGACAGCGGTGGCCAAGCAGCGCGACGGCGCCCTGCGGGAGGTGAGAACCCCTCCGCCCCCCACCGCCCCCTTCCCGTCCCTTCCGTCCTGCCCCCAAAAAGCCCCGTTCCACCCCCTGAATCCCCGGCTGCAGGCGGAGGAGGTGCGGGCGCAGCTGCAGCTGGTGGCGGAGGCGCGGGCAGCGGGGCAGCAGGCGCTGCTGGAGGCCCAGCGGGCGGCCCAGGAGAGCCGGGAGGGCCGCGAGGCGCAGCGGAGGCAGGCGCAGGAGGCGCGCAGGGCACTGGGCGACGAGGCCAGGGAGAAGGAGGCCCTGCGGCGCTCCAACGAGGAGCTGCGGGCGGCCCTGCGGCGCACCGAGGGCGAGCGCATCAGGTGTGGGGGGGTGCTCGGGGTCGGGGGGGGCGCTGGGGGCGATGCTGGGGGTCCCCCGGAGTGGGATGCTCAAGTTGGGAGAGGCACGGGAGGGGGAGCTGTCCTGCAGGGCCATGCTTGGGGTAGGGGGATGCTCAATTTGGGGAGTGCAAGGGGTGGTGCAAGGCATCGGAGGGCGATGCTCGGGACCGGGGGGATGCTCGGGATGGGGGGGTTAAGCTGAGCAGGATGCCTGGGACAAGGGGATGCCCGAGCTGGGAGATGGCGGAGTGGTGCAGTGCCTTGGAGGGCAATGCTCAGGCTGGGGAGGATTCGCGGGACAGGAGAATTCCCCATTTGGGAGGTGCTTGGGATGGTGAGATGCCTCGGAGCGATGCTGGGGGTCGGGATGATGCTCAGGGTCAGGGCGATGCTCAGGATGGGGGCAATGCTCCGGGCAGGGGAATGCCCAGTTTGGGAGATGCTTGGGGTGGGGAGATGCTTTGGAGGTTGACACTTGGGGTCGCAGTGATGATGAAGATAGGAGGATCCGCCAGGGACAAGGGGCTGCTCAAACGGGAAACGCACGGGGCGGAGCAATGCCCTGGGGGGGCGACGCTTGGGATAGGGGCGATGCTCGGGACAAGGGGATGCTCAAGCTGGGAGACGCACAGGATGGAGCGGAGCCCTGGATGTGTGGGGCTGCAACGATGCTCAGGACAGGAGGACGCCCCAGAGCAGGATGCTCAGGATCAGGGCAACGCTCAGGACGGGCCCGGGCCGGGGAAGGGGCGCCCAGCACGAACAACACTTGCGGCCAAGGCGATGCCTTGGTGGGGGGACGGAGAGGACGGACACCAGCCCCCTCCTCCGCCAGCCCCTCTCCCCCTCGTTGGCAGCCTGAAGCGGGCCGGCGAGGAGAAGGAGCAGCGGCTGGCGCTGCTGGCGGGCGGGCAGGCGGCGGCGGCCAGGGAGACGGAGAGGCTGCGGGGGGCCCTGCGGCAGCTGGAGCAC
The DNA here is from genome assembly GCF_964211835.1 of Anser anser. NCBI lineage: Eukaryota > Metazoa > Chordata > Aves > Anseriformes > Anatidae > Anser > Anser anser. The sequence continues at coordinate 7,744,753 of NC_139738.1, read as the reverse complement.
GACCGCCTCGAGGCGCGCCGCGAGCTGCAGGAGCTGCGCCGGCAGGTGAGGAGGGGGCGGCGGGGGGACCCCCGCCCCGGCTGGGACAGCGCTGGGTGTGCGTGTCCGTGTGTCCCGTGTGTCCGTTCGTCTGTCTGTCTGGAGCCGCCTCCCCCAGCCCCGCATCGCTTCCTCGGGCAGGTGAAGGCGCTGGACAGTGAGAACAGCAAGAAGAGCAGGGAGCTGGAGGAGCTGCAGGCGCGCATGGCCCTGGAGGAGCAGCGGGAGGAGGAGAGCCGCCGTGAAGCCTTCGGCCTCAGGAGGAAGGTGGTGGAGAGCGAGGCTGGCATGGAGGCCACCAGGAAGGAGGTGGGGGCCGCTCGGTCCCGCAGGGTCCCCAGGTGTCCCCATCGCCCCCACGCGCACCCTGTGTCCCTGTGGGTGCCCCTGCTGCTCCGTCGCTTGGTGCCATGGGTGCCCCCGTCACCCCCCCACTCAGTTCCCGATGTCCCCATTGCCCTACTGCTCTGTCCCCAGGGGTCCCCACCCCTCCTTGCTCCATCCCCTGCATCCCAATCACCCCGCATCATCTGCCTCCTGCATCCCTGGGCATCTCCCATGCCCCATCACTCCATCCCGGAGGGTCCCCCAGCACCCCATTGCTCTGTCCCCCTGCATCCCTAAGGGTCCCCCATACCCTGTTGCTCCGTCCCCTATAACCAAGGCACACCCCGTGCCCCATCGCTCCATCCCTTGCATCTCCATCACCCTTTTGCTCTGTCCCCTGCACCCTGGGCATTCCTTGTTTCCTCCAGCACCCCGTCTCTCCCTGCCCTGCACCCCAGCTCTACCCCTTGCCTCCTTCCCCCAGCTCCAGCACCTGCAGCAGAGGCTGTCGGAGGCGGAGGGCGAGTTCCACCAGCGGGAGAAGGATCTGTCCCGCAGCCTGGAGGAGGCCCGTGGCCATGAGAAGAAGCTGCTGGCCGATGCCCGCAACCTGCAGCTGAAGATGGAGGCGGCGCGGAGCGAAGCGGCCGAGCTGAGCCTGCGCCTGAGCGCGGCCGAGGGCCGGGCGCAGGGGCTGGAGGCTGAGCTGGCCCGCGGCGAGGAGCAGCGCCGGGCTGCCGAAACGCGCCTGGGCAGCCTCCAGTCTGCCCTGCGCCGCACCATGGGCATCGGCCAGGCCCGTGCTGCTTCCCTGGGCAAGGGTGAGAGAATCCCGGGGCTGCCCTGCACCCTAAACCTTGTTTTAAGGCCCCATCTGGCGGCGTGTCCCCCCCCACTTCACCCCGTGCCACCCCATCCCTCTCCTTCCAGGCGGTGCCGCGGAGGGGACGGGGACCCCTGGCTCGTCGCCGGACCCCGATGCGGCCACCGAGCCCGAGGCGGTGCGGGCAGCCCTGCGGGATTTCCTGCGTGAGCTGCAGGATGCCCAGCGGGAGCGGGTATGCCCTTCCTCCTGCCCCTGCCCTGCACGTCCCCAAAAAGCTCCTTTCTCGCCCTGTTTTCTCACCCCAGGAGGAGCTGCGGGCGCAGGTCTGCAGCCTGGGACAGCGGCTGGCAGAGGCAGAGGCGGAGCGGGACGGTGCCGGTGCCCGGGCGCTGCAGCTGCAGAAGCTGGTGGCTGAGAGTGAGGAAGGTGATGGGGGTGGTTTTGGGGTGGATTCCCCCAGATTATGTGGTTTTGGGTGCTGCAAGCAGGTTTCATCTCCCTGCGACGTGTGGCTGCTTGGGATTTGGGCACGCGGCGGAGCATCGTGGCCAGTGGGTGCTTTGGGGGAAAATGGGGTGGGGGTGGTGATGCTGCACTCAAATGCTGCATGCTTTGTGGGTTTTCCCCCATACACATCCCAAAAATACTAGTAGAACTGCTAAAAAACAAAACAAAATAAAGCACAGATTCCCCGTAAACCCCGGTACAATTGGAACCCCCCTGTGCACCCCAGTAGAACCGGTAAAACCCCCACGCATCCTGCACAAACCCTGGTAAAACTGTCTGACCCCACTCGTGCGCACCCCACGAGCCCCAGCAGAGCCCCGTGCGCGCCCCACAAGCCCCAGCTGAGGTTTGCAACCCGCGGTCTGGCTGCGGCAGGGCGGCGGGGCGCCGACGGCAAGCTGGGCAGCGCGCAGGCCGCTCTGCTGCTGCAGGAGGAGACGCTGCGGCGGGGCGAGCGCGAGCGCCGGGCCCTACTTGAGAAGGTGTCGGCGCTGGAGCGCAGCTTGCACGCCGCCGAGGGCGAGCGCCGCTCCGCCCAGGTGGGCACCTGGGTCAAAACCCCCCCACCTCTCCCACCCCGCCTCGGCTGCACGCGAGCTGCACGCAGCCTCGCATGCAAGATGCAGACAAACTGCAGGCGCGCTGCTTGCCAGCTCGTGCACAAGCTGCTGTGCGAGATGCTCGCAAACCGAGTGTAAGCTGCTTGCAAGCTGGCACACAAACTGCCTGCAAGCTGCTTGGAAGCTCGCACGCAAGCCTGTATGCAAGCTGTACGCAAACTGCTTGCAAGTTTGCATACAAATTGCATGTAAGATGGACATAAGCTGCTTGCAAGCTTGCACACACAAACCGCACGCGCGCTGCTTTCAAGCTTGCACACAAACTGCACACCTGCTGCTTGCAAGCGTGCACACAAAGTGCCCTCAAGACTCTTGCAAGCCTGCACACAAAGTACATGAATGCTGCTTGCACTTGCATGCAAGCTTGCATGCTCGCTGCTCGCAGGTTTGTGTGCAAAATGCTTGCAGGCTTGCACACACGCTGCTCCGTCCCTTCCAGGAGAAGATGAGCATGGTGAAAGCCAGCGAGGCCAAGCTGGAGGAGGACAAGCGGCGGCTCAAGGAGGGGCTGGAGGCTGCGGAGAGCCGCGGAGCCCGGCTGGAGCAGCAGCGGCGGGCGCTGGACGACGAGCTGCAGCGGGCACGGCTGGCCCTGGGCGAGCAGCAGGCGGAGGCGCGGGTGCTGCAGGACCGCGCTGAGCTGCTCCAGAGGCAGGTACGGCCGGCTTGCAACCCCCGCGCTCACTAATTGCCTCCCGAGCTGAGCTGCGTCGGTTTTTATCGGTTTCCCACCCCGCTGGGCGCAGCTTGGGGAGAGCGAGCAGCGCGCCAGCACCTTGCAGCTCTCGGTGGAGCGTCTGAGCGCGGTGCTGGCGGCCGAGGCCGAGAGCAGCTCGAAGGACCGTGCCCAGGGCTCGCCGGTGACCGACGGCAGCTCGGCCCCACAGCGCCTGCTGCAGCTCCAAAGCGCCCTGACCGCCGGCGAGCTCGACCGGCGGATGCTGCAGGTGGGCACGGGCACCCCTGGGGTGCGCGGGGGCCCCCCTGGGCTCGGTGTCACCGTGCGTGTCCCCGCGGCAGGAGATGCTGGATGCGGCCCGGCGGGCACTTTCGGAGGCACGAGAGGAGAAGAGCGCCCTGCGGGAGCAGCTGCGGGTGCTGCGGGGGGAGCGGGCGGCGCTGGAGCTGCGCAAGGAGGAGCTGGAGGCGCAGGTCCGGCGGCTGCAGGAGGTGGGAGCCCCCAAACTGCTGGCCTTACCCCTGGGGTGCGCCCTGTGCCCTTCTGCCCGCCCCGTACGGCAACCTGTTGCCCCTGCACAGTACCCTATTGCCCCCACGCAGCCTCTTTTACCGCCTTCCAGCCCTCTTTGCCCCCCCCCCCGACAGCACCCTGCACCCTTTTGCCTGAACCATTCCCTCCCCTCCCATGGCACCCTTCCTCTCCGTGCAGCACCCCACTGCCCCCCTGCAGCACCCCCTTGCCCCTCCACGTAGCCTCCCTGCAGATCCCTGTTGCACCCTTGCAACCCTTTCTGTCCCTACACCCTTCTACCTCCCTGCAGCACACTTTGCCCCCCCTGCAGCAACCTATTGCCTCTCCCTGCAGCCCCCAACACCCTTTTATCCCTTCCCCCCCTTGAAGCACCCTCTCCCCCCATGCAGCCCCCATTTCCCACCCCCTGCAGCCCCCTTTTGCCCCCGTGCATCCCTTTACACCCCCCATGCAGCTCTCTGAACCCTTTTGCCTCACCTTACAGCCCCCTATTGCCCCACGCAGCCCCCTCCCACCCCCCCGGGAGCTGCGGGGTGTCCGATCCTGCCACCCCCCCCCCCCCCCGTTGCAGATGCTGTTGCAGCAGGAGGAGAAGGAGGCGGCGGCGCTGCGGGGGCTGCGGGCGGAGAAGCGGGGGCTGCAGGAGCGCGTGGGCAGCCTGCAGAGCTCCCTGAGCCAGCTGGAGGCCGAGCGGCGCGAGGCTGAGCGCTCCTCCCTGCGCCTCGAGAAGGACAACAGCGCCCTGAAGAAGACCCTGGAGAAGGTGAGTGCCCGCCGCCCCTCTTGGCACCCTTGGGTGCCCTCGGGGTTGCCCCCACGCCCGTGCACCTCTGGGGACACAAACATGCCCCCCCAGTGGCTGGGCACCCAGGCTTGGTTCGCCCAGGATTGGAAGCGGATTGAGCGTAGCTATAACGAGTGTCCCAATAGAGCAAAATCACTTCCCGAGCACAAAATACGCTTCGTGCCACGGGGGCACGGCTGCGCAGCGGGTGCGTACGCCCGCACGCGTGCGTTTTGTGCACCGCAGCGAGGCGTGTGACAAAGCAACGGGTTGTGCCCGCTTCTTGTGCGCGCAGCTGGCGCGGGAGAAGCTGAAGACGCAGGAGGACTCGCTGCGGCTGGCGGTGCAGAAGGGCCGCCTGCACCGCTCGCTGGGCACGGCCGAGCAGGAGCTGGCGGAGGCGCAGAAGCACATTCAGGTGCTGCGGGTGGGTGCCCCCGGGCAGGGGCCGTGGCCTCGTGCAGAGCCATCAGCTGGCGGGTGCGCGTTGGGTGCAGGCAGTGGCACCCCGGGGTGCTGCTTGCCTGCTCGGTGCAGCCTTGTTTTGCACGGGGACGGTGCTGGGCTGCTTTTGGGGTTTGCTTCAGCTCGGGGAGACGCTGGTGCCTGCACAGGGCTGGTGCTGGGCTCCTTTGGGGGCTTATCACAGCTTGCAGAGACGCTGGTGCTTGCACTGGGGTGGTGCTGAGCTCCTTTTGGGGCTCTCCCCAGCATGGGAAGATGCTGCTGCTTGCACCGGGATGCTGCTGGGCTCTTTGGGGGCTTGTCCCCCATGGGGAGATGGTGGCGCTCACACCAGGATGCCGCGGGGCTCTGATGTGGGGCTTGCTCCAGCTTGTGGGGATGCTGGTGCTCGCACTGGGGTGCTGCTGGGCTCTTTTTGGGGCTCAGCCCACCATGGGGAGATGCTGGTGCTCGCACTGGGGCGCTGCCGGGCTCTTTCGGGCTCCTCCCAGCCTCCCCACCTTAGGGCCGTCCAGTGCCCGGTTTTGGGGTGACCCCCCCCGGCACTCACCCAGGCGCGGGTGTCGGCGCTGGAGCAGAGCCCCGGGGCGGCGCAGCAGCAGCAGCAGCAGTGGGCGCTGGATGCCCAGGACCGTGACCACCACCCCCTGGAGCAGCAGGTGAGGGGGGGGGCCGGGGCCGTGTGTCCCCCCCCGCAGCCCATCCGGGCCCCCCCACACTCACCCCCCTCGTGCAGGTCGCGCTGCGGCAGGAGCAGGCGGCGCAGGAGCCCCGCCGCCACCCCAGCAGCATTTAGGGCAGCCGTGGGGCCGAGCAGAGACCGGCGCGACTCAGCTCACGGGTGAGGGGCCCGCTGTGCTCAGAAACCACCTGTGTTTTTTTTTTTTTTCTCGACGTTCCCAAATCCCACTCTTTTACGAAAAAAAAAAGCATCGTGTTGCCGCTGAGACAACACTAGCGTATTTTTGATACAGGTAGGGTTTTCCCCCCATTTTTTCTACTGCAGTTTTTTTTAACCTGGGATTGGAAATAGGACTTTTTGTAGTCCCGGGTGCCATGTGCACACAACGGGAGCAGCAGGAGGGCCGTGGTACCTGAGCTTCCAGTGCTGGCCCTGTGGTGGGATGCTCAACGGCTCCTAACTTTTCCTAACACACTCCTCTTTTTTTTAACGAAAACTAATTTGTGCCATTTTTTTTTGCACAAGTTATGCAGGACGGGGACTGTTATTTTTTTTTTCTACCACTATTTTTGGAGACTTTTTTTTTTTTTTTTTTTTACTGGTGCTATTGGGGTCCGAATTTGGAGCTTGAGCCAGCAGCAGGCGTGAGCGTGGCCCCAACCCTTGTCCATCCCCTCTAACCCTCTATTAAATGTGCAGAAACCCATACGGGCAGCCTGTGGTGAATTATTTTAGCATGGCAGCATTTTGGGGTGGCGGTGGAGGTTCAGGACGCATAACAAATTATTATTACTGTTATTATTTATACCTCCTTGGAGGAGAGCTGCAGCGCTTTGCACAAGGGCTGCAGGGGAGATGCTCAGCATGTGTGAGCCACGCACAACGGGGCGTACGCACGCTGCAGGAGCTGCCAGGGCTGCACAGGGCAAGGAAAATACCCGCGACGTAGGAACAAATGCCATATAAGAGCTACAACCTAGGTGAGAACGACGCTATAAAGTGAGCTGCGCACTGTAGGACAGCTGCGTGCTATGCAGAGACCAGATGGGACGTGAGTTACGGGCTGTATTCGTACCTGCTACAGCGCTGCACGCGGTGTTAGAGCCCCACACCCTGTATGGGGGCTGTATGAGCCCTACACGCTGTGTAAGACACCCACACCCTGTATGGGGGCTGTATGAGCCCTACACGCTGCGTAAGGCTGACACCACACTGTAAGAGCTACAGGTTGTAAGGGCAAGGCACACTACATGAGAGCTGCACCCCGCTGTTTTTCTGTAGGAGACCTGGAGCAAGCCCCCATACTGCACCCTTAAAGTTCAAGCTGCTCCCCATAAGCGAACCAGAAAGTAACCCCAGCCTTTTCTAGCAGATTGCCCTAAAATTGCCCTAAGCTCAGGCTGTAATACTGGGGTGTGCTGTAGGGGATGAACACGTGCTATTTCCTGTAAGGGAACTGGAGACCGTCCCAGCACGCAGCGCTCAACCCCACCACATTTCCTACAAGAGACCCGAGGGCTGCCTGGAACCCAGCTGCCACACCATTTGCTACAGGAACACCCCAAACCCCTCCAGCGCAGCCCCAAGAGCTGCGGTATTTCCTCCAGCAGAACCTGAGAACTGCCCCAAACAGCCTAAAGCACCCCAAAACTTTATAGCCCAGCTAACATCAGCGCTACCTCCCCTGTGCAGGGCTTGAGGAATGGCTTCGGGACGGGGGTGGGGGGGAGGAAGAGGATGAGGAAGCTCATGGGGGGAGCAGGTGCTGGCGTCCCTGTCCCCATCCCATCCCCGATGATCCCAAAAGGTCAGGGACACAAAAAAGAGACGGGAGCCGCAGTGACCCTTACGCTTTTTCTCTTGGATACTCTACGCAGAAAATGGGGCGGCGGGGGCTGGCGCCGCCCCCCCGTACAATATAATAACAAAAGTAATAAAAATAATAACCCCCCCTTTATTCTTATGTGCACCAAAAAAAACGGACTTTTTTTTTTTGTTATGCTCTTTCATGCACGGTTTCTTTAGCACCACGGTGAGGAGCCGGAGCCTGGCGGGCAGGGGAAGGGGCTCGGCGGGTCCCGGCGAGGGGGGGGGCGGCTTCAGCACCCGCCGCAGCTGCGGGCGCAGGATGCGACCACGGTCTGGCAGAGCCCGCTGGTGGCCATCACGCCGCACTTGGAGAACTTGTCACGGCACAGGTCGGCTGCGGGGAGGCGAAAATCAGTGAGCAGCCAGGGGTGGGGACACCGCGATGCTGCCTCCCCCGCCCCCCCAAACTGGTCTGTACTGGGAGTGACTGGTGGTGGAGCGATGCACGGAGCTATCCGAAATATCGGCATCCTCCTCGCCATCGAGGCGGAGCCACCCAGAGGGGACGTCCACAAGGTGTGTGGGGGACACGTTCCCCTCCCGTCCCTTACCCCGCAGCAGCTCTTCGTGGGCACACACAGTGCGGACGCAGATCTCCTTGTTGATCACGTAGACCCGGCGGAGGCTGCGGGGGGCAGAAAGCAGAGGGTTTAGCACCAAAAAAAAAGCAGAGGGACTCCCCCAGGGCAGGCCGGGGCAGGGTGACAGCCCCCCGCACTCGCCTGTAGAAGCAGATCTCGTTCAGGCACTGCTTGCAGGGCTTGTGGACAGAGTAGAGCCTGGTGCAGGGGTACTGCTCCTCCCGGCAGTCTGCAACAAGAGCTGGCATCATTTTGGGGTGTTTCACCCCGGATTGCAGCCAGATGCAGATCCAGGGAAATCCCTGAGCTGCTGGCATGCGCTCAGCAGCGCGTTCTTCCCCATCCCTACTCAAAAGGAGGACAAAACCCCCCTGGGGATAAGGGATGCTCAGCTTGTCCCCGGCACTCTGCCAGCCCAGCTGCTTGACAGAATTCTTATATGGGGAAAATGACTCAATTTGCCCCATTTTTTTTTTTTTGTCAATAGGACCAGCAGCAGCATCACGCCCTGAGCTAGGAGAGGAGTGAGAAGAGCACTCACCCAGGGGTCCTGGCTCCGTGGGCTCAGTCTCGGGGGCAGCAGCTGGGGAAGGAGAACAGAATTTGGGGGGGAGCAAGGTTAAAGAGGGAGGGAGAGCGTCCCGCTGCCCCCTGCCCGGGCTTTAGGGCTGAAGCATCCTCGTCGTATACCACCATGGCTGTCGTATCACACCCACCTGGGGTCGGAGCTGGCACGATCTCCTGCTGGGATTGCTGCTGGGACTGGTACCGAAACTGCTCCTCAGGGGTGCGGGGGGTCACATCTGCAGGGACAGAGCCGTGAGGGTGCGCACCCTCACCCCCAAACCTGCCTGGCATCCCGTGGAATAGCACTCACCGTGGTAGTCGTAGTAATCCTGAATCTCTAAGGAAACAAGGGAGAAAAACAGGATGAGTATTTTTTTTTTTTATTTTACGGCATAGGGACAAACAGCGCAGCAGGGTGAGGCACTGCACGTGGGCAAGGTGTTGCAATGAGCTCCCCAAAGTTTTGCAACCGGTTGGAAAATGTCCCGTGGCGTCACCTCAATCAGCCACACAGGGTTTGTAAAGCCTTAATGAAGGCCTTCGGAAATAATTGGCACCTTGAAGTGCTGACATCGAGGAGGGGAATGGAGAGGCACTTGTACATGGGATCAAGGAGAGGGAGGAATGGGAAATGTTAGGGGCAGGGATGGAGCAGGGAGCATTGAGACTGATGTGGAAGAAGCACCGGAGCGTCGTGCAGGGAAAGCAAAGCTGGAAGGAGGAGGAGGAGAGAGGCGAAGGCTCCCCCAGTCACAGGTGCTCTCACCTGCCTGCTGGTCGTACTGGGAATATTGCACCGGCTCAGGGTAGGTGATGCCTTCAAACCTGCTGTACTGGCCCTGGACCAGGAGCGCTGCTGGGAGCACACAGGGGGGGCACAGACATCAGTGGAGTGGCCAACACAGCTCTAAACCCCTCCTCCCCATCCTACTTTTGGGGGAAACCAAGCATTTGCCCCACAGCCATGAGCCCCACACCATCCCCAAAACCCTTATGTGGGAGCAAAAGGGGGTTGCTCCCTATTTTTTTTTTTTTCCCCAGTTTTAACCCCAAGCAGCTCTTCCTTTGCTCCGGAAAGGACCAGGATCCCACGGAGCATCCACTGGGTGGGCAACGGCTCCTTTTCGATTTCCATCTGGATTCCCACCATACCCTCTGCCGTATTTCCCAGCAGGCGATGGGCCGATGGCCATCCTCCTCCTCCTCCTCCTCCTCCTCCTCCTCCTCCTCCTCCACCAAGGGAGGAGCGTGACCCGTGGAGGCGAGGGAAGTGGGATGCTCACTGCCGGGTCCCAGCACCCCTGCCACCTCCGGGGACCACGGTGCCTCACCCAGCACCCTCGCCCAGTGTCTCGCAGCACTGGGGGGGGCTGGCATCACCCGGGTCCCCTTCCCACCCCCGCTGTCCCCCTCATCCCTCGGCCTCGCCTGGTAATGTTTTCCAGCTGTTTTCAGACTTTGTGCTGAGCTGCTTTCGCCTGAAGTTTTCCTGGCTCCGGGCTGCCGGCTTCGCTGACTCGCTCCTAATTTTCAGCAGGGCCTTTGCCAGCCCCAGGGGTTGCAAATAGAATCGGGCTGGGAGCCACCTCCTGGCCCCCTCCCTGGTCACAGTGCTAGGGGGGGGCAAATTCCCAGTGTGTGCCTCCCCCACCCCCTGGCAGCTTTGCTCCCCGCAGTTGAGCCCCACGGTGCCAGATCCCCTCATGACCCCCACCCCAGCCAGAGGCAGTCTCTGGGGTTTGGAGACACCCGGCACAGTTTTGGGGTGGTTTTGGGGCTTGGCACTCACCTGGCAGGCCCAGCAGGACGAGACACAGCGCTCTCATGGTGACGGGGCCGGGAGGTAGATGCAGGAGTGCGGTGCGGTCTGCTTTGGGCAGAGGGAAAGGTGTGGGGTTAGCAACAACCCCAAGCCCCCCATCTCCTGCATCAGCCCCCCCTCGACCCTCAAGCACCCATTCAATACCCCCCCCCCCTTTACCCCCCCCAAAAAGCCTTGCAGGAGCAGGGCGCTGAGCGGCAATGCAGCTCGTGACACGGGCGTCAGCATCCCTGAGGGCTGAGGCTGTACCCAGGGGTGGGGGCTGGCTGCTCGAAAATCAAAAGCAAAGGGAAAAAAAGAAGAAAAAAAAAAAAAAAAGAAATTTCCCAATGGTGGGAAGCCAATGCACAGGCTGGGCTTCCCACCCCGAGTGCGTGCGAGAGCCCTGCTCCCAAGGGAATTGCAAGGAACAAGCGCATGGAATATCCGTGGGCAGGATGGCGAGACCTCCCGGGGAGCCTGGGCTTGGAGCTGGCTATCTCCCATCCCATGCGACCCGTTATCTGGACCCCCCCCAGCTAACAGAGCCATGAGTGGGGCTGGGGAAGGGGTGGGGGTTGAGCTCAGCCCCCACCGGGATTGCAGTCAGAGCCCAGGAAGGCGCCGCAGGGTTTTGAACCCTCGGTACAACCAGAGCAGCCTCCAAACATCGTGCACGGGGACGGGGAGGGAGGATTCGGGCACAAAGTGGTGCTGGTCTCGTCGCATCGCCTTCTTCAAACACTCCCCAGTTTTTGTGGTGCTCCCCTCTGCGAGTTCGCACTGTGGAAGCGATGGACGCTTTGCTTTGCAGGGCTGCACTGGGGCTTTGGTCTTGGGGGGCAAAAATAAAGAGAACTAAAAAGGATGACGAAGGATTCCATTTCTCTCCCTGCTCCTCACCCTCAGGCTTTTTCCCCACTTCCCATGAAAACCCCGCTGTTCGCGGGGAGCCCAGCTTCCAGCCTGGCTCCTTGCAAAGGGCCTTCGCTGCAGGGAGAGCATGGATTGCCTAAAATCACAGGGAAAATAAAACAACAAAAAAAAAAACACCCTGCTTTCGAGCAAAAGGTGGGTGGGAGGTATGGGGAGGAGCTGGCGGCGGCTGCCCCGCGTCTGCCTTGCTCTCCAAGGGCCGAATGCTTTCCAAGCAGCGATTCCCCACGCCAGCTCGAGAGGGAAAACTGGGGAAAAAAAAAAAGAAACAGAAAAAGGAAAAACCTGCCAAAAAACTTTCATGGCTGCCCTCCTTGGAAATGCAACCAAATGTGTCTGTCTGTCCAGGACGAAGCACGCCGTCTTCCCTGGTGCGGGATGGGGACCCCTTCCAGCTCTGCTGATGGGGACGGGAAACTGAGGCAGGGGTGGAGGGGAGCCCAAGTCACCGTGTCTTGTTCCGGCTGCAAAATTTGGGCTGAAATAGCCTGTCCGTGGCAGGATGGTCCCACACACGCACCCACGCTGCCTGTCTCCCTGTGGTCCCCGCTGGGGAAGGTTGGGTCAGTGGGACCAGCAGAGCCTGCACCTTCTGGGGCCCCTGTCCTAGACATGCCGCACCATCCAGGGACCGCATCCTGCGCCACCAGCAGAGCTCAGCACCTCCTAGGACCACATCCCTGCGCCCACCCAAGCACTGCACCTTCCAGCAGTCGTGCCCTGCACCACCAGCAGGGTTGCAGCCCCCACGGTCCCCGTCCTCCCCCATCCCCAGGCTTGTAGGTACTGCGGTCGTTGCCTTCCAGACCTGACCGGGCTCTGGGAGAGCCACGAAGCCGGGCCCTGCCTGAGCTGAGGTTGGAGAACCACGCTTGGCCGAACGGGCCCCAAACGAAGCCTGGTCACCCGGGGTGTCCCCGGGGCCCTGCCACCCTCAGCCCTGCCCCATCTCACGTCCCACAGCCACGCGAGTGCCGGACCCGGGATTAACCCAGGCAAAACGCGGGCTGAAAGGGATCGTGTGGGGATGAGCGAGCCCTGGGCTTCTGTGAGGCCTTATCCAGACTGGGCGGGCAAGGTCTGGGTTTGGGGGGGCAGCTGGGTGCTGCCCCGGGCCCCAAACCACCCCGACCTGCCTGGGACAGCTCAGGCAAGGCCCAGGGCCCACCTCCGGAGGCACCACAGCCGTCCTCCTACACGGCCCCATCTCTTGGAGCAGTCTGATCACCGAATTTCTGAATTTTCCCCCAAACCCGGGGATCTTCTGCTCCCCAGGCCCTGCTGAGAACATCCCCAGCTTGCGGGGCGCGGACAGGGAACGGGGCCACCCGTTGCATCCTCCCTGGGGACGCGGTGCCACCACCACCGCCTCGTCCCCCCACAGAGCCACCACCGCCTCCAGACCCACGGCTCCCATTTTGGGAGAGACGCGTGGAGCGAAGCTGACGGCGGCCACGGCCGCGATGTCTTCGCCCACCCGACGCCGAGACTTTCCACAACGTGTCCGCAAAAAGGCACGGGGCTGGGGGGCACAGCCGTCCCCCCCCTCCTCCTCCTCGCCCACCCGGGGCTTCTCCAAACATCAGCCCCTGGAGGTGCCCCGGCGGGGGGACCTCTGTGTCCCCTCGGCGCAGGCAGCGAGCGGGGGTCCGGCGGCTGCACCGAGCCAGATGTTTTTGCAATGCACATCTGGGAACAATCAGTCCCGCAGAAAGAACACCACAGCCTCTGCCTTTCATTCTGCTAAACCCCACCTTCCCCAGCCTTTTTTCCCCTCCCCCAGCTTTTTTTTTTTTTCTTTTTCCTTTTTTTTTTAAAGCTCTCCAGTTGCCAGAGAGTGCGAGAACAAAGGGAATATGAAAGGATTCAAATTTTCTGGCCCGCGACCAAAGGTTAAAAAAAAAAAAAAAAAAAACAACAAAAAAAAACTTTGCAGCGCTCTCCCCCCTCCACACCTCCCCGTTTTCACACACCGCGATTCCAACAGGGTCCCCCCTCCTCGCCTGTCCCCCCTGGATATAAATAAAATAAAACATGACTGAAGTGTTCAAAATCCCGTCTGTACGCGCTGTTTCCAGGAGGGGGGGGGGGGGGAGAAAAAAAAAATAATGAGAAAAATAATCCAGCTTCCTTCAGACGTTGGGGTATTTTTAGACTGATTCAAGCGGTTACAAATGGGCCACAGCAGCTGTCAGGCTGCGAAGTTTCCGAAGTTGGGGTCCCCCAAACCGTCGCTGCTTCTCCAGGACCCCAAAATCTGTGGGAGTTTTCTTCCCAGGAGCTCAAAGGGCTTGGGAGCGGCTTTGGGGCGCTCGCCTTGCCCCAAAGATGCGGTCGGGAAGTTTTCAAAGCAAGCAGGCAAAGCCAGCAGTGGACCCCCAGCCTCCACCCCCCAAAACAGGCCTTGGCCCCCCCAAACGGGCTTTGGCCTCAAAACAAGGCTTCAGCCCCCAAAACGGACTTTGGCCCCAAAAACAGGGTTCGGCTCGAAATTGGGGCCACCAACGTGAGGTCGCGGAGGATGCACGGGGCCGGGGGGCATTGCCCCCAGTGCGGGGGGCTCTGCTCACGCCTTACCGCTTCGGATGCTATGAGCTGCCTTCGCCCTTGCCCAACGCCTTGGTCTCTTCTCTCTGGGCTCAAAAACTCCGAAATGAGAGAAAAAGCTCCTACCTCCAACATGGGGGCTCCACTGGGTCCTAATGCGACACCTGATCCGGCCCCTTCCTCCTCCTCGCCCAGATGGATGCTGCCTGCCGGGGGGAGATAATAATCATAACAAAAATAATAAATCAATGAGCACGCATTGATGCAATGGGCTGCACGAAACTTTGTGTTTTTTTTTTTTTTTTTCCAAATCCAGCTGGATTTTGACCTGATTGCAGGAGAGAGGCGGGAGGAGGACTTTGTGCAGCGCCGAGCACGCTGGCACGATGAGTTTTGGGCCGCGGGAGGGGGGTTTCTTGGTGTCGGTGCTGGTCTGCAGCAGCTGCTCCTTGAAAAACTGGGGCAACCCCAAGAAACTGGGGTGCTGCCCCCGGATTTGGGGTTTTGCTGCGCTCGCCCCTCGTTGCAACGAAAGAGGCGAGGAGGGGGCAGGCTTTTAATGGATGGGGTGAGCCCCCCGCTTTGTCCCTAGGGACGGGAGGGAGAAGGGGGGACGTGGGTGCCACGGCACCCATTGCACCTGGCTGCTGCAGCTGCAACGGCGCAGCAGATTTGTAGGTTTATCCTGGAAGGAGGGGGGGTGTGGGTGGAAATACTGCCCCCCCCTTCCCCTTTTCCCACCCGGGCCATGGGCGCTGGCTGCAGCGTTTGCTGCCGGCCGTGGGGCCCCTTTCCCCCGAGCCGCCGGGTTTCCGGCAGCCAGCGAGGGCACAGGGCAGCGCGAGACCCCGCGAGGATGGGGGATGCTCGGCTTGCAGTGGGGGTGATGGAAAGCCCAAAGCCCCCCCCAGTCCCCCCGAGACAAACAGGATTCCTTCCCAGGGAAGCAGGCAGTTTTGGGGGGGGAGGAAGGGGAGCCCCACGGCAGCTTTGGCACCCCAAATGCCTACAGATGATTCCTTCGTTGTGAAAGTTTTGCAGGAAGGAGGGGGGCTGAGCGCTCTAAAAACAATGAGAAAATCCAAGGTTTCAGATGAGAAAAAGGGGGAGGGGTGGGGTGGGTGGGGGTGCTCCCATCTCACATCAAGCCTGTTTATCCAGTCCTAACACGGGGCTCTGCAGGATGGGTAAATCCACGGCCCCGACCACATCTCACAGCTGCTGCCCCTGAATTTCTGCCCCCCCCCAAATCCCGGGCCCCAGCTCTGCCCCACATTGAACTCTCCCGGCCGTGAATAACTCAATGCACTTTACACCCGGGGGCTGCTAACCTGGGAATATCCCCCAGAACCAAACGAGGTGTGGGGGGGAGGCAAAAAGCAGCACGGCTGGGCACCTGCTCCAGGCCAGACAGCACGGGGACTGAAACTGCTGGCCCTGATCCTGCCCTGGGCTTGCTGGGGCCAAATCAATGGAAATTTGGGAGCTGCCGCTGCCCCCAGCAGCTTCGCCTTGGGCTGGGTGCCTTGGTGCGGGCGGCAAGCAGAGGTGATGGGTGATGCTCATAGTTTCGAATCCTGCATCCAGTGCGTGCTGCCAGAGCCCTGCCCAGGCAAAATCTCTGTGGGTTTCTTTTTTTTCTTTTTTCTTCTTTTTTTTTCCCTTTTGCTCAGGAAGCCTGGTTTAATAGCTCAAACCCTGGCTAGGATTTCAGGAAACCTCTTACCTCTGCTTGTGCCTCATTTCCTGATCTAATCCCTAGCTCCGGGAGGGCAGAGAGGCACCGCTAGTGCTTGCGGGGGCTCAGACTCCACAGCTTTCCCTGCCTGAAGCTGGGCTGAGGGGCGGCTGAGAGACCCCCACCCCACGGCACCAAGCTGCCCCTTCCCTCTCCCCACCTGCAGAGCTCGGCAATTCCCTTTCCAGACGCGGCACCTCCATCTACCGGCTTCTCTCGACTTCCACGCGCCTCCGCTGCAGGAAGACACGCTGCCCGATGAGCGCTTTTGCACGGAGAGCCGTCTTGGCGAGGACATCTGCTTTTTTCCAGCAATTATGTTTTTCTTTTTCTTTTTTTTCTTTCTTTTTTTTTTTTTTTCCTAGGAAATTCCAGCTGGAAACAGGCTGGGGGTTATTCACAGCTGCTGCGCCACTGCTTGGTTTGGGTTGCTGCCTGTTCCGAAATCCCAGCGGTGCTGTCCCCGGGCTCTCTGCTTTCAGGCATGAGGGACAAAGTGCCCACAGCATTTTCCTGCCCTGGTGGACAACCAAGTGACCCCAAACCCCTCTCACCTGCTCCGCTTGATGCTCTCCACACCACCACCCCGTCCCAGCAGCCCACTCATACCAGCCAGCCTAGGCGAAGTGGTCAAGAAAATAGTGTTAATTTATTAGACACACTCACAACAGCACCGTATGAAAACCAGAAGTGGTACGCCATTCTCCCAACTGCACTTACACCTCTATGCACTGGAACAGAGTTAAAAAATAGAGATCCGGGGTTTTTAATGCTACAAAGCTCCTGCCTGACAGAGACGGCGGCGGGAGCGCTCTGCAGAAGCATCACCACTGTGTTCACGTGGAGAGGGCTCGGAGGGACTTTGCTGGATCCCATGCCGAAACCTCCCGCAGCTCGGGGAAGGGGATGCTGCCCTTTTAGCTGCTCCGGTGAACCGAAGGGCAAAACCCGCTTCGGCTCTGCGTGAAACGCTCCGAGCCTCTCAGTGGGACACAGCGGTTGATGGCTGGCTCAAGACGCATCCTTCGCAAAGCTGGGGTGGTTTGTAAACAGTTCCTACACATCCAGGGCAGCCCAGGGGAGGAGGAAGCGGGTTCTTCACAGTGAGCAGAGCCCTAAGGCCAGGGTAGGTGCCACCGCCGCCAGCAGGAGAGGGACCCCTGACTTCGTGGCTTTGACCAGCCAGGAGGGCGTGGGGCTCGGGGGGAGAAGAAAGGGAGCATCGCCATGCGAAACTCCCCACTGTGCTCCTCCAGCATCTCCCACCGCCTCCTCTCGGCCAGGGCTCAGCTGGACGCGGCCGCAAGACCGGCCACATCCTTTCTGGAGCGTGTGGCTTCACAGCTGCGATGCCGAGGGTCTCCCTGTGGGGAAGACGAGCCGTGCTGCCCATCTTCGGCCACCTGTTGCATCCCTTGCCTGGGACGGACGCCTCCGGGTCACGCTGGAGCCAGGCACAGATGCTTGTGGCCGGCCCTGCTACGAGGCCAAATAAATAAACGGTGGCAGCCGAGCACTGGCGGGCAGCACCTGCCTGCAGAGCAGGGAGGAGGGAGGCTCGGCGCCTGCTATCTCACGGCGATGGACAGCCTGGGAGTAGCGAAGAGCGGTTCGTTAAGGGGTGGCCAAGATGGCTGCTGCTGGCTCAGCTCCTTCTCCAGCCTCTTGAAAAGCTTTTTGGATGCTTTCTTCCTGCGCAGCTTGCGCAAGCAGCTGAGCAAGCCGTGGTCCAGGGCGGTCTGCAGCAAAGAGAGGGGAAGGAGAGGATTTGAGGAAGGCGTTGCTCAGACAGGCATGTGGGATGGGACGGGCTTTGCAAAACCCCTGTGAGCCCAATGCCCTCGTGCCCACCTCCAGCACGAAGGCGGCGAAGAAGTTGAGCGTGGCAATTCCCAGCAGCAGCAGCTTGAAATTCAAGTCATCGATGCCCTGCAGCTTCAGCAGGGTTTTGGGGAAGCCCAGCGGATACAGGGTCAGCCATACCATGAGGCCAAAGAGGATGACGAGGACCGCCAGGAAGAGCACTGAGGGCGAGAAGGGAGAGAGCTGTGGAAGAGGCTGAAGGCTTGATTTCCCCCCTTGCCCACACAGCCAGTCTCATCCTCACCATTGGTGTAGAGCGGCTCCCGAAATGGGTACCCCTTGGACATGGCGACTGCCAGGATGAGGTACTGGAAGCCCGTGACGCAGAAGAGGACGGTGTTCTCATAGTTGGGCAGGTTCTGGGGAGCCGTCACCGTGCTGTTCAGTGGCACGTACCTAAGGCAGGCAGGGGAGAAGACAGGGGATCAGAGGGGGGGCTTGAAAGGACAGGCGAGAGGAGAGTCTGGATGCTGTGCCACCCCTTGCTCCATCAGCACACGGCAGCCTTTCGCTGCCAGGTGGCCTGATGCCTCCTTGGGGTTGGCCAAAGTCAACGCTGTCCCCATCGCTGAACCCACACAAAGGCGGGCAGCCGGGTCCCGTACCAGCTCTGCGAGACGGTGATGAAGTAGCTGAGGACTTGCACAGTGATGAGCAGAGCCGTCTGGAGGAGCAGGCTGCCCAGCACGAGGATGCTGATCAGCGCCCCTTGGGGACGCTCGGCTCCCAGCTCCTTGGCGGGACCCGTCCGACCCATCAGCACCGCCACGGTGGTGGTGATGATCAGGTCGAAGAAGAGGAACTGGAAGTCGCTCAGGTTGGTGTTAATCTGGGAGGGAGAAACCAGCCGCCCTCAGCCAGGAGGGTTAAAATCCAGCCGTGACACGGTGAGTGGGAAACACCCGAAGGCAGCCCCGAGCATCGTGCGGCGCATCCCGCCGGCTGCCCAGAGCGGTCTTCCCACATCCCCCCACGGCCCTGCCCACCTCCTGCCCAGACAGACGGACTCACCGTGTAGAGCAGCAGCACGGACACGAACTGCACCAGGCTGTACAGGGCCATGTACTTAAACACCCCGAAGGAGGTGACCAGCGAGCACCTGCCCTCCCTGCAGACAGAAACAGACCCGCTGTGCTGCAAGCCACATTCCAAAGAGGGGACAGAGGCACTGAGACCACTCCGCCTGGTTTTATCCCCACCACGAAGCTGCTGGCTGCTCACCGGATGACCGTGGGCACACACTCGATGTTGGCAATGCGGGAGGTGAACGGCGACGCCACGGATGCCTCTGCCTCCGAGAGCGAGATGCCCACGTCGGCTGCCTTCAGCGCCCCGCAGTCGTTGGCCCCATCCCCGCACATCCCCACGCAGTAGCTGCGGTGAGAAGGGGTCGATTAGTGACACCAGGACACGGGGAGAGTTGGGGGCTTTGGAGTCCTCAAGGTTGCACCCAGGTATTTGGGATAGTCCCTGTGTTTGGGAGGGGGTGGGATGCAAAACCGAGCTGGGAAAGCCTCCGGCACACAAGAAATTCCTCGTGTCCACTCGCCCCCTTTTATCCCCCCCACATCTCGGGCCTGGGGGACTTACTTGAGCTCCTGCAGGCTGCACACCAGCTGAGTCTTCTGGTCGGGCGACATGCGGGCAAAAACTGTTGCTCGGATGAGGATCTGCAAGGAGGGGACAGCTCAGTGCTGGCGCCCAGGGGGCAGCACCCGGCCCGTGGCTCCCTGCAGGAGGGATGGGGACGGGCGAACCTTGGGCAGCAGCTCAGGGAAGTGCTCGCGAACCACGGCGAAGGACTTGCCGTTCAGCGCCAGGTGGCAGGGCTGCGGGAGGCACCCATCCTGCTGGTACAGACCCTGCCAAGGAGAAACGCTCCCTCAGCGCACACCGAGCGGCAGGGAAAGCAGCTCATTGCCTTGATTTTGGATAAAAGGCTTCTTTTAGAGATTGCCGTGCCGACTGCCCAGCCCCACAACCGTTGCGTGAGCACTGTCTGAGGAGCACCGCGCAAGCTGCATGCAGCGAGGGCGTTTGGAGCAGCTCTGAGCCACCGTTTCTGGGACATGCTCCCAGAGAAAGGAGCAGGTTACCTTCTCCTAAAGCAGGCGTTTAATAAAGGGGCAGGATCACACTCCCGTTCGCCTCTGAAGACAGCGGCACTGGAAAGAAGCCCGGTGCTCTGGGCTGGGCACAGCCCCCCAAGACCTTGCCTCCAGGCTCACCTCCGGCTGCTCCTCGCCCTGTGAGAGCTCGGCGGGGACGAATTTCAGGGCAGCAGGTTTGTCGTGGCTGGGCGGGCAGGCGCTCACAAAGATGACCTGCTCTTTGGGCTCCACCATGCGGCAGCTCCTGGCCACGTTCACGGCTGTCAGCATGTTGTCTCCTGCAGGCAGAGGCAGCGGTGTGGAGCTATCAAGAGTGACGTTTGCAAGCCAAAAACGGTCCTCGAAGCCTGGCAGGCGCTGCTTGCCTTGCTGCAGCACCCTGCTAGCTGTGCAAATCAGGATGCTCGCGGGACATCCACATTCGTGCCGTCGGGGGTCTGACAGTGAGCAGTTTTGCTGCTTAAGCTGCTCGCACCGGGTCTGAGGGTTAATGCTGCGCTGGTGAAAGAGGAGCCTGCACATCCCCACCTCTGTACAGCTGCAGATCCATCAACAAGGGCAGCCAAGAGGGGCACAATGCAAACAAGTATCGGGGATGCACATAAAAAAAGGTCCCGGGAGCCCTCGCTGTGCTTCCTGCCAGATTCAGGCCGCTGATGTCTGGTGGAGAAACCCTTCATCCCTTGCACATTACAGCCCCTCTGTGCCCAATCTCACCCCCAGGCCCAGTGTCCCTGTCCCCCCAGCATCGTCACCTGTCACCATGATGGGGCGGACGTTGGCGTTCCTCAGGAGGCGGATCACGGGCTCGGACTCTGGCTTGAGGACATTTTTCATGACGAGGAACCCAAGGAAGGTCAGGCTGCTCTCTGCAGAGTCCCTGTCGGGATACAGCGAGCTGTTTGGCTTCAACAAGAGTGGATCGACAGGTGTAAACCGGCCAATCCATCCGGGAGGCAGCCAGCAATTGCTCCAGCGTGGGGTAGGGTTTAATTGCTTGCAGGCTGCCAGGATGGGGCAGCTTGCAGGGCAGCAGAGTACAAAACATCCCCCGAACCACTCGAGGAGAGCAGGCGATCCCGCTACCGCGATTTGCAGGAGTTGCTGCCGCAAGGCCCCAGCCCACCACCACGTTACTGGCATTTACGGGTATTTTGCAAGCACCAGAGCTGCCTGCAGCAGGAAGGAGGGTTTGGGTTTGACACTGCCACTTGGCCTCTCTTGCCCTGGACCTTTCCCTTGCTCCCTGGCAGCAAGTTACAGTCAGAGCTGGAAGCGGCAGCCAGCACTGATGGAAACAGCTCAGGAGCCTGTGCCCTAAATTGGACCTCTGGCAAAGACATGCCTGAAAACAAAGTGAATGGGATCTAAATGGAGAGAAACATTAGTCACGCCAACCTCGTCAGCTGCAGGGCCTCCTCGAAGGTCGTCACCGTGCTCAGAGGTTTGTAAGCCAGAGCCAGGACGCGGAAACCGTCGGTGGTGTAGAGCCGCAGCATCTGGGAGAAATCCGGGGGCACTGCCGACCGCAAGGGAGGAGCAAGGTCACAACGGTTCCCAAATCAAGCTGGGACGCGGAGGCCCAGCGAGGGGAGCCGTGGCTCAGGCACGTACCTGTTTCCTTCCTGCAAAGGCTGGCCACCATCTCCGGTGCCCCCTTGACATAGGCTTGGGCCGCATCCTCACCAGGCAGCTTTGCCAGGACGCTTGTCCTCTGCAGGGAGGAGGAGAAGGGGAAGCGCCGGAGGATCCCCACGGGTGACTGGTGCTTCTGTGGGGGAAAAGGGAGAGTCAGGGCTGGGCAGGAGCTCCTGCCATGGGAGGTGCAACCTCTCTGGGGCTGCAAAGCACAGCACGCTTTGCCACGCAACCCGCGAGGCTCGGGGAATGCTGCAGAAGGGCTGTCGGCACAGCGCAGCCTCCTCTGGGCTCACCCTGCTTGGCGGCTGTTCTGCCTCGGGCGGAGGCTTCATCACGGCCAGGACCTTCGTCCCAAACTGCTGGAAGCTGGGCAGCTCGCCTTCATCCTCCTCCATCATCTCCAGGCGCTGAAACCACGGCAAAGCCTTGCAAGCCCCAGCTCTGCCCCGCGGATGGTTTTAACACCCCCTTTCTCCTCTCCCGGCAGAGCAGACCTCCATCTCCCCGCGGACAGATGCCCCACTGCTTTTCTTACCCAGCCGGTGGATTCCATCATCTTGAGGTCCACGGGGTCCCCGATGGGCTGCGCCCGCAGCAGCGAGACGGTGTGGCAGGCGGCCAGGGCATAGAGCAGGGGGCCGCCGGGCAGGTGGCGTGGCTCGTAGACGACAGGCATGAAACGGTGGTTCTCCAGCGGGACCACTCCCCAGACATCCAGCCCTTCCTCCGTGAGCGTCCCGGTCTGGGGGGACGGAGCAGCGGGTCCGGACCAGCCTCCGAGCTGGAAACTGCGGTGCGGCGCCGCCCGAAACTCACCTTGTCGAAGCAAACCAGGCGGATCTTGCCGCACAGGTTGATGCGGGGAGGGCTGATGCAGAAGATGCCCTGTTTCTTCAGCCTGTTCTGGGCGTAGATGGTGCCCACGGTCATAGCAGCTGGGAGAGCTGGCGGCACGATGACGGTGACGAGGTCGAGGGCACGGATGATGATTTGCCCCACAGGAACCTGGCGCACAAGGGGTGCGTAAGCGGGGTGGGCACCCTTGCAGCCCGCGCATCGGCGCCGGGTCCATCAGCCACGTGCGTGCGGGGATTGAGCAGCTCCTGCAGCCCTACCTGGTTTTTAACCAAGATGAGGATGCTGTACAGCGTGCCGATAAAAGCTGTGCGGGAGAAAGAACGGGCTCCGTTACAAAGCCAAGCGGGGAGCCTGGGTTCAACCCCTCGAGAGGAATCTGGCCGCTCCTGGCAATGCCTCCCTACCCAGGACAGCGAGGAACAGGACAAACTTCACAGAGTCCTTGTAGAACTTGAAGCTGACGGGCTTGGGGTAGAGGATGGAGCTGATGAGATCCCCTTTGGCCGTGCAGAACCCTGCGGGAGAGGGGCAGAAGGTCCGCATGCCCAAAGCCACCGCCCTGAAGGAGACGGCTTGTCCCCTGCGCGCCGCTACCTGTGCGGGTGACCACGGCCAGCACCTCCTTGCCCACGTAGGACTTGGCTTGGATGACCTGCGTCCCGCAGAACAGCGTGTGCCGCCGGTGTTCCTCGGGAGAGTAGACAGCGCTGGCGGCCCCACCGCAGGCCGGGAGAGGCGTTTTCATCACTGGCACGCTCTCCCCTGCAGGAGAAACCCGCGGCGGTGAGGAACGTCGCAGAGGGAGCTTTATAACCCCAGGGTGTCAGGATGCAGCCAGCCCCTCCGGCAGCCTTTGTGCAGGAACAGGTGAACACAAGGATGGGAAAAGGGGCTGCTGAGACGTGAGGCGTCCCTCCGGGTCCCAGTGCTCTCACCTGTCAGCATGCTCTCGTTGACCATGCACTCGCCCGTCAGCAGCGCGGCGTCGCAGGGGACCAGCATCCCATCCGAGGGGAGGCTGATGCAATCGCCTGGCACCAGGTCCGCGGAGCTCACCACTGCCTCCTCTGGAATAAAAGCCCGCCGTGTCAGGCATCAGCCCTGCACCTGCCTGCCCACCACAGGGAGCCCACCGCCCCCGGGCTGCTCGCGGGCACCGCGCTCACCCACCTCCGTCAGGGCGGCGGACTCGGACGCCGACTGACATCTTGGCCATGTTCTGCAGCGTGGTGCTTTGCTGCAAGGGAGGGAGCCATTAGCAGCCCCTCGAGGGAACGGAAAGCTCAACAAGCACAGCAAAGTGCCCGTAAGACAAACGGGTCTTGAGTGCACCAGGCTGCGAACCACACGCAAGGGCTGAGGAAACCTGCCCCGCTGTTGGGGCACGGGTTGCGCTCAGCCGGCCGCGTTCAGCGCCGGCAGAGATGCCAAGCAGCTTCAGAACAGGGGTTATTCCACTAACATCCCAGATAACCCACGTCCCAGGGCGGGATGGGGTTTGCTAAGCTCTTCCCTCTGTTTTCCCCAGCCGCTGCCCGCCACCAACCTTCCTCGTCTCGTAGAGCGACAGCCCCAGGGAGATGGTGGAGATGAGGAAGATGCAGGCAGCGTAGTAGTAGTAGGCATCGCAGACCCACAGCACGATGCTGAACACTTGGAAGATGTAGAAGGGGTTGAGTACCTGGAGAGAGAGCAGGTTTTGGGGAGGAGAGCTTCCTCCAGACCGCTGTGAGACCTCGGGGCTCCTCGGGAACCCACTGCTGATGCGGAGGAGAAGCTGGCCCTTCCCTGGGGCTGGGCACGGACTAGCTGAATTCTCCCAAGCCCTCCGTCTTCCCCAGCTTTGCTTATGGTCAGGACTCCTGAGGATGCTCTGTAACTAACTGGGGATGCTCCTGTCTGAGCTAAGGGGCAGGATGAGTCCCTCCTCTGCCTGCTCCGATCACTGCCCAAGCTGCCTCTCCTAACGTCCTCTCCCCTCTCCTAACGTCCCCTCTTCCCTGCCAGCAGGGCCAGGCTCTGGGAGCACTCGCAGGGGCTCACACAGCCGGGGACATGCCGCTCTCTGGAAGCACAGCTCTGGCCATGGATGCGCACCTCCTCCACCAAGAGCCTCGCGTAGGACTTGACCGGCACCTCGATGAGGTTCGGTCCGTAGATCTTCCTTCTGCAGAGGGGAGAAAAGAGCAGAGGGGGAGCAAACAGACGCCAGGGAAAAGCTGCACTGCCAACCTGATGTGCCCCACCCCGTGCGATGCAGGAGCAAAGCAAGGGCAGGCCAGCACACCTCTGTACCACTACACCACCTCGCTGCTATTAAAACCCTCTTCTTCCTCCCTCCACCCCTCCACAGGCCAGGGGAGCGAGTGGGTGGCACAGTAGCCCCGTGACCTCTGTGTATCACCTGGAAATGGCCCAGATTAATTCCGTGGTCTCATATCCGGGGAATTTGGTTAACGGTGATAAAAGCTACTATTTTAACTCCATTTCATTTCAAGCATGGTAAAGATTTCAGGTGTTTAAATGATGATGCAATGGTCTATTACCACTTGTAACTGAGCCCTCAAAGCCGTCCTTGGTTTTGAGGGCTGGCTGTGAGAAAAATCCCACGCTTCAGAATTTGCTTGGCCCTGGAAAAATCTCATCCGGGTGTCCCAGGAAGCTGCTGAATCCCTACCTGGTGTTGTGGTCTTGCTGGTCAAGCCCAGCCTGGGAGAGGTGGAGATCCGCACAGGTCCAGCCTTCATCCAGGACGCTGGCAAGCCCAGGGGGGTAAGAGAAACAAGAAGAAATGGTTTCAAAATCAGCAGGAGCCTGGCCCGGCGGAACAAACAGCACGTCCAGGTCCTCGGCGACAAAAAACCCTTTAGGAAAGAGAGAGCATCTTGTTCCTTGGGCTCGGCCACGGCTTGTGGGTGCCAAGGCTGGGAGCAGGAACAAAAGGGGCATAGTCTGGAGATCTGCGAGCAGCGCAGCGCTCATCCAGTGCCCGAGCGAGCCGCTCGGGGCAGCTGCCAAAGAGCTTTGCTCGGGCTCCTCTCCCCACTGCGACAGCCCTGCTCGCTGCCCCACAGACGGTGCCCGAAGGCTTTGCAACATGGAGAAAAGCCCCAGTGCGGACGTGCAACTTACAGATGGGCTAGGACCATGCTGGGGGGGCTCAGGGGCCAAGAGGAGCAGCGCAGGGATGCAGAGAGGCTTGCTGCTACGGGGCGGGGAGGGGGAGAGAAATACCTGACTTTGCAGTACGCCTGCCACCTTTCGATCCAGACGTAACGCAAGCCCTCGAAGAGATAGTAGCGCAAGGTGTTCTTCTGAGCAGAGCAGGAGGGAGAAAAAAAGGGTGTTAATGGCACAGGAGGGCAGCGCATGCCCAGGGAGAGGATTTAGGGGGCAGAGGTGGGGTCGCTGGAGCTACCTCTTCCTTCTCATGGAGCCGGATGGTGTCCCGGCTCTCCTCCTCGTCCGCCACGCCGATGGCGATGCTGGTCCTCCGGTCCTCCGGCCTGGCCCCCGGGTGATGCTCCAGGCTGCTTGGGGTGGGAAACCAAGTGTTAATCCCTCCCCATCTGCTGGCACTGCTGCAAGCACAACCCTTCATAGTCAGGGCTACAGATCCAAAGTGCTTCCCCCATGTAACGTAACGCAGGGGACGGGACAGGAGCTTGGAAAAGCTGCTCAGAAGCACAACCAGCTGTCTCAGGAAGGGTAAATTGGGGTTAAAAGGGCCGTGAGGGATCAGCCCTGCCCTCACCTGCCTTCGCCCAGCGCCTCCGTCCGCACACGCGTGGTGAAGCACTGTCCGAAGCGGTCCTGCAACACACCCGCGGCTGGCGGCAGGGTCCGAGCGGGGGGGAATCGGCAGCCGCCGGCTCCCCGCGCCCGCAGCCCCGCGGGGGCTTACCCTGATGATGACCCAGTCTGCCTGGCCCAGGGCGCAGGGCTCGCACTTCGCCCGCACCTCCAGGCTGGGTTTCCAGTGGAAGAGCAGCAGCAGGAGCCCCGCCGTCAGCACGGAGCACGCGTGGCACAGGGCCACCCGCCACGGCTTGGTCTGGTAGCCGGTGACCTCCTGGAAGGACACGGTGCCACGCGGGCTGGCTCCGAGCTCGTCCGTGGCCCCCTCACGTGCCCCCATCGCAGCCGGGCCCCGCTGCGATATCTGCCCCGCAACCGGCTGCAGGCTGGCTCATCCTTATGGGGCTGCCGGCTTATTTACCGATCAACCCCAATAAGGTTATCAGTCTTAAACTGATCAAAGCCTCTTGGCGTGACAAGCTGCTCTGGGGCACCGAGGGCAGCTTCACGGCAAGGAAAACACCACAGGAAACAGCTCTCTCGTTCTACTGCTTGCAAACAGCCTTCTTCTGCTGATAATAAACGGTTTTCTGCCAGCCCGCCCCCAGCTCGCCTCCCTCCCCGCACCGAAGCGCTCGGACGTACCATGCAGGATTTATCGGCGTCTTGCTGCAGCGTCCCGTAGCCCGGCCGCGGGCTGCCCAGCAGCCTGCTGCTGTCTGCAAAGTCAAAGAGGGGGAAAACGCGTTACCGACGGGCGCCGAGAGCCTCGCCAGACGGGTGGCAGTGGCTCGAAAGGAGCCAGAGAGGCAGGTCCTCGTGCTGAACCGCTACGAGACGTCCTTGGGAGCGCCAGCACCGGGACCTGCAGCCTCACCTGCCTCCAGATCCCAGGCTGATGGAGGGAGGGGAGGAACCCGGAGCCGCTCAGGGTCGCAGCCGCCGCGTGGGCAGGGGACACCCCAGAGGTACCCGGCCAGCCCCGTGCCGGCTCCTGCCGCACGTGACGGTCACGCGGGCGATGCCAAGGGAGCCCGGGGAGAAAAGCTGGCACGAACAGCGGCTTAGAGCCAGGGGGAAGGGAGCAGAGCTGGTGCAGAGCCAGGTCAAGCGCGCGGCAAGCTTTCCCGAGCCGCTTTTCACGCTTATTTGCTCCCCGCGTTTCCTCCTGCCTGCCAGACGTGGCCTGGGCGCTGGGAAACGGCCGCAAGAGCCGCTTTTTGTCATTTCACCTGCAGGTTCAGCAACCCGCCGTGCGACGCCCTCACAGCCCTAAAACAGCCGGGACGCCTCAAAATCCGCCCTGGCCTGAAACCCGCGGCGTGCCAGAGCGCGGAGGCAGCGGGGCCGGGCCGATGCCCCAGCCACACGCACCGCTCTCGCTGCTCGCACAGGCAGGCATCGCCCCGCGGGGCGCAGCGGCCGCGGTCTCTTTGAGCAGCAGCGGGGGAAGTACCACGTGGCACGAACACGAACGCAGCCCTGCAGCCAGCAGACGGTTTCCTGGCTGGCTGCAGGTTTCCAGGAGGGCACCGGGGCGGGCTGCGTTACCAATTTGTTTGCTGCACGCGGGTGTCGCAAAGGAGCTTCTGGAAAAGCCACCCCGGCCGGATTCCTGGCGCTGCCGGCAGCCCTTCGCAGGGCTCCGTCCAGCCCCAAAAGCTCGTCTGCTGGGGGCAAGAGGCCCAAGGGAGGGTTCGATTCAAATAAAAGCCCTCACGGGAAGGGCTGTGCAGCCCGTGAGGAGGGGCAAAGTCGGACTCTTCCCCAGCAGGCCACAGGAGGGGAGCCAGCTGAAATGCCGTGCAGGTGACCCGTTTGCTCCCCGCAGCAGGCAGCACCGCTGCCTTTCCACCTCGCCTCCCCGCTCTCTGCGGCACTGCTCTGCCTTTCCTCACCCTTCCCTGCAAACCGCAGAGCTTCTGGAGGAGTGTGCGAGCACTGCCACACCTGGTCCCGGCGCAACACTTGCACGACCCCATCCCCGTGGGTTTTCTCACCTCCTGCGCCCATCCTGGCAGCGTCCCAAACACCGCGAGCGAGCAAAGCTCTCGCCTGACTCCCCCAGCCTTACCCCGCCGGCTGCGGGGCCGGGACGGGGTCGGGATGCCCCTCGTCGCCTTGCCTGCTGGTGGATGTATCCGGGAAGCATCCGGCGCCGGGAGAAGGGAGGGAGGGCAGAGCGCAGTGAAGCTGCGCGACCAGTTTGCTTCGCAGCGGCCACACCTCGTCTGCAAACACGGCGCGGGGGCAGCCGCATCCCTCCTCCTCCTGCCCCCGCAGCAGCGGTTTGCCCCCGCGGTGAAGGGCTGGAAGTGATTGCTTCTGTCTCTGGAGCGGTCGCAAAGTCAGCCAGGTGAGGAGGGAGCAGCGGGAGCACCTGAACCAAGGAGCCCTGCGAGCTGCCGGGGGTGCAAAGGGAACGGGAGCAACGTACCCCCGCCGACCCCAAAGCGCTGCTCTAAGGTGCTACCTGGCACCCTTCCGAGAAGCAACACAATTCCTGCTGCTGAGGATTGGCGGAAAACAGGGGAGAAACGTGCTCAGGGCACCCTGAGAGCCAGCGCGTGTCCTAGCAGGGGCTGGAGCACCCTGCACCAGACCAGAGCTGGACACCTTGAGCCTACGCGTCTCGTGGCTCTGAACACCCCCCCGAAAAGCAACCCCAGCTGGGGACCGTTTGCACATGCCAGTGCTGGTCCTGCCCCGAAATTTCACCCCGAGAGAAAGCAATTCTGCCCAGCAGCACCACGCACACCGACAGCAGATGCACGCCGGTCCCAGAGACCTCCTCTGCAAGCTCCCTTTGCAGCCGCAGCCTTTTTGCGGGCACATTTCTCGAAGCAAACCCCAAGGGGACTTGGAGATCTTCCTCTGCTCTCGCGGTCCCCACCAGACGCTCCCTGCTCCACGCAGGGGTTCCTGAGCATCCTCCTCCCTCCCTCCACAGGCGGGCTGGAAGTTGCACAGGAGAAGAGGAAGGTCCAGCCTGCAAGGGCTGGCCCCCGCTGGTCGGTGCGATGGGGCTGGCAAGGTCCATCCAGGCCCTTGGAGATGGGGAAAGAGAAAAAATCAGGAGGAGGTGAAAGCCAGGAAGGAGGGATGAGGGATGGAAAACTGAATG
This sequence comes from Anser anser, assembly GCF_964211835.1. NCBI lineage: Eukaryota > Metazoa > Chordata > Aves > Anseriformes > Anatidae > Anser > Anser anser. The sequence goes on along the minus strand of NC_139738.1, from coordinate 7,715,856 downwards.
TGTCAGCGTCTGGGTCACATGCAGCAATATTTAAAAGCTCCAAGGCCTGACCCAGCAAGGGGTTAAATGCTGATGAGATCTCATCAGTTCTCTCTCCGGCGCTTTTTCCAACATAAACTCCCTGTGCAGGCTACCGGAGAGAAACAGGACAGCCTGCCTGCCGCACATCCGGAGCCAAACGTGTATTTCCAGGCGGTCGGGTCCTACCCAGACGTGGCATCATCAGCCGTGGGAGCACAGACAGGAAAAAGCCCCAAGGCTGGGAGAAACAACAGGATGAGACGGGCTCAGCAGCAAGAGCTACAGGGCCTGTACATGGAGGACCGGGTTCAAGCTTTGCCGTTGCCGGTAATCCTGGGCAAATCTCTCTCATCCACCTGCAAGCGCTCGGGATGGGTGGAAAAATAAATCCTCGTAGGCAAGGAGCCCCCCGCAGCAGCCCCAAATCTACCACGGGTGGATTTTGATGACTTATTTCGCCCTCGCTGGGCTCGCACCTTGCAACGAGGGATTGCGCAGGAGCGGGCAGGCGGCAGCACGGGCAGCGTTCGCTTTGCCACGTGCTGACGACGCCGGCAGCGATAAAGGCCTTCCAGGAAGCGCGGCTGCAGGGCGCTGGCGTTTCCCCCCCCGTCGGGCATCGGGGACTGGCGGGCCCTCTCCTCACGCCCCCGCGCCGCGTGCCGGCCCGCGGCCAGAGCCGGGGCAAGCGCCCGGCGGCTGCGGTGGAGGAGCACCCTTCTTGGGCAAGCCCAGCGAGGAGAAAAAATCTGACACACGTATATCCCGGCCCCCCGCACTTCCCCAGACGTCGGTTGAGTCAAGGGCTCCTACCTTGCTCAGCGCCCACCTTCCCGTGGCCTCCCATCTCCGTTTGGGCGCGCTGAGCCAGGAGCAGGGCACCTCCCGTCCCCGCTGCTGGAGCCAGGCCGCTTCTCCCCTGCCAGGCCTCCCGCAGGAGCCCCGGGGAGCCTCAAATTCGGCGGTGCGATGGGAAAAGAAAAAAAACAAAACAGAAAAAACCAAGCGGCCGGGGTCTGACCCCGAGCGCTGCGCTGCCGGAGCGAGAGACGGGCACGAGGCAAGGGCCCGACGAGGGGGCAGCGACGAGGGCCCCGCACCCCCGCCCTTTTCCTGCCGCCGGGCGCTTCCTCCCCGGGCCGCCTTCGAGCGGCTCCGCTCGGGGCCGGGGAACGCGGAGCCGAAGGGAAGCGGAGACGGGCGGAGCTCGCGCCCTGCCCCCTGCGCCCGGTCCTTTCGCATCCTCACAGACCGCACCGCCGGCACGGACGCTTTGCTCCAACGGCCCCGGAGCAGCCGCGGACCTGCCGAGCCTCCGGGGCCGGGGCGCCGCAGCGCCTCGGGGCGTGCGGCGGCGGTGCCGGGGCTTCGTTTCCCCGCATCGTCCCCGCACCTCGCGGGGCCGCGCGTCCCGCAGGATGCGACCCCCCCCGGGCTGTGCTCGGTACAACCCCGGGCCCCGCTCGGCCGCCACGGGCCCCTCGCGGGATGCGGCCCCGGCCCCCCCCCCTCCCCCCCCCGCTGACCTGAGCTCATGGCGGGCCCCGGTTGCGGCGGCCGCCCCGGGGCCGCGGCCCCACGCGCACCGGGCGGCGGCGGCGGCGCAATGGCGGCGCGCGGGGGCTGCCGGGAGTTGTAGTCCTGCCCCTCAGCGAGGAGACGCCCCCGGGGTTGCCCCCGAAAGGGATTCGCGAGCCCTGCGCGACCCCGCGGCAAAACGGCCGGGTCCTGCCCCCAAGGGGGCTCTGCGCCCCCGCGGCTTGTGAGGAAACGCAGCCGGCTGCGGCCCCAAAGGGCTTTGTGTTCCCCCACCTTGTGAGGAAACGCACCCGCCTGTGTCCCCAAAGGGCTTTGTGTCCCCACACCTTGTGAGGAAACGCAGCCGGCTGCGTCCCCAAAGGGCTTTGTGCCCCCAGCCTTCTGAGGAAACGCACCCGCCTGTGTCCCCAAAGGGCTTTGTGCCCCCCCACCTTGTGAGGAAACGCACCCGCCTATGCCCCCAAAGGATTTTGTGCCCCCAACCTTGTGAGGAAACGCACCCAGGTGTGCCCCCAAAGGGCTTTGTGACCCCCACCCACACCAGGCTCTGCATCCCCCCCTCCCGAATTGCTTGCACGCCCCCCGCACCCTCGGCTGCAGCAAGTGTCCCTCAGGGAAGGCTCCAGGGAGGGGGATGCTGAAGCCAGTAACCCCAAACCTTCCTCACGCGGGGGAAGCAGACCTAAATACACCCCCCCAGCAGGCTGCACTGGCTGGAGCCTGGGCTCTTGGGTCCCCAGCCGCTGCAAAACCAGTGCCAGAAAAAGCCAAGGCCCGGCTCAGCTGCAGCCCCCGCACGTGCAAAGCGGTCACACTCCCCCCTGCACACGCAGGCCAGCCTCACGTAAGGTTTCTTTTCAGGAAGGGAGGTGAACCAAATTTTTTCTTTGGATGGGGGCTCAGCTATGGTCCGTGCTTCCCCGTGAAGCAAGAGGCGAAGCAGCTTTGTGCTTACACTACCTGCAGTTAGGCAGAACTGGGAAAAAAAAAAACAAAAATAGAATTTGTATGGACAGTCAAAGCAGAGAGGAGCTGCTTCCACCAGAGGAGCTCCTCACTGTCCTGCATTTCCATACAGCTCACTTCAACTACTCTGCATAACTTTTAACCAAAACAAAGCAAAACCCAGTTCATTTGTATTCCAAACCCATGTAACTGAAGAGAAAGACATACTGGGAGAGGAGCCCTTTGGCCTCCCAGTGGAAGCTGGTTGCAAAGCCTTTTTTTATTCAAGTTGTTCCAGGGAACCCCTTGGCTTTAAGTGGAGAGGTGACATTTTGAAGCACCGAGATGCAAAGCAGACAAACATCTGTGTCGTAAAAGTGATAACAACACATCCCTGCAGCAGGGACGTGTGTACAGCACCGGTTCTTACCCAACCTTAACCACAGCTCACCCAAGGCACAGAAGGGAGGGGAAACACAGGGACATGGAAAGGCAGCCTGTCAGACATAACTCGTAGGTGTTAAACGTGTGACCTATGGGACTCTGTGTCACATCAAATCTCAGGATCAAAGATGTGTAGCTCCAAGAAAAAAGTTATGTAATTCTGCAAGTGAGTACTGAAAGATCAGCCTGGCTTCTCAAGAAACCCACAAGGCTTTCACTGCAGGCAGAAACATAAGGAAAAGAAAATCATTTTGTGGGTAAGCCTTTCCAGAGCTGTACAGAGCAGCATTTTTACACCACCCCACTACCTGTAGCTGCCCACTGGCTGTTACCAGACCGTGCCTCAGCAGCAGTGCACCATCATGACATTTCTAGAAGACTTTTACTCATCTCAGCAAAAATCTGTTAAACAGTGAAACAGAAAGCCCTTCCCGTCTCACCACCCCTCCCTATCTCTCATATTCTTATCAGGATGTCAGGATTACCCACAGCTGGGATTTAGAGAACATTTCTCTGAAAGTTAACAGCAGGGCTTTTCACCAAAGTTCACCAAAGCTGGGGCTCTGGACTGGGCACTCCACATCAGGGTAAATCCAACTCAAAAATTCTTTTTCCCCTAACATGCACAGCACTAAGAATGCAGCCTTTTGCAGGAAGTAACACCCTACCCTGGATATCTCAAGCCTGAGAAATCTGGAGCTTAGAACCACTTGTGCTAAAGCAGAGGAAAGAAAAAGCATCAACACCATTTCATGCTCTGATAAATCTTAGCTATTTTAGGACGTAGAAAAAAATAAGCTTCTCAGCAGGGCCATGTCAAGACAGCTCATTTCCAGTGATTTCACTGGGATCCCCCCCCCACAACAGCATTGCTGTAAGGAATCTCAGGAAGGACACAAAGACCTTACCAGTGCCAGTTGCCACTGCCACCAGTATTTTGCCCCACACCTGCACCCTCTGAGCACCAGGGCCTTGCTTTGCTCCATATCAAGGAGCCCAGGTAGAGACTTCAGAACAGAGTGAGATTCTTCCAACACCTCCCCCTGTTCCCAGCCACTGCCCTTGTTTTCTCCTTGCTCATCACCACAAAGATCACTGCTTACAGGTCTCCCTGAACACTCTGTTCACCGTGAAGATATAGGGTGAAGCTGATTACAGAAATCTCTCTATTTATCTCTGCTGTGGGGCCACTTTCTAAATCACATCCCACAGCAGAGTCTCAGAGGCGACCGCAGCCTCTGATACACTCAGAAATGCAAACCAGAGAGGTCTGGGATTCTCAACGACAAGCTTACCCACTTGCCCAAGAAGCAGAGGCATTGGTTCAGCATTGTTAGTAAAGCAGGAACTCTTATTTCTTCTTTACAGTATTTATTGTACGTGCAAGCCTATGGAAAAAAAAATCAAAATTCCCACTGGAGACTTCTCTTGCTCAACCAGGTATAAATTACTTTCAGGTAAAGCATGTCCGTGTTACACTTCCAGTTAGGAAACAGCATTATGCAGTGGCTGCCTTCTCTTTGTAAGTTGCCATCATCTTCTTGATCTCAGCAATTGCTTTGCCAGGGTTCAAACCCTAAAAAGAGAAAGTTCCTGGTGAGTTTAGAAATCAGCAAGTTAGAGTATCCTCCCCCACCTTGCCTCAACCCAAGTCACCATAAACTCACAGATACACTGCTACTCATAAAAACAGCTGGCAGAGGAGGTGCTCAGCACCCATTTTTTAAAAAGTTGGAGCCCAGCCCAGCATTGCAGTTCAAGTGCTGGCAGCATACAGGATACCGAGGGCAGGCTGGGCACTGCAGCACGCGGAGCCCCCTGGGATAAGGCATGCTGATGCAGGTTCGCTGCACTCCAGCCTCGATGCACAAGGGAAGAGCATCCAGCCCGGGGTCAGACTGGCACTGCTCCAGCTGGGAACGGGCACAGCTCGGGGCTCACCTCCTCTACCTGGAGGCTGAGCCAGAAGCGCTTGAAGAAAAATGCTCTTTTGACTATAGGGGACTGGTTTTAGTCAGCACTGCAAGGATCAGAGATAAGAGTAAGTGGCTGAGTGATAGGAACTCTGAAGTTGAAGCAGGACTGAATTCAAGACTTCTAAGGGTATTATGGGATGACCTCTGGAGGCAGGAAACTGCTTGACAGCGATGGTACAAGAAATGTGGTTTTTCCTGACCTGAAACAAAAAAAGCTGTATATTTGAGGACACTAGGGGAAGTGGGCAAGAATACCAAATCACAAGATGAAAACGTTCCTTGTGCAAAAGGCAACTATGTCTTCCAAAACAAGGTTTTTCTGTGAAACAGACATATGTCATGTCGCAGAGGCCCTTAATCCTGCGGCAGCGCTAGCAAACCAAGCATGCCTAATCCCAAAACGAGAGTGGGGGATCACAACCACCCTGCTATATTGTTGCAGGACAGCAGCAGCACTACGAGACAAAGCATGAACAGGAAATTACCCTGGTGCATAGCTCACCATGCAGTCCTACGGAGCTGATCGAGACAACAGCCAGGATTACAGCTTGTGAGGGGAAACGTGTTATTAACCATAAACGTATCTCTTAATTGACAGACCAAGCCCCACTGTGCTATTTCCCTACACTAGGTACAGCCAGATCTTCAGATTGAACCTTCACCTTTATCTGAACTACGGCTGACACCAGATCACAATAAGCCACCCTAGACAAAAGGGGGATTATCTGTAGTCAGTGAATCACGTTAAATACACAGAAGCGGCAGGCAGCACTCCTGACAAACACTTGTCAGTCCAGATCTCAAGCACCTTATTTTTCCACATCCGTGACCCACTCAAACATTTGCCTTCATATTACTTCACAGCTTGAGAAGAATTTTGCTTTACCATCAGGTGCAAGCAACATCTGACTAGAATACAACATGGCTAGCAGGAAAATGAAACTTGATTATCTGCCCAACCACAGGCCCAAAGTCATCGCAAGATGAGGAAGAAGCATACTCTGATTTGGGAAAGCCTGCTCAGTTCTCAACTGAAATACCAGACAGCACAGACTTTCTGGGAAATGCCCTTACAGCAGGATGTCAGCATAAAACACGTCCCCCAAAGGCGTTGAAAACTTGCCATAATCTTCTGCGTTACGCAAGTTGCACAATACATCAGGGAACAGCTGCTGCTGTTGGTGTGTAAGCTAGCACCGTGCTGGGGTTAAGCGTATTCCTCGCAAGGCTAACATCACTGATCAGACTACGCAGAGGACAAACTTCCCTGTACCGTTTCTGGCAGTGTCCCTGGCATAATCATGTTACAGTCACAATCCTACATCTTGGAAACAGAGAGGTTCTCAGCAACACAAGTAAGAGATGTTCCTGTGAAGTCTAACACAAACTTTGCCACATCCTCTTGTACAGTCACTGTCACAAGCACAACTGCTGGTAACTCACTGTTTTAAAAGGCGAAAGAAACGCAAGCCAAGGAGAGCTCAAGGGAAACAAAAAGTGGGCATTTTCCTACCAGTTTGAAACAGGGTGCTTGGAAATAAGCCAGCAATCCCCGAAGGGACATATGCTAGAAGAACACATACCTTTGGGCAAGTTCTTGTGCAATTCATGATAGTGTGACAACGGTAGAGAGAAAACGGGTCTTGAAGTTGTGCCAGGCGTTCCTCTGTGTAGTCATCTCTGGAGTCAATCATCCAGCGATAGGCCTGAAAGTCAGTGTCATTTGACACACCAAATGATTCTTCAAGGTGAAGTAACCAGCGTGGTATTTTAAAAGCAACACCTAACTCAGGAATTCTGGTCCAAGAGCTGGACTACGTCATGCTGTCCCACTTGTGCTCGCAGATATTTGTAGGGCTTTTAGATGAGGAGTCCCTCAGCAGTGCCATGGGACACACGGGCTCTGTCCTTACCTGCATCAGTACCGCAGGACCCAAGTACTTGTCCCCGTTCCACCAGTAACTGGGACAGCTGGTGCTGCAGCAGGCACACAGGATGCACTCGTAGAGTCCGTCCTGCACACAGACGGAAGACCACAGTCAAGCCACTCCAGAAAAAACATGAAGAAGCCTTTTTTGTTTTTAAGAGGGGATTTACACAAGCACGTGCTTCCCTCACCACTTTCTTCTCTAGCGGCCCAATGCAATCCTGCGACTTGGAAAACCTTACGCTGAAGAACTGCTGCTGGCAGAAAGCAAATCCTACACACGGGTCCTTTGAAACAAGAGGCACACAATCCTCCACCCTTGGCCCCTATAATAATCTATGGTGGTTTTTGTTTTGATTTTGTTTTGTGACAATCGGAGAAAAAAGTAAAAACTGAGGAAAGAAGTGAAAATCGACTGATTTGCCTTGCTTCCAGCCCGTCCCAGTGAGCGGCCAAAGAACAGAACACACACACAACCAATTAGCAACTCAAGGCCATGTTACACAAGCAAAACCCACCGAGGAGCCCAGGGGAGAAGCGACGAGCTCATCACCTAGCACGTATGTTGAGGGGATCCCCAATCACTTTGGCCATCGTGTCCTTTCTACAGGGCCGAAGGCCTTTTTATTTTGGGTACTGAAGAAATGAAAGGTAGATGTACGTGGAAGTACCACTGGGCAGAAAAGTCTCCAAAGTCTTATCTCAACCAATTCCCCAACCTAGAAGAGTCCAGTCTGGCTTAAACTATGTATCTGAAAGTTGATTTTAGGACAAGAGTCTCACTAAGTTTAGTTTAAAGAGACACACAACGCCAGAAGCTCCTGAGAACTTGTAGCAAATCTACTGCACTGTAAGGGCTGCCCCAGTACACTTCGGGACTTGACAAAACTAGTTAGGTCACAGTTACCTTTTGCTCTAAATTTGTCTCATTTTTAATTGTAACATCGCAAATGATTGATGATTTGAAGAACAAGGTGAGAGTTTTTTGGCTGCCTTTGTGTCCAACAGTTTCTTGACCGCACAAGCTGTTCCCAAAGCAAGAGAAACTTAAGTGATGAGAAAAACCAACTTTACTAGTGGTGAGAAAGATTCACACACAGCTCCTGCAGGTACTTGTAGGTTTGCTTATTTCTCCTTCAATGAGAAGATGACTTCAAAGATGCCGCTTTATAAAAAGCGTGGGAGAATCCCTTTAGTCGTTACATATGCCATCAGATAACATTATGAAGCAGCACAGAAAAACTAACTGCTGCCCTTGGATAGAAGCTATTTGAAACTAACATCCTGTTGCTAAGACTTCACAGCACTAGCTGCACGGTGCTACTGACATTCTGGACACATGACAAGTCCATGCATCGGATGCTAACTTCACAGCACACACACATAATGGGAAACTTTTACAGATCACTGCAGAGAATTAGGCTGCAGCTCATGTGTTTCCATGAAACCCCCTTGAATCAGCCTTCCTCTCTGTTGCTCATATTCACCCCTTTTACCACTTGCCAAAATCTACGCTGCCTGCCCACTCTGAGCCTCCTCAGTGACAGCGCCGCAGCAGCGATCACAGCAGAGCATTGACAGGCCGAGCTTCAAACTGCCGAGCGAAGGATCCATCAAGAGAGGCCAGAGACAAAAGAGAAATCGCTGATTTAACAATACTTACTGCAGCAGCCAAGGAAATCCAGACAATAACTCACCTGCGCTACAAGCTCTTTTTAAAATGCTATTTCCCCCCACCTCTTCAGATGGTTCCTCAGACCCCCCTCAGCTTTGTGCAGAAGCTTTGAACCGAGAACACCAAGTTCCCAGAACACCCCTGAAAATAACGCAGCACTCAGGACAGACATCCGAAGACTCTCACCAACATCACACGTGTCTCCACATCCGAACAGGTTTAGCTTTTGCCATTAGTTTCAGGGCTGTAAAACCCAGCAAGTAATGACAAGACAGCACTGCTTAGCATGCTGCAGCTAGGTAACGCAGACAGTGCTGAGCTTGACGGCCTACATCCTGGCATAAGCTGCAGCGTCTGATCTCCGCTGGAATATTACAAGCCTCTACCCTTCACAATGTTTTTACAAACACACAAGTTTCGCAGCACAGGCAGTGGAAATGAGGTCAGAGTCCTCAGCACAACTGTGTTCTGCATTTCATTAGCAAATGTTACCCCTAGCAATGCAGACATGCCATGACACTGCATTTCAGGGACCACATTCCACCCACATCAGGCTTTGTACTAGACAGCTTTGTCATTAAAGGAACTAGAAACTACTGTACGTTAACATTTAACCCTGCTCTTATCTGGAAGGGATTTCAATGGTAGAAAAGAAGGGTAACCAGTTTCTGACGGTCTTCTATGGACTGCAGGTACTGCTCCTTGCCCTGTTTCGACTCATCCTTCTTCTTCAGGTAAGGCTCAATGGATTTATACTGTGCATAGAAGTTACTCAAGTCCTAGAAGCCAAAAGGCAAAAAGATCACATTTATTAAGTGGGACTGATATCTGCGAGACGGAACATCTGCTATCATTCAAACAGAAGGTGTTTTATACCTCAACCTGCCGCATTCCTCCTAACGAGGTGAGATTTAGTCACCACTGGTAAGCAGACCCACCCAAGCCAGAGAGCATCAGCAGGAGCTGAGACGTGAGTTGTGGGATGTGATCTTGCTGCCATCTCCCAGCATTATCCCTCCTAATCCAACCCGAACGCCACACCGCCTGGGATGGTGTCACTCTTGGTCACAAGCTGAAGAGGGCAGATACTCACCGGAACAAGATCCTTCACCACGTACATGTGGGGGAGAGGGTAGATTTTAGTGATCTTGCCGAGATCAGGGTCGATTCTTTTGGTGCAGGCCAGGGTGTTTCCACCTGCAATGTTCATAGCGCAAGAGCCACAGATGCCTAAGTGGGAGAACAGAACAAAGCATTAGATGTTTACTCTCTTATCCCACTTGAGAAAGATCCTCTTGGCCCCAAACTTGCCCCTGGCTTGTCTTCCACTCTGCTGTCATTAAGGAACTCTGTACGTGACAAGGAAAATGCCAGAAGTTGCCATTGAGCCAAACACGTTGCTATTCAAACAAAGAATAAACGCTGGAGTTGCTTTCATTAATGTCTACACACATTCTCAGTGATGAGCTTCCTTCCACAGCAAACCAAGTGGCTCAGAGAGTTCGTCACTTCGCATCACACATCAGCTGTACGTGCTGCTTCGGGTGGGGAAAACATTCAGCCTTGCTCCCAAGTTCGAAACGCGGGCCTGATGCGGGGCAGCTAACGCTGGGACTGTAACACAGGAGGCAGCTGCAGCCCCCACCAGCCCTCCAGTTACGGTCAAAAGCATCCCTAAAGGTCAGGAGCACAAAAATAAGCTCCCACGGCAGAAGTTGCTTTCTGTAGCAGGCTGTAGTCGTGCCATACACCGCTTTCATTAACTCCTAAAGGTGAGAGGACAGACACTCACAGAACAAACGGCATATAAATAGCTTAACAAATGGATTAAGTGACACTGCTCGTGATCTCTCGGTAATACAAGGAACAGATGTAGCCCAGGAAAGGGCAAGGTTTACAAGAAAAAACATTGCAGAACTGTCACAGATCCTGCTCAGGTCAGGAGCGAGCTCTGGCATCCAAATCAGACCGATGCCTAAGACATTGCCATCGAAAGACAACAAGCGCTGAAGGGCGTAACTAATTTCAGAGGATTTGACACGCATCGGTTGACGTGAGTCAGGGAAACGCCACCGCTCCTCGCGCTGAGCGAGCCAGCCCTCCACGGCACCCGGGGCACTGGCAACCTTGCCCTCACTGCCAGGCAAAGACTGGCAATGGAACGAGGCTGTTCCCACCACAAGAGAAACGGTCACAAGTATTTCTCAGTCCACCTGAGACGGAACCAAGACAACTGGAGACTGCAGACGTGGGCCCACAAACACGTGATCAGATTTTTTTTTCCCCCCGTATGGCAGAAAAGGAGAAGACCAAACCAGCCCAGCTTGAAAAATCCATCTTCAGATTCTCAAAGAGAACTAGTCAGTGCAATTCTGTCCAGCTGCTCAGGAACCGTGCCTGCTATCTAAACATCAGGCACTGAGAACAACCACACTGGATAAAATCCCTCTGCCTGCTACGCAGATCCTACAGGAAACGGCTGCACTGAGGTACGCTTTTCACTTAGATCTCCGTCCAGACATCTGTAGGCATCAGAAAACTAGGCCTAAATTTCCAGTACTTGCAAACCCTCCCCATTAAATCAAAAGTCCTTCCATAAAGGCATCCTCCCTTCCTGCGTTTCCACCACCATCTTAAGCTCAGCATACCAACGTCACCCACGAATTCGGATTTTTTTCCCCCAGGGAAGAACGTCACCCGGACTGGTGAGTTTGAGTGCAGTTAAACAAATACGCGGATCTGTACCTGCCTGAGAACCAGCCGGGAACTCCGCTGTGGAAAACCACCAGATGGCCCTTTCCTCAATCGTTCAGCTTAGTCAAAGGGCCAAAAAAGATTCCCGGAGCTATTCCTAGAAGTCACTCACACTCTTCCAGTTACACCCCTGGTTATTCCCTCAGCAGCACCACACGAAGCAGCCCCTTACATTTCACTCCCGTTTGCCGCCTCTTTCCCCTCAATTCTGCTGTCGTAACCTCTCTTGCTACATCTCCCTACGCAGCCTGTCACTGGAGGGCAGCAAGATGAACAAGATTAGGACAGAAACAGGAATGACCGGGGCTAAGCACGCTGCCTGTAGCTCGGCGTTGTGTGATTACAGCCTGCAAACACAAGCTCTAACTTCACTGCTTCATTCGCTGAGGTATTTCATGGGCAACATCTGGGAGAGAAGAGTGGTACGCTGCGGTCTGCCCCGAAGTTCCCCACTGGTTACACACACACTGTCAGCATCAGCTTTTATTTGGACAACAAACAGTCAGGTTAGCAGTCTTAAACACCTTCCTTACCTTCCCTACACGATCTGCGGAAGGTCAGCGTGGAGTCCAACTCGTTTTTAATCTTGATCAGAGCATCGAGGACCATGGGCCCACATCTATGGCAGAAAACAAACTCAGTGAACCTGTGTAATTTCCCCCAGCCTCACTGCTTTATCTCCAGCACCAACTCAGAGGCACTGAAAAGGACTTTCATCTCAGACACAATTAAATATGCACTTTGTTTTGCCAGTCCCAGGCACCAAGATAAAGATCGCTTGATCAGCAGCGTAACCCACCCGCCTCGGCACACCGGCTCACCCCGGGGTCAGAGTGGGCCAGGAGCCACTTATTTCGCTGATGCCCACGAGATTGGCTCGGCTGGAGAGGGTTCAGCCAGCACAGCTGGAAACAACGTGCGGCTCTACCCCTTCTCGCCTCTTAAGTCAGGTTTTGACAAGTCTGCCTGTCCTCATTAGTCACAAGAGGTGCTACTGCATGCAAAAGCAAACAGGACCTCTGTAGTGTTATGTACGGCAGGCAACACCCAGAAATGATTAACTGGTGCAAGCCGAAGCAGCAAAGTTCGATTTCGCCGTCACGCGGTGCTCGAGCAGAGCTGCGTGGCTGAACGCTTCAGAAAGGGCCTGAGGTGAATTCCTCCAGCAAGAGCGCGGCAGCAGCTGAAGGAAGTCAAGGCACGTGTGCCCCTGCAAAGGTTTCCACAGCGCAGGGCAGACTACACCCTTCGGTGGGATCATGGAGGAGCACGAGCTTTCTGGGCGTAACTACACCAGAGCGCGCAAGCTAGGAGTTCTACGTGAGCAGCCAGCTAGAAGTAATTAAGCGAGAGGAGACAATAAAACTCCCACCTTATCTCCAAGGTCTGGGACTATGAGCTACACTTAAAACTGCTTCCTTTTGGAACACGCCCCCAAACTGACCGTATAAATACAGCTCATGAGAGCCACGAACACGCTGAAGACTTGAACACGCATCAGGGACAAAGGTGAAACCTCCCAAGAGTCACAAAACGAAGCGACCGTTTGATTGAGATGCTGGCATCCACGGGACACTTTTATTTGTCACAGCTGGCACCAAGGGGTGTGGGGGGGGAGCAGCAATCCCACCTGGTCATGGGCAGGTTTGATTTATTACGGAATAACACCGGGCCTCTCCCGCGCTGCGTAACGCGGCCGAGGCGCCGCCTCCCTGACTGCTCTAACGTGGTTTTAACGATCCCCGAAGCCTAATGAGACTTCTGACACCTTCAGCCGTCAACTCCGTGCCCTCTCCAGCACCCTGCGTTATCGCCTGTCAGATAACGTGCGTGCACACGTGGCCCCAGCGCACCTGCCCGCCGGGGAAGCTGAGCAGCCCTCTCCCTAATGGGGTGCACTCACTTATTCAAATCCACTTCGTACGTCTGCATGCGGGGCTTGTCCCCAGGCTTGTCGGGATCCCATCGGTAGATGGAAAACTTCTTGATGCGTGGTGCGGCCGCAGCAGCCGTCTGGGCTCCCCGACAGATCTGCACGTAAACAGCAGCACAGAGCCCCTTAGGTCCCTCTGGGCGGCTTTCAGCCAGCACCAAAACATCTCGAGGCTGTGCGCTTCGGGGCGAGAGCCGCAGGACCCATCGCTGGCTTTGCGTTCGGGCACGCGTGCAGGAAACCCTCCCAAGGATGCGCCAGCGCGGCGCGCCTTGGCACAGGCGGCCACCTCTGTCCTGGGGCTCCCTCCTCTTATAAGAACCAGGGGGAACGATCCCGAAACTGAAGGGCGACCCTGAGGGCTGTACCGGCCCCCCAGCTGCCCGAAGAACCTCCCAGCCTTGTCCCTCCCCTGCTCTGGACCACGGGGCTCCCTCCTCCCAGCGCTCCCCCAGGAGCTCCTCTCCCCTGCAGGCCCCCTGCCCCAGCTCCCCTCTCCCCAGTTCGCCCCGCAGGCCGCACCTTCACTGCTCCTATCCCTGTGCCCACCCATTTACTATTCCCTTCTGGATCCTCTGCATCCCTCAGCCCGTCTCCCCCTTAGAACCCTCCCCATCCCCCTTCCCAGCCCTCCTCGCCCCCAGACCCTCCCCAGCACCCCTCACACACCCAGACCCACTTACCCTGCTCTCACCTGCCCTGAGCCCTGTTCCCATCCTTCGCTGTATCCGGCCCCCCTCTTCCAGCCCCCCAACTTTCCCCCAGATCCCTCCAGCCCCCCTCCTGCCCCCCCAGATCCCTCTACCTCCCTCCTACCCCCCCAGATCCCTCCGCCCCCTTCCTGGCCCCCCAAACCCCTCCGCACCCCCCTCCTGCCCCCCCCGACCTCTCTGCCCCCCTCCTGTCCCCCCCAGACCCCTCCTGCCTCCCTCCTGCCCCCCCCAAAACCCTCTGCGTCCCTCCTGCTCCCCTCCGACCCCTCTGCCCCCCACCTCCTGCTCCAGACTCCTCCTGCCCCCCCAGACCCCTCTGCACCCCTCCTGCCCCCTCCAGCTCCCCCCCGCCCCTCCCACTCCCTCCCCACCTCCCTCCCTGCACCCCGCGGCCCCCGCCCGCTGCCGGGCCCCGCCGCCCGTCTCCCGGCGGCCCCGGCCCCTCACCAGCCTGGGCCCGGCCCGCAGGAGCCGCCCGGGGACGCCGCGCCTCAAGGAGACTCCCACCACGGCCGCCGCCATCTTGGCGCTGCGCACTTCCGCCCCGCCCCGGAAGCGGAAGGAGCCACCTGCGCCGCCAAAGAGCGCGGCCCTGAGAAGACGGGAGGTAGGAGGGGTCGTGCTGGCCGCCATCTTGGGTGTGGCGGCGGCCCGTGGGGAGGCGCCATGTTGAGTGTGGCGTGCCCTGGGGCACAAGGGAATACGGTGGGCCAGCTCTCCCCGTTCCCCCTTTTTGGGGATTGGCAGACGAGTACGTCCCTCCTCGTCCTGAATCCCCATCCTTATTCTTTTTTTTTTTTTTTTTTTGGTAGAGAAGGTGCCAAAGCTTCAGCACTGGGCCAGGCAAAATGGTGGGTGCCAAGGGGCCAAAATGGCGCCCTCGCCTCAGCGTCTCCCTGAGCGCTCTCCTGTGCTTCTCTCACTGTTATCCCCGCCGTTTTGTCACGCTCCACCTCATTTCCCACAGCAAATTTATTAGTTAACTGAAATGAAAACAACACACGCCAAAAAAGGCGGCCACGGGCCAGGGAGGTGGCGGGGCGGCTACGGTGTGGCATGCCACCAGCAGAAGGCAAAGGGCCGGCGTTGGACGTTGGTGCCGCAGCGCACCTCCCCAAGCCTCCCGTGGTAGGAGGCGACGTCCTCGAGGAAGTGGCACCGCAGACCCAATGGCTCCAGGAGGCTGCGGACGTGGTGCTCCAGGCAGCATTCGCCACCCACCACTGGACCGAAGGGCTTGGGGATGCCCAGGTCCTTGGCCAGGATGAGCATGGGGACCTGTGGGGTGACACAGGGGGCTTTAGGGGAGCCCAGCAGCCACCCCAGCTGATAAGTCAAAGGAAAGCAGTTGGTGATCCCCCCAAAATTGAGTTACGGCTGTTACTTTCTGTAGCCTCCCTTCCCTCAGGAAATCCAGCACTGTTTCCTCTCTGTTTTTTTTTTTTTTATATTTAAACCTTGCCATTTCACCACTTTGAAAGGTTTTCACCTCAAAGCTGTTCAGGTTAACCCAACTATGAGCAACGTGCAGCAGAGACACAGTTACAGCCAACCTTTGCTGTTGACCAACCTTAGTCAACCTGCAGAGCCTGGATGGAGGTATTTTCCCTTTCTAGGCAGGAAAACACTATGCTTTTTTGGACATCCTTAAGGATGGGAGGATCATGGTCATGGGCCTAGCTATTTTTCCTCTCCACAGCTCAAAACACACAGGCACTGACTGGAGAACGCGAGGAGCAGGGACACCTCTCACCATGTTGGGGAAGTACGGCATGGCCTTGCCTTGCTTGTCAAGCTTGAAGAGCGCTGGCAGGTCGATGATGTCCTCCTCTGTCAAGCCCAGCTCCTTCTTGAGGATGTCCCTGTTCCAGTCAATGCAGCGCTAGAGGGAGAGGAGAAGAAGGGATTGGGGGGACGGGCAGGCAAGCAAGGTTCCCCCAAGTGGCCTTGTGGACACTCTCATGCAGGAGGAGAACATGCCAAAATGCAACACCTCCTTTGAAAGTTCATGCCACCCTGGGGCCGTTATCACAAGAAATATTGGTTACCATCAGAAATATCAGCTGTTACCTGAACGTACTGATTCTGCTGCACCATAATGTTGTTGGAAAGGACCTTGTTAATGGTCACTCGTTTCGTGTCCATCCCCGAATACCCTACAAATGCAAACCCCGATGGGTGAAATGAAGCGATGCCTTCAGAAGCCTGGCTTAAGATGGGGCACAGATATGGAAAAGTTCCCCAAAATCCCAATTTGCCGAGCTTGGATTAAGGTTTTGGGTTGAGGCTGCTGGGAATCCCATTTCTTAGCTTACTGGGAAACCAAGCAAGAGGGAAACCTCTGACTATTTCGCAATATCTTCACCTGACCTGGAGAGAATTGGAAAGTTTGTATCATCCATCCTCCTGACGATAAAGCTAATAGGATAATAGTTTCTGTGCTGTCCCAATTCCCAGCTCCATAAAATCAGAGGTATCCCCTCCACAGAAGCCACCTTTTGTTTTGCGACGTTCGGATCCTAGGCAGATAGCACAGGCGCAGAGGGCCCTGTGGTGGCATGGATGTCCTTTCCCGACTTCAATGCAGACAGATGAATTTTATCCCAAACAAAACCTCAATCAGAGGCTGCCCAAACTGGCTGCCAGTCCTGAGTGACTGAAATGTCATTGGGGTGACGTGAGACCCCCCAGCTGTGTCACTCTCCACTGGAGCTGGTATTTACAGAGATGCTCCATCCCGCCCCACCAGCATCCCCTCCGGGCAGAGGGCTTTATCCCTCACATCCCACTCGCTTTCCCAAAATAGGGCTCGAGGGTGGGCAGGCATCCTGCCTCAAGGACAAGCATGCCAGTCCCTCTTGCCAGCCTTGAAGGGCAACGGTTTGGGAAAATGTCCCCTTCCCTGTGTCCCCAACACCCGCATGTCACTCCAGGCATGTCGGGCGCTGCCGCCCTCAGGCTGCCTCACCCTACATCAAAGCTCAGCCTTTATTTTAGGGACAGGGATCAGCACGCTTCCACCCACCCCAGCGGGGATTTGCACAATTCCCCCTGGGTTGCCTGCTGCCCCCTTGCCTTTGAACATGGTGGCTTCACCCTGGCCCTCCTTCTGCTTCTCCCGAAAGAGCCTGTAGCACGCCGTGGGGCTGGCCATCAGCATCCGAAATCTCTGGGACAGGTGGGAGGGAGAACTGTCACTGAAAGGGGCTTATCCAAAACCATTGCATTCATACCCCCCCCTGGGGAAGCTGCCCTTGGAGGCTCGTTTCTGGCCTTTTGCAGAGAAATTGAGGTTAAATTCTGAAACGCAGAGGTCTTTGCTGTTATTTAATGCAGTGCTAATAAAATGTACCTGAAGGAGGGTGGTTTACTGCTGTTGTTGTTGAAGGGAAATACCAAGGGGTCAAATGCTGCTGGCGCTGCCCCAGGCGGGAGGGATGGGGCGGTGGGGGGGGGGCAACTGCAGCCTGGATGCAGCGGGGTCCAATCCTGCCCCCCCCCGGCGGGGTACATAATCCCTGGGGAAGGCAGGGGGAGTGCTGCTGCTGGCTGGGTTGGTACTTCAACTTCTGGGGGGATTTTTTTGGTCTCCAGGCTGGTGTCACAAGGCAGGGGGAAGGCAGGGAGGATGGAGCAAGTGCTGTGATGCCTCAGGAGCAGGCAGAAAAACCAGCATTAAGCTGTTCCCATGCCATTAGGGGAATCACGAGTGTACAGTCTGAGCCCTATGTGTGTCCCAGCTTGCTCCGGTCTTGGCGATCTCTTCTACAGGGGCTTAGCACAACCTAATGGAGGCAAAAGGAGGGTTCCTGGTGTGCGTGTGTGTAACAACTCCTTTTCTGAACCATCCTGCCAAGGGTTTTCCCCAGAGGGAACAGTCTACGGCTTAGAAGCTCTCTCTTTCCTGTGTCTTTTTTTTTTTTTTTTCCTATTTCCAGCCCATCTGGGAGATGCTGAGCAGCAGCGAGCCCTGGCCAGCTCCTATGAGTCTACCTTTGCAGGCATCTTTTCCCCCCCCCTCTTGGTGTTGACAACAGCTAAGAAAATCCCTTCCTGTGTTCAGAGTACTTCTTCTAGGGGCACGGGAGAGAAGCCAAGCAAGCACCAGCTGGGGCTGTCAAGGAAACGAGCTTTGTGATTTTCCCTAGAGCTGACCCAATGGGATTAGCTTCCCCGAAGAGAAACCGCAGAGCAGCAGAAGGTTTCAGGGTACCTTTGTATCGGGGCTGGGCACAAAAGTGACAAACTCGTTGACGTGGCCCGTGGCCAGCCAGTCGGAGTAGAGCTCCACGGGAGCCTGCACTTGCTGGGCGAAGAGGAAATCCCGCACCACTCTGGTCATCCTCCTCCCTGCGGGTCTGGGGGCAAAACGACCCCCGAGAGGGGGAGTAGGAGGAGTAAATATTTATCCATCGCTGTATGCGTGCACATAGATTGCAACCGAGGTGGAGGAAAGGTGGGAGGGAGGAAATGGGAAGGCGGAGATGGAGCAATGGGGTTGGGTGCACCCACTCCATAGAGAGGACAAAATTTGGCTAATGAAGGTGCTTAATGTGATTTTTGATGGTATTTAGGGGCACCTGTGGTTCCTTTGCATCCCGAATGGTTGCTTTTCCCATCTCTTACGTGGGGAAGCTGCTGCCGATGAGGATCCTCCCCAGGGGGAACTCCTTCCCTGCCACAGTGACGGGAGGGCTGACCTCCAGGTTGCCGAAGGAGTCGAGGCTGGAGACGGCCTCAAAGAGAGGCTCTCTGCTCACGTAGCCGAAATCAGGGCCCTGCAAAAAGAGAAACTGCTGTGAGCGTTGCCGTGAGTCCGTCCGTGCCCTTATTCCTCCCGCTGGGCCTGGACCTGCTCTGGTGGGTAAAAATAGCAAGGATGGGGGAAGAGGAAGAGGCAGCCCTAAAGGCAAAGCAGGAAGATGAAAGTCTCCAGGGCATCCGGGCTCAGCAATAAATGGTGAATGCCAGAAGCAGAGTTGGAGTATGGAGTCCAGGAGTGATCTCTGCTATCTCGCAGCTGCTTTTTAAGTGTCCACGTTAAGCTAATTAGTTTCTGGGGCAGCCCCGAAGCGGAGTTTCTGGATGGCTGGAGTGGAGCAGGGTGAGCTGTGGCCCTCGAGGGTAAATCCTCCCCAGGCATAAGAACCACCTGGAGGGCTGGGCTTCACTTAAATCCCATCTAAGCCTGATTTTCAGGATTGAATATATCTGGGATTTGAGGTGTTGGGAGATTAACCCTTGGTGCCATGTCTGGGATACGCTGAGCGAGAGATTGTAATGCTAAAAACAAGGTGAAAATAGCACTGGGGGCACAAATCCTGCTTGTCCTTGCTCTCTGCTTCAGGTCGCTGTGGGTTTGGAGCTCAGGGCTGCGCAGCCCCTCAGACAGAATCCGATATCTGCTGTTTTTCATTAAATCTCAATCACTTATTAGTGTCGGGTTTCCTCGGGGGCAAACCATGGGAGTGCTTCAATTAAGACAGGTTTCCTGCCGGCTGTCTCCTGATTCACTCGGACGGGCACGGCGGTGTTTGCAGTAAGTGGATATGTCCTCGACGTGCTGCTCTGTCCGCACCCAACCTGCGTCGCCCGCTGAAGGCACTGAGCCATCCCGCTGCCTCGGCTTCACGCAGGTGCAAACCCCTCGGCGTTGCCCCGGGGGAACAGAAACGCAGCGGGGAGGTGGGATGCAGTTACAGGCGAAAATGTACGGTTTGGGAAAAACACGCAAGAAGACCCAAAGGCGTGCGGTTATCATCTAGGAGGCGCTTAGAAAAAAAAATAAAATGAAAAAATCAAGGGTGTTCGGAGAAGCTGGGAGCTGCAGCAGGGACTGAGCACGAAACACCTGCTCCTACCCATTCCAGTCTAATAAACAGCAGGGCCAGTAGAGGCTCAGCTGTCTGAGCACTGGTTCGTCCCAGGTTTGTGGGCAGCATCCGAGCCCTATCAGTTCCAGGTGGATTTTGAGGGGCTAATTCCCTGTGGTTTCCTTTTTCCCTGGTGCAGGGTCCCAGGGGCTTAGGGCTTGGCTGGGCGGGAGGAGGACGCGCGCTGCCTTTGGCTGCGTGGTCCTAGCTGGAAAATGAGATTGGAAAGATAGGGCTGGGGATTAGGGGAGGCTTGACAGCAGAAATTGGTGTATAGCATGTTAGCAGCTCCAGAGGCTGAAATTGCTCCTCTAAATACGAAGCAGTTCCTAAAGAGGGCTGGTAGGAGCCCAGCTTATTCGCAAAGGAGAGGATCAGCACAGTATTCCCATCCTGCGTGATAAACCCGGGACTGCATGCACTGCCGGCATGAGGAGCGATGTATTTCAATGCTTTTTTAAAGTGAGGAACCTTCCCCAAACTGGCATGCAGAAAAAAAAAAAAAAAAAAAAAAAGGAAGCGAGCTGCCAAAATGCTGCTGGGGAGCAGAGCAGGGCTGGGCGTACGGGGCAGGGTTCGGTGGCTCCCCAGGGCTGTCCTGCCCTTCCTGCATGGTGAGATCTCAAAGGGATCATTCAAAACGTCATTTTTTCCACACTTGTCTTTGCGGGACTCTCCCGAAATGCCCTGGTCAGGGCCACTGCTCTCCCAGCAGCTTGCTTCGCGTGCCCTGCCCTTCGCCTTGGCAGCCAAGCCCCGTGGGGAGGATTTTGGCAGCCGTCTGTGCCTTGCTGTCTTTCGAGCAAGTAAATCGACTCCTCTCACACGTTCCTTTCCTCCGCTGAGACTTCTCGTTTCGCAATGGGGAAACTTAAGAGCTAGGATGTGGTTTAGCGGTGGGGCTCGCTAGGACAGGTCGGTGGCTGGACGTGATGGTCTTGAAGGTCTTTTCCAGCCTGAATGATTCTGTGGCTGCTCAGGTATTTGGGGTGAAGGAACGCACCCCTTGGCCGGAGCCCTCTGCTCCCGGGGTCCGAGCTCCCCCCCCCGCCCTCTCACCCAGCCCCTTCAGGGTGGGGGCTTCCCTGGCAGCGGGGCACGGACCTGTCCCTGATCCGTGCTCAGGGGGCGAGGCTCTTGGTGTCGGGGTGGTTTCTCCATGCGGAGGGACGAAGCAGCGCTACACTCCTCTCTTTCAGGCAATTCGTTATGGTGCATGTGGGGTAGAAGAGGTCAAGCACAACCCCCTGCTCCCAGGGCAATGCCGGCGACTGCCCTGCTCTTACCAGCAGCTCCTTGATGGGGGATTGCTCCAGCCCTCTGTCCTGGGGGGAGTCCAGCACCACCGGGAAGCTTTTGTGGGGGGCCTGGGTGTAGCCGAACTCAATCTCATCCTAAAGCAGGAAGAAAAGCACATCAGGGAAGGCAGGCTGTGCCCCCCACCCCGGTGCCCACCTACCTGCATCCAGCGGTCGCCGCGGTTGATGTAGCCGAAGCAAACCTTCAGGTCGCAGCCGGCCTTGTTGACGAGGTTCTTGACCTCCTTGACGAAGAGGTAGTTGTCCTTCATGCTGGGAGAGCGGGTGGTGGGAGGGAAGGGATGGAGGGCCGCTGGAGGATGGGTGTCTGGCCCAGGCACTCTGTCCATCTCCCCCCCTGGCTTGGTGACCCCATGGGGCCAATGCCGATTTGGCCGTGGAGGTCTCATCCCTCGGCCCTTACCTGCAGACGAAGACGTTCACCGGTGCCAGCGTGTTGGGGGTCATGATCCACGGTGCCACCCTGAACACCACCGTGTCGGTGAAAATCGGCGTGTGGGGGATGCCCTGGGGGAGGCGAGCAGAAATCAGGGCCCTTCCACTCCCCATTTACCCCTATCGCCCCAAATACGCCCCCGACGTTGGTTTGGGGGTAAGCTAGAGGTCTGTTCTCCATCCCTGTGCCCCTTGGGCTGTCGCAGCCTTCCCTCTGCCCCCCTCCCCAGAGCCCCCCGACCTCAGCCAGGGTCTCCAGGAGGCTGACGTGGATGGAGACCAGCCCGGGAAAGGAGTCGTCGGGAAAGCGCAGCCCCTCGACGAAGAAGTTGAGCTCGGCGGCCCCGCCAGCGTGCTGCACGGTGTGGCACAGCTTCCTCCGGCCCAGCACGTGGACGTAGCGCTGCCCGAAGAAAGGGTCTGCGAGGACCGAAAGGAGAAGGTGGGTGATTTCCGAAAAGGTGTGGTGGTTTCTAAGCTGTTCTGCTCGTGCACGAGGAGTTTCCACCACCGCCCTGTGCCAAAGCTTCACCTCTGCTGGTGGAGGAAACTTCATCTGGCAGAACGACCTTAAAGCAGCTCAGGTGCTTGCAATTTTGCATTTGTGCACGAGACTGGTGGGCAAAATGTCTGAGAGCCTTTACTTGGATGGAAACAGCATTGCAAAGATGTTTCCACAAGGCTTCTGCCCTGGAAGCCCCTCAGACCGCCCATGCGATAGCAATGCCACAAATCCCTGCGCCGATGGATTTAATCCCATGTTTAAATGTGCTTAATGGCACGTTTCTGGGCTGGATGAGTCCCAGGGATTAAACCACTGTATCCACAGCAGGGAAGAAGGAAGGGAAAACGTGTCTTAGAGCATGTTGCCTGGTGCAGGAAGCATCAGGGTGTCAGGACACCTGTGTTTGTTTTTATTTTTTACTGCTGCTTTGCTGGATGACCTTGGATAAATGGCTTCACCACACTGCGCCTCCGCTTGTGCGTCTCAAGTTTTCCAACTGATAAAAGACTTAAGGCTGGAAAAATTTGGGGAAGGGACGGTGAGGGCACAACGTGCTTCAGAAGCGCAGTTTGAGGAGCATGGAGAGGATGAGGTCGGGATGGGAAGACAAGAGCTTGAGATCACAAAAGCCTCATGAACTGGGAGAAGGGGCGGAGGAGGCAGCGATGGGGAAGGACTTACTCTGCACGTGAAAGACCCCAACTTTGTCGGCATCAGAGACGGGAACGTAGAGCACGATTTCATACCCCCGCGGCAGATGCTGTGGCCCTTCAGTCCTCAACACCATCCGAGACATATCGAGCAAATCTGGGGTGCGGGCGAGAGCAAACCTGGGTGCGAGCTCTGCCAGCTTGTGCGCTCCTGCCCTGTGCCAAGCAGCGTGCTCTTTCCTTGTAACCAGCCTTGGCATGCATGCTGGAAAAACAGCCTGCGGTCCTGCTAGCAAGGCCTGTGGCTTGTGCTTTGAAACATTTTTTTTTTTTTTTTCCCCTGGCACAGCCGGTCCCTGGCCTCAAAAAGCCGATGGGCACTGGCTTGGCGTGGTTTGGTTTTCCAGGAACAGGCGGGTATTCCTGGCTGCCGGCCGTGCGCCTGGCCCCAAGCATCCCTCGGCCAAGCCCTGCCGTCAGCGGCACCTCTGCTGTTTTTCTGGCTGTGCTTTGTGCCCCTGCTTGACCTTGGGGCGATAATTAAAACAAAATACGAGGACAGGAGCGTGATCCCGCATGGGGAGCTTACTCAGCAGCTCAGCTGAGTCAGAGCAGAGAGCAGCCAATTCCCAAGCAAGCCTTCATGCCTGAAAAGATTAAAGAGGGGGGGGATAACAGCATTTCTGCTTATTTTTCGAAGCGGAGCTGGGCTTGGGACTGCATTACCTTCTTTGCTGAACACCCTTTCGTCATCGCAGTCTGGCGCGGGACTCAAGGGGCTCTCCCTGTCGCAGCTGACCAGCAGGATGGCCCCGTGTCCCTCGGGTCCCCATGTCCAGCTGGCCTGAAACGCCACGCTGGGGCTTAGCGAGGGGATGGGGACGCGGCAGCTGGGATGCGCTGGGCTCCTGCAAGCCCAAGGACTACCCATGCAGGGAAGGGGCAGGGTTACCTTGTTGGGATTGTTCTTTTCCACCACGCCATCCCGATCTGCATCGACGTCCAGGGAGAGCCCTGGAGGGCAAACCCCACTGTCAGCCCGGGATAGGGTGGGTTGGGTGTGCGCACGTGTCCCCCCCGACCTGGCAAACCTGTCCCCTGCTCAGAGGGGTGCTGCATCGCAGGAGCCTCCCTACTCACCGATGCCGGTGAGGAAGACCCCAGCTTGATCGATGGGCTGTCCTCCCTCCGCGTAAAAGCTGACGATTACCTGGAGATACCCAAATCCATCTGCTTGGGGAAGGATGCTCTCCATCCCCAGCCAGGAGGGGGTCTGGTGCCCAGCGCCCCGATTTTTACCTTGTTATCGTTGACCTCGGTGCTGGCCCGGCTCATGCTGAACCTCAGGACCATCCCCTCGTCCAGCGGCCACCGCATCCCGCTGGGTGCTGACCCCACCTCGGCTCGGCCCTGCGCCGCCACCTCCACGCTCACCCCCTCCGTGTGCTTCACCCCGAAGGTGACCGCCCCGGCTGGGGCCGCCCTGCAAGCAACGCGCTCTGTTTTCAGAGGTCTGCGCATCCGGCACCCAAAAACCACCAATTCCCATTACGATTCGGCTCTCCACCCAAAACACAGGCTGGCGTCTCCATGCTCACCACTGCCTCTTTTCTACCTTTCCTCACTGCCTGGGAATGTTTGAGGTGCCTTTTTTTTTTTCTTTTTTTTTTTTTTTTCCTTTTTTTAGGACAGAACATGCTCTTGTAGCAAAATGGGTCTATTTAGTAGCAATCAGTGCAGATTGCCATTAACTCTAATTACAGCCAAAGCGTTTGGTGCCACTGGAACCAAACTTGGTTTGCACTTCGGCTGAGAAATCTGCGTTATTTGCCAACTGAGGCAAACCCAGCATTTCCCAGCTCAGTGTAGCAGCATGCCAGCTGAGCTGGAGGATTTTACCACGGGAAACTCTCATTTTTGGGGTGATTTCATTCAATCCCACAGCTTCGCTCCCAGTCCAAAGTGCTTTTCCTGAGCTGCTCTGTGCATCCCCTTTGCCTCTCCTGTCCCTAATTTCCCCATCTATCCAAGGTTATTATTTTTGGGTCGCTTACAGCTCCCAAAATCCAGGCTCCCTTTGAGCACTGACACCCGAGCACCCGTGCTGGATCACCATTACAGCATCATTTATTGGGTTTCTGAGTGAGGGCAGCACTGCTGAGCATCGGGGGAAGAGGAAATCTGAGCGCCTGCCTGCTGCTGCCTGGGCATTTCTGAAATTGCTCAATTCTGTTTAATTATGCATGCAAAACTGGTTTGGTTTCTGGGCTTCGGTAATCCCACTGGGAAGAGATTTGACCCGGAGAGAAGCCAGATGCACTGTTTGGCTGGAGTATTGAGGGCAAGATTTGCAAAAGCAGCTGGGTGAGCGCTGGGATGAGCCATGAAAGGAGCACATAACCTTTTTTTCTTTTTTTTTTTTTCTTTCAATTATCTTGAAGGGTAGCGTTAGGCTTGTTTTAGAGGTACAGGGGCAGTATTGTGGGGCTTGCAGGCTTTCTGAGGACACAGATTGTCACCAGATCTTGCTTTCCTCCCCTCTCCCAGCTGCATCCCCTCCTTTGCTGTCTGTGCCCATGGCTCCTGCTCGAAATGCCCCGTCCCTGCTCATCCCTCTGTTCTCCAGCAATTTTCTGAAATAGCACTGCATCTGTTGACCGCAGGTGGACCAGACTCATCGCCTTTGCAGACCCAGGGTACGTATGTCATGCAACAACCGATGCTTGAAACTTGCCCGGGACTTGTGCAGATTTGCAAAGCCCGGGGAGGATTTGTGCCGATGAATTGCATCAAATCCTAGAGCTGGGGCTTTTGGGGAACAGAAGGACAAATGAGGAGGGGAAACGTGCATGGGGAGAAACAGGTTGAGGAGCAGGTAGGGTTTCACATCCCACTCACCCGTGGACATCGACGGCAAGCTGGGTGCCCAGCACGCACAGCGCCTGGATGCGGCTCCCGTGCTGCAGCCGCAGCGTGCGCTCCCCCGGCATCTCGCTGCCTGGACGCCCCGACGCTGGGCGCGCACCCTTCTGCCTGCTGCAGGAGCTTCTTCCTCCCCTCGCCTTCCTCTTCCTCAGCCAGCCCCACGGCAAATCAATCCACCTTCAGAGCTCGCAAAGTCTGTGATGATGGCTGTGCGGCCCCCACCCCGGTTTGGAGGGAGGGGGCGGTTGGATTGGACCCTCCAAAACCCCAGGAAAATGATCTGGGGAGGGAGGGAAGGGATGGAGAGGGAGGGCGGCTGGCCCAGTGCCCACTCTGTCCCAGCCCCATGCAAGCAGCTCCCCCAGCTGTCCCCAACCCCGCTCCCTCCAGCATCTCCCCAGACTGTGATGAGCAGCTCAGTGGGGAGGAGGATGCAAGAGAACCTCAGAGGTGTTTTTTGCAGTGCTTTTGGATTCCCCTGGCGTTTGCAACCCTCTCCTCCTCCTGCGCCCCTTTTCTGCTCTCTAGGGAAAACCTCTGCCTGCCTGGGAAGGAACAAATCAAATTTCCCAGCCCTCGGGCTAGAGCAGGAGGCTCCTCGCTTCCCTGCTTGCTTTCAGCTCGCTTCCCTTTGCCTCCGTGCACGCCGGCATGGGGAAAGCCGCGATGGTTGTGCACGGCCGGCGCCCCACTTGGCGCCACGGCAAGGCGCACTGGGAGCCAGCTCTGCCCACGCGGGCGTTTGCATTATTTATTAGCGCCGAGCTGAATATTCATGTTGGAAACCAAACTTCTGCCCCAGATTTTGGAATAACCTGCTGCAAGCAATTAAAGAGCGAGGAGCAGAAATGTTCAGTTTGATCTTCCCTGTTTGTATCCCTTTTGGGCTTTTCTTTTGAGCTTTCTCCTCTCTCCGTGACCAGGGCAGAGGAAATGAGCTCAAACCCAGTTTCCCATCTGAAGTGGATCCCTTTTTTTTTTTTTTTTTTTCCCTGTGACCTGAGCAAACAAGAGTGAAGACTTTGTATTGCTGAGCAGATTGGGAACATACACCAAAAAAAAGGCAGAAAAAGGGGCAGTTAGGGGGCATTTTGCACATGCAAAAATGAGGTTTGTGGCAAGAGGGAGATTTTATTGAAGGCTGTAGATGTGCTCTCCCAAGAGTATAAGAAGTTATAAACACTTTGCTGTCAGGCTGTGCTGTTGTGGTCAGAGCAGCACTGCTGCTGTGCATGGCCAGCCCGGGGGGGTGCATTAAGGGACCCCCGGTTTGGGTGCCCCAACCTGAGCTGAGCTGCCAGCAGCTGGAAGAGGCTCCCTCTTCTGAAAAGCATCGTGGTTTTACCCTCACCTATTCGACTCCAGTCTATTCAAACCACCAGCAGTAAGAAACACCAGTGAAAGAGGAGCCAGAAAGAGAAATAATTGGGAAAAGAAAACCAGAGCCACATGGTGTTTGCACAAGCAGGCTCCATTCACCAGCTCTGCGCCATGTGAGACTTCCCTTTTTTTTCCCCAAAGCGTCCCTTCCCTGCAGGCAACACGTGGACTGGGACGGCCTCGGCTCCTTGTGCTCTCCTGGGACCCTGTGCTGGAGACAGAGGTGTAAAATCCCTGTTTTAGAAGAAAACAAGCAAAGCAGCTTTTCTAATACCGTTTTCACTTCCCAATTCCTTTACCCGAGGGTTTAGTATTTCATTTGTCAGCAAGGAAAAGAAATGCTGCTTAAATCCTTCTTATGAAGAAAACAACCCCAACCGCCTCCCATCTTGCAGAAGGACCCCAGGGTCACCCCATCAGTTGGGGCTTTTCAAGTCAGCAGGAGTATTTCTAGCTGCTCGTGGTTTTTCTTGGGTGGCTCTGGCTTGGGCTTGGTGCACCACCATGGGACCTTGCAGCAACATCAAAGATGGGAAAGTCCTGGACGGGGCAAAAAGAGAGGAGGGTGGCTGGGTTGCAGGCAGGGGCTGATTTCCCAGTGGGAGGTGGATGCTGCCACACTGGTTCTTGTCTTTGAGGGATCAGTTGGAAAGAGGCTGGGGTCTTTCCAAGCTTCCTGGAGTCTTTGGAACCCAAGTAGCGTCTTTACTAGGCTTTTGGGGTCTTCGCAAGCCTGCCGGTGTCTTTGGAAACAGGGCAGGGTCTTTGCAAGGCTTTGGGATTCTTTGAAAGCCTTCTGGGGTCTGTTCAAGGTTCCCAGGGTCTTTGCAAGACTTTGGGGGTCTTTGCAAGCTGTGTGGGATCTTTCAAAGCCTCCTGTGGTCTTTACAAGCTGTGTGGAATCTTCGGAAACCATGCAGAGTCTTTGCAAGTTTTCTGGGCTCTTTGCAAGTTTTCTGGGTTCTTTGCAAGACTTTGGGGATCTTTGCAATTTTCTGGGGGTCTTTGCAAGTCTCTGGGGGGGCCTTGAAAGTCCTAGGGGGTTTTTGCAAGTTTCTTGGGATCTTTGGAAACCATGCAGAGTCTTTGGAAGTCTCCACGGATCTTTGGAAGGCTTTAGGATTCTTTGCAAGCTGCGGGGCTTCTTTGCAAGCCTGCTGTGGTCTTTGCAATCTTACTGCAGCCTTTGTAAGAATCACGGAGTCTTTCCAAACATTGCAGACAGCTTTGCAAGCCTCCTGGGTCTTTGCAAACCTCTTGGGGCTGGGAGAAGACAGGCTCGAGAGGCTGCCCAGCATCAGCCCTGCCACACTCCTTGAATTAGAGAGGACGCGGCAGCGGTGAGTGAGCCTTGAAGTGCCAGAGCCACTGTGGCGATGCCAGCAGCAGGGAGAACACCAAGTCCTTCCTGCAGAGGCTTCTGCAAAGTGCCTGCCTATTGCAATGCCTCCATTTGGGGAGGAAGGAGCGGGGCAAACTCTGCAAAGAGGTGACCGTGCCTGCATCCCGTGTGGGCACAAGCACGAGGACCTGCCTGTCCCCATTGCACAAGAGGCACTGGAAGCTCACACAACTCACTCAGCCAGTCGCCAAATAAACCTTTGTCCATAGCGCGAGGATGGGATTTTGCATGAGGCAGAAGCGCTATTCCCAACACAGGCTTTGCTCTGTGCTATCAGGCGGGAGATCGGCCCCGGTAAACCATCACGAGACGTGTGTGCAAATATAAGCACGCGCACGCTGATGTCTGGAGGCTCGTGGTTTCGCAGCTATAGTTAATCTGGTCAGAGGAGTTTTCTGGTTTTTAAAAATCAGATTAGGAACTGCTCTGCGTAATCTTTCCCGCCGCTGATGGATCTGTGCCTGCCCTAATTTGGGGGGACGGGGAACAGATAGCCAAGCCGAAGCTTACGAACAACCCCAGGAGCTGCTCCGTGAGGGTTCTCATGTGCGCTTCGCCCTGGCTGGGTGCTTTGCAGTCCCTTCCTGCAGGCACGTGTGTGACTGCAAGGAGTAGGAGGGAAGCATGAAATATCCCCCCGTGGCGTCCTTTCGAGCTGACCTTTTGCATTGAGGAGGTGCAAACAGGTGCCCGTCCGAGCGGAGGCACGAGGCGCTGCTGTTGCTGCTGCTGGGGCATGTCGCTGCCTTTATTTTGGAAGAAGCAGCCAGCTTCGAGGAGGCATAACCAACCCAGCGAGGAGGATGAAGTAGCTTGGGCGAAGCCGTGCTGACCCACGGCCGCGTTGCTCTCCCCCGGGGGGGACACGCGGGCGTGTATTTATAGGGCAG
Source organism: Anser anser (assembly GCF_964211835.1). NCBI lineage: Eukaryota > Metazoa > Chordata > Aves > Anseriformes > Anatidae > Anser > Anser anser. The sequence goes on along the minus strand of NC_139738.1, from coordinate 7,686,550 downwards.
CGCGTTTAATGCAAAGCTTGGGGAGAGCGTGGGCAGGGTGAGCCCAGGGCGCGTGCACAGCTCCAGCCTGGGGGCAGAGGCAGTTTTATGGGGTGCTTTGCTTTGGGATTGCCAGGGATGAAGTCTCCGTGTTTTACGAGGCGACAGGCACTTTTGGGGGAGAAGAAAGGACGGAGGGGGCTTTTTGCTGCTTTCTCACCCAGGAGAAGGTGTTTGCAGAGCCAGCACCATCGAGTACTGCTGGGTTTTATCAGCTTTCAAAGCATTTTTGCTGGCCCAAACCATGCTCCTGCCCTTCACCAGCCGGGACAGGGGATGCAGAGCCTCAGCGGTCTCGCGAGCGTGACCGCACGGGATGCTCCTGTCGTGCGGCATTACGGCTCCGCACCAAAAGGAAGCAAACCCTCATGCAAACAGGAGCGGGACTTGATAACTGGTTCGATGCCTTCCCCTGTTGCAAGTAATTAGGCTGACAAGGCTCTTAAAAGTTCCTGCCTGCAATTACGCATGCAGAGTAATAAATAAGGTGTAATTATCGGCTTAGGGAGATTATCAAACTTTCCTTGACAGAGTGGCGGTGCAGGATGGGTGAGAAGGGAAGCCCCGCAGGGTCGGGGCTGTTGTGGTGTTCTGGGGGTCGGGTCTTGCCCCATCATGGCTGGAAACAGCCTGAAAGAACCGATCGGGGGGTTGGGGGGGGGAAAGAAGCAAGGCCCCCCAAAAACAAGCTCGCCAATGTGCAATTCGATCTGATGGAGAGGCACAGGGGGTTCGTGCGCCCTCAGAGGGGTCTGAATTTGCCCACTCCTCTCTGAGCCATCGTGCACAGGGAGCCTTAATGACAACCTCTCGGGACAAGGTGTTATTAGGGAGAAACACTCAGCTCTGAATGGGCCAGATGGCTTAAAACTGAAATTCTTCTTATGCATGGGCATGCCGGTGCTAATAGCAGGTGGAGGAGGAAGAGGAGGTGAATGTAGCTGCCACCCAGCAAAGATGGGGTGCTTGGGGCTGGAGCGAGCATTGCTGTGCCTGGTCAAAAATGCACCGTGACTAAACCCGAGTCTGTCTGTGGAAAAATAAAAACACCGCACCAAACCCAACACAAGCATGAAGTTTCAGCTTCGTGGCTCCTTCCTTGATGGATGCGATCTGGGGCGGGTTTGGGGGGAGAAGCGTGGCCGCAGCGTGGGGAGGAGAGCACGCTCGTGAGCCCTGTGCCGAAGCCCTGGTGCTCGCTGGGAGCCAGAAACCACCGTCCTCTGCCTGCTTCCAGATTACAGACCATAACAGCATGACCCCGTGGGGATGTAGGTGTGTTCCCTGTCCAGCACAGGGCTCAAACCAGCTGAGCAGGATGCAGTGCCAAAATCACAGCAGGCGGCAAGCTCAGCACCGTGCCCCGTCTAAACCAGCGCGACCAGCGGCCACAAGTGGGAAATCCAACTTGCAGCCTTACATAATGCTCTTTTTTGGTAGACTTACAGCCAAATTCTTCCATGGGGGATGCAAGGAGCTCACAGTGATTCTGCTTGGCAGCAGCTTTATGAATTTTAGGGGTGTGTGAGCCCCTAAAACCCTCCTCCAGGAGGTCTCAAGAACCAACACGATTCACAAATCTATGAACATCATGAGTTTGGCTTGTGATGGGTTTCAGGACATGGAATTTTGCTTAAAATCCCAAGCCAAGGTCTTGGGGAGGCTGGAAACACCGCTAGCGTTCCCCTCTCGAGCATCCTGTCCGCCCCAGCAAGCTCTCATGATCTTATTAAAGCTGTGCTTGCGTACGAGACACGGTGCTGCTTTGCTGCTGCAATTAAGGACGGAGCCCTTTAATGTAGACTTGCTCGGAGACGTTTAAAGCAGCTGCCGTGGCGCTAGTTTGATCTCACAGGGGAAGGTGCGTGCAGGTGGCGGCTCCCAGCTCGCCTCTCCCCCAGCTGAGGACATTTAGCTTGGTGCAATGGTGGGGACCAGTCCTCCTTGCTCCACCGAGCCTGTTCCAGCTCCTTTGGCTTGCAAGGGGTCCTGCTGCTTGCAAAGCTGCCTTTCTTCCAGCTCCAGAACTTTCCAGCCCATGGCACGGCACAGGGAGGCATCGCCCTGTGGAAATGGGGACTGTGCCGTCACCGTATCACCCTGCCCCTGTCGCAACGAGATTGGGGGTGAACCGCAGCGGGGTTGTCAGCGTGTCAGGTCAGCGGTGATGGAGTTTCCCCATCTCCCTTTTTGTCTCCATCTGTGGGACATGCAGGGCTGCTGCCGCCTCCATCCCGTGTTGGCCCTGAAGCTCCTTCCCAGAGGAGCAGCAAGATCCATCTCACCCAGTTTTCCTCTTTGCCGTCTAGCGAAGTCTCCTGGGATCGCCTGGAGAGAGATGACTATCTCCAGAAAGCCACTTCTTCCAGCGACCGGGGCATTTCCCGTGGGAGCTTCACGCGCATTAAAAAAAAAACAATTCCCCAAATGCCGCATCCAAACAAAACACCCGAGAATCCCTAATTTCCGCTGAAAGCCTCTTGCCTTGTTTTGCTTTCTTTTTTCTTCCCTCCCCTGCTTGCCAAATAACCAGTTTTCCCTGCACCCATTTCTGTCGGTCGCGTTCATCCGGAGTTGTTATGAAGGGAAGGACCAGCCTGAGCAAACATTTCCTTTTGCTGCTGCAGCGGTGAGTGCCTTATGCAGGCATTGCCCTAATGGGGTAGCCGAGGCCGTGAGTCACCTGTGGAGAGCCTGCGTGGAAAATTTGGGTTGTTTTAAAGAAAATACTTCATTTTAATGATACCGTGTATTATAATAAGCCTAAACTACCGTCTTGCATAACAGAAGGGGGTAGAAATGTTTAATGCATAAAGCTTTGGAGTCCTTATTTGGAGCTGTAAGGGAGGTGAGGGAAAAAGGGGAGAATGAGCCCCGAAAGGGCTGGCTGCTGAGCATCCAGGGCAGGGCTGCGCATCCCCACCCCGTCCTGCCCCTGTGCCCCCTCCCTGGCCCCGCAATTGCCGCCTGGCCCTGGGGGCTGCCTTATCGCCCGCATCTCGCGAGCGGGGCGGCAGCTTCGCGGGTGGCGGAGGTGGAGACGGCAGGGTCCCTGGTCCACCCCGTCATCGAGGGAAGGGAGGAAGGAGGAGTTAAATTCCCCTGCCTTTTAATCCAGTCATGCTGGTTCACCTACAAAGCCGGGCAGCCAGGCAGCAGCTTCCTTCACATGCGGCCGCCGTCCACGGCACATCATGCCCCAACGCCAGGTCGTGAAGATGTCCACCAGCCGCGCCAGCTACGGCGTCTGCGTGCTGGGCACCGAGGTCTTCCTTGACACCCACCGGTAAGGCTGGGGGGGTCAGGGTGCCGGCGAGCATCCCTAGGGATGATGGATTTTAGGGGGAGCCTAAAGGCGTTGGGCGGTTTTGCTCTTTGCTTGGAAGCGATGGGTGTTAAGGGGAAAGATCTCTGGGCACGCACGGAGGTTTCATCCAAGCTCGGTGCATGGGGGACGTGTGCCCCCAGCTCTGCTTCAGGCGATGCCATCCCATGGGGAGGTGCGCCCGAAGGAGGGACGTCGGCCCCAGCAAAAGCAAGGCGTCGAAGCGTAGCCGAGCAATGACGATGTGCAGGCAAAGCCCATGCACACCCCGGCTAAGTGGGATCTATTTCTGGCTGCGAGAGCATTAGGCAACAGCAATTCAAGATGAGCAACTTGTCTGGAGCTAAACTGGGTTAAAGAACAAATGTGTGGCTCAGGCAGAAAAAATCCACGAGCGGGTTTGCACAGGCGACGTAACAAGAAGAGATTTTTCTGACGTTAAACATAGGGGTTGCTTTATTGGCCAGATATGAGGCTGTATTTACTCTCCTGTGACATTGTCATTATTTAATAAATCACGTTTATAATGATAGCGGCTACAGGCTGAGCCAGTCGGGATCACAGCTGGTGCAATTATTTGGGTTGTACGTTGGAGCCAGGCCAGGAGGTGCTGACATCCCCCCGATGGGGCTCGGACCCAGCCTCAGCTGCCCTTAAAACATTTCATTTTTACCTTCAGCCAGGTGGGAATACAAAAACCCTGTTATTTACATTATTTTTCTCAATCTGAAGTCACAGCAAGCATTTAAGCATGGGGCCCAAGTCCCATCATGGGCTGATTTGGCTCCTTGGTAGCAAATCTGAGCTTTGGCCCAAGAAGACATACGGCAGATGCTTTTTCAACATCGGGGCTAAAAAAAATAGGAGTCCCCTCATGCCCTCAGAGCACTGGTGGGAGCGACAGCCCTCTCCATGCTGGGGGAAATTCAGTGATGGATGCTTCAAGCTTTGACCATGGCTTGGTTTGGGGCAGAAAACTGAGCTTGGTGGGAATCCTGCAGAAGTTTGTGTCTCAGTGGGGTGATGCAGAGGAGCAAGGGCTGTGAAATCAGGGTGAATAGACCCAAATTTGAGATGTCATAGCATGCAACAGCGTGCAGGTAGACTGCGGGTAGTCTTGCAATGTTGCACACTGGTAAATGTGTGGGGTGACAAGCGAGATGATACCTTAATCTCTCCATACAAGCTACTGCAGGCACCGGAGCTGCCATGCCAAGAGCAACGCCAGGAATAAATCCCTTCTGTGCTTTTTTCTCCCTGCTAAAATTTATTACCGTGTCCCTTTCCGCGTGCGGCTGGGGAGGCTGGCTCCCGATGGCAGACAGGTTGGAGCACTCGCGCACCCCGGACGGAGGTGCCGGGGCTGTAATGAGCAGGTAGGCAGCACTTCAAAGGCGAGGGATGTCATACAGGTGGGGTGCAGGCTCTCCACGTTCGGCTTTGGGTTCTGCTCCACTTTGGGCATCTCTCAGGTCAGGGTATGCAACAGCAAAGAACCAGCTCCCCGATGGGTGACAGCCCAATGTGGCCCTGCTCTTGGTCTGGGTTTTGTGCTGGGATGCTCACGTTTGGGTTTTTTTCTTCCTGTCAATGAAGGAGGTTGGGTGCCCCAGCTTCAGAGATGTACGATCTGGGCTTAACCACGGACGGACGTGCCAGAGCTCCAGTGGGAGCCCTGCTTGCTCAACAACGCCACAGAGATAATACTTGTAAAATTCAGACGACACATTTCGTCACCTGAAGATGGTTTCTTAGTCCCTGAAACCCGGTTAAGGCTGGATTTTAATTCCAGGAGACGCAGTTTAACTATTTGGGTCCACAGAGGACAACAGGAAAGACAACTCATGCTCTGTTTCAGATCTACCCCCAAAGGTGCCACGTCATTCGATGTCCATGCCACCTCTGCAGTTACGGTCCACATCATCCACAACCCCATGACAAAACCCATGTTTAACTCCAGATGGCCACTGGATCCTGATATAGAGGTTGTAGTGACCATCGATGTCACCAGCAAGACCGTCAATGACAATAAGGTTAGTTCCTTTTTATGCACTGAAGCTGGAAAAATTAAGTCAGAATTTCCAGGAAAGCAGGGCAGGCTCGAGCACTTCCAGGCAGTGCTAACATCAGGCATGTCCTTAGAATAAACTCAGAAACCTAAACAGAACCATGTAATCATTGTGTACGAAAAATGAAACTAAGAAGGAGAAGGAGATGACATTTTGTGCCCTAAAAAAGAGATAACAGTGACTGCAAAAGCCAGTGTCAGAAACTCCATGCCAGGCAAAAAAAATAGTCTTGCCTTGGCTTTTCTATGCCAGTTTTTGCGTTGAAGCATGCAGAAATTGTTTGGTTGAGCTATGATTAAAGGAGCAGGGCTTTGATGAACCTTCCAACACCTTGTTGTATGGCATTGCCGGGTCAACCCAATGAGTGGAAAGACCTACTCAGCATGACAGGACATGGGTCATGATGTGGTGATGTCTTCGCAGGTTAAGATTTCATACTACGGACGGGAAGAGAATGAGCTTTCGGTGGCTTGGTTGTATCTCACCTGCGTAGGTGCGTATTATGGCAACACTTGTCCGAACGCGGCCAGCCCTTCCTGACGCCGCAATCTAGCTGGGTTCAAGGGATGGGAGGTAACTGGGGGATGCAGACTGCCCATCTGCAATGTGCAGTGATGGTTTGGGTGTTCACAGCTTATGCTGACAAGCAAGAGGGAAACAATTAAAATGTTATTGTGCTGCCTTATATGGTGCAAAAAAGACGCAGGCTGGGCACTGTCCCCACCCAACGCACGCAATAAGCAGCCTCCTCTGACCGCCGAGACGATTTTGCTGATGGAGGAGGATTCAAAGATGACCATGTCACCCACCTTTCGCTGGCGAGCCCCTCCTCGACCTCCAGTGCAGCTGGTGAAGAGGAATAGGCACCAAAATGTAGTTGTCTGACCTATTTCAGGAGTTTAGGATGAGATGAATCATTCCCTTGAAATGCCTATTTTCCTCTGCTGACTACAAAGGGAGTCTAGACAACTAGTCTGGATGCAGAGTCTTCCACTTGGATGGATTAATTACCCTAAATTTGGGATTTTCTGAAGCACTCACATGATAGTCAGACCTGTGTCCTCAAGTCATGCGCTTGCCTGCCAAAATTGCCCCTGAAGAGGCTGATGGTTTCCCACGTCCCATGGACTCCACTGGAGCCATCCAGGGCCACTGCTGTCCACAGAGCTTTGACCTTACAAAAGCTCTTTGCTTGCTTAGATTTAGGACTTCATTTCCAAAATTACAGGCCCAGCTTCTCCATGTGCTCCTCTGTGCATCAAGGAGAAGGCCAATATCTGCTCCAGTGCCCACATTTTACACATGCTGTATACGTCTCCCTCTGTCCAATTCAGTGGATATATGTCTTAAGATAGGCTTTGCACAGATTTATGTAGGATATAGATGAGGTCTCCGGCAGACCTCCAGTTTGGGCCCAGAAGAGCTCTCAAAGCGAAAGTCCTTCTCAAACTTCGCATCACCCCTAGCAATTATTTAGTGTCCACTCACCCATGGTGAAGGCACTTTCATCCCTTTGCCGTGTTTAGACTTCATGAAAAAGTGGTCAACATGGAATTGGTGAAACCACAAAAAAATGCCGTGGAGTGGGTACGTCCCTGCTGGGGGACCCAAGACGGGAGAAGACGGGTGGAGACCAAGTGGGGAAAGCCTTAAAAAAGCTGTTGGGTTGCTCTTCTGTTGGTGTTTTGTTGGCAGCTTTGGGTCTGGAGCCACACTGGGGTATGAAGGTGGGGTTGGCTTTGGGTGACTCAATGCTAGCATTGGGGATGAGCCCAAAATGTCCCTGAGAGCTCGTTCCCATGCTGATGGCTTCCTTCTCGCTCTGATGTTTCAGACATATCCCTGGACGTGGATGTGAGCCGTAATGGCAGAGTGAGGAGCAAAGGGAAGGACAAGGTAATGAGAAACGCTGCGTGGCTTTGGGCGACGTGTGGAGGGTAAATGCGGGGAGCTTCTCTTTGCAGCCTCTTCCCTGCAAATCTCCAGGAGGGAGAGGGATTTGGGTGGTGTCTGAAACAGGGAAAATAATGTGGCAAGTTCTCAGCCTTCTAATTGAGGAGGAAAACACTTTATTTTTTTATTCTGTGCCAAAATCTCCTTCCTCTCCAGTCCAGCCCCAGGGATAGTACAGAAGAAAACACTTTTTTTTTTTTTTTTTGATTTGAAACGTGCCACTAAATGACTCATCTGCAAGTTTTGCAAGCAGCAAGAGATTTACCCCCTTGGCAAGAAATCTGCATATGCCCAAGCACTTACGCCCGGGTAATTGTCTGCAGCCAGATCAGCAGCACAAATTGTACATCAAGATGAGATGCGTTTCTAGAAATGGGATATTCTCTTTCAAATGAGGGCTGGCAGATATACTCTGGCTTGTTAGAAGATAAGATCTGTTTGAAATAGTCCTTGCTGACCTGGCTGGAAGCTGAGGTTAGGAAATTTAGTGGCTTGAAAACATTGCTGCCCTCTCCTCACCAGCCCTGAGTGCACTTTGTGGGATCTCCTCTGAGTATGGATGTGGCTATAGGGTTTTCCCAGTCCACCCACTACTGGGAGGAGGCTGGGAGGGAGAAATCTTGATGGCTCTGCTCCCATCCCCGTTGGGTGCTTCTCCTCTAGGCCAAGTGGACGTGGGGTCCGGATGGGCAAGGTGCTGTGCTGCTGGTCAACTGCGACAGGGACAGCCCCGGCGCGGTGGGGACAGACAGCGGCCAGGTGGACATACGGACCAGTGCAGGTAGGACATATGGACCAGTGCAGGTAGGGCGTCACCCACAGCACCAGGGGACCTGTAAGGTCACACCAGGGAGCTTTGCCTCTTGCAGCACCTCCATCCTTCTCCCTCTGGTCTAAGGCACCATTCACGTGTCTGGCGATGGCGAAATGGGTGGCAAAAACATTATCTGGTGTAATCAGAGCAATTAGAGATAGCAACAGCATTACCTGTTTCCGCATTGCAACAGAAATTGGCTCTTTTCCACATCTCCTTCCCCATTTTATTTTCCTGGACATCTCTATAAAATCTATGAGCGTCATGCAACATCCCATCTGGTTCGCCCTATAAATCCACGCACAACCAAAGACTGCATGGAGAATAAATAGCAAAGCTCACAGGCAATGCTGGAGGCTGGAAGCCTCCCCATGTCCCCTCTCCTTGTCTCCTTCCCCCCATAGACCTCCAGGACATGTCTGTGATGCTGCTGCGGACTCAAGGTCCCAGCAATATCTTTGCTGACTACCAGCTGGTCCTGCACGTCCCCGAGTCGGACGCAGACAAAGTGCGTGTTTTCCATGCCATACGTGAGTATTTCCTCCTCCCTTCCTAGATATCCAGGCCAGCCTATCGTGACCCTGGGGTGGGCAAACCCTTTGTTTTATTGCTCGCTATGGATAAGGGCTGGGTGCCAGCGCTTGCTGGAAACACCTGTTTATCCCCAAAGTTCCTCTGCTGTTCTAGAAGATGGGGCTATATGGGGAGCTTAAAAACTGTACAGGGAAAAAATAATTTTTAAAAAAAAAAAGGCTCTGTTGAGTGGGATTGCTGAAGTTTTGAGAGCTTCACAAGCAGATAACCCCCCAGTGGCTGCTGGCACCTCTGCGGCGCAGGCAGAGTCCCAGGCGCCAAAGCAGCCCATCTCGTCGGGCTGCGCACTTTGCCTTTGAACACCCCGGTTGGTGGATCCCAGCAGTTCCCTGCCGAAAATCAGGTCAGAGGAGCCAAGTATATCATTAGATGCTTAACTTGAGACACGCACCTTGAAAGGGTTTGACCTGAGGGCATAGAGTCCTCTTTGTACAAGCAGATCAAGTGTGTTCCCCAGAGAAGAGCAGGCACACCCGCTCCTCTGCAAACCACGCTGGCATCAGCCACCTCCTCGCTGGTGCCTCTTTCCAGCCCTCTGGATGGGGTGGCCGCCCCGTGCCGGGCTGGCTATTTCGGTGTTTCTGCAGGGAGTGACTCACACCCCCAGTACAAACCCGTGCTGGGGCCGGGTAAGCTCTCCTATGTGCTAGACCGTGTCGGCAGTGGAGAAAACACCTTCTACGTGGAAGGGTTGGCTTTCCCTGATGCGGGCTTCTCCGGGTTGGTTTCCTTCAGCGTCAGCTTACTGGAGGTCCCCCATAAGGTATGTGGGGTCTGCCCCGTCCCTGTCCCACGCAAAGCACCTACTGGGGTTTTTGACTGCTGCTCTCCACCATTTCGCCTCTTGCAGTATTCGCCGGGCACCCCGATTTTCACGGATACGGTAGTTTTCCGCATGGCACCCTGGATAATGACGCCCAACACGCAGCAGCCTCTGGAGGTTTTTGTCTGCAGGTAGGAGGGATGTCACCCCATCATCACTCCCCAGGCTTGGGGACTCTCCAAGGAGAAGCTTTTGACCCTTCCTTGTTTTACGCATGCCGTACTGGAGCCTAATGTTGCTGTTGGTACCCCTCTGGTACTGCTGCGCTCATTGCATCCCCAAGGAGAAGGTTGAAGGACCTTCTCCAAGAGCTAACCTCATGCAAAGCTATTGCCCAGTGCACTAGGGATGAGAAATGTGCTGCACGGTTGGGATGAGAGGTCTTCTGTGGTCCCTCCTTACAGCCTTCGCTCCTTCCTCTCCCCCCAGCATCAAGAGGGGCATAAACTCCAACGAGGTCTTTCTGGAGGAGCTCCAGGCCCTGTTGAGGAAAGCCAACTGCAAGCTGACCATCTGCTCAGAGGTCGAAAGCCGGAGTGACCGCTGGATCCAGGTCATCACTCGATGCTTGTAATACGCGTCTCTTGTGGTGCTTCTTACGGGCTCACGGGGCACACAGGGTGTTGTCCCCACTGCTGACACCCCGGGAGGGATGAGCTGCGTTGCTCGGGGAAAGCACACAGATGCTAAGAGATGAACCGGACAACCATGAGCTAAAACATAGGGAAATGCTGCTGGTGGTGGCAACAAGAGTGTTGCTTGGACCCTGGGGACGTTGCAAGAGGGACCCCATTACCAGTGGGACCCCGCTGCAAGAGGGATCCTATTGAAAGAACCATGTGGGTTATTAGAGGAGACACCCCACGTGCAAGTGGGGCTCTACTGTGAGAAGGATCCCACTGCAAAAGAAACACCATGGGGCATTACAACAGGGCCCCCACTGCAAAAGGAACCCCATGAGGCATTGCAAGAGGGACCCCATTGCAAGAGAGACCCCACTGAAAGAAGAACCTTGTGGGGCATTGCAAGGGGGACTCCGAGGGGCATTGCAAGTGGGGACCCCTTGCAAGAGGGAACCCATAGGGCGTTGCAAGGGTGACCGTGCGGTGCCTTGCCAGCGGGACGCCGGGTACGCGGGTGGATGGCCACATGTTCCCCCAGCAAGCCCCAGCCCTGTTCTGCTGGTCCTCGTGGCTGTGAATTGCTTACGTGGGGGGGACCTGTCCCAGGCGCCGCGGTGGAGGGCAGGGCGTCACCCCCGGTCCCCCCGGCACAACCAGGGAGCTCTGGGGTTTGGGCAGCAGCCGAGTTGTGCCAGGATCTCCCCGTTTCCTCCTCCGCCCTCACCGCATGCTTCGCCCAGATGGCTATCACCCCCAGGAGCCTTCCTCCTCCTCCTCCTTCTCCTCTCTTCCCCCAACAGGATGAGCTGGAGTTCGGCTACGTGGAAGCACCGCACAAGACCTTCCCTGTGGTCTTCGACTCACCCAGGAACAGAGGCTTGAAGGACTTTGCTTTTAAAAAGATCCTGGTGCGGCAGGGCATTGCTAACCCCTTTGTCCCCAAAAATCCTCTCTTGGGGCCGGCAGCGGCTCCCATCACTGCTCCCCTCTTTCCCCAGGGCCCCGATTTTGGCTACGTGACCCGCGAGCCCCCTGGACATGAAGCCTCCAGCCTCGACTCCTTCGGCAACCTGGATGTGAGCCCGCCGGTGACGGTGCGGGGCAAGGAGTACCCGCTGGGCCGCATCCTGATCGGCAGCCCCCTGCCCTGGTGAGACAGAAAAGTGTCGAAAACTGTGGGGAGTGGCTACAGCGAGTGGAAAATTCCAGGCTAAATCCCACGTGCAAATTTCACATGCAAACTGCGTTGCTGTTCCTTCTCCCCGTGCAAAATCCAAAATCATGCACCGCTATGATTATTTCCCCCTCCCAAAATGTTGGTGCTTTCACTCTGATCCTACAGCACCCTAAACACCATGCCTAGTTTTCTTGAAAGGAAAAGCAAGGGAGTTCAGAAAAGGGTAAAACCTTGAATAACTGGAAATTGTTTTTGCTCTGCCCTCGGCAGCAGCTGTGGGCAGGGAACAACAGCACCCTGCAAAGCCCGCACAAAGGCGGCTCTTCATCCAGATAAACAACAACAGGGCTGAGTCCGGACAGGATTTGAGCCAGGACAGCAAACGGAGCAAGCTGTGCTGCTGCGGCGCTCAGTGCCTCACTTACCCTGACGGGAAAATGGGATTTTCCCAGCCTCGCTGGGGCCGTAATTATCCCTTATTACAAGAGGTTTTAATTAATGTTTTCTCAGCCTGCTGCTGGCTGTCTAAGAAAATGTAGGGAGGGATTTAAGGCTCGCAAGGATGGGGTGAATTAAACCTTGTGCCCATTTCAGGGGGGAATGTGCTGAAGCAGAATGGAGGAATGTAATGCACATATAGATATACACGGACACATCTGTGAGCATATATTTATATACCAATACATTTATATGCAAACATATGTGTATACACCTATACGCACATATTTATATAACAGTACAGTTATATGCATTTATCTTTGTAAAGGTACATCTGCATGTATACATCTATACACCCCATGCATTGTGTTAGCGGATTAGTGAGAGTTTGGGATTCGATGATTTGCTTTGGCCGTCGAATTTGCTTGATTTCCCACCTCTTCCCTCCTGAAATGGCTACAAGTGGGCAGAAATGTTGGCATTTCCCATCAAAATGGGATGCACCGGTGTGACTTCTCCCCTCTGCGTCGGGCATTTTGGGGACAGATCTCACCATTTTGGGTGCGATCGCCTCCGTCTCCTCCTCCTCCTCCTCCCTCTGCCCCCAGGGCCTCCGGCCGGCGGATGTCGAAGGTGGTCAGGGATTTCCTTTACGCCCAGAAAGTGCAAGCACCGGTGGAGATCTACTCAGAGTGGCTGAGTGTGGGCCACGTGGACGAGTTCCTCACCTTTGTCCCCGCATACGACAGGAAGGTAGTGTCCCTGCATCCCCAGTGTCGCATGTGGCATCTGCTGCTGATGCAGAAAGCCCTTTATTTTGGCAAATCAGCAGAGAAAAAAAAAAACAAAACAAAACAACACAACAACTTGTCTTCTGAGCAAAAGGCAAGGCCAGCCCCGTGCATGAATTGCCTTCCTTTTGGGTTGGCTTCCTGGAAAACGATGAGTGCCCTGTGCAACCCCTGGGGCTGGGTTTGGGCATGCATGGGCTGGCACGTGAAAATCTCCTATTTGCACGAAAAAAAACACACGATCTTCTGGGCTCATCCCCACAGGGTTTCCGGCTCCTGTTGGCCAGCCCCACCGCCTGCTACAAGCTCTTCCAGGAGAAGCAGAGGCAGGGCCATGGCGAAGCCACACAGCTCGTGGGTAAGGCGGCGGGCGAGGGCGTCCCGGCGGCAGCGGGTGCCGGCGGCGTCCCTCACCGCTGCGCTGCCGTCCCCGTGCAGGGATGTCGGGCACCGAGCGGAGGAGCATCGACGACATCCTGGCGGATGAGGGGCTGAGGAACGACAACAAGCATGTGCAGGTGCGCGGGGGTTTTGTAGCCAGGGGTGGATTTGGGGAGCGCCTCTGCTCGCATGCGGCTGCCGGGTGGTTGAGGCACGCAAGGGGAGCAGCTGCAAAGGGGCTGAGCACCCTTGGGTGCTGGCTGGGCCTCGGCTTTTGTCCCAGTGGGAGGTGTGAAACCCAAGGCAGGTGGTTGCTTGGGTTGGGGTGGGTTCAGGAGGTCTCTCAAAAAGGATGCAACGGAGAACATGGGGCTTGGGCTGCAATAGGGTCCACAGGGGTCCGTGTGTGGGATTTGGGGAGGCAAGTCAGGGTCCCCGCTCTCTGCAGCGCTGCATCGACTGGAACCGCGACCTCCTGAAGCAGGAGCTGGGGCTGAGCGAGCAGGACATCATCGACATCCCCCAGCTCTTCATCCTGAATGGCTCCCGTGCGGACGCCTACTTCCCAGACATGGTGATACCCCCCCCAGTGCCCCTTCTCCTCCCTCCCCATCACCTCCTCCCTTCTGCACCCTCCTTTATCACCTTTTGGGTGAAAAAAACCCTGCTTTTCGGTCCGTCTGCAGGTGAACATGCTGGTGCTGGGCAGGCACCTGGGCATCCCCAAGCCCTTCGGGCCGCTGGTGGCCGGGCAGTGCTGCCTGGAGGAGCGCGTGCGGGCGCTGCTCGAGCCCCTGGGGCTCTCCTGCACCTTCATCAACGACTACTTCTCCTACCACGTCCTCTTTGGCGACGTCCACTGCGGCACCAACGTCCGCCGCAAGCCTCTAGCTGCCAAGTGGTGGCACGTGGTGCCCTGAAGTGCCCGGGCAGGAGCTCCGGTCCGTCCCGATGGCGGACGAGGGTGGATTTGGAGCATCTCAAAATAAAGCGTTTTGCCAATATGAGCACCGAGGTGCAGCATTTCCTTGCGGCCCGTCCTGTCTCAGCTTGGTTGAAAAGGTTGGGAACCTGTGTTTGTTATCAGAAGGGTTTTTGTGAGTGTGCTGCACTCAAGGCAGCATGCATCATGCTGCCTTGGGGTCTGGACCCCATCCCAGCTATCCTACAGTCCCTGTCCCAGCTTCATTGTGAATCACCCCCCAGACTCCCCACATCAGCCCCCCAAATCCCCTCCCATTCGTTGGGACACCTCTTACCCCGTGCAGCACGAAGGTGAAGCCCCAAAGCATTTCCCAGATGCCAATGAGAGCATTTCTTTTTCCCCTTTACGTTTACCCATTGCAACAGCCCCGTAAACATCCTCCCGCTGATGCACCAACTCTTCCATGCACCTGCGATCTTTTCCCCCTTTGCAGCTGCTCCCTCCTCTGTTCCTCTCTGTCTTTTCTTTGCAAGCAGCTGCGGCGCTGCCCCGTGTTGTGTTTGTGCCCCTGGCCTGGGCCAGCAGGAAGTGGCAGCAGGAACCAAAACCAGCCCCGAGCTGCTCCGGCACGTAGCAGTGCTGACCTGGCAGCTACTGTGGGGCTAAAAACACTTTTATGGGGTAGTTTGCAGGCTGTGATACGCGGTGCAAAGTACCAAAAGGGTCACACGTCCCGTTTCAGGGCCCTGGTTTTGGAAAAAAGGTGATTTCTTGTCCCTCCAACCTGATTTTCCTCATGGATGGGGCTTGGCTGAGTTTCCCAACTTCCCCAACCCCAGCACAGAGGAGAAATATTGAATTTCAGCAGCGCGTGACCCCCACAATGCTGTGAGTTGGAGGGGGACAGGTGCATCAACAAAGGCCTCTCCTACGCCCCAAAGAGGATTTTAATTAAAACAAAGACGGGCCAAACTGCAGCGGGTTTTGCTGTCCCTAATGCAGGTGACGTCCCGGCTGCCATCCCGTGCAATGGATGGGCAAAGCGCCGAGGTTGCACCCAAAAAAAGAAACATTAAAGCAGTTTTGTTGTTTTTTTCCCAGCTGGGAAAACAAAACCTTTCATTGTTGTCTGTGCGAGGAGCCCTGGGAGGAGCGTGTCGCGGCGGCACCGGGAAATAAAACCCCTCTGAGCCCTGTGCTGGCAAGCCACCAGCTCAGCTCTGGTGTCACACTGAATATTTTATGGCGTGGGGTTCTCCAGGGTGGCAGCGTTTCTTTGTTATGTTGGGGAAAAAAAGCACCGTTTGGGAGAAAGCAGAGGCTGGGGGCGTTCTCGGGGTGCGTTCCCCTGCCGCTGATTCATGCTTTGTCCCCGGAAAGCTCAGCAGTGCGCACCCAGCTGACAGCCCAGAGGTGGGATCAGGCCAGGCTTTGGTTAATCCCCTCCCCGCGGCCAGGCTTTATAATCCCCTCGTGCCGCCCATCACAGCACCCAAGGGTGCCCGGTGCCGCCGGCATGGCCCAGCAGCGCCGTGTCCACCTCTGCACCCAGCGCCCCACCAGCACCGTCTGCGTGCTGGGCACCGAGCTCTCCCTCGACGTCCTGGGGTAAGTGGCCACGGTGTCCAAAAACCTGCTTTTGGCTTTTTTTTCCACCTCCTCCTGGAGGAATTAAAGGCTGGATTAGGTGAGGAGAGGGTAAAAATAGCGGTGGGTGGGCTGAGCCGAGGGAGGCAATGCTGCTGCGCCTGGTGGGCTCCCCAGGGGGTCTCAGCACCTGAAGGAAGGGGATCGCGCCCACTGGTGCTCGCTGTAGGATGGGATTGCACCCACCAGTGCCCGTGGCGGCTGCACAGTGCTCGGGATGCAAAGGGGGAGTTTGCAAACACCAAGGAGAAAGAGCTTTTGGGTGCAAAAACCCCCAGGGAGCTCCAGGCGGTGCATCTGGCTGCACTTCTCTTCCTCACTTGAGCAGCCCATGCCAGGGGCTCCTGCGTCCTCTGATCGGGGTGAAGTAGAATTATTCCCCTGTTCAGGGGAATCCAGAGAGTTAAACCGTGGAGGCGCTGCTTACTGGGGCGTTACCTCCAGCCATCCGTGTGTTTTACCAGCTTTGCTGGCCCCAGCCCAGTTTCAAGTTCTTTCCAGCAGCAAGTTTTGCTTTTTTTATTTTCCAGCTTGGTTCGGTTCTGCTTTTTCTATTGCTTTGTGCTTCTCCACGCTGCCCAAAACACGGTTGCTGACCCATGGGCACCAGCAGCAGCAGGAGGAGGGGGTTCTCCCCCCTCCTCACAGCACCTCAGCAGGTCCCTGCGGATGGATCCTGCCCCGGCCATGTCCTCTGCACTGGCACGAGCGATGCAGGCTGCAGCCTGCCTGGCCGCCGGCACTTCCCTCCGGCCCCATCTTGGTTCTTGCAACTGTCATGGCTCTGCTTCTCTCTGACGGGGACATATTTGCTGCTGCGGGGCAAATTGCAAATGTTTGGGACACCCCATGCAAAAATAATAATAATAAAAATGCTCTGAGTTTTTGTTGCAGTTGAATATAAATGAATATTGCAGCATTGGTGGCATATGGCAGGATTTGACAAAACTGAACGCTGCAGGATCTGTTGCTGTTGCATATTGCAGGTTTTGTTGCATTTGAATATGGCAGCATTCATCACAGTTGACTATTGCAGGACTCGTTGCAGTTTGCAGCGTTTGTTGCAATTGAATATGGCAGGATTTGTCACAGCTGGACACTGCCGGCTTTGATTCAAGGTTGTAGGACTTGCTGCATTTTGCAGGATTCATTGCAATCAAACATTGCAGGATTTGCTGCACGTTGCAAGATTCTTTGCATTCTGCAGGGTTTGTTGCAATTGCACCTTGCAGGACTTGTTACACCTGCACGCCCAGCACTGTATCGCTGCAGCAGTGCCCGAAGCACCCCTGTGGCTCTCACTGCTGCGCTCCCCCCCAGGTCGGCGCCCAAAGATGCCGTTGCCTTCCACGTGCAGGGGACGCCGGGCGTGAAGGTCTATGTGGTGCACGAGACGCAGAGCGTGAAGCTGCCCTCCAGCGTCTGCCGCTGGCCCCTGGCCGCCAGCACCGAGGTGCTGCTGACCATGGAGGCGCTCAGCAAGGACGTCGGTGACGAAAAGGTTGGTGCCGGCCATCCAGGAGGATCCGGCCCCTCTCTGGATGACTCTGAGCTCGCCGGCTGTGTTGCAGGTCAGGATTTCCTATTTTGGGGAGGCCAGCGGGGTGCCGGTGGGCAGAGCCATGCTGTACCTCACCTGCGTGGGTAAGTTGGGCTGCTTTGTCCCTAAAACGCGGTGTCACTGCGGCGCCCGCCCCGATGAGCATCCCTGTCCCCGCAGACGTCTCACTGGACGCCGACACCAGCCGCAGCGGGTCGGTGGGCAGGACGATGATGGACAAGGTAATTTGGGACTGCAGCCCCCGACCCCATCGCTGTCCCTGACGGTGTCCTCAGCCCCGCTTTGCTGTCCCCAGGCCACATGGACGTGGGGTCCCGACGGGCACGGCGCCATCCTGCTGGTGAACTGTGACCGCGACGAC
Organism: Anser anser; assembly: GCF_964211835.1. NCBI lineage: Eukaryota > Metazoa > Chordata > Aves > Anseriformes > Anatidae > Anser > Anser anser. The sequence goes on along the minus strand of NC_139738.1, from coordinate 7,669,029 downwards.
CCCAAGAGCCGGGTGATGGATAACCGCGACACCGCCGTGCGCTCCTACGAGGGTACCGCCGCACACCTGGCTCGCTTTTTCTGCTTTTCCTTACTTTCCGTGACTTTCCTCCCCAACTTGTCCTCGCTGTCACCCTAGACCTGAAGGACATGTCGCAGATGGTGCTGCGGACGCGTGGTCCCCGCACCATCTTCACCGGCCACCGCCTTGTCCTCCACGTGGATTTCGGCGACGCTGACAAAGTCGGCGTTTTCTACGGCGGCAGTGAGTGCCGGCACCAGGGCGGGGGGCCGCCGTAGTCCCCCGGGTTAATGGGGTGGGGCTAAAATGAGAGCAGACACCTCTCAGTCGCATGCCGGGGGGGGGTTGCTTTCGGTGAGGGTGCCGGATGGTGGTGTGCTCGCCGCAAGGCTCCACGTGCATGCCCGATGCCCGGCGCAGTGGCCGCGGGGCGAGCTGCCCCTGTCGCAAGGCTTTAAGCAAAGAAGCGGAGGTGAAACCCTGCAGGTCGAGGGTGGGCGCTCAAGGGTGCGGCTTGTGTCTGCAGACAGCGTCTCGCTGGAGGAGTACAAGCACGTGCTGGGGGGCGAGAAGCTCGCCTACGCCGTGAAGCCCAGCCGGCACCAGGAGGAGAGCATCTTCTTCGTGGAGGGGCTCTCCTTCCCCGACGCCAGCTTTTCAGGGCTGGTGTCCTTCCACGTCACGCTGCTGGAGAGCCCCGAGAAGGTAACGCCATAAATCGGGCTGGGTTTTACACATAAAGGGGGGAGCGATGGCCCATCCTTGTGGCCCCCCCCATCCTTGCAGGGCTTGCTGGAGATACCGATCTTCACGGACACGGTGGTTTTCCGCGTGGCTCCTTGGATCATGACGCCCAACACCCTGGCGCCGCTGGAGGTCTTCGTGTGCAGGTGGGTGGCGGCACGCGGTGGCCGCATCCTGCCCGGCTCCGCCGCATCCCCACCTCTGTGCCTCTTCGCTTCCCAGTGTGGAGGACAACGAGGACTTTGTGGCGGCCGTCAGCGCCATGGCTGAGGAAGCCAAGTGCCCCGTGACCATCTGCCCGCTGCCGGAGAACCGCAACGACCGCTGGATCCAGGTGGGTGCCCGAGGGGGCTGAGACCCCCCCTGGGGTGCAGCCCTGCAGCTCCACGGGGCTCCCCCCTCTTCTCTGCTGCCTCCACAGGATGAGGTTGAATTTGGCTATGTGCAAGCCCCCCATAAGACGTTCCCTGTGGTCTTCGACTCACCCCGTGACCTAGGGCTGAAGGATTTCCCCGTCAAGAGCATCCTGGTACCCACGGGACGTGTTCTCCGTCCACCTACCTTCCTGGCATTAGCGAGGCGTATCGCTGCGCTGAGGCAGTCTGCAAGATGATGATGATGATGATAATAAATCACTAAGGACCAGGGTTTAGTGGTGGGACTCAGTAGGTCAGGTTTGATGGTTGGATGTGATGATCTTGAAGGTCTTTTCCAACCCTGATGAATCTGTGCCTCTGTACTGGATACACCTCTGTTTTTGCACTTATGGGAAGAGGATTAGCTGGGTCAGCAGGCACATTTGGTAAAGGGGCGTTGTGCTTTGGGGTTTTGGCATCCCTGAGAAAGGCTTTTAAAGTCATCCTTGCTTTCCCCCCCCCCCCGAGGGCCCTGATTTCGGCTACGTGGCTCGGGACGTGCTGAAGGATGCCTCCAGCCTCGACTCCTTCGGCAACCTGGAGGTCAGCCCGCCGGTGACGGTGGGGGGCAAGGAGTACCCGCTGGGCCGCATCCTGATCGGCAGCAGCTTCCCCAGGTGAGGGGCCGGGTTTTTTGGGGTATGCCGCCGGGAGGTGCCCCTCACCCTGGGGCCGTCACCCCACTCGTGCCCCCCAGGTTCGGCGGCCGGCGGATGGCCAGGGCCGTGCGGGATTTCCTCTTCGCGCAGCGGGTGCAAGCACCCGTGGAGCTCTACTCCGACTGGCTCCACGTCGGGCACGTCGATGAGTTCCTCAGCTTCATCCCCGCTCCTGATCGGAAGGTAGCCAGCCCTTGCTTGGGGTGCATTTTGTAGGGTGCAGCCATCACACTGCTGCCCCCAAATCACCCCTCTCCATCCCCAGGGTTTTCGGCTGCTCCTGGCCAGCCCCAGCGCCTGCTACCAACTCTTCAAGGAGAAGCAAGAGCAGGGTTTTGGGGAGGCAGCGATGTTTCAGGGTAGGGAAGCTGGGGGACCCCGCCAGCCCCCCCCCCATGTGTCCTCCCAGCATGGGGTGTGAGACTGCTCCCCCTCTGTGCTGCAGGACTGCAGGCGGTGCCCAAGCCAACCATCAACGAGATCCTGGCTAACGAAGTGCTCCGGAAATTCAACAGCTACGTGCAGGTGAGGAAGGGGAGCGGGGAGGTGCTCTGCACCCCTCCCTGGCTGCCACGCTGTCCCTCTTTTCCCTATCCACCTCCCCGTCCCTCTGTCCATCTCCCCACCTCCCCATCCTTCTGTCCGTCCTTCTCTCCCTCTCCCAATCTCCCTGTGTCTACATCCCCATCCCAACCCTGTCCCCCCACTCCCCCGTCCCTCCCTCTCTCCCCACCTACCTCTCGCTCCCACTCCCTGGCCCCCTGAGCCCCCCAGCCCCCCCTGACCCCCTCGCCACCCTCCCTCCCCGGCAGAACTGCATCAGCTGGAACCGGGACATCCTCAAGCGGGAGCTGGGGCTGGCCGAGCAGGACATCATCGACATCCCCCAGCTCTTCCAAGGCAATGAGCAAGCCCGCGCCAACGCATTTTTCCCTGACATGGTAACAAGGAGCTGCAGGGATGGTTTGGGATGGGGGGGAGGGGGGGCTCGCTGTGAATTTAGGGTTGCACGCTGCCATCCATCCGTCCGCAGGTGAACATGCTGGTGCTGGGCAGGCACCTGGGCATCCCCAAGCCCTTCGGGCCGCTGGTGGCCGGGCAGTGCTGCCTGGAGGAACGCGTGCGGGCGCTGCTCGAGCCCCTGGGGCTCTCCTGCACCTTCATCAACGACTACTTCTCCTACCACGTCCTCTCCGGAGAGGTCCACTGCGGCACCAACGTCCGCCGCAAGCCCTTCGCCTTCAAGTGGTGGCGCATGGTGCTCTGAGCCACCCTGGCTTTCCTCCTTTTTTCCCCCAAATCCTTCTCCCCATTCCTGCAAGTGCCTTCAGCAGCAGTGGCCCCTCCAGCTCCCTGTTGGAAATAAATCAGGGCTGCGGCTTGCTCCCAGCTTCCTGCCTCTTCCTGGGTGCTCAGGCTTAAAGTTTTGCTGTAAATGGGGTGATTTTTTTTTTTATTTATTATTTTTTTTGTGGTGCTCTTGGCACGATGCTGTGGGCTGACAGCAGGTGACGGGACATTGGCATTGCTCTCCCAGCACAGGAATTAAAGACATATCTAAAGGGTGCAGGGAAAAGAGTTTGGTGGGATTATGCAGTCCTGCTGCAGTGCTGCAGGTGGGAAATGGCACGTGCATGTGTGCAAAAAAGGTCCCCATACATGCATGCACAAAAATACACATGCAGGCTCAAAAAATATGCATGAACGCACCAAAAATATGAATGCCTAACACACGCACATGCACACAAAATGCATGCACACAAACACCCACATAGGCACAAAAGGATGGGCACGTATACATGCATGGAAAAAAATGCACAGATGCGTGCACAAAAAATGCGCGCGTGGACAAGAGCCCAGACAAAAACACATGCGTGGACAAACACATGCACACAAAGAAATGCATGCACACAAAGAAATGCATGCATGCACAAAACCACACGCGCATGCACAAACATGCACGCACTGCTGTTTGCCTGCAAAATCCCAGGGAAATAGTGGGGAGCTGTTTCGGGACGGAGGACCGTGTCAGCAGCAGGATGGTGCCCTCTAACGGCTGTGGATTTGCAATACTGGGGCAGGGCCCGTGTTGCATTGAGGGGAGAGAAGAGCATCCCCGTCCCTTCTGGTTAAAAAGCCAAAGAAAAAGGGGGCAGGAAGAAAGGTGAGGAGATGCCAGGACAGGGTACTCAGGGGTGCTTCTGCAGGCTGCACTCCCTGCTCCCAGCCAAACATTTGGGACTGGGGTGTGCATCGGGCCGAGGAGCAGAGCCAAGGGGTGTACACAATGACGTTGTTTATTTAAACATTTACTCCAAGAAATATAAAAAAAAACATGAAGAAGACAATTACAGCACTAAACCAGGAACTTGTCGTCTCACCTAAAAGGAACGTTGCTCCGAGAGCCTCGTGGTTTATTATTATTTTATTCTTCCAGCCTCCTCCTTCGCTCGCCCGCTGCCAGGACACGGCGGCACATGGGGGAGAACATTACCAGGAGCATCGATTCAAGCCTCATATATTTTAAAAGCAGGACAAGCCCAAATTGCTTTTGGGGGGTGAAAGTGGGGGTTTTGCTGTTTTTTCCAGCCCTATCATGACAGAGTCCGCAGCATCCCCTCGTGCCCACTTGGGGTAGGCAGCTGATGGTGATGACCCTGAAATATTCATTGCAGGTAGAAAAAACTGGGGGATAAGGCTAGAAAAGCCCCGTCGTGGGGTGCTGCATGCACCCACCTCCTCACCACCCATTTTCGGAAGGGCTGGGTGCTTGCAGCAAATGCTAGTATTGCTCAAGAAAACAGAATATCCAACTTCTCCACCCTGCTGCTCTCCCTGTCCTGGAAGTTTTGACTCTAACACACCAAAATAAACCCCAAAGCAAACCCCAAAGCAAACATAAAGAACCCCCTTTTAATTCTTTTTTTCCATAAAGTACTGCAAAATTCCCCGCAGGGCCACGTGGCGCACCGCCAGCGACCTGCCAGGGAGAGTGGAAAGGAATTTTAAAAAATCAAAATAAACCCTAAAAACTAAAAAATAAAATAAAATAATAATAAAAAAAAACACCCTTGGGTTTTGTGGAGGCAGAGCCGGGCTCTGCGTATAAAGGCACCTCGTTTCTCCAGCACAGTGCACAGCGTTGCCTGAGGAGGGGCTTTTGGCAGATACCAGGCAGTGGAAATAATAATAATAATAAAAATAATAATAATTAACAAAAAAAAAAAAAGGGAAAAGCTTGCACGACGCTTCAGGGCCCGCTCTTCATACCTGAGATCGCCCTGGGATGGGCAGCGGGGGGGGCTTGGGGGGCGCGAAAGCGGGGGGCAGGCGGCTTGGGGGCATCCAGCCCCCAAATGATGCAGGGCTGAGGAGAGGACCCGCTTTGTCCCCCGAGAGTGAGGGACAAGAGGCTTGTCCCTAAATCCCCCTGGGAAAAAGGGATGCTGGGGATCAGAACCTCACAATTACAGCACCCAAAGTGGAGGCTGCTTGGGAGAAATGCCAAAAAAAATGCAATACTGCGGGGCAAAAAGGCATTTTGCGGTGTTTTGCTTGAGTTTTGCTCTGAGCCCGCAGCTGGGTGCTTGTGGAGAAATTTGTGGCTAGGAAAAGGAAAAATAATAGTAAAAAAAAATGGACACCTGTTCAGGTGAACCCGGCACCTTCCTTTCTGTGCGAAACAGCAGAGAAAAGAGAAAAAAAAATAACAAAACCAAACCAACAAAACAACAATGAAAAAGCCTGGATGTGCCAAAAGGTCCTGCTAGGGTCGGGATGGGAACTCAAACAGCCACGGGGGAAGGTCTTGGCCGTGGTGGTGAGGGAAAAACCCAACGCTTTGGAAATTGTAGGAGAACAGGTAGTTAAAACCGCGGATCGCTTGGAAAACCGGGGCGGGCGGCTCGGCTGCCCCCCGGCCCCTCAGAGGGTGCGGGGGTTGTACTCGGGCAGCTTGCGCAGCTTCTCCTTCTCGGCGTCGCTCTCGTCACGGGCGATCACCAGCGAGTGGGCATAGCCCATGGCCACCTGGGGGCAGAAGGGGAAACTGAGGCAAAAGCATTTCCTGCTGAGTTGGAACCCCCGTTCTTTACACGGGGCCGTGCTTGAGGAGCGTCCCATGGGTGGCAGCACCCAGTGGGTAGGCACAGCCCGTGGGTGGCAGCATCGCAGGGGTGGCAGCAGTTGGGAGCATTACACGGGTGGGAACAACCCAAGGGTGGCACTATCCCACAGTTTGGTAGCCCAAGGGTGACAGCATCTCAAGGGTGACAGCGTCCCGTGGGTTGGAAGAACCCAAGGGTGCACGTATTCGGGTCCCTGCTCACCTGCTCCGTGTAGATCCCATCCAAGGTCTTCACCTCTTGGGCAGCCGTCGATGACTTGGGCTTGTGGTCCCCGTAGCCCTGCAAAACGCAAGCATGCCCCTAAATAATCAGCTGGGGGGGGGGGGGGGACGGACACACAACACCCAGAGCCCCTGCACCAAATGATTTGGGGGGAGGGATGGGTAAATCTGGGTGCTGGATGGCTGGGTGCTGGCCAGTCCTTACCAGCTCTCCGAAGGTGGGAGATGGCCCCCAGCTGATGGTGCTCTCATCCGCCGCCACGATGATGCTGCTCTTCCTACAGTGGGGTGCAAGGCAGTGACCCCCGGTCCCAGCAACGCCCCCCTCCCAGCACGCCAAACACCAGGAAAAGGAGATTTGGGGGGGGTCCACCACTCACCCACAAGCCAGGCTGCGGATCTTCCAGCCGCACAGATCCTGCACGGCTTTGGGGTACATGGTGGACTCGCGGGAGGTGTTGGTGGCGCCCCAGAAAAACAAGCCGCCTGCAAGCCATGAAAACACACGGTCAGGTCCGTGCCTCCCGCCTCGAGCATCCCCACGGCGATGTAAATAACGGCAGATTTGCTTGAATAGGCCAAAATTAGGGGCTTGGGGTGTGCCACCCACCCGTTTCGCTGACGGCGAAGGAGCAGGTGTAGCCGGCGTAGATCTGCGCAGCCCCGCGGCCTGGGAAGTCGAAGAGCTTGACCAGCCGCGGCACCATCTCGTCCTTTTGCTCCGCGTGGCCCAGCCGCCCGTAGCCGCCAAAGCCCCAGGAGAAAACACGCTTCTGCGAGTCCAGGACGAGCTGGGGACGGAGGGACACCCGCGGTGAGCCGGGCAGCTCGGCGCAGGGAAAGCTGCAGCGACTGCACGCACTGCAGCGCGCACTGCAATGCCTGCTGCAAGCGTCACCCTTAAACACACGCTGCAGTTCTCTATCCTTAAATACACCCTGCTAGAGTGTGAGCCTGCTCACACTGCAACTATTTATTCTTGAACGCGCACTGTTAATTCTCTGTCCTTGAGTGCACGCTGCAAATCTGTCCTCGAATGCATGCCACAAGTATTTCCTCCTAACCCACCCTGCAAATCTGTCCTTAAGTGAACGTCACAGATCTCTATCCATAAATGCGTGCTGCAAGTACTCATCCTTAAATGCACCCCGTGAATCTCTATCTGTAAATGCACGTTGCAAATATTTATCTTTTTAAATGCACCCTGCAAATCTCTGTCCTTAAATGCCTGCTGTAACTATTTATCCTTAAATGTGCACTGCATTTCCTCCTAAATGCATGCTGCAAATCTGTATCCATAAATGAACACTGCAAATACTTATCCTTAAGTGCATGCTGCAAACCGTTATTCTTAAATGCATGGTGTAAGAACTTTTCCTTAAACGCAGGCTGCAAAAATTTATCCGTAAATGCACCCTGCATAAAATCTCTGTCCATAAATGCATGCCGCAAACTTTTTATCCCTAAAAGCACACCGCAAACTTGTTATCCCTAAATGCATGCTGCAAATAGTAAGAGTGGGCAACTGCAGGTCACAGCTGGGTTTGCTGAGGGGATGTGTGGGTACAGAGGCCTGAATCTTCGATTGGCACCCCAGCCTTTGTCCACTCCTTCCTGCTCCTCCCCAGCACCAAAAAAGCCAAAGGCATGGGCTTAGCCACAGCTTCGTAAGACAGACTGAAGCAGGGGGAAACAGCAGGAAGGGATGGATTTTTTTTGCCGCAATAACAAATTTGCAAAAAAAAAAAAGGATGCGGTGATGAAAAGCAAAGCCCTCGGTGCGAAAACCCAAAGGATCCTGTTCCTGACTCCTCACCGTGTGGTTGGCCCCGCACGCCACGTCCCGCACCACCACGTTGGGGACGGGCAGGATCTGCCCATCTTTGGTCTTCTCGATGAAGATGGCCACGCGGCGCGGCACCAGCTCGCAGTCGTACTCGATCCGCTGCGCGCGGGCGATGAACTTCCCATCTGAGTTGTGCCCTGTGCAGGGACACCGCGTTACAAAGCCACCCCCTCTCCGCTTGCAAACCCTTCACGTTTTTAGGTTTGCACCCCACTTCGGGATTTACTTTTGCTGGCGTTACAGGGGAGCAGCGCGGCGCAGGTCGCGCTTTGCTGCTGCACCAGCTCCATTTCACCATTTCACAGATGGGAAAAGGGAGGCAGAGAAACCCCCCCACCCCCCCACATCATAGCTCAAACCTTTAAAAAAAGGCCCCAGAATATTACCGTACCCAGCTGCCCATACTCAGGGCACCCAAAGGAGTAGAGGTTTCCTTTGCAGTCCATGATCATGCTGAATTCGGCCCCGCAGGCCATTTTGGTGATGGGCTGCCCATTGTACATGATCTGCAGAAGCACAAAGGGGATACAAAAAAGTCAAGAAAAAGGCAAAAAGCTGAATTTCCTGCGGGAGGAAACATCTCCGGGAGCTCACCCCCACCCCAGCTTCTTTTCTTTGGCCACCAGTTTTCACCTCCAGGAAGATCCAGACCTAAAGCCCCAGGTTTTCACCTGAAAAAGGGAACCAGACAACCCCCAGGGTAGAGGTTTGGGCTGGTGGGCATGGGGAAACCCCCAAACCCTTCAACATTTGTATCAAATTTTTGAAAAATGTTTTTTTTTCCACGTTGTGCTTTGTCCACCCAATTTCAAAGCCAGCTGCATCTTCAATAGGAATGCCCTGACACCCTACAGGGGTTTGGGCTGTGCTAGGGGCTTTTTCAACGAAAAACCAAAAATGTGGTGTTTTTCACCCCTCAAAAAAAGGGGAAAGCATCGAGAGGAGTGGATTTACCTGTGTAGGGCTTGGAACAGCATCCGTCTGGTTGCCAAGCCCCAGCTGCCCCATTTTATTCTCCCCAAAGGCGAACACGGAGCCACTCTCTGCGAGCCACGAAGAGGGAAAAAAGTCAAATTAGGGGAAAACGCGGCCGTTTTAGGGCACTTTGCAGGGAGCGGGAACTTCTCCCATACCTGTGAGAGCCAGCGTGTGGTTCCGGCCGCACGCTGCCAGCACGATGGCCTCGCTGCCCAGCACCTCGATGAGCTTGGGGGCTTCCACGCGCTTGGTGTCCCCGTGGCCCAGCTGCCCCTTCTCGTTGCGACCTAGCGAGAACGAGCGGTTTTGGGGGCTGCAAACCGGGAGGACGAAGCCCCCCGGCGTTGCACCGCCTGGTTTTGCATCGTTTTTGTCGGGGGGCTTCGCTCACCCCAGCTCCAGAGCTTGCCCTCGGCGGTGATGAGGAGGCTGTGAGCCGCGCACGGTCCCGACACCACGCTCCGCACCTGAATACCTGAGAGACACCCATACCTGTGTGGCCCCCACAGGTTCTGGCCCAGGTTCCGATATGCAGCTGGCGGGAAAAAGGCAAGAAAAGAGGGCGCACGGCATTAAATGCTGCTTTGGGGCTGCTCTGCGCCAGCTTCGGCGCTGCACACGCGGGCCGCAGCAGCGCGCTTCGCTCACCTTGCTGCTTAGGCACTTCTTTGCGGCCGATCAAGTCCCAGTTGGTGGCTCCGAAGATCAGGAGCTGCCCTCGGCACTTGGAGCCCTCGAGTTTCTGCAACGGGCAGGGAGAATTCATCAGCCTTCCCGCGGCCACCTCGATCTCGTGGGGATTTTTTGCATGCGGGGTAGGGCGAGTCTACAGAACATCCCAGCTTGCAGGTGCTCTCCCATTCATTCCTTATTTTGCACCCAAGCTTGCAATCAAAACTGCATTTCTGAGCTAAATGGTAAGGGGACGAGGGAGACTTTTTGCAATTTGACATTAAAGCCCCTGCTGCACCCCCAGAAGGGAACAGAAGCAAAACGCTCCCCTTTCTTGGCTCCCCCTCCTTGCCCACTGGCAAATGGGTCGGAAACGTGGGCTTTTGCTCTTTGCAGGAAGGAGCAGGGACCTGCACAACGCCCAGCGCTGGTTAATTAGTAATTACGTTTTTTCCCCATCTAAAAGGATGCCGCGACACTAGGCAAAGCCGCAAAGAGGAGAGCATGTGCAGCATGCGCTGTCTGCATGGGGTGGGGGGCAAAGGGTTAATCTTCCAGGTTCAGTGCAAAAAAAAAGTGGATTATTTTTGCAAAAAAAAAAAAAAAAAAGCTGCTGCCAGCTTGCCTCCCCATGCGTGGGGTGGGAAGGAAAATAGGCAGGGCCGCAAAAGGAACAAGAAAATCAGCGTGGCTTAAAACCACTCGTTTAAACCCACCCGGCTCCGGTCTCGCACCGATTTTTGCAATTTCTGCTTTTTGCAGCAAACGAAGTTAGAGGGAGCTATAAACGGCAGGAAAAGCACAGGGCGTGGGGACGGACAGACGGGTGGATGCGGGGTGTAAAAGCACCTCAGGCTTTGCAGCCGGGGGGGGGGGGGGTCCTAGGAAGGCCCCCCCCCAAAATAAAGGGGGGCTGCCTGGGGCGCATGCGTGGAGCCGCCTGCCCGGGGCGGCCGCGCGGGAACCTCAAAGCGCGTGCTCAGCTGCGTCTGCCCGCCCGGGGAACCCCCAAAATGAGGCGGAAAAGGGGAAAAAAGGGAGCGGAGCAGCGTGCTTGAAATGCAACGGCAGGCTGGAAGGGGGTGCAGAAGTGGGGGGGCACCGCACGTGCACGCACCCCCACGTTGCACATGGGATTTCTCACCGCTGCGCTGGGTTAAAAATTCCCCAAATGGGTCAACTCTGACAAAACAACCCAAAAGCTATTTTTGGACTTCCCTTTGGCACGAATTAGGACAAAGGAGGGGGGGCTCCTGGTGCTGGAAAAAAAGGGGGAACCTGCACCCCGCCCGCTGGCACACATTAGGGGTGCAATCTGAGGATGGGAGCCGGGGGGCAATTTAGGGGATGCAAATAGGATGCAGCCTTCGGGGGGGGCAATGAAGTGATTTTGATAAGGGGGGGCAAGCTGCAAGCAGAAGTCAAGGGGTACAATAAAGGGGGGGTGACTTTAGGGGTGCAAAACACATTTAAGGGGTGCAATCTCGGGCAGTGATTTGGGGATGCAGGCAAGGGGGCGATTTGGAGGCGCAGTAAAGGGGATGGGATTTGGGGGATGCATTTAAGGGGTACAATTTGGGGATATTTCCTAGCGGGGGTGAGGTGGGGGCATGCAATGTCTTAGGGGGTGCATTAAAAGGGGTGCAGTGAAGGGATGCATCAAAGGGGTGCAACGGGGTGAGTGGGGCCCGTTAAAGGGGTGCACGGGGGATGTGATGGGTGTGCAGTGAGGGGGTGCAGTGAAGGGGTGCAACTGGGGGGGCGCATTAGGGGCTGCAAGGCGGGTGTGCAACGGGGGACACCGAGGGGTGCCAGGAGGGGGGCCAAAAAGGGGGTGTAAACCGAGGGGGTGCATTACGGGGTGCCATGGAGGGGAGCGTGAAGGGGTGCAGCGGGGGGGGGGGGTGTCCAAAGAGGGTGCAGTTTAGGGGGGTGCAACAGGGAGGTGCAAAGATGGGGTGCAGACAGTACACTGGGGGGTGACGGGAGTGCAAGGGGGGGGTGCGATGGGCGCATTAGGGGGGTGCAACGTAGGGGTGCAAAGGGTGCATAAGGGGGATGCAATGCAGGGTGCAAAGGTGGGGTTGATTGGGGGGTGCAAAGGGGGGGTCCTTTAGGGGGCACAAAGAGAGGGTGCATTAGGTGCCAACGGGGGGGGGCAGAGGAGCAAAGGGGGGTGCACTGGGGGCACAAAGGGGGGGTACAGAAGGGGGGGGTGCATTGAGGGTGCAAAGGGGGGTGCAAAGGGGGGGTGTTAAGGGGGGTGCAAAGGGGGGGTGCAAAGGGGGGTGCAAAGGGGGTACAAAAGGGGGGGTGTTAAGGGGGGTGCAAAGGGGGGGTGCAAAGGGGGGTGCAAAGGGGGGTACAAAGGGGGGTGTTAAGGGGGTGCAAAGGGGGGTGCAAAGGGGGGGTGCAAAGGGGGGGGTGCACTGAGGGTGCAAAGAGGGGGTGCTGGGGGGGGTTCTAGGGGGACGCGGGGGGTACGAAGGGGGGGTCAGGAAGGGGGTGCCCAGCGGGGAGCAGGGGGGGCCCCTCCCGCGCCCCGCTCACGATGCGCTCCTTGCTGTGCTCGGGCTCGCAGATGACCACGGCCTGGCCCCGCGCCGCCCCGCCGGGCCCCGGACCCCCGACGTTGGCTCCCGAGCCGGGCCCCCCGGGCCTGCCGGGCCGCCTCCCGCCGGGGCTCCCGTCCCGGGGCCGCCGCTCGCGGGGCGCCTCCTCCTCGCTGCTGCCGCCGCCGCTGCTGCCGCCGCCGCCGCCTCCTCCTCCTCCTCCCTCCACCTCCTCCTCCTC